>NC_062283.1:137487734-138112734 GCF_902655055.1 Lutra lutra | reverse complement strand
TAAAGAGGTCTGGACGTGCATAGCCGAAGTGAGATTGCGGGGATTAAGTACAGCGATTAGATGTGCTATTTAAGGAATAGCTCCAACACAAGCAGAAAACTATTTAACAGGTTTGCTTCTAAATTATCATAGATCTTAAATGGTTTTAAGAAAGATTTCATTCACCCATTATGATAAAAGCCCTTAGAGGGAAAAAACAAATAGAGACATTCAAATAAAAGTACTCAAATGCCACGTAAAAGAAAAAGTACATTAAATTGTGCCAAATCCCACAGTGTAAGTTCTTTATGAAATCCACCCACATAACAAGCCTTCATTAAAAACAATTCCTGCCAAGTCCTACACTCCAGCATTGAACACATATTTCCCCCAGTATTCAAAAAACTCTACATGACCTCATAAAAAGTGTCAGTATAATAAATGTTATTTAAACTGGAGGGAAAGTATTGAGTGAGGACATCTGCAAATAAGAAGGTAGTAAAAGCCATGACAGTTCACCTCTTCTCAACAGCCTTCTCCCTTGGTTCAAGACCTTTCTCCTCTTCTCCAGGGTCCTAAGCAGTTAGTTATGGCTGGTCCAGGGAGTTCCCATAGAGAATCCTATTTTCACGGCTAAAGGAAGAGAGTGGCAGAGACACGAACTGCTCCCTTTCCACACCAAACAGTCTTGTTTCTCCAAGGGGTCCAAAGAAAGCCAGACTTATCAGAAAACCACATCCAAATCCACAGTGGTGTCCTAGAGGGCGGGGTGGCCCTGGACAAAAGCCTACTCAGATTCTATTCTATCTGAGTCTGAGTCTCTAGCTAAGTCTCTAGACAGAGAAAATGGTGGACAGCCCCTCCAGACTACTCAGGCCTGGTCACGAGGTTTCTTTCCTCCCCCCTGCAGATTTGAGAGAAGGCTTGCTTCCCAAGTGTAAAAAGGTTATTCTTCTAACAGACGTGGTGCTTCCAGTACCAAGAGCGACCCCTTCTCGAAGCCACGGCAATGGGGCAGAACAGCTTTCAGTGCATTCCACGTCACCAAGCGTGTGAAAAGCATCCTTCTTTTCCTCCACCTGCCCTGACACTGTGTACACTATCACGCACTAAACAAAGAGTCCCTGTAGACTGGTAAACACAAGAGCTGGGGGGTCGGAGATCAACATTCTATAATCCTTGTTCAGCTACGGCTTCTGGACAATGCTGAATGCTCTCGACAAAGCTATGCTTAAGGTTTTGGCTCTTTAAGTTTTAAACATTAGGGCTGGGATACTCACTTCTCAGCTTTTTAATACAGTGTGTGGACGAAGGTGCTTGAAAAGAATTTTAGCTCTCTAGACGATGATAGGAAAAAACAAACTCATGTTACGCTGAGTGTTTTACCCACTTTTTTCTACTAAATACGTATGTCCTCAGTGTTCCAAGAGATGATTTAATGGAGCATTTCTTACAGTTCAAAGATGCTATTTTGTAGTAGGGAATTAACTTCTAATTGTACAGCATTATATAACATTATGGACTATTTAAAAACTTTCCTAAAAGGCTAAAACAGGTCATAAAGGATATCTGGGACCAAATCTTATGAGGCTTTCAAAGGCTCTTTTTATAGATCATTTAGGAAGATTAAAGAAACCCCCTCTACCCATGAGAGTCCCCACTCAGTCATTGTAAGGTTCCATTAAACATGAAAGAGATCTTTTCTACTTTCCAACCACGGATTTCTGTCTCTTTACAAACTGTCTCATTGGCTATTTTACTTTTAACTTCTAAAACTTGCTTTCTTATTTATTACCTCATTTTATCTGTGAATGCTATTAGGAGCCACACATAGAAATGGAAATAACAGCTCCATAGTTCCTTTGAGAAGGGGGGATAGTCAAGATCTCACCTCTCTTTCTTTCCCTCTTCCTCTCTCTCTCTCAAATGTCAAGACTACAAAATTAGATGACTAGCAGGTCGGGCAAAGAAGCAGAGGATGGAGTAGCCATGGCGGGGAGGCAGGAGCAGAAGGTTCACAACAAAGGCTCTGGGGGAGGAGAAATAAAGAGCAATAGGGATAAGAATAATATTTTTTTAATGTTCAGGAAATAGGAAAGGAAAAAGACCTATATATTTGGGATTAATACAATCTCTCTACATATGGGATAAAAGGCAGATAACCTTTGTAGGTGTAACCAACATCTGGGGATTCTTTTGCCTAAATAAGGTTGGAAGGATCTCTTCTCCAAAATCAGTTACTCTGGGACCAAGTTGAACAGGTCAAAGCACATGGTGTTAATGCCTCTCTCTCTCTCTTTTTTTAATAAAAGATTTTATTTTTATTTTTAAATTTTTTAAAGATTTTATTTTTAAGCAATCTCTACACCCAATGTGGGGCTCGAACTCACAACCCCGAGATCAAGAGTTGCCCGCGCTGTGGACCGAGCCAGCTGGACACTCCTGTGTAAATGTCTCTTAAATTCTATGTATATATCAGTGATCTTTCACAAAAGTGTTTCCATTTATAAATCCTACAAACAATTCTAAACCTGACCTGTGGAGATGATGTATGAACATGGTACAAGGATAAAATGTGCTACTTACAGGGGAAATCGATTAAGTTGAAGATGGCTGTCAAGGCGCATTGGTTAGATGGGATTCAGTTAGGCAGTGAGCAGAAAATCAGAAATGTGCTCCTGCTTGGATGAAATGGGACTTACCAGTATCTCCATAAATGCTTAGATTTTTTTTTTTTTTCCCCTCAGAAATAATTCTTGCTGACAAGGAGCCGACTAACAAGTTCCACCCCTTAGGTGTGGTGAGAACCTGTATTAGCAGGTTTGCTACCGAGCAGCTCTCTTCCCATGTTAAAATTCTGCATTTGAAAAAATTGAGGATCGGAGAGAAGTCAACTACAGAACTCTAAAAATAAGAAACGGATTGAGGAAAATACATTTGAATGGCATGGACACTTCGTATTTTAAAAGAATACTGATTTTTCACAGTCTTCATTGGGTAGAGTTGTTGCGTGTAGAAAAATAATTGGTTGTTCTTTATCAAGGGGAGAACTAGATAAAAGGAGTCTAAGTGTTCTGTGAAAACTGTGCTCTGGAGGAACATGGGTGGCCCCATAACAAAAGTATGTGTGGAAAATCCTGTGACAACTAATCCCTCATCTGAAGAGTCTGGCATTTTCGAGGTGGAGAGGTAAAAAAGCCAAAGCATTCTGGTGAATTCTGGAACCCAGCGGCATTTACTTTGACCTACATGGGTGCCTCTCAGGACGTTTGGGACTTCTGTCCCCTGAGTACTCTTCCTCCTAATACCCTTCTTCACCTTTCCTCTCCCTAACGATGTGTCACCTCAGATTTTCAATGGATACATTGAAAATAATCCAACTGCACACAAAACAGTAAAGCTGGGATCCCCGGGTTAAATTTTTTTCCTAATGAGATCGCTTGCCGTAGTGCGCTGACTAACCTGCTTATTTCTGTGAAAGACTTTGGGTAAAACATGGCGTAGCTGAAGGGCGGCCCCTCTCAACCGGCCAATTCGGAGGAGGCTGGTGATGAGGATATGAACATCTGGTGGTAACAGGCACTAACTTCTTACTGTGGGCCACATCCTGTTCTAAGAGCTTTTCATGGATTTTTTAATTCTCACACTAATCCTATGAGGTGGCTATTTATTAGTCTCATTTTAGAGTTAATGAAACACAGGTACCATTTCATAGCCTCAAACTCTGGCCCCTGGGTCAAACCTAGCCCTAAAGTTTTACTGGAAAACTCGTACCCATTCATTGACGTAGTGTCTGTGGCTGCGTTAGAGCTCCAACAGCAGACCTGAGCGGTTATAAGGGAGACCTTAGGGCCCAGAAACCCTAACATTTACTTTTGCGCTCTTTATAGAAAAAGTCCACCAACCCCCAGTGTGAAGTACGGTTAATTCACCAATCATGGGGGGAAAAAAAAAGTCAAGAACATCTGGGCAGCTTGGAATAGAACTTCTACTCAAACTTTCTTAGCAAAAAATATCCTGTCTTTATCGGTCCCCTTTCATTCAGATCTTACCTGTTTCCTCTCACCAAAGTTTATCACCCAGCCTCAGAAAACAACAGGGTTCACAGAGTAGGAGTTCAGTAACTTACGGCTTCTTTCTCAGAATGGTGAACTTTGGTAGGTGGAGAGATTTCCAAGAAAGAAGAGAGAAAGAACAGCCCAAAGAAAGCTTTGACAGGCGTGAATTTCGTGAGAGGCTGCAACATTTTTGGCAGTTTCACAGGTATTTCTTCGCAAGTACCAATGACATCATTGTTGAAATTAAAAAGAAAGTTGGCCTTCTGTATTCTACATTTGGTATCACATATTGTTTTGGTTGAGCATCAATTGATTTTTCTATTTTTACCGGGAAGTTATGTCATAACTAACTATTTTTAGTAGACAGTGTCTGGTTCTGTCATTTATGGAACTCAACACACAATTATGCCTCAGAATCTTTTTTCTAAAGCTCTAAGAATGCATGTATTTGGTGCAGAATGTGCTCATCAGCAAATATTCCACTCTACTCTGAAGCATTTTAGATTAAAAGTCTAACCCAGGAAGTGGGCACTAACAACTCAAAGAACTTGGTATAGTCCCAGGCGGCAACATGGGTCCAGCTTTATAATATGTAAATCTGCCTTTGAAATAGTCATATTTTTCATCATTCATTGAGAATGTGTTAACATCTGAGGTGCGCTGGTTATTTTTACTTCATCCTTAAAAACCTATCGATAACTCAAAGTCAATTCATAACTCAATTTCCAGGGTACCTAATCAGGCCCATCAGCTGAGCCTGATTCATATAATATACGCGAACTTGTGTACTATCAAAGTGAACAGAACGTAAATGCCAGAGGCGAGACAAAGCCCATGGTTTTTCCCTAACTTTCCCCACCGTCCCCCAAACACCAGCCAACAGAGAACAGCATGGACAGTGGCTCCGAAGTTTGTGTGAATCCCTTGGGGACCTTCTACCATCCCTCTGCCGGGGTCATACCCCAGGACCTCAAAGTCACAGTCTCTGGAGGTGCGGCACAGGTATCAGTACCTGTCTGGGAAGCTCCCAGACACCAGCAGACAATTGTGATTAAGGTGGACATAGCCGGAGGGACTCGTCTGGATGGGTACACCTGACCTCAGCCAGTCAGGTCGCTTCAAGTCCGGCTCCAGTGTGGGGCTCTGGGGGGGCCGGGGGGAGTTATTAATACCGACCGGTGGTCGCGTGGGCACCCCATTCTTGCTTCGAACACAAAATTAGTGCATTGTTGCAAATACATAAAGGATTTTTAACACAACGAATATGGTCCTCGGGTTCCTCTTACGTGATGATCTGTTTCAACATTCACCCCATTTCTGCGGCTTAGGAGACAAAACATCCCGGACACCTGGCTTTGTTCATTATTTTGCAAGCCTATCTCTCCTGCACGACAAGCTTTACAAGAACCCAACAAAAAAGTCTGCCTTACCTCTACGATGCTTTTCAAGTCCTGCACGTAAGTCCTTTCGGTCTCTAGTATCTCCTGAACGACTCTATCCACATAGAGGAGCTTGGGGCTCGTGGCCGACGACGGGCCACCTGTCCTGCTTGCCCCGTGGGCTTCCATCCTCCGCGGGGCCCGGGGCGGAGTTGCTGCGCCCTCGTCCGTGCTCCGGGGCCCTGCGGGGAGGTCCCGCGGCAGCTCGCTGCTGGAAAACGGCCGGGCTGGAATCAGCTCCAGGTTTATGGCCCCGGCTTCCTTATCTTGGTGAAACAAGCCCAAGTGGCTGTTGGAGACTAAGGTCATTCTGCTGCCAAAGGAACCATGGCTGTCCCGGGAAGAGGCGGAGGACGACGTGGAGCCGAAGCTGACTGGCCGGTCGCTGTCGGACAGCTCCATGGCCTTGGGTTCCTGGGCGCCGGGACGCCTGGAGGAGGTCTTGCGGTCGGGAGTTCCTGTTACAGCTGATGGCACTTCAGGACACAACAGGTGCACATCTGTAGTCATTTAAAAAAAAAAAAAAAGAATAGCAACAACAAAAAAGACAAGGTAAGTAGTTTGAAGTGACATCAGACCGGGTTTAGAGGAGTTGAAAACCTAGCCCAAATGTATACACGGTCCAAAGCCAAAAGGTAGTGAGTTCATGACACAAAGAAATGCAAAGGCACCCACGACCGGTCAAGTTGCAAAGTCAGAGTTCCTCAAGCATCACCTGGGAGCACGAGAGAAATGCAAAGTCTCAGGCGCCACCCCAGACCTCCCGAACTTCACTCTGCATTTTCACAAGACGCCAGCGCCCTGTGGGCACCAAGAGAACAAGAAGCCTCGTAGCCGCGGCCTCAAAGCGGGATCAGCTGGAAAGACTGCGGCCTGCAGGTTGGTCCAGATCCACCCAATCAAAGGCTCAGCCATCAGGGTGCGAGGGCTCTGTAGCTTTAACAAGCACAAGGAAGTCTTCTGTGCTTAAAACACACCCTCTGTGATTCCCATGGAACCTCACGAGCACTGATCGACATTAGAAGTATTCCACTCTCATTCCGCAGAATTCGAAGCTACCCTCCTGGATCCTCCACTACTTACTGGACGCTGACAAGTTCACGTTTTACTTGGATACGACGGGAAAGAAAAAGTGTTGCATGGACAATAACCTTCTGATACTGGGCAACAAAAGCCAAACTATTAAGACCCATACCTTCTTTCAAATTTCCCTCTCAACACAACACTACTCTCAGTCTCTACTTGCAAGCCGACATCCCACTTGTGCATATGAGGTTACACTCTTACAGAGGATGCCTGATGAACTACAACAGTCGGCACACAAAGTTAGACAACGTGGCAGTGTGACTATACAATTAAATAATGTAGAAACTCAATTATGAGAAAAATGACCTATTCGTAAAGAGATAGGGCCGTTAGTGTTTAGAAGTGGGCGCAAGAAGAGACTAAGGGCAAAGTCAAAATGTCATTTAATATATGTAGCATTTAAATCTTGAAGCCCTGGGTGAAATTGAAACTCACAGAAGCCATTTTGGCGAAACACACAAAGTTCTGGTCTTCATTTGCGAGGCAGGACCAAGGTTGTTTTCCCCTAATGAGATCCCACGTGTATGGAACAATATACCTTGCAGTGAAGGGTGTGATGAATGAAGACAATGGCTTTGTCTTAACTGGTTATCTTACCACCAGGGCCCAAGTTGATGGGTTTTCTTAGAAAAATACAAGAGGGCAACTTATGTTTGGGAGTTTATAACAAAACACACACAATAAGAAGAATCTAGATGAATGATCATTTTTCAAAAGGAACGTGACTTTGGTTTGGTTCTATAATAGAGATTGTCAAGGAGCTGGTAGCGATGTTCCTAGAATCTAAAGAATCTGTACATCAGGTCTGTATTGTTCCACATCCTGACTTTCTCTAGATAGTTTATATTCATGGCCAATAGCAGTGCCAACTTATAATGCAAATATGACAATTATAAATATAGAATAAAAGAACTAAATTAGGCCAAGAAGCAGGAATGGTAAGAAATGCGTAGGAAATGAGTAATTTATCAGCATAACCACTACCACATGGTATAAACTTGCCACAAATTTTTAAAGCTTTTGCAATATTCTTTCTGCTTGCCCTATAACAACTTTATAGCCTATTAAATATGGCTTGGTTATAGTAGTTAAAATGCACTTGCCCTAAAAAGCCTGATCTAACTTGACTATGGCAAAAATCCAAGGACCAGCCAGGCATGTAGGTGTGCTTACAGCAGAAGACACTTGTCCACACTTGGGACTGGCGTTAAGAAAGTCCTAGGCAGTTGAAAGTAGAAACATACCCAGCAAGGTTTTTTTTCCCCCTTCATGATGGCATCCATCGTAACCATAACTATGAGGTTGATCTCACTTTCAGAAATGGGCACTAGGGGCGCCTGGGTGGCTCAGTTGGTGAAAGCCTCTGCCTTCAGCTCAGGTCATAATCCCAGGGTCCTGGGACGGAGCCCCGAGTCCGGCTCTCTGCTCAGCGGGGAGCCTGCTTCCTCCTCTCTCTCTGCCTCCTCTCTGCCTACTTGTGATCTCTGTCTGTCAAATAAATAAATAAGATCTTAAAAAAAAAAATGGGCACTACATTGAGAATTATATGATTATTCTTAAGCTCTCCAAGGTCCAATGAGGCAATGACTTAGTACGGAAAATAAACCGCATTTACTATCCATGAAAGCTAGGGTGTCTGGAAAGGCTCAGATCAAGCTACTCCCCAACCATCTGGACACACCTTCTCTCCAGTACGGAAAACTGAATTTCACAGTCATACAGCTCTTGGCACATATCTATTGTCATGATTGGTGCAAATGAACACAATAGAAGACTCGTTTCTTTACTTTTTGCCATGTTAGCCACCCAGTGCTGGGACTGAGGGATTAAAGGGGAACAAAAGTGGCCAGGTGTTTCAGAGGAGTCCATGCTGGGCTGCGAGGGATGATAGTGCTTTTTACACTTTCAAAGATAGGAAGAAGTAGGATATGAACTCAGATCAATAGGGGTCCATTCACAGATAAATCTTTTTTTTTTTTTCAAAGATTTTATTTATTTATTTGACAGACAGAGATCACAAGTAGGCAGAGAGGCAGGCAGAGAGAGAGGAGGAAGCAGTCTCCCTGCTGAGCAGAGAGCCCGATGCAGGGGCTCGATCCCAGGACTCTGGGATCACAACCTGAGCCAAAGGCAGATGCTGAACCCACTGAGCCACCCAGGCGCCCCCATGCATAAATCTTAAATGGCAGCATGAATTTGGGCCCTGTTCCAGGTAAGGCTTCCTATATTCTAATACCGGGCCATGTATTCTAGACCACTGGGCCAGCCTCTTCTTCAGACTGCCAACCAGGCTCTTTTAAAATAGATTATTTATTTGGCATCTGTAATATTTAACAAGCTAACTGCCCCAAATTAAGCACCTTCCAAAATTACCAAGGACAGAAGTGAAACATTTAATGCTAGGTCACATAATAGTATCTTAATATGAGACTACATTTGCTAATGGATCACATTTTTATGTTGATTCATTGCTTAGAAGAAAATTATAGTTTTCTCGCACAAGGAAATGGACCTCAAAAACTGCCTAGTCTTGCTCTCACCTCCCTTGAAATAATTTAAAATTTCCACCCTGTCTGGCTTATTCTTCTGAATACGGCACACCGGTCACTGATCTTTCTTTCCAGAGCACCCCTGGTCAACGCAGCAGCCAGTGGCCGCATGTGACCATCGAGCACTTGAAATGCTGCCAGTCCAAATGGAGACGTGTCATAAGCATAAAACATATACCAGATTTCAAAGACTTAGTACGAAACAAAAAAAGTACAAAACACCTCCTTAATAATTTTTACATTAGTTACACGGTAAAATAATCGGTTGGCATAATGGGTTGGATAAAACATCTTCTTAAAATTATTTTCACTGGTTTCATTTTGCTTTTTTTAATGTTGCTGCTGGAAAATTACAAATTTTATATGTGGCCTGCACTGCATTTTAGTTGTACAAGGAAGCCCTCTAGATCATTATATTGTTCTGTAAGATCTAAATCTACTTCCTTATCATGCAAATAATAGCAAATGGAGAGGTGCACACAATTCCCAGGTTGTCTTTTCTAACCCTCCTCTCATTAATACACCATATTGTTGAGTAATAAAAACAGAGCTGCAAGGCAGTCTCTGTACTAGATACTGGGGTAGTCATTCCCCTGGTAAATGGAAACACCCAGATGGAAGCTGCAGAACAAAAAAGCCCCTTTCTCTACCTGAGTGAAGGATGCTGACAGGTTGTATTAACATTTGGCTACTGTGATGCTTTGTTTTTCTTCTTATAACCTCTCTCCCTTCTTACCAAAACCCAAACCCTGGGCGATCTCACAGCACCCTCTGAGAACTTGCCCACCATTACTGATGGCCCCGTCAGTGGGTCTTCTGACCATGAATATTCTAAAATAAATGGGTTCAGCTGCCTGGAAGGCCTTGCTTGATCCATCTGACCCTTGGTAAACCCAGAGGTGGTGATGCCAGAAGCCCACATCGAGAGTCTTCATGGACTTCAAGGTCTTGGAGTCTTCATGATTCCTGGAGCCAGAAGTGCTGCCAGCCTCAATGCCATTAACAGACAGTATTCTTTCTTGTGTCATCCTCAGGAAAAAGAAAACAATGCCTACAGAGCTCCACTTAGGTATGCCTTCCCACATTTTACTTCGTGACTGGTCCCTCTCTAATTGTTTCTAAGTGAGAGAGCTTTAATTCTCGGCTCTTCTTTGTTTGCTTCTCAAACTTCCATCATTTTAATTGCTCTCCTTTGGAATGTCACTGTCAGAATCAAAAGCAGGACTTCTTGGCTCTAACTTGTCCAGGCTGATTTAGAGCGGAGGCGGAACTCTCCATGGCAAGTAAAGCCCAGGCTTCCGGTGACGGTGTTTACATGTTGAAGGAGGGGACGACAGAGGGGTCCCCAGCCGACCACTCCCTGTTGCAACCCCCAAGGGGAGCTTCACAAGGCAAAGCAGAACACTATGCATGGTGGGGGCTGATGCGTGATCAGGATTTCCAAGTTCTACTCATTGCCATTCTAGACTTCAAATACCTACTCCGAGTTCCTTGGCTGGGCAGTCACGGAAATCGAGAGAACGTGTTGTGCTCAAGACCAATGAATATCTAAAATTATGTAGTTCCTTATTATACTGCCTGTGAATTTCTCAAAAAGGGGAAACTGACAGAAACACTAATGTATAAGCAAAAAGTCCTTCTGTCATTTAATCCAGAGCCAGTCTTAGGTAAAGCTTCAGAGTTATAGACAAATAAAGCAAATGAAAAAAAAAAAAAAAAACTTTTTAGAGTTGAAGTTATAAGAAATACCCATTTCTACATGTCAAAGACAATACTTGGTATTTGAGGAGAGTCCTCCTCTGCTCTACACCTCGGAGATGATGGACAGCTCAGTAAATAAAAGGCCCCAGAAAGCAACATGTATTTCTACCTCTTGGTTTTCTAAAATACCAACATGTTTCTTGCATTAATGGCAAGGCCAGGGCTGCAATTCCACCTGTTCCTTAATGCTCAGGGTATTTACTCCTGGTAACATGTAGTTCTTTGGTAATAAAGAAGTTAAAAAAAAATCATACTACCACGTTAGTGTCTTAGTTTTGACAGAACTACGGCGATGCAAGATGCTAACATTAGGGGAAGCTGGATGCAAGATGCAAAGGAACTCTGGACGATCTCAGAAACTTTTCTGTAAATTCAAAAATTTCCCAAAGTACATAGTTTAAAAAACCATGTTCCCATAGAAGAGTCAGTTAAGTCAGTACTTGTACAAGAAGATCAAGAATGGGAAAAGATGTTTTGGAAAAATGCTCGTGTTCAAATAAGAGGCGAGAGGTTGAATGAGAAAACAAAAACAGAAATTCTTTCAAGCTCTCTAAGGTCTTTTACCAAACATTCAGGGAATTTATGAATGGATTCCCAGGCCGCTGGATGGAAACTAAGGGATACTGTGACTACTGTAGTTGATAATGCGGCTGATTTGCAAAGTGCCTCCGCTAAGTGGTGACTCTAGAATTTCTCCATTCGAGGGCACAGGCATGCCACTTGGGTTAAAAGGGAATTCCCTTAAGGCTTTTGATACAAATGCAGCTATTTTTACCTTTATGGTCAGCTTCAACGAGTAGAGTTTCAGCTGAGTACACCTCCCAGCCTTCCCACCATACATAACAGCATGGCGGTCAAGTTCTCCTCGCCAGTAGAAGATGTAAGTGCCCCTCTGGCGGTGTGTCTCTCAAGCATTCATCATCATTCCTCCACATTCCTTCCCTTTCCACGGGAACCCAGTTGGAGCAAGGACTTTGCCTGAATCATGAACATGGCACAATATAGAGGAGCTGACATGCTGGAAAAACCATGTGGTAGGACCACACTCACAGGGAGAGAGATGTTCGAGCAGCCCTAACTGTTCCGGGGGCCTTCTGTTTGAGTGTGTCCAGCTGAGGTCCCAGCTGTGTGGCTGAGAAGCTTCCGAGGCGACCTTGGCACTATCATGTCTGCCTGCATTTCATGAGTCCCAGATTCAGAACCCAGAGCAGAGCCTCTTCTGAACTCCTGACGCACAAAACCTGGAGAGATTATAAATTATTGTCATTGCTCCAAACCACTAGGCTTGGGAATGAATTGTTGCATAGCAAGAGATAACCTGAATTATCTCTCTCTCTCTCTTTTTTTAAAGATTTTATTTACTTATTTGACAGATGGAGATCACAAGTAGGCAGAGAGGCAGGCAGAGAGAGAGGAGGAAGCAGGCTCCCCATGGAGCAGAGAGCCCGATGCAGGGCTTGATCTCAGGACCCCAGGATCATGACCCGAGTAGAAGGCAGAGGTTTTAACCCACTGACCCACCCAGGCACCCCCTGAACTCTCTCTATTATGACAGATTAGCTTGGCCATAATATGCCATAGCTTTAACTTGGCATCAAAATTATCCTAAAAAAAAGAAAAAAAAAAAAACCCAAATCAAAACAAAATAAAGCCTCAAAGTTCATTCACATGTGTCATTACTTCTTAAAATTCTTAAAATTTTATAGGGGAGAAAAAGAAACAGAGAGGGCTCAAAGTTGGACTGTGAATCAGAGACTATGGTTTCTGATTTCTAGTCCACTATCCTTTGTGCTTGGATATAGATGCCTAAAACAGTAGCGCAGAAAAGGTGCTTAGAGATCAGGAAATACACTTAAACATAAGCTCCTCGCATAAAGCACAAGGTACCAACGTGCCGAAAGCCAAAAAGGCTTACACTGTGTGTGTGTGTGTGTGTGTGTGTGTGAGAGAGAGAGAAAAAATGAATAGGTACCCAACCGTATGTATAGAAAAAGCTCAGAGGATCAGCCAGAAATTAGTTTATGACATAACACTCTCTCTTTTTGTTGGAGGGTTTGCATTTGTGCCCTGGCTCTGTACCATCAAGGTTTGTACTACAGTTTTTGGGTTTCAGGTTTCCTTACGTGTAAGTTACATGGCCAGGCTACATGATTTCCTAGGTCCCAGCCAACCTTTGGGGTGCGAATCCACCCCTAAAATAAACAGCAAGTCCTTTCCTAGCTGGAATCACAGCATATGCAGTCAATGCAAAATAGCAATTTTCTTCTACATCCTACTAACGCCGGGTCTTGGATACTAACATGTAATTCACTGACTGCCAAGGCTATTAAGAAAAATCTCTATTTTTAATGTGGATTAAAAAATCTATGCTTCAGCTTCACTTTGAATAGCACCGTCCTGTTAGTGTGGAAATACTAGTTTCAGGGCAATAACTGAAAGAGGATAGCTATATTAAGGCTTTATCTGTATTGAACACACTCAGTTCCCAAAACATTTCCGCACAGTCGAAAAGGAGGCATTAGGCTAAATAACATTTTTTGGGGGGTGGGGGGTAGGCAGAAGGAGGAAGAAGAAGATGAGAAATTCAAGTGACTAACAATAGCACTCTGAATAAAGAAATCCATCCACAAAGTACACTAAACATTTTCTTAGAGAAAAAGAGGAAGAGAATTCTAAGTGTTAACAATAGAGATCTGAGCAAATACATCCATCTAGAAGGAACAATATAAAACTATTAAATGTCATGTCCTTTCAAATGCTGAAGGGTGTAGAAAGTGGTCAAAATATGCAGTTTGGTAAAATGCATGGCTTATATGTACAGTGTGATCCCAATTTTGAATGTAAAATGCCGCATTAGAAAAAAGATTGAAAGGTATAATAAAATATTAGAACTGGTTTTACCAGTAGGAGCACAGGTGATTTTTTCCCTTTCATATTTATCTATAAATATCACTTTTTCCTACATGTGTATTGTTTTTATACTCTGAAAAAAGTTACTTAAAAAAAAGCCACAACCTCAGTTTGTAACATTTAAATATTTTATATTAAAATAATTGATTTTTATGTTCAATGTGATTAATGGAAATGAATGCCATATATCTTCGAGATATATAACTATCACCATTAAAACACTATTAAATTACTATAACTATTTAAACAATAAAAATAAAATCAGATTCCAACATGCAACAGTGCTGAATACAACGCATGCCTCCTTTACCCTGACTATCCTAACAAAAATATTTCTTACCGATAAATACTCAAAATGGAAATTACATTTACTTCTTCCACTTTGGTTCCCACTAGACTTAGACTACATTTCACGACTACAGTTGCTAAGCCCCAAATTTGCAAACATTTATTCCAGCAACCCCCACCCCCACCGCACCCCTTTGCTCAGCCTGCAATAAATCTCAGAAAGAAAAGCATATTAAAATACTGGGCATTCGATGCACAACGACCTGGGATTTTCCTTTTCCCTCCAGAATCACAAACATCAGCTCTCTAGATATTTCAACCTAACTTTAAGTAAAGATCAGAAACCCAAACCCAAACAAGGCAAAAACCGTTTCAGGCCCCAGCTCAGATGGAGGAAAGGAAAAAAAAATCACCTTCAGGACTAATTCCATTGTTGGATAACTTGTTTCCATGGATCGCATTCAGAGCAGAACTGTTGTAACATATCCCAGCAAGCTGAGGTCCCTGTGCAGAGGAGAAGAGCCCCTGGGACGGGTTCTCCCCTGGGCGGACCATCTCCGGAGGCTCCAAGAGGGAAGGCACGAGTTTGTCCCCTCAAGAGCATGGATCCTTTGGGGACATTCACGTGGGCACCTACCTGTGCTCTCCCCAGGCCAAGCCACATCGCCTGTCTTCAGCTGATGCAGTGACCTCACCGGCGGCTCAGTCAGGTAAAATAAGAAGCCTTTACTAGTCTGTGCAGCTCCCTCCGTAGAAATATTGCATGAGTCAGCTTTTATCTCTCAAAACCCAACACACAAAGGCTTTACAAAAACCTGATTTGCAACTTTCTCACTGCCTTTTCCCCCCTGGTGTGCAGACCACAGACTTCAGCATCACCGAGAGCCTTAAATGAAACATGACATCATTCAATTGAGAAACGGGACAATAGACACCACTGTGGGTAACTTGAAAATGCACACTTCGCTGAGCACCACCCTGGGCCTGCCATTCTTTTGTGAACATCAAATACAACCCACGCTCGCCTAAAGCTGCTTGGGCTTTACCTTCCTGGCGCTGGCCACCATTCTCATTAAATTCCACAAAAGCAGCAAGATCTGGGGAGTGCTGATATTTTCAAGTTCACTTCCTGAATTATAAGTATGTTTCAAAGTAAACGGACACATCTCTAACTTAAGTTTTAAAGTGAAGTTGGTGGCAGCGAATTACACAGTTGGAGGAAGCCTGGCACTTTGTTTCCTTTAACGAGATATTTAATACAGTTTTAAGTAGGCAAAGTTAAACATGAATATATTTAGCTTGATTTTTTTAAAAGACAACATTTAGAAATCCATCTAAAGAAAAACACCTAAAATGTAAACTCGTAGGCATTTCTTAGAAAAACAGTCAAATTCTGTGATCTTATAATTCATAAATACGCAGTAGGAAAGACAGAATGTATGAACTCCAACACTTCAGTACAAGAGACTTCCAAATTATTTTGGATTTCGATCTCCTTAAGGCCACCTGTCCTTGAAACGCTATATGTATTTTTATAGAAAGACTCAAAATGTTCATATTTGAAAAAGATACTGAGTTCTTTAGATGAAGGGTCTTCAAAAGTACAAAATGTTACTGAAAATGGAAATGACGGCACCATGGAGTTAAAACTCAAATTATGGATTATGCCCACATATAGACACGGAAATCTAAACTCTTTCAAAGGATCAAAGTCCTTTAAATAGACGTTTCACTTAAAGCATTCGTTCGTGGTTATGGAAAATAACATTAGCTGATCATCTTTAATATAGCTATTCCTCTCATACCTATTAAGTGATTTCAAACTAACAACATAATAGGATAATTTGCTTGAATGCCTATTTCCTTTCAAATAAGGCTGAACATATGCAAGGCCACTTAAGTAAGCCATTTTGATGGAAATTGATCAGTCCGTTCAGAAGACAATTCTTGGAATGGTTTCTCTCCCACAAAATTCACCAGTTGGATGGAAATTACTGTATACAGATGCTGGCACGGAGTTTGCGGGGCAGGGTCCTTCCCTGGGCTGGGGGCCTCTCTTAAGCCTCCAAACCGACCTCCAGGGCATTCTCTCTTGCCCCCCAAACGACCTCCCCTAGACTCATGCCCAAGACCTCTGTTTTTGCTTAGCTAAGAGTCAGCTCAAATCTTAACAAGCTTCACCGAGTCTTCCACAGCAACTCCAGCCCCCTGTGCCTTCCACTCGTTAAATGGCTCTGTGGTACACGTAGAGTCTCACGCGGTCTCCTATTTAATTATTGTTTAATCGCCTTGCTTCTCCCAGGATTGTCAGCCTGGGGAGCAGGGAACCTTCCTCTCCTGTAGATTTGATCTTCGCGTGGAAGAAACCAAGAGCTAAATTCTTAGACACGGTAGGATATATAGAGACTCCTGGCAGGAACTCTTTGGAGCCTGGTGAGGCTCCTTGACTCATTTCTTCTGGGTCCACATTTTCACATCCCAAGTTATCATTTTTAGTTTCCATTTTCCACTAAAGCATTATTGTACTTGGAATTTTTTTTTTTTTGCCAAGAAACATTTTTTTTAAAGATTTTTTAAAATGTATTTTTGCGAGAGAGAGAGAGAGAGAGAGAGAGAGATAATAAGAATGGGGGAGGGCCAGAGGGAGATAGAGAAGACGACTCCCCGCTAAGCAGAGAGCCCGATGCAGGGCTTGATCCCAGGACCCTGAGATCATGACCTGAGCCGAAGGCAGAGGCTTTAACCCACTGAGCCACCCAGGCACCTGGCCAAGAAACATTTCTTAGAAGTCACTTCTGAAAGATGCTATGTACATTATAAGCAAAAAAAATGTCCACTGGGGATACCTGGTGGTCTGTAAGTGTCTCTGTGACCCGACTTGGAAGACAGCTGTGTGGGGACAGCACAGGGTGTATTTGGTTCCATGGGTCAGTCATTTGTCACTTCACCTGTGTTTTCTGTTTTAGCAAAATCATCAACTTAAGAAGGAAACACCATTCCTATCATTCACAAGTAACTGGAAGCAGTCTCCATCACACCTACATGGTATGGTTCATAGGAATTTAAGAATTTAGTCTTTTAAAATCTAGCTTTTTCAGAGCAGGGGGACACACACACACACACACACACACACACTATTTTTGCCTTTCTATTTATGCCAGTACCACATGTTTGCTAAATGAATTAACATAGGAACAGAGCACAAGGTCCCAGGAAGGACAATGCAGAGACCTAACAGCGAAGAGGAAGAGAAAAGGGAAGGGAAAGGAAGATTTCTTGAGTGACATTCAAGGTTCTTTCACACCTGTGAGCAGAGGAGCCTTCTGGGCCTCCGTGTTTTCTTAAGGCCTCTCTCTGCCCCACCTTCCTCTGCAAGGGTTTCACTTTCCAGTCCGTCCCATCTCTGAGCCCACGCATCGCTCGCACCAGCCGGTACCGGTTCCTACAGGTTCCCCGCCGGACTTCTGTGCATGGAGCGAGATACATCCCAGGGCAGGCAGACGGCACCAACACTAGCATCCTTGCTGCTTCTTCCTGTGTCGTTGATCTGCCAGTACTAACAGCACGGAAAAAGACTGCTCAGCAAAGTCTCCTGGAAGATGCTAGTCAGATGGGCCGCAGATGCACTGCACACTGATGCCTCGTTCGGCGAAAAAGATACTCTTCTTACTGGAAAGTGGCTTTTGTTGGTTCATTGGCAGCACTAGTTACACAATCAGGAAGAGCAGGAACGATTCCCAGTACCCCCGCCAGGGGTGGGGGCCCAGGAGTAAAAGAACAACACCCACAGAAGCCACGTCTACGGCCGGCGGGCAGCGACCGGCCAGCCAGCCAGCCCAGTGCAGTCCGCCCTTGTGGCCTAATTGGAAAAGGACCAGAAAGCCCCGCTATTTAAAAACATCCTTTCCCAGAAATCTGCCACAGGACCTGCACATCCACTCTGAGAAACCAGCTCCTTTTGGTTTAAGATATAAGTTGTCAGTTAACACTCTCATCTCACCTGGGAAGGGTTAGGGAGTCATTGCCACAGTAGTGAGAGTTAGCCAGGGCCACCGCATCCTTCCAAGGAACTGTATGGGCCTTTTAGAAGGAGCCAGAATGGGATTGTCGGAAGGAGGACTGGAGAGGCTGATGGGGAAGCAGAGAGAGCACACAGTTCTAGGGGCATAACAAGGTCTGACCTAATTACAACAGCTCCAAGACGCTGGGCGACAAAGGGTGACAGAATGTCCTGGAGAAAGGACGAAAGACAAAGGCGCACACACTGTTTTTGCTTTTTTGTCTTTTTAAATCCAGGGAAAGATTTTGCTTTATATAATCAATACCGGATAAAGCAGGTTTAGAAAATAATCTCGCATTTTCAGATACAAAGTTGCTAGAAGTTCCAAGGGGCTTTGTTTCAAAACACAATTAATATTTTATACACAGAACCTAACCACTGAAATCCTGGAGCGGGGGGCCTGGTTATCTTCCGATCTGAGATACTGCTATTGTAACACATTTCCCCAAACAGATGGTAAAAGCAACCGTCTTCTGAAGCACAGGTCATTGGCAAAACATTCTTAGTATTTTTAGTCTTTTAGAACTCTTTTCTTTGAAAGAACACTGCACAAGATTACCTTTTCCTAAGTGCATGCGACAGAATAAATATGACAAACAGTAAAGTCAGTCACCTGCCAAGAGGTACTACACAGCCCCACTGATGTCCCTTAGAGGACACACTGACCTTCCTCCTGAAAGTGAGTTGTAATGGACTAACACCCGTCTGCATCACGGATGTTTATTAAAAATCTATATACACTCTCCCAGAGAGCCTACTCTAAACCCAGAAAATGTCACTAACCATAAATCCTTGCTTTGTTACACAAACCAAGCTATATACTTTGTTAAACAAACAAAAAGCTAATCTTTTTTTTTCTTTCTCAAAGACTCTTCTCAAAGAGAAATAATTTTAATAGTAAGTGAATTTGTCTTTGCAGATTTAAAAAGTGTTTGCTCTCGACAAAAGACTCAGTTCTAAGGCAGACAAAAGCACTCGCATATAGGAGAAATTACAGTATTTTCTTTTCGTTAGCCCTGAAGTATTGAATCTAATCATAGGAATCAAACTATAAATAATAAATGGTTTCCAGGACTCAAACCATCCAACTGAAAACATAATTCGTCACCCCCCACTGCACTTAAACGTTAGTATCGAGTCATGGTCATAAGAATTTTAGGAAACAAACACACAAAGCCCATTATTCACATCACTTTCTGACAGTCAACCCTTACCTCGCAATCAGGTTAAAGCATTTAACTTTAACTTCTCCATCATATGTCAGTCGGCCGTGAAAGCCAGCGGAAATCGCCTGGAAGGAAGGGCACATACTCCAGGCTTTAAAATTCTGCTCTGTCAGGAGTTCCTGCATGGGCTCATTCCTCTGACTCTGTGACAGTCACTAGCTCTGTTTTTCACTCTGTTCTTTTATAAGGATATTGTGGTCTTTATTGTCCAGAGACGATGAAATCAAGTCTTAGTTATTTCTGAACAATTTTTAGATATCGAGCAAGCAATATGTTACAAATCGTCTCTTGCTTTCAGTCCTAGATCAGTCCCATCTTTAAGGACACCATGGGAGGACTCGCTGTGCTGAGCACAATGAACTAATTATCCCTCTAAGAATGCAGTATGTTTCCAGACACATTTTTCTCCAGGAGATAACACACATCTAATCCATTCAAAACGAAAGGCATTCAACATGCTCTATCCTTCTGAAAACACGCTTTAAAAAAAATGCACTTCAACTTGTAGAAAGGGCTTGGACACTTTATTGATATTCCGCAGCACTAGTCCCACAATAATAATTAGAACAAGGATTGATTCTCGTTTCAGAGTAACAACCATGGAGGTTTATAACCTTTACGTGAACTTGCAAAACCATTTCACCTGTTGGCAGAGGGCAGAGACAAACGTTCTTGGCCAGCTTTCCCCCGAGGCTCCAAGGCGATGTAGTGAGAGGGAAGGACTCGGCCAGGTAGACATCACCAGTGGCACCCCTAGCCTGTAGACTCAGTGATGCAATGGCGGGTTCACAGAGATGATTAACAAGAACAGCGGAGGTGAGTACTGGGCTTGTGGGGGAGACACGGCCCAGCTGCATGGGGCAGTCAGAAGGCAAAGGGGGCTGCCGGGTGACACGTATATACTATTAAAATGATTGTAAACACCCCTCTGTTACTGTGTGTACCGATCTTTGCCTTTTAGAGCTTTGGCACACACCCAGCAACAACCTGCTGACCCTTCTTCTCCCTTTACATCTCTTCTCTACTTTAACAGCACCGGCCACTCCCCCTCACTAATTGGGGAACCCACGCAACACCAGGTTCTGCGCTAGGCTCAGTGAATGAATAAGTGGACACTGGCTGTGCCTTCTGGACATTCCTGCTTAGTGGGACTGGACAAGCGTCAGAGAGTGACAGGTGGGACGAGTGTTATGAATCAGATGTCATAGAAATATATATTTATGTATCTGCTCTATTTTTCTAAACTGTCTTTCCTCCTATCCCAGCTGGCCTTCAAGTGGTATTAAAAGTGGATGGTAACTTTATGGGGACAGTAAAATCAAGCTACGCAAGGCTTCCATTCCCCTTTCCGTCTTGGCGAGTGAGCTCCATTGGACTCCTCTTTCATCCCATATTTAATTACAAGGTAACCAAGCCGAGAGCCAAATTTGCTGGAAGTTTTTGTGAGTCTGAACACTTGCCTACTTCCCAGTTCCCACAGAGATACATGAAGTAACTTGTTTATGTTAAGAGAACAAAGGGAGGGCAACAGAGCTCTCTGTCAGGCTAGAGGTTTAGTCTTAATTAGGCTGAGAAACAAGTGTAACCCAATTTACTTTGGTTGATTCTGAGTAGAAAATTTCGAATCCTATACAAGTACATGAAAGAAAAAGGAGAAATAGCCAAAATATCCTAGCAGTTGAGAGGTGGGATGAGGGAGAAGACCCCCTCGTGACCCACTGCGATCTTGTCTCTACATTTGCTTTAATGAATATGTATTCTTTGTGTCATCAAAGTAGAACCAGGGGTGCCTGGGTGACTCAGTCTGTTGAGTGTCTGCCTTTGGCTCAGGTCATGGTCCTGGGATGGGGTCCCGACTGCTCAGTGGGGAGTCTGCTTCTCCCTCTCCCTCTGCCCCTTCCCCCAACTAGTGGACTCTCTCTCTCTCTCAAATACATAAATAAAATTTAAAAAAAAAAAGGACGAATTTAATTTATGTGATAGTTACTCCCGTGATGCTGACAGCCACCCCCCACCCCTCCATCCCTTTCTGTTCCACTCCGCCCAGGTCTGCTTGTCCAGCTTTCTGCTGGGTTTGGCTGTTGGGAAGCCTCAGTGTTATGAGGTAGGAGGAGATGGCAAAGGGGGAATTTCTACCCACTCGCAGGCTAACAAGAAGCCTGGTGTTCAGCACTGGCTGATCAGAGACAGCCCCATCTCCATGGTTCCAGTTCTCATTGGGTCCCCTTGTCTCTTGGGAGTCCCTATGGGTTGTCCCCCAGAGCACTGGTTAAGGCTGCCTGCCTTTGCTTCAGTCCCTGGGTGCGTCACACTCCTTGCTGGCTCCCTTTGCCATACCGCCTTTCAAGAAGTAACCCCTTCATTAAATTCCCCCCTTGAGCCCACTGAAATAGTTCCGTCTCTTGTCAGATCCCTGGCTGAGACAATTTCATATTCACTCCAAAATCCCCGGTCTGAAAAGCTGATAGTTTGACTTCACATGCTTAGACAGAATGTAGACCACAGCTTTTTACTGGGAGGCATACTGCCGAATTTTAGCTTGTTTTGTTTTGTTTAGGGCCTGCTTGACTCTCGTCAATGAAATAGATACTTAATTAGAACCTCTTCTATGCCAGAAAAATATTTTTGAATTTGATATCTACTGATATAATTAATTCCCACAACTATCTTTATTGAGTAGCTACTATGTGCCAGGTACTCTCAAGCACAAAAGATATACCAGTGAACAGCTACTCATTCCTGTCTTTATGGAATTTATTTTTGAGTGGGGATATATGGATTTTAATCTGAGGACAACAGGTTATTAGGACTGGAAAGCTACTTTGGGTTTTTCTAATCTAATCCCTTACTTGGTGTTCAAATTACTACTTCATGGTAGCTCACCAGATACGCCGAGTCTCTGCTTGGGTCCTGCCATTTGATCCCTGCTCAGATGGTCCATCACACATCGGGCAGCCCGCATCTTAGAGTATTTTCTCACATTTATCGGAAGATCCTCAAGGACCAGTTCAGGAAAACATAAGACAAATTGCATCTCACCTTCATTTTGAATTTCATTAAGTATTTGAGATGCTATCAGGTTGCCCATACATATTTGCCTCTTCATCCCGATAGTTATTGAGTAACGACTGTAGAAGATTCCTGGGGTGTACGGCTCAGTGGTGTGGAAAGTGGGAGTTTGCCCCTTGTGCTGTGGGGAGTTTGCTTAAAAATGGCCCCATCCTGTGACCACCTTCTTGACGTGTCTCAAGATCTTCGTTTCCTGGGGCTTCCACCAAAGTCTTTTCAGAATTTTCACCTTTATACCAAATTACTACTGGAAAAAATGTTGAAAAGACACCATTCCTCTGGAAAGTAAATGGTCTCCCTGCTCTTCTTAAGTCACCTTGTCCCCAAATGGCATGCTGTGGCCAGGAAGAGACACAAGACCATCACATGAAGAAGTGCTAAATCCTATGCGGGATGTATAAAATGTGAGGAAGGCATGGGGTGCTATGGAAACGTATAAAGGGGGGACCAGGCCTGGTTTGGGGTGCTCAGGGAGAGTTTCCTTGCAGGAGGGATGTGTGAACTGATATCTGAAGGCTGAGAAGAAGATAACTTGGGGAAGCCCAGCAGAGAGCAGAGACCGTCCAGGTGGTTTTATGTCTTGTGAATGCAGATTGCTGGTATATCTTGCATTTCCCCCATAGTCACCACTGAGCCTAGAATTTTCCCAGGACAATCTTATTTGCAAATATATTGCTGCGTTAGATAACTATTTTAAGTGTAACAATGCCTCCTTATTAAAGTATCTTCTTGTTTCCTTCTCTACTCTGGGGTGACCCCATCCTCCAATCCTAATGTGTCAGCCTCTCTCTTCTTCATTTTTCTTCTGCCCCCTCCAGACACTGGGCAGAGCTGCTTAGGCAGGAACCATGACTCTCTTCTTGGGCAGTCACTGGAATGGGGCCTCTTATAAGAGATGGTTACAGCGCATCACCATGTAAATTTCCCTGCCCAGCATTTTCACCAAATTTTAATCAGATTAAGACAAACATCAGAGGAGTCCTAAAATGGGAAGGGTCACAAAAGGACAGACTGGAGGAGGGGGGTCACCCCACTCAATTTGTCTTACTACTTCCAGGGGACTTTAGGATTGACTGTGTGCATTTGAGCTTTGAGAACTTCCCAGGGCCACGTGGTCACCTTCCCTAGGAGATCCAAAGCCAGGGACAACTTCCCAGTGCCCGTATGACTCCAGACAGGACATCTGTTTAGAAGTCTGTGTAAATTAGGACATAACAAAATGGCAGACCCCAATGGATGAAGCTGCTCTGAGAGTACAGGGAACCAGATTTTTACAGTGATCGCTGATTATCATCCTAGTGACGTAATGATAAATGCCATTCCCTCAACAGAACTTACTTTGTTCAATCCCAACCACCATTTACTGTTCATGAAGCGACGTATGGAAAGGACACAATACCCAGAGCTGACATGTGTGGAATCTTAGCTCTATGGACAATTGTGTCATCTCAGGCAAGTCACTAACCTCTCTACGTTCTGGATTCCTTCTGGATTAGTAAAATGAGAACTCAGGAGTCGATGACATTTAAGAACACTTTTTAAAAATCTAAAAGCCTAAGGTTCCATGGTTTGGGGGGATATGTTGACATGATGACCCCCTTCTTGGCCCCTTTGACAGTCTCTCTTGAGGCTCCTATATAGTTATGTAAGAGTTATATAACTTGAGGATCTTAAATATGGTCCCACTGTTATAGTCAGATAACCATGAGTTGAGCAAAAACCAGAAGCAGATGGCATTTGTATAAGGAAACTACCTTAAATTACCTAGAATCCCGTATGTGGCAGAACTGTGTGGACACCTTAACTCAACTATTATCAACAGAAAATTCCCCACAAAAAATTTTAACGGCATCATCTGACAGCAGATCAACGTCTAGCCTCAAGCTCATGATTTCTACTTATTCACTGACATCATCTCTACTTTATGCAAAACTGCATTCTGGAAACCAGGTTGGGATGTAGCTTATGAAAGAGCTCATTTCACCATCGAGGGGTATAATTTGGGGTTGCATCCCAACCAAGTACCAGCCCAAATATACCCCCGGAATAGTGGTAACATAAAAGTCAATATAACTGTACCACTGCAAAAATTACGCTCTTATAAGACACAGATAATGAAAAGTTATGGCTAGTTCTAAATTATCCTAGGAGCTCATATAGTTTATACACGTGTAATTATGGTGATTAGAACAAATTCACTGTAATGGGTGTCCTGGTTGAGCCTCCATGGAAATTGGGTGGAGAGAGGAGGACAAAGGGGGAGAGAAAAGAGAGAGAAAGAAAGAGTGGGAGGGAGGGAGAGGTCAGCTGTAACATCTCAGGTAACTTAGCTATGGGGTTCTACTGAAGGGAAGAAAACAGAAGAGGAAGGGAGCCCTTTCCCCATAAAGAGAGAGAGGTGAGCACCAGCAGCCTGGGAATGGGGGGTAGGTGAACCAGGTGGACCCCCCCATGGGGAGCTTGGGGACTTCAACTATCTCAGGGCAGGAGTTCTGGGGGAGGGTAGGCATCCTGGACAAAGGGAGACAGAGAGGCACAGCCTGGGAGTAGAAGGAATGGGAGTGAGGTCTTGTCCCTGTGCCAGTGGGAAGAGACATTGAATTGGCAAAGTTTAGTCTTTTAATGTGACTGAACTCATACCCCTAGGGCTGGTGAGGTCTGGTGTGAGCTGAAGACACCCCCAGAAGTTAGGATCTGAGCCTGAGCAGGCAGAGTGTGACCTGAAAACTTTCTTTAAATTTCTTTGAACTGATGAATCAAATTTTGAACATCAGGATATTTCCTACTAAAATCCAGACTTTTTTTTTTTTTTTCTTTTTTGTTTGGTGAGGAACAGTATCAGATAAAGGGACAATAACCATTAGTTACCACTGGCTGGACCTTTCTTCTTAGCAACAACAGGGGAGCCCAGCTTGCTTCATTTACTCTAGGGTGTGCTCTCCCTGTTTGCCCCAGTCCCCACCACCCCCTTCAGTATTACACCCATCCCTTCACTCCTTTCCATGACCTGCCTGGCCCTGGAGCTGGGAGCCATTTGACTCTGGACATGTTTGGATGTTACACTGTACACTAGGTGAGTAGTCCTAGAATGACCCCATGACTTGAAATAATCTGGAGAGAACAATGTATTTCTCTACAGTTTGTGAGTCATAGAAAAATGAAACATAGAGAATCTAAACTATCACTAGTGTGTTCTAGAAAAGCTTGGGGAGGGGGGTGCGGGATGGTATGAGAGAAAGGTGCACTATAAGACCAAAAAGTGCCATGGAAATGTTTAGGGAAGGGAGTGAAAGAAAACTCTTCCAGTGGAGGGTAGGGAATATGTTCACAGCAGGTCTTTACCACTTAACCTTCTCAGCTCTTGTTTCTGTTTTTCCATGCTTCCTAGTAACCAAAATCTTTATCCTTCTAGGTCTTTCACAAGCCCACAACAGATCAATAAATCTTAGAATTTGTTCAGGGTCTTTATGAAGGAATCACAACAGAAGAAACAATTCAATGGGTAATTCTACCAAACCAAACACCCAAGTAACTGGTATGGGAGTTTTTGACATTTAAAAACCCTGGAACAGTAAGACAAAAGCCACAGTCCCAGAAGAATGGCACGCTGAATTATCTGGCAACACGTGGGGGTCCTAGCCCTCCTCAGACCCCCAAGGTTGGAAGTAGAGATTTGTTGGTTGATACTCTTCTGAACAAGCCAAGATCAGCTAGAAATGTCCAGATTAACATATCATAGCCTCATCTCATAAAACGTTAGTTTGGTTGTAACTTTAAAAAAAAATAAGAGGGGAGAAGTTAAGGCTTAGAAGTGGAGATCCGGGCCCCATCAAAATAAACGAAGGCTGTACGATTGGGTTTACGGACAAGAAGAACCAAGGAATAAACAGTCCCCCTCACTTGGAATAGCATTTGTGCATTCTGACACCGAGCATTCAGGAAGACACCCAGAGGCATTAATCATCAGCATTTTTCCTAGAAAGGGGAAGAAACCCCATCCCGCACCCCATCCCAGTGTTTATTTCTTTCTGAACCCTGGAGATAGAAACTTTAATACACAGAGGTCTCAGAGAGGATTGGCGTGCATACCCCGAGTCTTTCTGAAGAAGAAATGTCTCTGATATGTGATATCTTCCCTCAGGAGTACCAGGAGGAGGGGACCGGTGAGGGGGGATAGGAAAACAAAACCAGCTCCTTTCCCCTAATCCTGATGTGGCTGAAAAGCAGAAAGCTAAAAGCTGCCCTGAGGGAAAAAACTGCTCCAGACAAGAGACGGATCAAGCAAGTGTGACAGACTTCAGACTACTTAACCTGCGACGTTTCTCTGCACAATTCTGAAATGTGTTTATCAGGCCACGCATTTTCAGCACATCTTCTTGCTTAGCGCCCCCCCCCAACCCCGGGGTTCAGGCTCAGGTGGGCCTAGACACACACGGTGAGGGCCAGAGGCAAGCAAAGCCTGAAAAACCCCAATCCAGGCCAAGTGAGGACAGGTTGCTACTTGTGTCTTTTTTCCTGGGATGCTTCTCTGGAAACTCTGTGATGAGAAAGTGTTAGGGAGCACGGGATTCTCTCTCTCTTCTGCGTCAATAAATTCCATTCCATGGTTTTATTTAAAAAAAAAAAAATGTTCTTCTGAAGATGAGCTAACCCGTATATAATTCATGAAAATGACTGCTCTAATGGCCTACCTTTCAGATATACTTTGCATTTCATTCTTTTGTAGACATTTAGATATTTTAGTCTGTTTCGATATTTTAATACATCAGTTACCATAATGGTGTTGTAAACCAAATACTTGACAGATGGAGTCGGTGACTGTGAGCACAAACCCTAACCCAGCATTTTTTCAGGAGTGGCACTGCCCCTTCTAAGGCACTGATAAGGACTGAATTGTGTGCACCCCACCCCCAAATTCATGAGAAGCCCAATGTGACTGTAATTGGAGATAGGGCCTTGGAGGAGGTAATTAAGGTTAATTGAGGTCATAAGGTAGGGCCCTGATCTGATAGGAATTGGAGTCTTTTATTCTTTTTTAAAAAGATTTAAAAAAAAATTATTTGATAGAGAGTACACAGGAGCAAGGAGAGGGGTGGAGGGGGAGGGAGAAGCAGACTCCCCACTGAGCAGGGAGCCCCATGCAGGCTCGATCCCATGACCCTAAGATCATGATCTGAGCCAAAGACAGATGCTCAACCATCTGAGCCACCCAGGACTGGAGTCTTTTTAAGATGGAGAAAAGACACCAGAGATCTTTTTCTCTCTTCATTCTCACCCAAAGCAAAGTCCATGTGAGGACAGAGAGAAGGCAGCCCTCTATAAGCCTCACCAGAAACCACCCTACTGACACCCTGACCTTGGACTTCTAGCCAGCTGAACTGGGAGAAAATAAATGCCTATTATTTAAGGCACCCAGTCTGGGGTATCCAGTTTGGGATATCCTGTCTGCAGCCTGAGCAGACTAATACGATCACCATCAGCTTGGATTTTCCACAAGCAACCGGAGTGCTGGGCCCCTGATGCTAAAGGGGAATCTTTAGGGATGGGAACTGGAATGGGCATTGGTCACTAACTCCCTGGGTGCGAGTTGTCATTGTAAAGGCTGAGAATCACTGTTTTGGTGGGGGGTAGGGAGGGAGCTCATGGCTGCCACCAGGCCCCAAGCCCCTCCCTCAGCCTCCTCTATTCCACCATCCCAAAGAGGAAAAGCTTACGGGGTCAATGATAAAATAGACATCTCAAGTACTTAAAATTAGGCTCCCACAAGGGGGACAGAATATTATGAATAGAACTCATCAGAAATCAGACTGGAGTCAGAGGTGAAGTACTTTGTGGGAAAACCCACATCCATTTCATACTTGAGTTAGTTCTAGAAGCACAAGAGGGGCCCCTGAGACCCACGTGAGATCAGTCCAATTCCACTGTAGGAGACCACATAAGGATTTGGTGGGAAGCAAAGTTAAGAGTAACTTTGTGCAGTGGTCACACCGGCCTGCAGGCATCAGACTGGAGGTGGCTGGTTGGATACTAGGCGTTAAGGCTTGGGACCCTGGCGGTCTCTTCCCTTTCCTCAAACAATCAACTAAGATGCATTTCGACATCCTAAAAGGTAAAAATGGAGTCAAACCAACAAATACCGAGGATACTTTTGACTCTGAAACTCAGGGGCCTAGAGAAAACAAATACTGGTTATTGTTTACTCTCATAAAATTCACTCATGAAAAATCACGAGTGAAGATTCTACTGAGTCAGTCAAACTGAAAAGACTTGAAATTGAGTTGTCATGTTAGCAATAATAATACATAAGCAAATTGAAAGGCAGCAAGTACATCTGACTATGTGAAACTGCTACACAAAATCCTGCAAATCTTCAAAAATCATGACATTAAACAATGATCAAACACTATTTTATAAACAGCCTAGTCTCTGGAAGGTGAGCCCAGGGCACTAAGATTTTTTTTCTTCAAGTGATTTTTATTTATTGCCAAGACAGAGGTCATGGCTGTACTGTAAGAATGTTACCGTACCTCCAAATTCAGGCAACATTTAACTAAAAAGCAGAAAATTTTCTAGATTTTGAAAAAACGCCATAAGGAGTACAATTTAAGTGGAATAGTGCTTTTCTAATGGACAGAATAAAATTATACTTTAGGTACTGAGTCACAGTCTAAATGCCCTGTTGGGGCACCTGGGTGGTTCAATCAGTTGAGCACCTGACTCTTGATTTCAGCTCGGGTCATGATCTCAGGGTCGTGGGATAAAGCCCCGCGTTGGGCTCTGTGCTGAACGTGGAGCCTGCTTGGGGGGCTTGCTCTCAGCTCTTGCCACCCCCATGCGTGTGTTCTCCCTCAAGAAAAAAAAGAGAAAGAAAAGAAAAGGAAAGAAAAAACTCTAACAGGCATTAGTAGATAATCTGTGCACCCTAACTTGCTTTGGTCTTAACATCATGGGAATGGAGTCCATAAGGAGAGACTTAGTGTGATTTTCTCCCCTGTAAGCCTGAAAGCCTACGTGTGGCTTTCCCACCAGGCAGCGCGATATCTCTCCGAGAACACCAGTCATTTTCTCATCTGAAGGCCACACAGACAGAGGGAGAATGACGAAGAGCCAAACTAGGTGCGGTCCTGTGATTTTTGTAGGCACAAATGACAGAAGCGCGGTTGACGGTCACAAGTTCCAATGGCTTTCAGCAGGTTCTCCACACACTGGAGTGTGCTTCAGGTTTGTTGGTGAAGTAGCAAAAGATGCCTGGGTCTCATGTGTTGAACGTTTAGTTTATATTTTAGAAATATAATGGCTACACTAGGGATGCTAAAGGGTGAAATATGGAGTGAAATACAGCTGGTTTCAAATCTTGCACCTATAACCTACTGTAGGATCACGGACCTGGATTTTAATCAACCCTGGTCCCTTTAAAGTCAGGGGCCATCTAGGGGCACCTGGGTGGCTCAGTTGGTTAAGCGTCTGGCTTGGGCTCAGGTCATGATCTCAGAGTCCTGAAATCGAGTCCCTGCTCAGTAGGCACTCTGCTTCTCCCTCTCCCTCTGCCGCACCCACCGCCCCCCGACTCGTATTCTCTCTCTGTCAAGTAAATAAAATCTTAAAAAATAAAATCAGGGGCCATCTTATTTCACAGGGTTATGGTTTGATTTCGGTGATAGGACACTTAAATCCACCAGGGTACACGGCACCAACAGGCATCCACTCCTATTAGCTTCTTCCCCTTATGGATAGACAACTGTCAAATGGCGTAAAAAGACAAAACACAGGTAAGCTAAACTCATTGTATTTGTTTTCTTTAGTCAGAACGTGGATGCCGTCACAGTTGTTATGTGCTCCTGTAACCACCACCAATGTCTTCCTGAAGAAGTTCTGCTTCTTTAAAAATTCAGTTTCTGTGCCACCCTTAGCTCAGCCCTAACGGGGAAACTTCCTAGGAATAAACATTTTTGATGGGTTTATTATCTTATTTCTTTAGCAAGTGTTTAATGTATAGCTCATATATAGGGAATAAAGCTCTGCAAGCTATGATTCCCATCCTCGGAGTCCCGAAATTTTCTAGAGGGAGAGGGATGGGTCTGCTAGTACCCAACGTGTGAGTAAGTTCCCCTGTGCAATGTGCGGTTCTACATGCTTTGGGTCAGTTCCTCACAACCCCGTTAGGACAAAGGTGCTATTATCTTAATTTTATGGACAAAGAATTCAATGAACAGGAACTTTCAGTAGGTTGCTTACATGTACAACGCTACCAAGTGAGGGTACCGGAAGGTGAAGCCAGGCTGTCAGATTTCCAAGTCTGTCCTCTTACTCGGTATGCAGTTCTGCCAGATGTGTACATTTATGTCACCGATTTACAGATTATGAGAGCTTGGGGTGTGTGCCTTGGATGTTCAGAGAAGGGCCTTAGAAATAGTTACTTTAAGGGGCACCTGGGTGGCTCAGTCATTAAGCATCTGCCTTTAGCTCAGGTCATGATCCCAGGGGGCTGGGATCAAGCCCCATGTCGGGCTCCCTGTTCGGCGGGAGGCCTCCTTCTCCCTCTCCCTGCTTGTGGTCCCTCTCTCGCTGTCTCTCTCAAATAAATAAATAAAATCTTAAAAAAAAAAAAAAAAGAAATAGCTACTTTAAATCTTTCATTTTATAGAAGAAGGAATTCCAGAGACTGGAAAGAACATCACCCAAGGTCAGTTGGCCGGTGGCTCCCCAGCGGTGGCTGCCATCAGAACCACCCTGGGAGGCTTGCTAAACACAGACTGCTGGGACCTGCCCCCAGAGTCTGATTCTGCGGGGCTGGGTGGGGCCTGAGAGTCTCAAACAGGTCCCCACATGTGGTTGATGTCGCTGGTCTTGGGAATACTGTTTAAGAACCAGCGTCCTATTTTGTTCCCTGTCTGAGCCAGAACGAAGCTTCTACTCCCCTTACTTTGCATCTTCCCCATAAACAGTGGATATCAGCAGCTCTGGAACAACGAGAATTCCGAGGGAGACTGGGCAGCCTGCGGGACCCAGGCACGGAATGCTCTCCTCCTCCTAGTTTAGCTGAGACATCTGGAAGCTTCTTCACCGCAGACAGGCTCATGACATCATGATTTTCTCTAACGCTGGTATTTCACTATGACCTTCTCCACTTACCTCTGCACATACCCAGTCTGAAACAACACAGACCTGCTTACCACCCACTGTAAGTATTATTCTTACTTTGAGCTATTTACCAAAACTTATCCTCTAAAATGTGGCTCTTTGAAGGCCAAACACAGCAGTTTTAGCAAAAGGACAGGGGTCATGAACTATCTGCCAGCATTTATCCTCGGAAGAAGAGGATGATGAGATCATTTCAAAGTTTTCTTTAGTTTATGTTATAATTCAAAAGGAAATTTTTTGCTTATTTGTTTAGCTAAGAGGATCCCTTGCCTTTCATTAGGGTCCCTGATAGAGTGAACTATTTTGGAAGTAGGGACACTATTACTCTTCGAACTTGCCACGGTGAATGTTGCTTAGTGTTCGTGCTGTCATGGGGTGCTCTGCCGCTCAGCTCCCTTAAGAGCATCAGGGATGAGCAAGCCTGGCATGTAGGAAGTGTGTCTAGAGTGCCAGCCAGCTCCAAAGATCATCGCTCCTGTTATTTAAGAGAGCCCAGGGGTCCGCCCATTTGCTTGGGCAAGCAGATGGGCTGAAAATGGCGTGACCTGAACAAGTCGACAGACCCCATAATCAGAACTCTCTCTCCCCCATGAGCAGGGGATTTAAAGAGCATGACACCCAAGATGCATTTATGGGGTGTCTCCATCTGTCCCCCACGAAACCTCACAGGACTTAATACTGGGTCGTCCGTCATTGAACGAAAGCATCTTTTCAGAACACCTGCTAGGCTCCAGACATTCTAGGTAAGGGTGCTCAAGAAAACTCCCATTAACTTTTTTTCTTTTGAAATAAGTATAAATCCATAAGAAGCTGCAAAAAGCCAAGAAACTGGACCAGGAGATCTCCTGTCTCCTCACCTAGTTTCCCCCAATGGTAACCTTGGTGTGACTATGGTATAGACACAAAACCAAGACACTGATATCAGTCCAGACCATGAAGTACATTCGAACCTCATCCATTTTCAAGGGCAGGGGGTATTTTGGTTGTGAAAGACACAAAAACAAGAAGAAGAAACAGAAAGGAGATGTAAAGACCATGAACACAGCGGGCAGTATCAAATCATCCCATGTTACTTTGGAAATTTGCCTTTTCACTTGTTGTGAGAAGAAGATAAATGGTAAGTGCATGAGCTAGATAAATAAGACTGTCCCTAAAAAAAAAAGACCTTAAAATTTCCCCCCCCCAGAGATTAAGCATAACAATTATAATAAAATTAACTTGTTTTTCAAATCCTCTATAGATGGGAACACTTATTAGTGACGTGAGATTTGATACTCAGCAGTTCCCCCTTATCCGTGCTTCCAGTTTCCCCGTGGTCCACGGAGGCTCAAAGCAGGTGACCCTCCTGCGTCAGAAGGTCAAGTCTAGCACTAGGTCATGATGCCTATGTCGTTCCCCTCACTTCATATCGTCACATAGGCATTTTATCATCTCACGTCATCACAAGAAGAAAGGTGAGTACAGTACAATAAGATTTTGTGAGAGAGAGAGAGATCATCTTCCAAGAACTTTTATTAGAGTCTATTGTTGTGATTGTTCAATTTTATTTTTAGTTATTGATATTTAATGTGTTACTGGGCCTAATTTTTAAATTAAACTTTATCATAGGTTCATACATCTAGGATAGTAGGTACAGGGTTCAGGAATACCTATGGTTTCAGGCACCCACTTGTGGTCTTAAAATGTATCCCCATGGATAAGGGGGGGTTTACTCAATACAGATCCTAGTCCCCCCCCAAACTCACACACAATCTTCGCAATCTGTATAATTCATAAAATGATGACATGAGGAGTTTAGAACTTGCTATACATCGCCAGGCCTGGAATGGCATGTAGAAGGCACTTGGATTTTGTCACTTTCCCTAAGTAATCTTTAGAAGCCCCTATTGTTGTACCCATTATAAATTAGTCTTATCAAGTCATTAAAGGTTTCAAAAATATTCTTCCCTGAGCATTCTTATTTTAATATATGTATGAAACATATATATACATATACACACACACACACATATATATATATATACACACACACACACATATGTATATATATATATTTGGAAATATTAAAATGGAATATTTTATTATTATTAAATATTAAGGTTTTCCTCTATATCTCATTTTCATAATATACAGTCAGATTGGGATGTTAGGACATCGAACCATTAATACTCCAGCATCTTCCTTAACTAACAACTTCTTTCAAAACTGATGTAATGCGAGGTAATCGATAAGGGACCTCTCACTGTGATGCGTTTGCCAATATTTGGTCTTTAGCCGAAATACTTTTTAAAAAAACAGCAGCAGCCCACCAAAAGAACATGATGTCTCCAGAAGCTTCTAAGAAGCAGAATGTCCAGGTCTATCAAAAAAGACCAGCAGTACTTTCCTAACCAGGTAATGACGCGGTAACCTTTTTGATTATTCACCCTAAAAAAGCTGCTCTGGTATTAGGAAACAAAACACAGCATTTTCCTTTTGCGTGGTGGGGAGTTGTCTGTGTGGATCTCCCACCAGCCAGGCCAGCCAGAATAAACAGATGTTTCATTACGTGGAGGAGCCAAATTCCCCTCCACTGTACACACAGAGCTGATGACCCCCACTGGGGTCATCTGAATTCTAAATGACCAAGCAGAACTTTTGCAGACCCCCACCCCTACCCTCACCCCTTCTAGGGCCAGCCCTAGGCAAGGCTCTGAAATAGGAGAAGCTTGCTCTGGACCACACTGGTGGAGTCTCCCCTCCCCCAGGTATCATCTCAGTTGAGTGTCCCGAGGTCTTCCCTGCCCCCACCCCTGCCCACCTGGAACTCTCTCCATACAGGGTTGCTTCCCTAGGCTTGGCCACCTCACAAAGATTCCAAGGACATGGGGAGTGCCCTCAAATAACCTGCCCAAGACACAGAGCTAGAGAGCTGCAGGCCTGACTCCAAGTTCTGTGCTCTGTCCATTGCCCACAGTGTGTTGAATGGCTCTGTAGGCCTAAGTAGTTGGAAACTGACTCTTTAATTCATTTTTCTTAAGCTCAAGAATTTACAAATTGTTTGTGGTGGTCCTTATTTCTTCAGAATCAAATCATCAGGTATGTTCTATTTCAGCTCCCAGAAAAAATTTAAAATGCTTAAAAGTATTTAAAAATTTTTTAAAGTACTTCAGATAGTAACATTTTTGAAAAATTTTTATTTAGAGAGACAGAGTGTGGAGTGGGGGGCAGAGAGAGAGAGAGAATCTTAAGCAGGCTCCACACTTAGTGCAGAGCCCAACCTGGGGCTCGATCCCGTGACCTTGCGATCATGACTTGAGCTGAAATCAAGAATCAGATACTTAACTGACTGAGCCACCAGGCGCCCCTATGGTTTACAACCTGTCTTCAGCAAAATGTAGCACCCTTTGTGTGTGTGTGTGTGTATACATGCATGTGTGCATATATACATACAAATGTATACATATAAAAAATTAAAAATCATCAAAATAATCAAAACCAAGGAACTTTTCATTGACCATAGCATATTTCTTTGTAGTTGTTAAAGTAGAATAAAAAATAACTTTATTCTTTGCAATACAACAAAGTCCTCTATTTAATAGGTAACACAAAAGAGAAAACCACCTCTGTAAAAGCTTTCAAATTGATTTCTAAATTCACCATTATACTATCAGTGGACTCAGCTTCATGCCTGCGAAGAAGACCCTGAAACCATTTACCTGGAGATCTTTCTCTGCTGCACAGGTTTTTAGATCCCTGGACTTAAAAAGTGCTTATAAAACTATGCTCATGAATCAGTGATTCAGATTCTGAACCCTGGTTGGCTTCAGATTCCTTTTGTGCAGTTTGCACAGAGGTGCTGTTGTTCAGAAACACAGCCACAAAGCGAGCTCAGTGGGGCTGAAGAAAAACAGACCACGGGCTCGTGCATGAATGCGTCCCCAAAGACAGGGCAGTGTACGTGCCCTGTGTGTGTGTGTGTGTGCGCGCGTGTAACTAGTTATTCAGAGTGCTTTAGTGCAAGATGAACGTGTCCAAGTGTCATCCTTTGATTTCAAACTAGAATCTGTAGATTTTCTTCCCAAGCTGGCAGCTTGCCATCCCCGCAGGCCTCAAGTGGCTCGTGGCTTTGGGAAGAAAGGGGGTCTCAGTTATGGGACACTCTGCTGCTCCCGCCCACCACACTACTGTGGGTCTCTCGGTTTTAGGATGGATTCCACGGCCAGATTTCCTAGACTTTCAACTTAAACCATCAAAGGAATCATGGATTCCTTTACGATGTATAGACTTAAAAAAAGGTATTTATAGAGGGAAGGTGTTCTACCATATTCTCTGTGATCTGAATTCTCCCTCATCACAGCCGGGAGAAATAGCCAGGGCTTTGGACACCATCTTAGACTGATAACCACTTTTCCATACTCTCTGCATAACTTACATAAAGAGGACCCCAAGTTCACCCGACTGGTTGTGAAAGTGGCCAGGAAAACCATACATTCACATTTTTAAGGTGAAAATTCTAAATTTGAATTATTACTTCAATGGTTTTTCTCCCTTCTTTCTTCCTAAATACTGTGACTACAATAAGTACACTCGGTCGCCATACAGACATTTTCATACAAAATCTCCCTCCCTTCATGGAGGGCACATTTTGTTTCAAGAAACCTTCAACAGCCAGATATAATTAATCAGTGAAAGCTGAGGGTCAGATCTATGCAAAACAATGAACATTTGAGCTCTTGTGTTTCTTAGGCACGATTGTGAGTACTGGAAATGCACTGTTTCACTCAGTTCGTTTAAGAATTTGATGATACCCATTTCAAAGATGGGCAATTTGAGGCTCACACAAGCTATGTAACACATCCCAAGTGACATACCTGCTAAGCACAAAGCCAGTTCCCTCCAGATCTGCTTACTCTAGTGTTAGGTTCTCAACCACTGCCCTATGCTTGAAAAAGGGGAATCAGCAGTTTTCTCTGTAAAGAAGAAATACTTTCAGCAGTCTAGGATCCTACTCTGTAGATCAGAGACATATTTCTAGTAAATTCCTAATACTTTCTACACCCTTACCTCAAACAAAGACCAACTAAAGGCATCACAGCATCTAAAAACCAAAGGACAAAAAAAAAAAAAAAAAAAAGAAAAAAAAAAGAAAAAAGGAAGAAGAAATAAGAAAAAAAAAAAAAAGGACAATGAGCTGGACTTACAGCTTTCGAGAAGTTTCTCCAAATGGTCAAATATGAAAAGTTACATATGCAAAAACATCAAGCTAAATTCAAGTTCTAGAAGCATAAAGCATTGAGCAACTTCTTTGTAATGAAAATGGAAACCAGGATCAATTTTCAAGTAGGACAAATATTGTTCTTTGGAATGGAAACTTGTTGCTGCATCTCACCACGGAGCAAAAGGCTTATAAACTCCTGAAAAAATAAGGTTCACATGGAAACAAAAACACAACAGGAACTCCAATATGGATACCAACAAACGCTGCCTGTCTTCTCAATTCCTTTAAAAGCCATCGTTGGCTATTAAAATGTCAATGTAGAAATCATAAAATACCAATAACTCTAGTATTCCAGAGGAAATGTTTATGCTGAAGATTTTAAACTTTGGTTTTATAAAAATTTACTAGCAAGGAAGATTGATGGAAAATGATGACGTCTAAGGACAGGCAGGTTCGGTTACTAGGAAGTCACAAGACTGTATCTTGAAGTCATGAGGACCACACAGTAATGGCAAATAAGGACAGCTAACACCTTCGATTTCTCATGATGTGCCAGGTGCCATTTGGAAGATTTTTTAAAAAAAATGTAAATTAACTCACATCATTCTCACATCTCTAAAAGGTAAGTATTACTTTCAGCCCTATTTTGCACTTGAGAAAAGGGAGGTACTGAGAGATTAAGTAACACACCCAGTCATACAACTGGGAAGTAGTAAAACTGGAACCATTGGAACCAGCTGGTCAGGGACTGACAATTTTACTCCCTTGTCTCTGACAACTCGCTGGGCAAAGCCCTGCCCATGAGGACAGGATTGTCCCCACAGAACTGAACTAATTGTGGAGGGAAAACAGGAATTTCCTCCATGTTCCTCCAGTAGAGCTTTTAGGGCTGGACTTGTGGTGCCTCTCCCTGATGGTTCACAGCTCTGTGGGAGTGCCAGAGCTCCCGGACGAACTCTCAGAAGCAGGGAGAAAGATGAAGATGGCTTCTAACCCTCCATTTTCTTGACCTGTTCTTTGCATCGTCTTCCATCTTATCCCCACCTCTCAAACTAGTCATGAGCTCTCTGAACTCTGGCCCTGGACTGTTCATGCTCTGTATCCCCCATCCCCACCCCCACCCCAGTTTGCACCAAGCAGTTGCTTCATAGAGGCTGTTGCATGATTTACATGTGTTGTGGACATCTTCCCATGGAGGCTGAGCCCTGAGCTGAGTCCTCAGGGAAGTGATGTGCGAAGAAACATGGAAAGAAGGGGTGAGAAGGCAGCCACAGGGGTTGTGAAGAGACAGAACTCCTGGGGAGTGCTTGGCATGAACCAAGGAACTGGGCTGGACTGTGACCAAACAGGGCAGTTACTGATGCGGGACCTCAGAGCCTATCCTAGGGAATTTGGAGATCGCTCCATAGGCAATTAGGATCATTGGCCGATGACACTCGGGAGGAAGCAATCTGCCGAGGGCTTTGTTTGCTGACACAGGAGCTTCCAAGTCCCAGAGTTAGAATGATCAGAGAGAGAGAGAGAAGCCAAAAGTCAAGAAGCAATTTCCAGGAAGGGAGAAGACAGTGATTAAGTCACCCATTTTATTTATTTAATTTTAACATGCTGAATGGTAGGCTGCCAGTAACCAAAGCAGGCCATCTTCACACTATTCTGACAAAGCAGGTAGAAATGGAAAGGCTTGCGGAGAGGCGGTGGACCAAGTGAACTCACTTCTGTCCCTCGGGCCAGTGAGCTCTGGGGAAGCTTCTGTGAGTTTCCACTCCTGTTTTCAGGAGGGCTCATCTCATGTCCTGAGCCCAGAGTGAAGAAGAATAATCAGGTGGAGAAGGCCATGGGCACTAGAACACAGTGGATGGTAGCGGGGGTTGGAGTTGGCAAAGCTTAGGATTGAATCCAGCTGGGAAAATCATTACTACTCATGGGAACTTGGATAAATTCACCTAAATTCACCTAAACCTGCCTTAGGTCTCAGTTGCTTCATGTATAAAATGGGGATGATTTAGTAACTGCAGATTGTTGAGGGGATTAAATGAGATAAAGGGACATAAAGCATTTAATCAAGAGTCCCGGTACATAGATTTTCTAACTTGCATTTTCTTAGCTTCCGTATTTGTTTATTTGATATCCATTCATTATGAGGCCAAACTAATAGCCAAAGTTGCTTACATTTCCCCCGTGGTCCGGAGCCCATAGCCGGAACCACCTCTACCTAACTCATATGCACCAAACCAATACCTCCCTGCCCTTCTCATCCCAGGGTCAGGGACCAGACAACTGGGCACAGCCCGTATGCCCCAGGCCCTGCTGGTATTATTCAGCCCAGCCAAGCCTAATTTGCCTTGCATGGGCAACCCCATGGAAACCCCAATAAAGGCTCAGCCTAGGCTTTCCTCTTGCTCTTTTCTGCCTCCCGACTGACTCTGGTGCTTTGGCCTGTGGTCCTGGGTGGCAGGCCACGCAGCTCCTCTTGGGAAATGTAAGTAATAAAAAATCTCCTTTGAGTGCCATGATTCTGTCTCTTTTGTCACTCAGTCGCTTCTATAAATTAAAACCCCACACGTACAACCACTGAGACAACAGAGCCCAGTAAACAACAGCCATGATAACTTTCCCACAGGTCATAAAATAAATCAGTTCTGTTCATGTCTCTTCTCTCCATCTCTTCTCTCCTGTTACTTTCACGGTTTTGACCAGAATCATTGCAACAACCTCCTGAGTACGTCTTGTGAAATCCAATCTCTTGCTTCCTCAAACCATCTCTTCAGATGCTTCTCTTCTAAAACTCAGGATGTAGGTCCCCCTCTGCCAGGAAAGCTTGATACTGTTCCCTCTGGTCTAAAGATCCAGTCCAGCTCCTTATCTTGGCAGTTAGACCTTCCAGGGTCTGGCCCAGAACAGCGGCCATATTGGACAACTTGACATTGCCCACTAAGGTCACAGCTTTTCACACCTGTCTGTCTTTGCTCAGGCGTACCCATTAGTTTTACACATAGCAACTGCTCCGTGAATATTTATTGAATCATAAGCCCTGTGATTATTCTAATTAAAATAAAGGACTCTTATCAAGTGGTTAATTACATAGTTAATAATGGAGAAATATGGGAAAAGGCTTATACAAGCTCATTTACATGAAGAATAATTAGTACAGGTCAGAGTATAAGAGTCTATTAAATTCTATCAGAAAACAGTGATGATATAAAAATCATTTTACAGTATTATTGCCATATTTAGTCATAACTATTAATTATATGATGGGGTTAATACTAATTTAGGCTTGCAAAGACAAAATATTTTTTTGTTTGTAAACAAACTGTACACCTGTGAGGTGTAATTTCCCTGTGTGCATTTTACTCATGCCCGAAGTTGCTAGGCCAAATATGGAGTAAGGTTAACAATTCCACTTGGAATTTATAGAAGTCTAACCAGGATTCTTCAAACTCTTTCTGGTCCTAAAGAAAGAAATGGGCCATGACCCGGCTGGAAGGAACCCAGATGCAGCCTGGTCTCTGTTCCTTCAAGCCTACGCTAGACCTGAATGAGGAAATCAGGTTTGGGTAGAACTCACTCATATCCTCTCTAATGGCTACCTGAAACTCCTCCCAGGTCTTCAAGAAATATTTGGTGGATTATCTGACTTTATCATCTGACTTTCCATCCAGCATAATTGTTGAAAAAGAAAGTTGGCTGAGTTTACAGCTACCTCTTCTTACTAGGTAGGTGGTTGAGCTTGGGAAGGAATGAAAATCATTTCATTGATACAAGGAGAAGCTGTTCCCGGCTGACATAAGGAAATGGTGGTTAGGAAAGAATCTTAAAAATTACTCAAAGATGATTACAGGCTGTCACTGAGCAATGAGGAAGGAAGAGCTTTCTTTTCGACTACAGGGTGCCTAGCTCTACAGACAGAAATTATTATTTTATATTTAGGCCAATGGTAGTCTATATGCCTTTGAAATGTAAAAAACAATAATAACTTAAGTACCTGGTATGACTTTCAAAAACATCAAGATAGATCCCACTGGTCATACAGGAAAACCAGGCCCCTTGCTTTGTAAGATCTTGCGTTTCATGGTTCTGAAGTCACTGGTGAGCATGTAGTCATTGAGTGCCTGCTTGACGCAGGACATTGGGCATGGGAGACTCAGAGGGTAGCAAGCCATGGAGCTCTCCCTGGGCTCACCATCTGGATAAGGAGGCAGGACCACATGGAAAGTGAATGAATGAGAGATATATGCTACCTCACAGCCAAGTCTTTTCAGTGTTCCCAGAAGCTTCAACAAAGCGTGAAAATTCTGAAAGGACCCATGTGCTAAAATGAACATGATTTCACTCAACAAAGCAAATAACTTAGTTGCCATTTAAAATTCGCAAGTGTTCGTCCCTGATTCGGTTTTGAGAAAGTGTGTGGGGGAAATTGCTTGTAGCAGAGATGCCCTTGGATGGTTTTCAAGCCCTGATCAAGGGCATCATGTTGCATGCCTCGACCTTCTGCCCCTGTGTTTGCCGACTTCTGAAGCAGTCAAAGCACAATTAAGGCAGGTTTTAGGATGCCGAGTTGGGGGCTACCCTTATGTAAAATACGCATCCTTACTGCATTTGGGCAGAACTGGCAGCGACATAGTTATAACTCTAAGTCTGAAGCTGTAAAGTGACCCAAATCTGCCTCCCCCTTCAGTTTCCTCACCCCTGTGAGGTGTAGGAGGGCTCCTTGAGCTGTATCGGCTTCTGCTTCAATTTTCTGTCCATTTCTGAGCTGGGTGTTGAGCAAGAACATCCATGTAGGCAAGGCCAAGAGCAGTTATGAGTTGAAAAGACTTGTCTCAGGTCACACTGCCTAGCAACTGGGACGCTCCTCCGATCACTTTCATTAAAAAAAAAAGTCACTAAACATTCACGAAAGGCATGAACTAGGGGTTGTCACGTTCTCTGAGTTAACTTTTACCACGTACCAATGATATATTTGTATCACATAACAGATCTACTCTTCATACTTAGTGATTCTATGGTGTGTGAAACAATTGCAACTATTAAATTTTACATCAAAAGAAAACATCATTGCTCTAGAGAACTAAGAACTAAAGCATCAAAACCATATTCTTTCTTATTTAAAGTCTCTTTCCTGGTACCTAAAAGTAAAACCTTAAAAACCATTCATCAATCCCCCTCGAGAGAAATTTGTTGAATAATTACTCTGCACCAGGACCTGGATGGGACATTAGGATAAAAAGATTTTTGAAAAGATTAATCTATGGCCCTTGCCTTTAAAGAAAAAGATTTTTTCTTGAGTAGGTTAGAAGTTAAGGCATATTTAAGGGAGGGAGAATAAAATACGAGAGAATTAAAACACAGTATCGCATCAGCCATAAAAAGGACCAAAGTTCTGATGCACGCTATGGATGAATCTTAAAAGCATTATTATGCTAAATGAAATAAACCAGACATGAAAGGACAAGTATTGTATGATTGTACTTATATGAAATACCTGGGAAAGGCAAATTTATAGACAGAAAGTAGAAGAGAGGTTACCAAGAGGGACAGGGGAGAGTTGCTGCTGCTTTTTGGTTATGGGACTTCTGTTTGGGATGATGAAAAAGTTTGGGCAGTAGATGATGTGGTGATGGTGGCATAAAATTGTGACTGTAATTCACAGCTGCTACTGAATTGTGCCCTTAAAAATGGACAAAATGGCAAATTTTATGTTATATATATATATTTTATTACCACTTAAAAAATGAATAATGTCACATACCAGAAACTATTGAATTGTCCCCTTTAACTGAGTGAATTTACATTGTAAAATTATAAATTATATCTCAAGAAACCTGTTAAAGAAACCACACCATCCCTTTATTACTTTGTCATCTCGTAAAGCTCTGAGTATTGTTAAAGAAATTTACCAGGAGCAGAACCAGGTGATCAATGTTTGAAATACTATGACTCATCCTTCTTGCTGAATACCTAGGTTCTACAAATAATCACTAATCCTTTTGGCAGTTCAGAACACAGAAGAGCCTTCTATTTTTTTGCATTCCTGGGTTAAATAACTGATTTTTCTATCTGGCAACGAATAGTTATCGGACTCTTTTCAAAATAATCTCTTGGCCTGATTCTTGAATACAGTCAGCCTGAAAAGTAGGGCTGGAAACCACCCTCAGAACAAAACAAATTACAACATTGAGTTTTTGTATCCTTCATTTGTAGGTTAGCTACAGATCAGAGCATGCCAGTATCCAGAAAAATGCCTTTCTGGCATTTTCTTTATTGACTTTCAACACATATTTGTTGAAATGAAAGAACAGTTGCGTTTACTGCTCAGACAGCTCTCAGGACCACGGGTCAGATAAAAGCATTTTGAGGGGCTGCAGGCCAGATCAGAAAGCCCCTGGGAGTTTATGACTTCTGGGCTCAATGCTCGCTTCCTCTCCTGGCTCAGAGCTTCTTTCCTAGGTCAATCATCAGCAAGACCAAAGAGTTCCTTTCTAAATAAGTATTGTTAAAAAATTCAAGGTCTAGACAGAACAGAAGGAGGTCAGGAGTTTCAATAGTATTTCATTCCAGCGAAAATTTGTTTCAGAAAAGGACACAGTTACATTCTGAATTCAGTTCGCAGGAGAGCTAGGATTTGGTTAATAGTTCTATTGTCACCTCAAAACAATTGTAACAGAAAAGAAAAATAATTAATGGGGAAACCCAGAAGCTAACTCTGTTTTGCCATGTTCCATCCCGGAGTTAATAATGTGATGTGCTTTAGACTAGAATTTGCCAAAAGCCAGTACATCTTTTGTCCTACTGGTCAAATACAAGTATCACAGAACAAGGATGACATCTGAAAAGAAAAGCTGTGGGAGGAAAACAACATGGAAATAATGCCCTTTTCCTGGGTGACCACTGAGGGCACCAATGCCTTTGACTAGGAAAATAGAAAATGAACTGTCCACAAACGAGCTAGCCATAATTTATAGTAACCCGAGAAGAAAAACAGCCTCTGGATTGTCAACTCTGTCTGAAGTGGGGGTAAGCTTGGGCACTCATCGTCACCTTCCTGAACCCTTAAAAAAAAAAAAATCACAGGGTCATACCCAAGCGTCAGACATACCCTGGGTCGGAGGTCCATCTTGGCTCCGTGGAATAAGGAGTTTGGATTCAGGCCTTCGAGGGGCGCTTCGATTCCTCCACCCGCGGATGAGGGTCCCCACCATGGTTGTGGACAGCATGCTCCCCCGGCAGCCGTGGCCCTGCTGGGCGACGGGGAGGGGTGGACAGTCCTGTCAGGCTGCCGCCGTCAGGAGAACCATGTCCAGCCGGGGCAGGACGAGGTACTACGCCCAAGGCAGACAGGTCCGGGCAGTTCGGCTGCCTGTGTCCTCCACCCACATTCTCCCTGGCTGGCGTTGTCTGCCCTCCCTCAGGAGGCCCTTGGAGAGCTTGGGAGATGGGATAAGAAAAGCAGACAGTGCCCAAATGAAGATGAGGCAGACAAATAGAGCCAATCGATAGGAGGGGATGGTCCCATCTTCTTTCTGGAAGGGAACGTGTTTTTAAATCTTCCCTTTTCACTTAAACAAGCCTCATTTTTTACAATTTAAAAATAATGATGTGTGTGTGGGAGGGGAGGTGGGAGGCATGTACCGATGCATCTTGTTTCTCTTTTCCCGTCCCGTTTCTCTTCTGAACTGCAACAGCTTTGGGGCAATTGCTTTTCCGAAGAGAACCATTCTTCTAGATCAACAGGATTCATTATCTATGAAGAACACTTCTAGTGTCCTGAGTGTTCAAGTCACAGAACCCTATCAGCTTTTGTGGTTGAGGAAAGTTAAGGCAATTTAATAAGAACTCAAAATCATGTAAACTCTCAAAGGCTTTTTAAAAATGAACTGATTCCAGTGGCCTAGTTCTATTCTCTCTCCTGGTGAGCTGGCCAGAGATGCCTCCTACTCAGGAGGAGGTGAGACCTGAACTCCACTCATTTAGTCTGTTGCTCATTCATGCCCCCTACTGGTCAAGATGTCAGGTGCACATTGGTTGGACACCAATGATTCCATTAAAGTTGTAGGAGGAGCAAGTGGTAGAAAGTTCTAGAATCCCTTGAATGTCTCTGGATGCTCTGTTCATTCACCCTTAGTGGTACTAAAATTGAATTAATGGCAGCTAGTCTCAGATGCTTTGATATTATTCATTGTCTTATGACTTCTGTGGCTTATGCCAATGATCCATATCCAAAAGGACCTCATTTTTTCCTCCCTTCCCACTTTCACCTTATTTAACAAGCTGTAGACTGTTTTTTAGCAAGTGGCAAATTCCCCCAATCTCTCCATATTTTTCACAATAAAAAAAATTGCCTACAGTTTACTAAAAAGCAGCAGGGTTTTGAGGACACACCCTTTACATAGTCATTTAGTTGAAATTTCCCTCATTTGCTCATTATTTTGACATTTCCCAAATTTAGACAAATTTTAGTATCACGGCAGATGGAGGGAAAGTAGAAATGGGGGAGGGGGACTTGAAATGGTATGAGAGTAGGAGGCTGTGGGTACTCATCCCTCCTTATCCCAACCTCAAGGTGGGGTTCAGCCACGAGTCCGGGGCACCGTGTGGGATCATGGGGGGCAGACAGCATTTGATGAGACGTATGGGTCCTGTTTCTCTTTGTGGTACAGCCCAGACCGGGGACTCCCTTTGCTTTGGAGCAGGCCTTCTGCCATAGGGGGCTGAGCTGGGCTCTGACAGGGTCAGCAGAGAGCTGCTCAGGGTGTGACACGATCTGCCCTTTAGGGAAAAGGCCAAAGAGGCCTTCAAAGGCCTCGCTCAGTTCCCATGACCTCCAGTGTCACAAGGATGGGCTGAAAATGCCTTTGCTGGGGATTCTGCCTGTGGCCGTGGAGTGGTGTCCAGGATGGAGAGAAGTGGAACCAGGTGCTCAAGCCTGGGGTCTCATTCTGGCTTGGAGGTGCGGGATGAAGCAGGAAACTTCGGGATGGTCCACGGTCACTCATCAGGGGACAGGACCAGGAGGTGGGAACACAGCACATGCCGCTGGTTACCTTGGATCATTTTGTTTCAGAACTCTGTGTTGGGCTGCAGGAGACCGAGTGGGCTGGGGATGAGGCCTAGTGGGACTTCCAGGAGAGGCTCTCCCAAGACAAGCAGAGGCCACCTTCGCCCCGTCCTTGGGCTGGGGTGGTGGAGAGAACACAGCGATGCAGAAAAAGCAAAAGATTTACTGTAAAGATGACAGAGAACGAACTTTCTCTCAACGGAGCTCTCCTTGATCGTTACTGCTGCCTCGCGTCTGAGATCCCCATAGACCACAGACATCAGTCTCCATTGGGCAGACCAGAAGTCCAAGCAAGATGAGAGCCATGGGAAGGGTGGCCAGAGCCTGATGCAAGTGAGAAGCCCAAATTCTGAGAACTTTCTTTGTGCAGCTACTCTTAGCAGCCACCAGGGTGACAGCAAGGCAAAAAAGGAGGTAAACGGAACCAACTGTTCGTTCCAATAAAATTCCCTGAGCCCCACACCAGAACTTTCCCCGCCGGTCTGCCTTGTTAGGCTCTCATGGTTCCCAGGGCCCACGAGCCCAGCACCTGCCACACTCCACTTAACTCTGTCCACGCAGCCAGCTCCCTGCAAACCTCACTGTGCGTCAAGAGCTCTCCATAAAATGCAGATTCCCAGGGCTTGCCCCACTTGGTCTAAGAACGGTGTGGGAGCTGTGTTTCCTCCAGCACCCCCTCATCCCCCCACTCCTTCTTCCCTTACCACCCTGGAACCAGCTGAGGAGGCCATGAAATCAACTGACCAGACTGTGGGCTTCTGGAAGCCAGGGGTCATGATCTTTCCTACCAACACAGTTTTGCAGCTGGTACACAGTTTGTTGGATGAAAGGCATCAGCCCTGTGGTCGGGGCCCAGCAGTGTTCCCCACGGCCGGGTGGCCCCATGACCCCGTCCTCCAGCCCAACTCTTGCTTAGGACGAGCCCAACTCATCCTAAGGTAGCGCCTTAGGATGACCCCTCATTTTCTCCACCCCCCAGCCCCTCCAAATTCCCCCATTTCATGCGCCCATCATGTTTTACTCCAAGCAGTGACGAGCTGTCAGGGCTGCAGCTTCCAGTCCCTTCCGCCCCACGCAGAACGGCTCCAACTTTGCTTCAGATACTACGGAAAAGGCGTCTGTAGGCAAAAGCTCAAAACTCAGGTTTCCCAGCAGCAGCCAACATTTTGGCTGTCCTTAGTTTGTCCACTGGAGCAGGTGGACACTCAGCGGCCAAGGTTTTCCCCAACAGGAAGTTGAGCAATGGCCATGACTGCTGTGGGAAACGTGGTCAGGAAGAGGAAGAAGAGTAATGTCCTGCCTGTGTAGGTCAACCCCACCCTTCCTAATTCATACACTTATACTTCCTCAACCAGGCCTGCCGGAGCCCATGGAGTTCTTCCACCAGGATGCAAAGGGAAATAGCCTAATTGCGAGTCCATGAGGTCATTTTCCTCCAAATTAGTTCTTATGACCTACCCTCCCCCTCTTCACGAAAAAGGACACATGGAGGAAGGAAACACACTTCTTCTTCAGAATGCAGAGCTCTAGAAAACCAGAATCCCGCTAAAGGCTCTTATTTTAAAGGCCAATACGGCTCACGACGAACTTCAGTTCATAAATGTTTGCCTCTGATTTCCTCTCGTGACTCTGAGTCACCACGTAGTCCAGAAATTTCCCTAACCTAAATACTGTCCCCACCCACCCACTATCTATAGAGGATGGGGGCTGACTCTGGCCATTTGCTTCTTTGTCATCTCCTAGAACCTGCCACAGTGCAGGGCCCACAGAGGGCTCTTCACAGACGCGGACTCTGTAAAAGCGTGTCAGCTGTGATGTGGCTGTCAACTGTTAAAAAAGGTGCATGAAGCCGCCCAGATTAAGTCCGACTTCCGCCTCGGCAACGAATGTCTGCTCCCCATTATGATGTCAGGAGGGAGGAGCTGGAGCAGAGGGCAGGGCTGTGTGCAGGGAATTTCTTGCGAGCTCCTCATGGTTTTTGTCCATCTGGGTGGGGTTCCAGGAGCTTCTGGTCTCTCTGACTCCCCACAAGGACTTCTCTTTGGGGGCGGGAATCAGGAATTTGACCGGCAACTATAGAAGGGAAGACTGGGCAGGTGTAATCGAGCCCCGTTCTGGCTCTTTCGGCTGAGGACTGCCCGCAAGTCACACACGTTGTGCTGTACTTCTTGATGTTGTGAGTGTGACATGTGCCAGATCCGCTCCTGTGAGGGGAAGTCTGCCCTGCTCACCCTGCTGCCTGGGAAAGCTTGTGATCCTGGGTCTGGGATGTGGATGACACCTGTCCTCCGACGGAAGGCACAGTCTCCAAAGTCAGCTTTATTGGAAGTCGAGGCAAGGGTGCAGTCCCTCTGTGCCCACCCCTTTGTTCTATGTTTTCAAATGGGTTCAGAACCTGGGTGGGAGGACAGCATCTTTATTGCCCTGTCCTCCCACATCCTAAGTGCAGGCCATGGTGTTGATTTGGTGATTTCTAGTGAATTGTTTTATGCCACCATTAGCTTTTAGGGTCCTGCAGTTGACTTTTTGCTGTAACTTGGTGGGGAACTTTAAGCCTTACACCACGAGCGGTGATTACTTTGGCCCCTGAGTCAGCTTAAGTTGATTTTGCCCACAGGTGAGGGGCTCTTCCTAGAGTATCAGGGCTGTCCATCAACGGAGGAATGGAGAAAGGAGATGTGGCGTAGATGTACAATGGGATATGACTCAGCCACAAAAAAGAATGAGATCGTGCCATTTGTGGCAATGCAGATGGACCCAGAGGGTATTAAGTTAAATGACATAAGTCAGAGAAAGACAAATAGCATGTGATTTCCCCTATATGTGCAATTAAAAAAAAAAAATCAAAACCCAATGAATAAACACACAAAAGAAGCAGAAACAGGCCCTAAATACAGAGAACATGCTCTTGGTTGCCAGAATGGGGGGGGGGGGGTAAGGGGATGGGTGCAATGGCTGGAGGGGTGTGAGAGATACAGGCTTCCGGTTACGAGATGAGTTAAGTCATGGGGATGAAAATCACAACACAGGGACTTAGTTGATGGTATTGTAAGAGTGTTGTCTGGTGACAGTGGGGAGTCATACTTGTGGTGAGCACAGCATGAAGTCTCAAGTGGTCGAATTGCTACGCTGTACGCTTGAAAGTAATGTAACATTGTGTGTCAACCGTACATCAATGAAATAAATAGACAGTCAGGCCTGCAGGCATCAGACCCCCACAGGCAGGGCTCAGGCCCCACTCCCCCAAGCAGATGGCCAGGTGGTCCCAGCAAGTGCCAGCTTAGCTTTGGGAGGTGGGCTACTGCAGTTTGCCCTTGACCTACACAGGTGCAGGGTCTCTGAAGCAGGTGTACTGAGGCAAAGAGTCAGCAACAGGAAAAGGAGAGGCTTTTTCACCATCTAGGGTGGAAAGCTATTACAAGGCAGCCGGTTGTGTATGTACTGCCGACTAGACTAGGGTGGAGCCTCGAGTGCTTACTGCCAGGACGGTCCAGGCAGTGCTAAGTTCGCTGCTCTAAATTCCATCCTGTATTCAAGGCCAAAAGGAAGTGGGGGTGGGGAGAGGCAAAATCCGGGTTTGGGTGGCTCATGCACAGGTTGGAGAGCCTCCCCGCACTATGGGGCCTTAAGGTGCTTCCAGATCAACCGGTCATCTCACTCACATACCACGGAGACTCCGCTCTGGAGTTGGCAACGGTCTTTGGGCCACAGTACTGCATGTTGGGAAGATCACTAACTGCTCCAGGGGATGGGAAATAAAACACTTTTCTAAATGTAGAGGGTCTGGCGTCATTGGTGTTTGTTTAGTTCTCAACATGGAGAAAAGGGAAGAAATCCTAAAGTTAAAAAAAAAAATAAAAAATGAGAAGAAAAAGACGATGCTCTTGGGTCATTTCTTCTCTTGAAGTAATAAGTACAACCCAGGCTGAATTGCTCGTCCTGGATCCTGTACAAGATTCAGCCCACACTACCCTAACTCCCAGATGCCGTATCTATGGACCTCGGTGTTATAGTGCTCACAGATGGGAAAACAGCAACATGGGTGGTGTCTGTTGATAGAAGTCCATCCCTGAGAAACTTCGCCATAAATTCATATACAGTTGGATTCTCACATACACAAGCATGTTTTGCAGTCTAGGAACATTTATTAGCTGCCAAGACATCTCTCCTCTATCCACCCTCAGGATAGGAAAATGTGGTCAAACTTGCCCATCTAAGAAGCCTTGCCCTGACTCTCATGGGATCCAGTTCCTCGGGGGGCAGCTCTTTTCTCTTCAAGGGTAAAGGTCACTCACCTCCCCATGTCTTCCCCAACTCATGCCAATCTAGCTTCCAACCATCAGAATGGCTCTGTTGCTTAACCCAGCTGGCTTCATCAGTTGTCTTCTCATGGAATTTCTGGCCGGGCCTGACACTCTTGGCCCCTCCCTTCTTCTTGAAGCACTGTCTTCCTTTGGGGACCATGGTCCTTATTATCCTGCTTTTTCTCCTCCCTGTATTGACATTCCTTTTCAGTCTCCTTTGTTGGATCACCAAGGACTCATCTTTGTCTGTGGCCCAAGATCTGAGCACCAGACCAGCACCTGCAAGGGACTGTTTGATATCTGAGAATTCATGAGTAGCTGAAATTTGGACACTCAAAACGAAATGTCACCTTCCTCCCAAATCTGGTCCTCTCCCAGGGAATGCCATCCCACTTGCGTGGATACCCCAGCCAGAAATTGCATTCTTTCCACCATTTTGCTGCAGATATTCAAATCAGGACACCCCCACCCCTGTTTCTGTTTGTTTGTTTTTACTTCTTAACTCACTCTCCAATGTCATTCCCTTTTCTCCATCGCTGCCCTGGTCGTCTTTCACCTCTACTGGTATAATATTCTCTGAAACCTTCTCCTGGAGCGCCCAGGCTCATCACGCCACAAGCTTTGCAAACTGTGGATTGATGTTGCCCGTCCTTACTTCCTGCACTGAAAACTCTTCTATGTCTTTTCACTTCATCGGGGACAAGGATCAAACCTTTCACATAGATCCCAACACCTGGCATGTCCTAGTCCCCGCCTCCTTGCTAACTTACTGGATTCTCTCCTGGACAGCTCCAGACTCACCATCACACTTCCCTGAGTTCCTCTAGGGAGTCAGGGTCCAGACATATTACTTTCCTGCCACGGATGACCTTACGCTGCCGCTATGCTTGGTCTCGGTCCAGTGGCCACCTCCTCAAGGCAGTGCCTGTGTGTGTTCCCTTTCTAGCATTTATAATTTGCAATGAATGCTTGGTTTACAGTCATCTCCCCTACTAGCCCACTCCGTAATATTGATGTGTGTGTTGGGGGTGGGAGTCATGTGAGTTTGCTCACATCAAAACCCCAGAATAGTGCCTGATGCATAGTACATACTCAATGAGCACTTCTTGAATGAATGAATGAACAACTCTTGTGCACTGGGGCGTTGGTATAATTAGTGTGCATGATATCTCTATCTCAGCTGTTGTAATTAAAAAAAAAACAGGCTATTGTTATAATTAGAAACTAACTTCTGTTCAAGAAAGCAGCCCATAATTATAAAATAATTCCCGTGGGAAAGCGTGATCTACTTCATGATACCTACCTTATTTTATGAGTTCTTCTAAGAGCACTGTGGTGCAAAGTGGGCTGTCTCTACTTAGATTGTCTATTTAAGATTCACATCATCTGTGCCCCTAGGAATCCTATCTGTATTGCTGTCCATAGCCGTAAAGCTCCAGAAACTTAACCAAGGACTAAACATCCCCTTGCAGCTTAATATTCATTCTAAGATTAAAACTGAGATTAAATCATATTTTTTTTAAAAAAGTGTGAAACTTGCAGTCTATTCACAAGCTAACAACTAAGAAAATGAGGGCTGCAGAGCCTTCTCATGCCTAACTCTTAATAAACCACAAAAATGACTTTTGCATTTACAGCTGACCCTTGAATGATGGGGAGGTTAGGAGTACCTCCTCTTCCTCCCACAGGAAAAAATCTATGCATAACTTCCGACTCCCCAAAACTCTACTGCTAGCTGCCTGCTGATGGGAAGCTTTACTGATTAATATAGAGAGTCAGATGAACACATACCTTGTATGTCACATGCATTATATGCTCTGTTCTTACAATAAAGCTGGAGAAAAGAAAATGATATGAAGAAAGTCATAAGGAGGGGGAAATACATTTACCGGACTGTGCTGTATTTATTAAAAAAAAAAAAAAAAGGCAGCAGACCCGTGCATTTCCAGCCCATGCTGCTGTGGGGTATACACCAAAGGAAGAAAGGCTATACCCTATAGTACCGTGGCACCTTCACTTGCAACTACAATTTACTAAGAATTTGTTTAACACATTGATTTTGCAGAAAAAATCATCCCTTAATATTTTTTCCCTTCTAATTTTTCAGGGACTTATCTATAGTCTCAGACATGAAAAGCAACAGGTTTAAAGATTTATTGATGTATTTGTAGGGGAGTGGCAGAGCAAGAAGGAGAGAGAGAATCTCAAGCAGACTCTGGGCTGAGCGTGGGGCTCGATCCCAGGACCCGGAGATCATGACCTGAGCTGAAATCAAGAGTTGGATGCCTAACTCACTGAGCCACCCAGGAGCCCCTTATTATTATTATTATTATTATTATTATTATTATTATTAAAGATTTATTTATTTTAGAGAGATAGAAAGAGAGAGAGAGTGAGCATGCGGGCGGGTGGAGGGGAAAAGCAATAGGGTTAGACTGAACTCCAGTTTATAATTACTTAGTATCTGGAGATTTCAGGCTTTAAAAACTACAATATCAATGCTAGCCCAAATGATAAAACCCAGGCTTTCTAACCCTATTTAAAAGGCACCCAGATGGGGCACCTGGGTGGCTCATTCATTGGGCAATGGCCCGGGGTCCTGGGATCGAGCCCCGCATTGGGCTCCCTGTTTGGTGGGAAGCCTGCTACTCCCTCTCCTACTTCTCCTGCCTGTGTTCCCTCACTTGCTGTGTCTCTCTCTGTCAAAATAAATAAATAAAATCTTAAAAAAAAAAAGGGACCCAGAAATGTTTTGTCTTTAATTCACATCCTCATTCATTCAGTCATGGATGGTTAGAACAGAGTCCCAAGAAAACCTCAACATTTGGCGGTTGAAAACAACCATCTGCTCTAGCAAAACCTGTGTTTTTTTGGTGATTCCACCCTGAAATCTGAACCCCATAAAATTTTAGACCTCTATAAGGTGCAGAACCTTAAACCAGAGCCTGTGCCAACATTTCTCTCTCTCTTATAAAAAGAGTACGTGGATTAATTATAAGGTGCTGATTGACTGGGATTAGTCTTGATCCCTGTCTGCACAAAATTAATTCCTACCACTTACATCAATTAGATTGGGTTGAGATGGATAACTCGGGTGGAACCTCATATAAAAACTTCTGTTTACTGAGGCATCTGAAGTTAACATGGATGATTTCTGTTAAGAAATAATTCTTGTTTCTATACAGGGCATTATTGATGGCACTAGGAGTTAAATTTCTCCATGCTCACTTTATAGAATTATTAAAGCTTATTCAGGCATTTCTGAATTTAGGTGTTCATTTGGAACAGTTTTAAAACATTTGACTAGAAAAAGTGAAAAAATATATTTATCTTTTTGTCCACATTTTGTCTTTAAGTATCAGATATTACCCATACCAACATTTAAGGAGTCATAAATACCATTTACATTAAAGACAAGGGAACACACTGACAAGACCTTATCAGGCTCTTCTTTTACTCTTGTTGAAAACATTTGGCATTAGACATTTTAACATTCAGCTAACTGGATGGTCTAGCAAATGGAATTTGGGCAATCCCAGATCAGAGCACCTTCACCCTGGTTAGCTCCTGGTAGTAAGCTCTCTTTTACTTCCCCATGGTCTAACCCTCTTCCTCGATGCCATTGGAGGTATATCCCTCCTCTCCTTCCTCTTCTGCTGAAGGCTCCCAAGTCAGCAGTCCCAGAAATCTGTTCTTGCTTCTGCAGACAGCAAGGAAGTGAGCATAGGAATAGAGTTCTTACACATAATTTTAAGTGGTTGGAACAACTACTATCAATAACCAGGAAAAGACAGGGGCACCTGGGTGGCTCAATTGGTTAAGTGTCTGCCTTTGGCTCAGGTCATGATCTCAGGGTCCTGGGATCCAGCCCTGCATCAGGCTCCTGCTCAGCGGGGAATCTGCTTCTCCCTCTTCCTCTGCCTGCCGCTCCTCCTGCTTGTGCTCTCTCTCTTTCTCTGTCTCTCAGATAAATAAATAAAATCTTAAAAAAGAATAACAAAAAGTAAAAGATAGTGTTACATCATATTAGGGATTAAGCTGGCTGATATATTTTGCCCCACTATAATTAAATAAAAAACAGACTATTCAGACAACAGAATTTAGAATTTCTTTCCCAATTAAGAATATTTTACATGAAGGTGTACCTGGGTGGCTCAGTGGGTTGAGCCTCTGCCTTCAGCTCAGGTCATGATCCCAGGGTTTTGGGATTGAGCCCCACATCGGGCTCTTTGCTCAGTGGGGAGCCTGCCTCCCCCCCGCCCCCGCCTGCCTCTCTGCCTACTTGTGATCTCTGTCAAATAAATAAATGAAATCTTTTAAAAAAAGAAAGAATATTTTACATGAGGGGCATATTTTAGATGTTGGGATGAACATAGGTGGGTCCCTCCCTAAGCTGGTCTTATGTCTGTGTGTGTCATGAAGATGTCCCCTGATGGGATGATATATAAATTTTTGAGCCCAGAAGAACAAACAGGAATAAATAGGAGTCAGCCTGCCGGGAGCCGTAACATGAGGTGTTGAGCAGATACTGGGAATGCCAAGTGCAAAGACCCAGGTTCCTCTTTGGAGGAAGGGCAAACAACACAGGAAGCAGGAACCATGGGTGGGTGCGTGCGTACGTACGTGCGTGTAGGAGTTGTAAGGGCAAAGAGTAAGTAACAAGAGAAGGACAACAGAGGTAAGCAGGAACCAGGCCACAAAGGGCCTTATGTATCTTTTTTTTTTTTTTAAAGATTTTATTTATTTATTTGTCAGAGAGAGAGAGAGAGAGCGAGCGAGCACAGGCAGGCAGAGTGGCAGCAGAGGCAGAGGGAGAAGCAGGCTCCCTGACGAGCAAGGAGCCTGATGTGGGACTCGATCCCAGGACGCTGGGATCATGACCTAAGTGAAGGCAGCCGCTTAACCAACTGAGCCACCCAGGCATCCCAGGGCCTTATATATTTTAACAGAGTCTGACTTCATCCTAAAGCAACAGGAAGGTTTTGAAAGGTTTTTGGTTGAGGAATACCGTGATCAGATCTGTGTTTTGCAAAGAAGATTCTTGATAAAGTTGGAGAACAGATGAGGAAATAAAGGCAGAGGCCAGTGGGGAAAGAGAGGATGGCGGCCCAGAGTATGGACACCTATGGATTAGGGCTGATTAGACTGGGGTGGGGGGGAAGGAGAGGGAGGGGTCAGGTTGAGGGCTGAGGCCTGTGGTGTAGACACTCCGGGATTGGCACCACCATTGGCTCACTGGGGTCTGTGCACAAGAGCAGAGGAGTTTGGATTGGGGGTGGGGGGGGGTTCAGGTAAACAGTGAGTTCTCCGTTTTTAGACATCTGGGCTACTCTAGTATTTTCTCCTCCATTACAGCTAATCCTTTGAAAGCATTTTTGAAAATGTGCTTTTGTAGAGCCTTTGAATTGCATCAGTTCCTCCCACAGATCAAAATCTATCTCCTTCATCCCATTTCTCGCACTTTCTAAAACTGCAGTTGCTCAAGAAGTGCTTATCGCATGATACCCTTAAGATAAATTCCCAGAAAGAGTACTGCAGGCTTAAAAAGGTAAGGCTTTAATAATTCTTTTATATGTGCCAGGTTTTCTTCAGAAAGACTGAATCAATTTACAATGTCAACAACGATGCACGAGGATACCTGTTTTCCCTAAAGCCTTTCTAGCACGGGCCTCTGACATCCCTTCACTTGGTTGGTGTAAAATGTTTTCGTTTTAAAATTGATTGAAGTTAGATAAATCTTCAGATATGGTTTCCTATTCGTTTTCTTTTGGGTGAAATGTCTGTTTGTATCCTTGGACCACTCACCCAGCTACAGTTTGATAGTGTGTGTTATCAAGTCTTTAATTTTTGCCACATGTAACTCATTTTGTTGCTTTTATTCTGTCTCCACTTTACAAGGGTTTAAAATTTTATATAAATACATTTGTGTACCTTTCCCTTTTCAGTTTTGTTCCCTTCAACCAAATTCCCTCCTTTGTAGCTGGAACTGCGAACCTAGTCTACGATTCCTTAATTATTGGGAATTGGTTGAGTTATATATTTTTTGGCATGTGGTCTGAATCTTGAATATTTTTTCTTTTATATTATATTTTGTGGTTTGTAACTTTATCTTTACTAGTTTTTTACTTCATTCATCTATAGTTTATAAATATTTTATCATGATACCTGTAAGAAATATTTATGTAGATCCATTTGTTATTTAATCCTTTTTTTTAAAAGATATTATTTATTTATTTGACAGAGATCACAAGTAGGCAGAAAGGCAGGCAGAGAGAGAGGGGGAAGCAGGCTCCCCGCTGAGCAGAGAGCCCGATGTGGGGCTTGATCCCAGGACCCTGAGATCACGACCTGAGCCGAAGGCAGAGGCTTAACCCACTGAACCACGCAGGCACCCTTGTTATTTAATCTTATCTTAGATTTAAATAATCCTCATGCTTATTCTTCCACTAAGAAAAGTAAGTTTTACCATTAAAGACAAGAGGCCAACATAAAACTATCTTAGGAAGAGGTGAAAGACTCAAGATCCCCAAATATCTTGGAAATCTGAAAACCTGACAGACAAGGTTGTAGGGGCAGGACCTCCTTCCCCCAACCCCTTACCTGACCTGGAAAGCATTAGAGAAGAACCTGGAAAAAGACCTATTTGGTCTCCAACAGATCTGAGTTCGAGTCCAGCCTCTGCCGCCTGGCAGCTGTGGGACCTTAGGCAAGTCCCCACATCTCGTCGTGGAGAGTGCACTGACGGGGACAGGAATGAGCACAGGAAGACCAGGCAGGAGCTGCTGTCACAGGGCGGTAGAGATGAAATGAAACGACAGAGTGCTCATGAAGCACTTACCCCCTACCACCTGGCCGTACCCAGTCAGCAACCAAAATGGCGCTTGTGATTGCTGAACAGTAATCAGCAAGGCCACATCGTCAGTTGTTATGAAAGCTTTTTGAGTTTAGTGCTCCACTTCGCAAAGAGGAAATAGCTCCACATTGTGCTCACTTCTTCTAGAAAATGTGCAAGGTATAACCTGGGATTATGCGATTGGAAATCAAAGTGAAACCCGGGTGTCATAAATGTAGGTCTACAAAAGTGTGTAACAACAGCTGGACTTTGGCTGGCTCTCTGCTCTCTGCTCCTCACCTTGGGTATCATTCTCGAGCTTATCAACCCCCGACCCCCACCCCCAGGCCCCAGCAAGCTGCCTCTGGGAAAGGAAGGGGGGAAGAGAGCCCGACCTCTCAGGTCATTGTTCTGTCACGATTATTAGAGTAAAACAGCAATTATCCAAATTCCTCAGGAGATGAGAAGTTCTACCTAACTGAACTTTTTGGTCCCTTCAGGGTTAACAATAAAATCCTCTTTCAACCCCTGTGAAATTTCTTTTTCTCTAAAGTGGGTCACACAAGTTCCCGCTACTGTAAGTCAGTCTAGGGTCCAAATTAGCATTTAACCTTCCTCTGATGATTCGGTCTCTTGCTCTGCCTCGGGGTCAGCTCTGCACAAGGACCAACACCACAGTCTCCGGGGAGAGGAAGATGAGTGAAATGGGTTGAACGGAAATCTACGATAACAGGCTAACACGTTTCTGGAGGATTATCTTATTTCCTGAAACAAATTCCTCACGACTAAGTACTTTTGTGTGCGCTGTAGAGGGGGAGGGTTAGATTTTCTCCTAGAAACAGAGTTTAGAAGAAATAGTCCATTAAGGGCTTTGGCTTACCTACATTTTGCTGGACTACAGGTGTCTGTCATGCCCTGAGAGTCTAAAGCCCCCAGGAGTGTTCTTGAATATATTTAAGCGCCTGATAGCAGCAGCTGGTTACCAAGAGGCAGAAGAGTCTGTGCTTTGTCTCCCAGGCTCTCCATCTAAATGCTGACTAGAAGCGGGGACCGACTTAGCTCAGCTCCGCAGAGGTCATGGATTACACAGAACATTTTAAAAACAATGCAGCCCCAGACAGATGTGCATATGCTTAAAGATAAAAGGATCTTTTAATAGAATGGAGCTCACCTTAAAAGTGTTTTTGGAACTTGAACGCATGATGATCTGCCCTTTTAAAGAGGATGCTAAAGGTTAATTTTCTAAGGCATAAGGGCTGCAGACAAATGCCAAAATTCTATTCCCAGACCTAAATTATATAATCAGAAATTGAGCATTCGAACTGCACATCAAATGGTCTCGCTTTCTGGCAGACTATGAAAAAAATCAGTTTCAATGTTTGAAGTAGGCATTTGTTTATATAATGCAACCAACCATGACTGCCAAACACAATAATTAAATGCTTTAGCAAGGGAGAAATCTTGCCAGAATATGTAATTTGAGGGGGAAAATAAGCAGAGGGTTGATGTGTAGCAGAAAATGCTGAATTATTTATTTCATGCTACTCAGAGGCAGACACTCAAACTACCTGCAGAAAGACTGAAAGAGAAAGGAGAGCCTCGGAGGGCCAGTTCCATTATTAAATCTTATCCAACTTTTATCTTTAAGTGGTGATTTTTCTTCCCACCCAAACTTGGAAAATGAAGAGTTCTTATCTTCCTTTCATTATAAAATTACTGGTGTGGAAATGAAATTAACAGCTATCAAATGAAAATCTACAAAGACAAAAAAAATCAGATCATATTTTTCCCTTTTCATTAGTTATCAACTAAAATTTTACTCAGTTTGGATCATCGGACTATGCCTGTATTTCTCTTCTGGGAAGGGGAACAGCATGATAAGGAAATGCCCAGGATAAAGAAGTGCTTACATGTCATTTACTTCTGGAAAAGAAAGAAACAAACAAAACACCCCAAACTCAGAGGTTATACCTACTCATCTTTAAAAATTCCTTCCTTCTAAACCAAAAGCCTTTGGTATGATTTTCTGTTCTAACATTCAGAAGAAAAATCATAGCACACTAGCAAAGAGCTGAAGGTACTAAGCACCAAAGCTTTAATATTACTTAAAATAATAATGGGAAACATTCCCCAAATAAACCTCGTATCTTAGAAATAATTTAATGTATGCATATCATATGTAAATATATTATAATAAGCACAAATATATTAGTGATTATATCTTATATATGTAATATAATTTAACATGTACATTTATATATTAGTTTATATTAATTATATCACACGTGTCAAAGCGATGATGACTTAAAATTTTTTGAGTTCTCTTACTTTGCTTAAATGCTGCTCTTGGTAAAGTAGAGCATCCGTTTAACATAGGCTTCTAGTTAAAATGAACAACTAATTAGATCTTTTTAAAAGGGTTCAACTTCTAAGACAACTGAAGATCCTTAATGTTGCTGTGCACATCTCTAAGATCAAACAATATAAATGCCCTCTGGCTTCTCCCAGGAACTTAAAGGAACAGAGGGGAAAGCAGAGGAGGCAGTGGCAATTTCTAGAATTTGCATAGTACCCCAAAGCACCTGGTAACATTATTCACATGGCCACCCATGGCATCAGGCTCTCGTTTTCTCCACAGTATAGAGAGAACCCAGACCCCGGGAGCCCCCACACCCCTTCCCTGGTGAGTCAGGTAAGGGAAATATTGGGATGAAGAATTCTGATACCACTCTCCTTTTCCATTATCCAGACAGCAGTTCCTTGATAGCATCTGCACATCTTCTGTGTGGCCTAGAGGGTAATTTCTTTAGCATGAGGGGACCCTCCCACCCCCAGCCCAAGGCATCATTAGCTCCTGACTAGCCTCCTGCAAAAGGTTCCTAACTGCTTACCATTTTTTTTTTTCACTCTTATCTGCCATTAATCTCTACCCAAGAGCTCAAGTCAGTCTTCAAAAACTTCAACAGATTGCATCACTCCCCCAGCTTAAAACCTGGAAATATATTCTCTTTGCCTTTGGAATAAAAGCTAAACTGCTTAATGTGGCCTTCAAGGCCACACGTGATAGCGCCCCCATCCATCCCTCCCATCGCACCTCATTGTCCCCGCTTGCTCATTGCTCAGGAGTGTCTCTGCCTTCTTCATTCATTCATTCTTTCATTCATTGTCCAGCTGTACACAGGCCTTCCCCAATCTCTCTCTGTCAATGCAAGTTTATATGCTTGGGAGTACCCTGTTCTCTTCAGGCAGCACGCACCATGATTTGTAATTATACACTCTACTGGTCTTTAAAGTGATCTTTCAGCTCCTCTAGGCTCTAGGCAGCCTGTGAGTGCCTCTTAAGCTGCAACACCTACTACACGGTTTGGCACAGGAGCCTCTGCATAAGTGTCGGCCTCACGAAAGCCGAAGGAAGTGAGGAGTGAGAGGACTCCTGACCTGACCAACTCCTCAACAGTTTTGGGATTTGGTTCCTTCTCACCCTGACTGGCTCTGCCTTTTCCTCTTTCACAGAGCACTCTGTCAGATGGACGAAAGGGAAGCAACCTGAGAGTTAGAACATTATGTCCTTTCCCTCAGCTAAATGGACTATTATTTGGAGTCAACAACTAATAGGTCCTTGAGCTATGAATGCTTATGTGATCCAGGGTGCCCCCATTCCCAGGATAATTAGGGAACCCCAAGGTTTATCAAATGAACCCACGAATACAAAAATATTTTTTTATAACCCTTTGCTCTAGGCTGATAGGTTGGCACCTCGCCAGGGAGCTCTGTTCCCAGAGGGTTTTGTGATCAACTCCCTGGGTAGAGCAGGTCTTTGTGGCCCTAGCTGGTGGCTCTGTTCTGTTACTCAATGTTTTCATTTTGAATTATTCTTCTAGCTCTATGCTTTCCTCCTAGGTTTATTCTTTGTTGCAAACCCAACATTTATCTTATATGGGTCTTTAAAAATATGATTAAATGGATCATATTTAATTATGACTGAAATTAAAGTCAGTGAGAGGCTATGAAAAGAGAATCTACTTAAGTCAATTTTTTATTAGAAGAACATCCCTAAACATTACCAATTTTTGAACATTAATTCCTCATTGTTTATTTACTTTGAAAACATAAGCACAAATGAAAATATTATATAAAATATTTTTCTTGATTATTTTTCTTGAAATTTCCATCAAGATCCATGGGGCTTATGAAGAAAAATAAATGTCTATTTCATTGTGGGAGCAGGGATAAAAATTAATAAAGCCACTGCTTTCCTTCAATATAAAAATCCCTCAGTAATCCCAGGCATGGTTTCAAAAGGAAATCAGAAATACATTTGAAGGTCAAAATCTGGGTAAAGGCAATGCCAACATGAAGAACACCTTTGGTAAGAACTTGATTGAGCTAAGAATCAGTCTTTACAGTTCTGTATAGGGTCGTTCTTTACAGGATCAATTGCTTCACAGGTTTCTGCCAAAGGACCTAAATCTAGAGTTCAAGCAACTTTGACGAGGAATATGGCAATGAAAGTAAGTGAGGGAAAATTTACCCCAAAGAACATCTCATGATCTGATATGTTTACTAAAGAGTTAATTCTCCCCTTATATTATAGCCTTGTGGGTTTAAGCAGAAGTAACTGCAAGGGAGTCAGGTATCAAACTAGGTCAGAGAACCTCTGTAGAAGCTCAAAGGCCATCTCAGAAGCCTCTTCAATCCCTGTCCACGCAGGCAAAAGTCACCTTTTCTTTTGCTTTGGTCCTATGGATTCTGTGCAATAAAGACACATCCCAAACTCTGTACAATCAGGAGCCTTGAAGGCTTTTGCTCCCTCTATTTGAGGGCTACATCTAAGCCACGGATCTCCTTTTGTCTCTCCTGAATCCCCAGTGTAGCTGTGCAAATGGTTAAGTTAAAAAAACGAATGTCGGTATTTACAGTGATCTTATTTTAGCTGTCCTCCAGAACTAGGTGGGGGAGAAACAAAGAAGCCCCGAGAAGAAAGCTGAAGTTAAAATGTTTAAAAATAAATTAGGATTAGCAATTGCTTTGCGTCGTCACTGGCATGAAATAAAAAGATTACTGCCAGATGTATGAAATATATAGGGCACAATAATTTAGCTCTCATCTTATTTACATTTAAGGTCAAATAAGACATTCTGTTTTGTATTACTCTGTACAAAGTAGGAGGACTAGAAAAACCATGTATTTTCTATCATCAGAAGACTTTTTTTTTTCCAGAAACAAATCAAAATTTTACTAAATGAGTGAAACACAAGTTTTTAAGCGTTTATTGTATTCCTCCCTCCACCCCCAAATAATCAACTTATTTTCATGATCCCTTATAAGACATTCTGATCTTCAAGTCTTTTGTGTGAGTATTTCAGGTCAGGGCTGATTAGGAACACGACCCCAGCTGACAGGAATACTGAGCTCTCCCTTGGTCATAAGCCAACAAGACTCCATGGAAACCAGTGAGTCCTAACAGATCAAAGAAGAGTTCAGTACTCAAGAATTGCCTCAAACAACCCAATAATAGAAACTGCACTCAATAAGGGTACAATTTCTCAAATGGACCATTAAATTTTATTATGGAACTCAAAATATCACCCCAAATCCAGAAATTTACAAAAGGAACTGCTGGCTTTCAAAGAAAACCATAATTCTTTCTTTCGAACTAGGCTATGGAGAGGCTGAAAATATCTGAGGGAGTCGTAAAGAACCCAATCATTTTGCATTTGGTTTAGAAGGTATTGTGATTGTTTTGTGTTTCTGTGGTAATTCTTTTTGTTATGTTTTTTAGGAAAGTTATGATAGGCCAGCCCATGCTCTATGTCTTTTCTTGGCTGGTAGAGATGGCAACACGGTCATCATTCAGGCCATGTGTTGGCACCAGGACACAGTAACGCGTGGGCACAAGGAGCTTCTAGTTCACAGACAATCCCTCACACCCAAGAGAAATCAGCTTAAAAGAAAACCAAACAAACAGCAGGTAGACTTTTAGAATCAATCTTTGATATTCCTAGAAAGACCTCTTTGTATACAGGCACTTTAGACACTTTTGTATATAAGTCAATTTTCCAAATACCTCTGCTCTTTATGTCTCTTTAGACACACATCTCATCAATAGACAGGAGGTCTTGAAACCTTTTATACCTGCTCACTGACTGAGAAACCTTTCACAAGCAGCACTCGATAACAATAAGATAGTATTTTTTCTTGTTATTGCTGGATTCAATAACACCATTGGTTCTAAGGGAGGGTCGATGCTGCTTTTCACTTCTCCATTAATTTCTGTACTTCTGAATTCACTTTCTCTAAAAGTTCCTAAGCAGAATAGAGGCTGTAGAAGAAAAACCATGTGATAGTCACTAATTATAATGCAGGAAAGTATTTCTGCTTGAATTAGTGAAGCATATCGCTTAGACACATCTGTTGCAAATAGGAAAAACTAGATTGCTGTAGACAGGGAAAATTTTATTATTGGAGGTTGTCACTTGGTTCTGCATGTCAAATTACTCTTTCCCAAGATATTTTATAACGTTAGATTCTGTGTAGCAAACAGAAACCCATTCTGCAGAAACCCCATTTTAGTGTTGTTTAAGACAACATAATGCCGTCCCTTGTAAATTTGCTGAAAGCACAAAACTCAATTGAATGGACAGTAGAAGCAAGCAGCCTTCCTCAGTCAGAGACTGAGTGTCTGTGAGGTCCTGTGTGGAAGTTCTTTTAAGAAGGTATACGGCAGCAATACAATATTTTAAAAGGCTAGTGATCAAAAAATTAGGGATATGAGAAACTTGAAATCTTAGTAGTTAGGTGACCAAATGTGATACAAACCCAGCCTTAATATATGTTTAAATAGGCTCAGTTTTTATATTGTGAGATTGAAAGGGTTGGCATCGTCAGCTCCAGACTAATCTAGAACACTAATTTTTAAAAAATTCACCTTTCTTGTTGCTCATCACTTTAAATATGTGTGTATATATGTATATGTGTGAATACATCTAAAAATACAGCACATGTGTGCGTGCATGCACACACACACCACACACGCACACACACACACACACACCCTTTGTGAAGAAAATAAAGAATCCGCATTTGGTCTGATGGCAACTGCGCTAAGCTAGAAGACCGGGTATCTTGATTCCACTTCACTCTCTTGACGCATACTTTCTGTCCGCGTTTGGTGGCATTGCCAACTCTCTCTGGGCCTCAGTTTTCTCATAAGTAACATGAGATACTTAGGACTAGGTCTTTTGATATCTAAAATTAATACCCAGCACAGCTGAAGTGAGCACAGAGTGCTAGAGACACACTAGACTCATGGGTTATCTGGAGGCAGAGAAGAAGGATGTTTCATGAATGGGGCAAGATGACAAACAGACTCAAGTTAGCACAGGGATCCGGGACAGGAAAGTAACCGGAGATATGGCTGGACAGAGCCAGACTGTAGAAGCCCTTGAAGGGGGAGCCAGTGGTAGATAGTGGTGACCTCAGCTTGCTGAGAGGAAGGCCAAGTCTACCCTGTTCCTAAACTCTCTTCTCTGGGCCACATTCCAATCTGAAATACTGGCTTACTTCAGACAACCACAACTCCACCCAAAGGCAGAGAGTGGAACATCTGACCTTTCTAACACATTCTGCCTGCATCATATTTATATAACTTGCCTCTTTTACTCAGAGTACTGCCAGGGTGAAGGTAGACTCAGGAAAAAAAAAATCATGCATCTCTGTTCAATGTTTTGTTGTTGTTTCTTTAAACGAGGAATTCTTGCTCAAACAAGAGCATTTCCACTGTGGAAAGAAGGGTTTCCATCAGATCATCTGTCAGATAACCATTTCCACTCCAAAGGTGGAAGCAAGGTCCCATTAACAGCAGGCAGGCCCAGTGAGGCCGAGTTTAGAGATGACGAATTTCTTTGGTCATAACTGGACCTGAGCTCCAGAGTAGGGCTCCCCATGCTACCTTCACTGACTCTCCTGGCTCCACAAACCTTAAGGAATGAAGAAACACAAGCCAGAAGCAGCTAGGGGTTTTACCATCTGTTTCCTAGCTGAGAGAAACAGCCGCCTTTCCCCAGTGGTCTGTGCTGCTGCCTTTAAGGAATTGAAAAACCCGATCCAGCAGGAAGAAGGCCCCGTGCCTAGCCTTGACATTAATTATTACATCAAATCATTAAAGCCTTGACACAGGCAGAGAAAAAGTTCCCCCTACCACTTTCTCTTCCAATGACTTAATGTTGTTGGAAAAGGAGGAGAATGAAGAATTTTGTCCCCCAGGGACAGTGGCACAAAGGACCACAGTTTATTTAAGTAACTTGCAACCTATAAACAGATTGCATTCTAAATCATTCTGAGCCCAGACTTAGAGTCTGGAGTCTGGAACACATTTTCCCATGGACATAACATTCTAAGAGATAAATAGGTAATGAAATTGCCTCCACTGGCCGATTTAACCTTGGCACTGAATAGCACAGGGAGCCTGCCCTCCTGTTTGCAACCTAGTTCCACCCAGCTGTCCAAGCCAGAAGCCTAGAAACCACTCTCAGCAGCTCAGTTATTGGTCTCCTGTCCTCAGGCCTGAGAGGCCCTATGGTCTACTTCTGAGTCCTAAAGAGAGAGGAATGGAGAGCAGATAGTATTTTCTAACAGAATAATTTTCACGTAAAACTCCATGAGACACAGGAAACATCTCTAATTCTGCAGAGAATATAGTATGACTCTGGCATATGTTCCAAAAAACAAAGCACCAGTTGGCCCAAGGTGGGTTCTGTGTGTGAGCAGTTCTGGACAGTGTGGTTGGCTGGACTGTGGGCACCTTCTAGTCATGGAGACCTCAGCAACTCAAGACCAGAAGATGAGGACATCTTCTAACATTGTTTGTAATAGGAGACATTCTCCCCTTTCCCCAAGGTCCCAAAAAATAACTTGAGCAACTTTATAGAAGAATGGATCATCTGCAAAGGGCTAAGAGCCAGAGGTTGAGAGATTATAGTCAGAGTGAAGTTTTATTTAGAAAATAAGAGTGCAACAATTAAGTACAACAGCCACACTTTCATGGGCACTGTAGGTTGCTTACCCAACATCTACTCTATACTTCTCCTTTCCCAACAACCCCTTGTTTTGTTGCGGTATCTACCTCTTCAACTCTTCTATTCACAGTCACATGGTATAAGGGCAGCATATCCCATACCCAGCTGTACTGGTGGATCCAATTAATCTAAGTCAATCAAGTCATGGCATTTGTAGTAAAGTTAGTCCTCTCTGAGATGTAAGAGGCCTCATCAGATTAGAAGAAGGGACTTGTATTCCATGGCTAGAGAGAGACCCCTCTCTTTCTCCTGGTGCAGACGGACAAGAGAATCTGCTAATCCATTTGTGTAGAGCAGCCATTTTGTGATCATTTAGGGGAACCTGCCAGAGAAAGAAGCCAAGAAAGATGGCAAGCCAAGAAAGTTTCTAAGTCACTGAGTCAATGAACCTTAAAGGACATCCTCCCACAAGAATAGTTTAGTAATTTCTTTTTGTTTTTGCACATTTGAATTGGAGTCTTCATCATATTTGAAAATGTTTTATCTCTTAAAGTGAAAAACAAATGGGGGAAAAGAACAATGAAACTAGTAAACCAGGGAAAATATGAAACCTTGGGGATCGTGGGGGACAGAAGATGTAATAAATGTGAATGTGCTTTGAATGTTAGGGAAGAAAATGCCTTACATATCTCTCATATTTTCTCCCTGAACATACACTGATCTACTAAAATCAAAATTCTTGAGAAGGCAAGTCTTCACTTTGCTATAAATCTAGAATACATAGTGCTCATCATTTTCTCTAAGTGGCTCACTTGGGAAACACATTTTCCTGAATCAAGATACCATAGTATTTAATCCACTTACTCAACAATTGCTCATACACAAGAGTGAGCAACAGTGAATAACTTGCCTTTCAGGCTAAAATCTGGTGGCAGGAGAGAGAATTAATCCTCTCTCTGCAATGTAAATGCAAACATTTGATGTTTAAATTGGTGTGCCCACAGCAGAGAAGATTTGTTTAATTGTAAGTCTGAATGAGCTGCTGACAAGTGGTTGAAAATAATTAGGAGAAAAAAGTTTTCTTGGCTGTCTTTCAAGGTGGTCAGAAGAACGATCACGGAGGAAGAAAAATAAATTAATGTGTTCAATATCTCACAGCAGGTCAGCTGGTCATGTCAACAAACCTTCTTGCCATCTGTTTTTTGTACTCGTAAGTGACCCCATGAGCATCATAATCATCTCGTTTAAGGGTTTAAAGTTTCTCAGATAGGAAAGCTCATGTTCATAAAAAAATCACATGGAAAACTTTTGAAATTGTATTTTATGCCTAAGAAATACATAGTTGAGACTGGTCTTGAGGTGAACCAAGTGGTAGACCAGCTCATTGAGTTCTAGAGGAGAGAAGCCCTCCATCTCCCATGAGAATCCAGTGCTTTGCTACTCTGTCCTCAGGCTCACTCAACCGTACACGTATAGGCAGAACCAATTTAAAAGGGAGCACGTTCCAAAAGACTCCTGGTAAATGGTTGTTTATTTCTACAAGAAAATGCGTTCCAGGTTCTAATGGTATATATGGGTCCCAGCCATACAAAAAGCCACATAAAAGCTTTTTAACACACAATAATCCTCATTGTGGGATCCAACTGTAGGTTATCTGTGTCTTTATGAAAGAACATGCCTGGGAGGCCAGGGGGTAACCCACACTGGGAAGACAAGAAGCTGAAAGGAGGAGGGAAAGGCAAAGATTTCTTTATCTTCTCTCTTCTTTCCTTCAACCTTGCATCACCCATGACTAGCAAATCCCTAGGGATGTATTCTTCCGACAGGTATTGTTCTCCTTTCTTCTTCCATGATACATACAGTACCCCCCATGAGGCTCAAACAGGCACCTTCCTCACCATCTGTTCACTCCCCTCTCAGCATGCAAGACCCTATCTTACTGCTCATTCCAATGCATTCCACCTAAGCCCATGCTACAGAATAAATGAGAACGCCTGGGTCTTAGAGTTTCAAAATTAAAATCGGAATAAAATGCAGATGCATAAAACTTAAAAGTGTTATACAATTGTAATGTGTTCCTGTTCTGGCTCTGATGTGTTATTGAAGTTCTCCTTATTCATTCTTATACACAATGACTCATGTCTGTATCACTACGGTTTTATAGCTCATATGCCTGTCTCTAAACTCTAATATCAAGATACGTGACCTAGTGCAAAATGTGGACGCCACATCCTCTAGGTGAGAAGTTCTCCTGGACGTGAGGTGTGTCTACAAATACCGGACTTCCAGTTGTCTGCGGGAACAGTGGGGAAGAATATAGGTAACAGGAAGTGGTCCTCCAAATGGCCCTAACTGCATTTCAGGAACAGCAGGGGTTAACAAGGCTCTGTCTGCTTGAGGACTTCCTAGGCATAGTTTTATGTCTAATGAGGACAAAATATACTCCCAAATATTTTTCAAATGAACTTGTGGAAAACAACCCTGGCTTAAATTGAAGATTGCTTGCATATAACATATGCTGTGTATATACATAGTTTACTGTCTGAATCCTTATTAGTTCCCAGTCTTTCCCTATAGAATCCTAGTCTTGAATGTTCAAATGTTCTTCAGAAATTTTGAAAAGCTTTTGGGAAAGGGCATTTTGCCAAGAGGGGGATCTTGCTAGATCCCGATAGTGGTACGGGCGAGCCAGTCCATGCCTCTGTTCCCTCTGAGGCTTTCTCAGCTTCGCCTCACAAGCAGCCTTTGAGACCAAGGGCACAGACGAAAGGAATCACTCACCAAGCCAGGCTTCTGAGGAGATGACCCACCTCCACACTGGGGGAGTAGTTTCCAACTCTTTACCCCACTCCTCAACCCAAGAAGGCAGAAGGCCATTTCCCCAGGGAGGGCTTTTCCAAAGGATTTCACACTGTTCAATTTTACAACTTTAGACCTGGCAGACTAAGGAGACTTTTTTTTTGCCTTAAAAAAAATATTTTTAAAGATTGTATTTATTTATTTGAGAGAGAGAGAATGCGAGAGCATGAGCAGGGAAGGGTTGGGAGAGGGAGAAAGAGAATCTCAGTCAGACACTACACTGAGCACGGAGCCTGATGCGGAGCTCGATTCCAGGATCCTAAGATCATGACCTGAGCTGAAGCCAAGAGTTGGCCGCCCAACCGACTGAGACACCCAGGCGCCCCAACCTTAAATAAATATTTCAACAAATAACTTTTTCTATGTAGGCAAAAGATCACTCAAATTAGTAATATATATCTTGTTTGGAAATCATCTTTGTGCAATGGCACTGGGATGTTAGGATGGAACACATATATTGTCTATGTCTTGTTTCAAATGATTTTTCTTTCACCAGTCCTTAGGTTGTCTAGAGAGGTGCCCCCAATCCTCCAGTTAAAATGATAAAGTATGGAGTTGTAAAAACCTGCTCTGAATTTAAGGTGATTCAGTGATGCTAAAAAGCCCATAATTAACCAAGCTGTCCCTTCAGTTTGAAAGGGCCACCAGATTTTCATCTCTAAGACTCCTCCTTAGGCATAAAGAACAGAATGGTCCTTCCCACTAGACTTTCCCCAGGGAAAATCTGGTTGGGGGAGGGGAGAAAAAGTGATCTGGACTCAAGAGGGAAAGAAGAAAGGTGGAGGTGCGCCTAAGGAAAAAAAAAAAAAGATTAAGCCCGGAAAATAACATTTATGGGGAAAACTAGAATATTTTCTAATTTGGAGTTATTCCAAGAAACACAAATGACCACATATACATCCAGGTTTTAAGGGTTTAAAAGGTAGTTTTATCAGAAATATTAGATAGTAAAATGGCTTAGAGTTTTAAACTTTATCCTGAGATCATCTTCACATTCAGAACTACAGACAAATAAATTTGGGTTCATCATGTAAAACAGAGGCATTGACCTGCTTTTAAATATCTCTGTATTTAAAACTAACCCAGCTTAGTAATTTCTTATGAATATATGTGAAATTTCTTAATTTTGAGTCAAAAAAGTTTGTGAATAGTTACATGTCAGGGACCAGGCTATGTACCACGTGTAAGACCGAGTTCTGCCTTTGAATGACCTCAGTCCATTAGAGCAGGAATTAAATGCCGAAGAAGGCATTTCAAGACAGATTTTTAAGATCACAAAGCAGCGTCACATAATTAAAATTGCTAAATGCATTGTTCAGAGTCTAATTGATACATATAGTAGCTTTGAGGAGCAGAAAGATAAAATCAGGTCAGAGTAATTTAAAAAGGAGAAGGAATTTTAAAAGGATAGATAAGGTCCAGATAATAGTATTACTGCTACTACCTTCCAGCTCTATTTGAGAGCCTGCCAAGGGCCAGGCTCTCACTACAGTTGGCATTGAACATGCACTCTCTAGACTCAAAATGAAACTAAAGTGAGTTTATTGCCATGATTTTACAGATAAGGATAGCAAAACATTTGCTCAAGGTCCGAGGGAAGAGGCGAGCAGAGACATACCCCCAGGTCCTGCTGATCCAGAGCCCTCTGTGTTTCTTGCAAACCAACTCCCAGGAGCAGAGAGAGTTCTGGGTGGAACAAAATACATTTTTCTAGAACAGGTGACTTTTTAAGATGGGGAAAAAAAAAAAAAGGTCAGATGTTACAGAGCAAGCAACATGTCATTGTGAATTTTAGACCCGACACCTGACATAATTAACCCAGCATGTTGGGCGGGTCAGGCTGGTAGGGAGAAGGAGTAGGAGGCTCGCCAGTTCAGAAAAATGAGAGAGAAAGAGAATCTGGTCCTTCTGCCCCGATGTGGCAACACAGATGCACATGGCATGGCTGGGCTGTTGGGTGGCATTTCACATTTCATAGCAACCAAGAAGATACTGGACTTGGCCTTGTATCAGGGTATTTACAATTTGTCCTGTTTCCAAAATTCCTAAATTTGTGGCTTTGGGCAATGACTTAAATTTCTGAGAGCTTCTGTCTCCTAACATGTGAAGTCCAACTTATGATAATAACTTGCACAAGGCTAAAAGAATTAAGAAAAAATATACACAGTTGACCCTTGAACAATGTGGGTGGCAAGGGCACTGGCCCCCTCCCCAAGCTGTTAAAATCAGCTTATCACTTTTGACTCCCCCCAAAACTTAACTACCAATAGCCTGTTATTTCCCAGAAGCCTTATGGATAACATAAACTGTCAAATAACACATATTTTGTACATATGTTATATACATTATTCCTATAGTAAAGTCTTCTTCAGGCTTTTTAGTGCAGTCGAGTCATGGGGGCATGGATTAAAGGGTGCATGAAGCACTGAAAGAGCCAAAAACCCTATTTTTACAATAAGGTGAGCTAGGGAAAAGAAAATCTTATTAAGACAATCATAAGGCAAATATGTTTACAGTGGTGTCCTGTACCTATTGAAAAAAACCTGTGTGTAAGTGGACCCATGTAGTTCAAACCCATGTTGTTCAAACCCGTGTTGTTCAAGGGTCAACTGCACTGTGTCGCGTGTGGTAAATGGTCAAGTGTTCACTTTTTTTCCCCTTTATGAAGGCTGTGGAAGTGGGAAAGAAAGGATGAATAGATGGTGAGGTAAATTTTGTGAGATTTGGTGACCAAAGATATGGGGGCTTGGGGTGGGGAGTGGGGAGAAGGAGGGAAAGAAACGTTGAACATGCATTTAAAATGAAAAGCCTACACAAAAATATCTTTATTTCCTCAAGTAGGAGTTAGGAGTTAGCTTTAGGAAGGTGACTGGGAGATCCCCCATTGAAAACACCCAGAGAAGAGTTAGAACTAAGGCAGAGGGCTTAGGAAGAACAGGAAAGCAGGAAATAGGACATGGCAGTCATTTGCCCAAGAGCCTGGTTGTTCTACTACTCCATTTCTGAAGACCTGTGAGTTTGCTCAACTGTTTTTCTTTGAATGCCCATTCTTTAGAAATCAAAGGAACATATATGAAGCTATAATGTTTTAAGAAACCAGACCCCACTTTTTTTTTTTTTTTGAGACAAAGAATATTAAAAGAAAATACTCTACTTAACACAGGACTTCAGATCAATTTCAACTCCGTGTCTTTCAATTTTAAAACACAATAACTGCTTTAATACCCAGCTTCACTTTCAAAAGTCTTTATCATGAATGTAATCTTCCTCCAGAACAAGCTTTCCAGATGGCGTAGACGGTGGGGAAAGACATGGTAGGGAAAGACAATAAAACCCACATTTCTAGCAGGGCGTGTATCTTGGAAAACGCAACTGCAGTAGAGATGGCTGGGGTCTGGAATGAGACCAGATGAAAGGGGCGGAGTCCGAGGTGGAGGGGAGTTGGTGGCATCATGCAGTCCCCAGGAATGCGGGCCTTGATTCCCGCCAGTCATGGTGGATAATTCTGTTTTTACTGACTTCTTACGCTAGGCAAGCCTGGCCCAGTGCTTCTGCAAGGTTCTCAAATTCGAAAACGAGTTGTCTGTTCCAGACACTGGATTCATTATCTCCAGCTGCTGAAAGCGGATCTGGCACTACTGAGTGCATCTGGTTCTTTTGACATTTTATGTGACAGCTTTTTCGTGCCTATTAGATGGTCCCTAGGCAAGCCTCTGGCAGGCCTGGCTGAGGTTCATCATCGGCTGCAGATGTTAAGAACATGAAACCTCCCATAATCCTCCGTGACCCCAGACTTCTTGGGGATCTGACAGTCTATCTGCTTTCTAAAATACAACAGTGACCTGCACCTACCTATACAACAAGTAAATAACTTAGGAGGCTTAATATATCGAAGCAGAGCTTTGAAATATATAAAGGAAAAACTGATCGAGTTCAAAGGAAAAACCAACAACCCACTAACACAGTGAGAATTCTAGAACAGCTCTCTCGGAAAATGATGGGCCCAGTAGCAAAAAAGGGAGAATCCTGATGATCTGAATAACAACGAAAACAATTTTAATTAAGAACTTCTTACCCAAACAACAACAAATAAGCACCATTTTCAAAGGCACAGAACATACACAAGCGAATGCTTTATAAGGGAAGGACATCTCTTTGGATCACATTTCTAACCTCTTGGGTATAATACATTTCTGATACCAGTGTTTATCACATGTTGCTTCACAGAAAGATTATTTGTTAGACATGCCTTCCCCTCTCTGCCTCACTTTATAACTTCTCCAAGGGCAGAAGCCTTGTCTTCTTGCCTTGCCAGCCCTCACAATGCTCATCGTCTTATATGTGGCATCTTCATACAAAGTAGGCACTCATTTATGAAATGATCACCAGGACACAGGTCCCTTTCAGCAAGGTATCACTTATAACTTCGGCGAAGTCACTGTATGCTACTTCCAATAATGTGTTACATAAGGAGTCCTTTAGGATCTATCAAGTCTTATTAGACTGGTGGTCATTTAATACTGAAAGATCTAAGGAAACTTTCTTCCACATTAGACTTTCAGATGACTGAATGTCATCTTTGCCGAACCACGGGCCAGTGCTTAGCTAAATGCTTCAAGATGCCCCGCAAGTTTTATGCTTGGGACATTCAGGTCACTCTGAGGGGAGAGCAGAAGGTGAGGAGGGATCCCTACTGAGCACACCCAAGGTCTGGCTCAGTTACTGGACAGGCAGGTGGTGTGTACAGAGCTGTGGTGCAGGCCTTGTGCTCCAGAAATGTCCCCTCTCCTAGCTCCTCCCACAGACACAGGTCACAGTTATGACTTCAGTTCATCTATATTTCTTTTTCTTTTCTTTTTCTTTTTTTTAAAGATTTTATTTATTTATTTGTCAGACACAGAGAGTAAGCAAGAAAGCACAAGCAGGGGGAGCAGGAGAGGGAGAAGCAGGCTCCCTGCTGAGCGGGGAGCCCCAGGTGGGGCTCGATCTCCGGACCTTGGGATCATGACCTGAGCTGAAGGCAGATGCTTACTGACTGAGCCATCCAGGCACCCTGCATCTGTATTTCTTTCTATAACTGATTTCTGTGTTCGTGTTCCCATACTCGACTTTACATCTGTATTTACCAAATTATGTTCCACAGAACAACACAATTAATAGATTTAAAAGTCCTAAGGCCAGGTGGGGGCTGTGGGGAGACATTCCATGCCTCAGTAAGTTTGAGAAAGCCTGCCTGCATCCCGTCCTGGTTGAAGACAGCTGATTCAGAGCAGCCTGGTAAAGGCTCTGCAGAAAAAGGAATTCATAAACGTCGCTTTAATCCCAAACTTACTTGACCACAGAGCCCTCCCACCCCCTCCTTATTTTTTTTTTTTTAAAGATTTTATTTATTTATTTGACAGACAGAGATGACAGGCAGGCAGAGAGGCAGGCAGAGAGAGGAAGGGAAGCAGGCTCCCTGCTGAGCAGAGAGCCCGATGTGGGGCTCGATCCCAGGACCCTGAGATCATGACCTGAGCCGAAGGCAGAGGCTTTAATCCGCTGAGCCACCCAGGCGCTCCCCCCCCCCTTATTTTTGACAGGAACCTATTCCCATAATTCTACAAAATCGAGGTCATACTGACCCAAGAATCCCCTAATTCTCAATGCCAGGAAGAGGAACTTGTTCCTCATTCCAAATGTCATCCTTTCATGAGAAAACAAGTACTTTTTTTTTTTTAACTAATACCCTTTTTTTCCTGAGAATGGTTGGGGAGCCTCTCACACCTTCCACCATCTCTAATGAAAGATCTACAATGAGAAAGTCTTCCTCCTCCACCCTCCCCTCACCCCTAAAACGGTGTCTAATCTCTATACCAGCTTAAACTATGCAAACTCCTGGAGATACTTTTTAAAAAATATTTTTAAATTTTTGATTGTGGTAAAATACGCCTAATGTACAATTTCCCACCTTGACAATCTTTAAGTGTGCAGTTTGGTAGTGTGAAGCACATTCACACTTTAATGCAAGCAACCTTGAGAATTCTTCAATAGAAGATATTTTTTAATGGGGGAGAGATGCCCACTCTGTGGGCAGAGTCAATTGGTACCTCTTTCCGAGTGCTGTAATTTTGTGCCATATTTTTGTAACCACTATATTTAGCAATAACACATTTAATCTTCGATTATGCATTAAAAAATCATTTTCCTGACACTGATTCAGGGGATTTTGCAATGGAAGAAACGGAAGGAGAGCATCTCAGTGACTTTTTAAAGATCCCATACTGCATTAAGTCCCTGTCCTCTAGCAACGTGCCAAGAGTTGAGTCGGATGTGTGTATCATTAACACCGTCTAGCTCAGGACAACGAGTTCTATACTCACAACGTGAATCATTTATGCTGCAGCCACTGATGACCCTTCTATCAGCTGTCTTCCCACAAATCTATTGGCCCTGAGTAAGACACTTACTGGGCCTTGGGTACACAGTGGCAAGGACATGGGCAGGACATGGAAGGGCTAGGCAGAGCAGATCGCTCCCTGAGCATGCCCGTCTTGTACTGTTTGTAGGTCCTGGGGTAACAAGCCCGATATTTCAATCCTAGAAAGCCTTCAGCTTCAACAATCGACACTTCTGAGGTCCTACAGAAACAGTTACAGACCTGGGGTCGATGTGCGTGCCTCCTGGGAGGGCAGGTAGAATGTTCTGATGGGGATGCTGGACAGGAGAGCTGCTCACCCACCCGGGAAGAGCACGGCCACATAGCGGGTCCCAAAGGCACCCTCACAGCAATGCTAGGTAATGGCGAGCCTGGCAGGGGAGATCTCCCATGTCAGGTCTTTGGTATCTCCACCAAAAACCACCCCACTGTCCTGGTCCCTGGGCATGCCTCGCAGCAGCTCTGCCCCCCCCCCCCACTTGCATCAGAGGGCGGGTGAAACCCTGGGCAAGAAGGCGCAGAGAATGAAATGCAGAGACAAGTTTATTCAGAAAAAAGTTACGTACATGTGGGTGTGTGTGTGTATGCGTATATTTGGGGGGGGGGTAACTTTACAGTGTAGTCTTGACACTGAATTTCTCTCTCTGACACACACACTCATGTCACATCAACAGAAAAATAACACATTGCAGTTTCCCTGCGGTCAACAAACCCTGTGAAATAGACCCATACTCCTCTGATTTTTCAATAAACTAGGACCATCTAACCAAGTACTATGAATTAGAGTCGGTTGATTCCTTCTGTTTATAACCTTAGACTTATGTTTTCAACAGCTGGGGAGAGGAGCACCTTTCTCTAGGATTCTTTTACTCATCTAGCTTCATGTGTTTAAGTGGCAGCCAGTGGCATATACTGGCTTGTTAATCTCGAGAGGACAGCTCTTACCTATGGTTAGCGGGTGACGGTCTGGTAGATTACAATTTTATATTAATGTGCTATGTACATGTTTGTGTGCGTGCCCAGACACTTGCCAGTCTGAGGAGTGGAGGGTTAGCAGCTCAATTAGACACCAAAGCAATTTCAGCATACTTCTGAGGTACAACATGGCTTTTCTAAAGGAGAACATTAGCTCTTTCATTCTTTGAGCAAATATTTGAGCTTCTCTTATGTCTGGCTTTTTCTAGAGTATATAGCAACGATCAAACAGACAAAGTCCTAGCTGTCAGGGAGCTTATCTTTGAGTGAGTACCTAGTTTGAAAAAAGTTCTTGAGACATGCAACACACTTACTTTAAATCAACAAGTGACTTTCAGAAGATAGTCTGGACACAATCTATATAGTCAGTACTGTTGAAGGCTAACAAATATTTTCTTCAGAATCAGATCATGACTTCAGACACAAACAAAACCAGATCTGTCATGGTATTTGAAAATGTTGTATACTCAGTAATAGAGATCAGCAACTAGGGAAGAACTAAAATTCTAGACTCCCACAGCAGTAAGGAGGCAGGGAGAGCCACTGTTCTCATGAACACACACCAGCCCTCCCACCCCTGGCAAAAACACTTGTCCGAAATGGACAAAAGAAGCCTGAGTCAAGTCTTGCTTTCCCTTCCCTTATTTTTCTGTATCCTATTACAAAGCAAATAGATATCAACGGAACTCTTGAGGGAAAAATTATTTATTTTACTCTAGAAAAATGGTGCAAAAAATCACAGCTACTCGACCTAACAAGATGTTACTTTTTTTTTTTTGTAGCTAGAATGGTGTCTCTCTCTGATAGCCAGACAACTCCATGGGCTCATTCACAGAGAAGACAATCATTTCTAAAAATTGATAATTACTTCTCTTCCAAAGGAAAAAAAAAAGCATTCAAATGACTGAATGTCATGTACATAGAGGGTGCCTGGCTGTGACTCAGACTTTTGTGGGCACTTTAGGCCCTTCCTTAGTAAAAAAGACCCAAAATTGCATTTTATGACTGCATTGTTATAAAGAAAAACATCAACCAGGCTGAGCCCCATTATCATATACTCACTATCATATTCACTTATCCCTTGCTTTTTTAAAAGAAATTAAAATTAAAACATTTTCTTTTTTTTATTTAAGAGTTTATTTATTTGACAGAGAGAGACCACAAGTAGGCAGAGAGGCAGGCAGAGAGAGAGAGAAGTGGAGAAGCAGGTTCCCTGCTGAGCAGAGAGCCTGATGCAGAACTCGAGCCCAGGACCCTGAGATCATGACTTGCGCCGAAGGCAGAGGCTTTAACCCACTGAGCCACCCAGGTGCCCATGATTAAAACATTTTCATGGGCCTTTAAAAATATCATGGATCCTGGGCACTATGCCTAACAAGTAAGTCAGCTCAGGACCACAGACTCCTGATTTTTTCTTTTTTTTAAAGTAAGTTCCACACCCAGCATGGAGCCCAACACAGGGCTTGAACTCACAACTCTAAGAACAAGACCTGGGCTGAAGTCAAGAGTCGGGGACAATTAACCTACTGAGCTACCCAGGTGCCATCACGCTTTTGATTTTTAAGCTACTCAGCATTCTATCATAAGTTAGGCGAAAGATCTTCTGGGACTTTATTGCCAGCAAAGAAGATCTGCAGCAAGAAAACCACTGTTTTTACCAGTTAACAAAATATTGATGAATTCTGAACTCTGACACAGCAAAGTCATCTTTACTCCATTAAAATACCATCTGTCCTTGTAATAACTATGAGTACATCAAGAAGAGTAATGCAGTGTATCAAATATTTATGATTCCAATAAAGCATTATTATTTTGCTAGTTAAAGGCAACAAAACTCTAACCCATGGCTACACTGATGCTTTTAATTTTTTTTTTTTTAACTATTTGGTTAAAAAAAAGGTCTGGTATAAATTTTAAAGTATAAACTTACGAGTAAAAAATGATAATGTTTATGTTTAGCCAACTGAGCTTCTTCACCTTTCCTATGGTTCTAGTAAGCATTTGATACATCATTGAGCAACATTAGCTCAACATTCCACATCTTGACCAACAGCTTATCACATGGTCAGAGGATGATCAAGTACTAAGGAAAGAAACAAAGTAAAATAATTGCCTTGACTTAAAAAAAAAAAAAAAGCTTGTCCCTTCCTTCCTTTGCCTCTTATTATTCACTGTGGTTTTTCAAATACTACCACGACAAAATTAGATTGAGACTTTAAATCTTGAAGAAAGACTAGAAGTTAAAAGGACAAGAAGTACTTTTCTAGCCAATAAAAAATATTTAAAATATTACCTAAAAATCCAACTCATGAATAGCTGAGGGCCAATGGGAAGAAAGGACTCCAAATTGGGTCACACTGAGGCTTACTCTTCCTGACTTTATTTTTATTGTTCACGTATATATATATTCAAAGTTTGCATTTTCTTTTATGTGTCATCCTATGGCTACCATATTTGTTATTCTGGCTCACAAAACAGTTAAAAGCAAGAAAAATTTTGCCCTTGGGATACTTATTCAAAAATACCTAACAAACCTGTTAAGAATATATTAATCTTTTAACATATTTCATGATCAAGTGACAAAGAAAATAGCTCACTTTTACGATTGAAGCCTTTCCAGTGTCTGTACTCAAGACTCCCAACGTCTGTCTTCACCTGCAGTAGAAACACAAAAATTAACTTGCTTTTTATTACTTTTCCAGAATTATTTCAGTGGAACATGGATGACATGTCAGGGCTAATTCTCAGTGCCAGAAGGAACACTGGCTGCAAAAAGGCCAGCGTTTTCTGAGGAAAATTCCACGTCTATACTACTGGTCTGTAATAGACCTATAACAATAATCATAACAATTTAAATAAAAAACAAAAACAGGATGTGGTATTAGGAAAGTTACTGATGTTCAATCCTTGATTTTCTCTTTCCCTTGAAATCCACACAAAGCTCAAAAAAAGAAATGAACTTCCAATAGCACTAAAAACTAAGTCCAATGACCATGGGGCCCCTAGGTGACTCAGTCAGTTGAATGTCCAACTCTTGATTTCAGCTCAGGTTATGGTCTTAGGGTCATGGGATTGAGCCCTGAGTTGGGCTCCTCACTGACCATGGGGCCTGCTTGGGATTCTCTCTCTCTCTCTCTCTCCCCCTTTGGCCCTCCCCCTGTGCTTGCACTCTCTCTCGCTCAAAAAAAAAAAACAAAAACAAAAACAAAAACAAAGTTCAATGACCTCCCAGAAGCTGGGAAGTTCTCCTTCCTGGAGAAGAGATGAAAGCAGGAGGAGAGTGGGTGGTTCTATTCAGTCTCAACCACACTATTCCTATCCCTGAAGCCCAAGTCATCCATTGGATGAACACCTTTCTAAGGTCATGGCCGCTCTATCCCTGATTCTCTCCATGGCTGTATCCCATAATTTGTCCCCCTTTCTATCTCTGCAAAGTAGTTGGGATGGGGGTGGAAGTCCACAGGGGTGATATTTACATCTGGTAAAATTTGGGGTGTTTTTTTTTTCTGGCCACTATTTTTAAAAAGAAGGAACCACAGACATTTCCATGTCTGTAGAGGTTTAAAGGAAAAACCAAATGTGTTTAGAAACCTATCAGCTGGCTTTGCCTGAAATCTGTCTATGAGGTATTTCACTCTGTAATGAAACAGTGACTGTTTTTTAAATATCTAAATCACAAATTCCTGTTTTTAATTCTATTTCTGCCTTTCCTGTATGATATGTATTACTGATTTCAAGCTTAACTAAATACGTATTTCACTTCTTTATTCTCTCCAATTTAAAACAAAACAAAAAACCCAACAAGTTACTAGTGTCACAATAAAATTACATTTTTATCCCTCATATGCAAAATAAAATTGGCTCACTTTCATATCTACCCCACTTATTTCTCCATTTTTTATAACATGATCTAGAACTTCAGACTTAGATGGGGCTAATTATTATAGTAAAGTTTTTTAAAAATAACTTTTCAAAACTTTAGAAGTTTTCATTCTATTTGGACTATTCTTAGAATAATTTGCATACCTTACCCCTTGTTTACCTGCTTTTAACACTTTCTTTAACACTTTCTACCAGTGCTACTTTTTATTTTGATTCATCCCTCAATCAACTGGAATATTCTTAAGTGTTTATCATGAAGATATCTAGCTGAATTACTAAAGAATATATCACTGACATGGAAGAGATTAAGAATTGAGTATATGTGGGACGCCTGGGTGGTTCAGTGGGTTGAACCTCTGTTTTCGGCTCAGGTCATGATCTCAGGGTCCTGGGATCAAGCCCCACATGGAGCCCCAACACCCGGCTCTCTACTCAGCAGGGAGCCTACTTCCCCCTCTCTTTCTGCCTGCCTCTCTGCCTACTTGTGATCTCTCTCTCTCTCTGTCAAATAAATAAATAAAATCTTTTTAAAAAATGAATTGAGTATATGTAAAAATATCCTTGTGAATAATTTAACATCTCAATAGAAAGTTTCTCAGATGCATTTAAATATTAAAACTGAACTGTAAACATAAAAGCCACAGAACTAATAAATAGGGATTAGAGTTAGGATTAAATGATTCCCAAACTACATAAAAAGCTCTGAGCACATAGAACAGGTGAGGTTCCCCTGTTTGTTTGAAGAAGCTAGTATAAGGCTGATAACCAAACCTGGTAAGACACAAAGAGAGAAGAGGCTTGTTTAACTTAGATAAATAAGGCAGAAGAATACTAAATAAAATGCTCAGAAAATTTCAAGTATATTAAAATAATGACACCATGGTATAAATTGGGCTTATTCTAGAAGTATTACACAAATAGATCCCTTGTGCTCTGTCAATAAGTCACAAGAGACCAACACATATTCATATGTTCAAAGATGCTAAAACATCAAGACTAAACTCAACGCCTATATTTGATAACCTCTCTGAAACCTAGAAATCAAAAGATCATTGACCATGATTTTTAAAAAGATCTAAAAACAACAGGGATGCTGGGTAATAGTAGGTTAAGTGTCCAACTCTTGGTTTTGGTTCAGGTTATGATCTCATGGTCGTGGGATTGAGCCCCAGGCTGGGCTCTGCGCTCAGTATGGAGTCTGCTTGAGATTCTCTCTCTCTCTCTCTGCCCCTCCCCACCCTGCATGCTCTCTCTCTGAAATAAATCTTTTTAAAAAATCTAAAAACGACAACATTTTTGTTTAAAAGCCAGTCATAAAATATGCTCACAGTGCAATATGAAAGGAAGGGAACAGGCCAAATCACTACCATCAGCAGGTGACAAGGTTGAATACCCAGAAAAGTCAAGGGAAATATCTAAAAAAAAGTCTAGCGGAAATAGAGAAGGTGCCATAAGATTATTTGAAACACAGTGCATAAAAATCAATGGTTTTTTTTTTTTTTTGTTATTGTTGGTGTTCACTTGCAGCCATGACCAGTCACAAATAAGTGAAAATGGAGACAAGTCTGAAAATAGATCAGATTCAGAAAAATGATGCTTACGGCAAAGAATCTACATAAAGCACATTTAAGGAAATCTTTACGACAATGGTTTCCTCATGAGAAATGATGAAAAGCACAAATATGCATTTTTAGGAAAGGAGAAAAGGCAGTACTTAGCCAGGAAATTCAATATGAGGCAAAACAATGTATTTATAGTTTTAGTCTGAGATGGTCGACCGCCTGTATGAGAATATGAGAACAGCAAGAGACTTTTAGAACCAGAGATGCTTATTTATAGGTGAATACTTGAGGGCCTCAGAGGCTGTTCTATAAATTCAAGATGGGATTTCTAGAAAAAAAAAACAACACATTAAGAATATTTGATTATCCGGCCTTAAGTGCAAAACCCACTCAGGGCATTAGAAACAAATAGAATTTGATATTTTAAAAAAAAACCCCTAAAACCCATCATTACACTTTCAAAGGTTGGAGAAGGATTATAAATAGCCATTGGTGTTATATTTGTGAAAAGAAAATGCTGATTGCACGTCACTGAATCACGCTAAAACAGGACACGTTTTATTGCTTTTGGCCACAGAACAATGCTAAACTTCTGGAATACATGCGAGGTGATGTTTAAAATAAGCTATAAAGGCAAAATACAAGTAATGTGAGTTTGAGAATAAAAATAAATAAAATGTCAGGGTTGGACTTATAAAAAGGAGACAGAAGTCCAAAATAGGTCACCATGTCCTTTTAGCTACAGTGTCTAAAATTAGTTTACCTTTAATGTTAAACAGAGTGAGGAGACTAAATTTTAATGCCCTGAAAACAACTACATAATCAATTCTAGTTCATCAGAATGAATGTGAACAAAAATTACACACAAAAGGGGCCAACTTCATTCTTTATGTGGAGGACACAATAAAAGCCCTGTTCGCTCTGCAGAACCGTAATACCCAGTGACTAGTAAAAGCAGCTTTTAATGGTCTGAGCTGGCATGGCTTAAACAAGGCACAATTTAAAGTCATGTCGGATAAAACTCTGGTACTCATGATAATGACTTTGCAAAGACCCGAAGCATAAACATTTCCCCTATAATGTAAACTATTTGAAATACAGGAGCCCCAGAGTTCTGTACATAAGCACAAAATTTCTTATCTTTATTTCTTTGGTGAAACACATGAACTTCACAGAAGAAACAAAGTAAGGGTAGAGATACACGTAAGGGGCTACTGCAAATCATGAGACTTTAGACCAGTGTAGACCATAATGTAGTTAATACCGGTAATGCCAACAAAGGGCAAATCTTCCATAGTTCCTCCCATAAGTATCCAGAAAGCATTCTTTTTTAGCCCCTCTCCCTAGAAAATATTTTTTGAATCAGTAACACAAATGGTCAAATGGACAAAAACAAAGTATTTCTGAAGCAATAGGCAATGGAACCACGTAAATCCAAAGGGCATCTCTGCGTTTGGACTAGAGCTCTGCTTCTGCCCCAGACCTACCTCCCTGGAGGGCCACTCCACATCTGTCCATTCTGATTTGAGAAGGCGAGATAACCTGTGACTCTAGGTCCGTGCAACATAAAACACTTTTTCTTGCTTCTACCTGCCCTGCTTTGAGCTACCTCTTATCCTTCATAGACCATAAGCAAGTAGCAACAGCTAGTGTAATTCGAGCCTTCCTAAGTTGGTTGCTGAAAGTGAGTGGAGTGTTCCCGAAGCCCAACATCTATCTACCCTCCTTGTAGCAACCACATTAACATTTTCTTCTCCTTTACCCTCCTCCCAGCTCTTGGCGCTCTGAATGATGTTAATTAGGCTAAGCTGTTCGTCCTTCTTTCATCCCTTGATTACTGTCCTTGGTTCATGAATAGGACATGGCCCAAGCAGACCAACCAGGGCCAAGGAGACCTAACCTGGGGTATTTTATGAAGATCACCAGCAAAACAGACTTTTAATTGCTTCTACCAGCCACAGACAAGGGGATTTAGAACGAGAGGTACTGCAGTCGCCCATGCTTTCTCCCACTCAGTTAGGTTTGCGAGATGTTACTTGGCTGACTTGGCAGTGCAGTTGCTTGCACTGATGGATAGTATTTCATTGCATGTCATCGGATACTTTGTGGCATATATATAGGCTTCACTGTCGGACTTTTAGACTATTTCCAATTTTTCCTCCCTCTTACAAGCGATGTTGTACATGCACCTTGGTTTCGTGTTTCTACCTGGTATTTATCTGAATTGGAACTGCTGGGATATTCATTATACACATGAACATTTTTGGGTAATGCCAATTTTTTTTTCCCCCCAGAGTAACTGTAACACTCTGCCCACAGTATATGAGAGTTCATTTTGCTTCATATTATGGCCAACACCTGATACGAAAATATTTTAATTATAGCTATTCTGGGTAGGAAATTGTATTTTTGTGGTTTAAGATTGTATTTTCCTGATTACTAATGAGGTTAAATATATTTTCATATGTATGTTCGCCGTTCATATTCCCTTCACTGTGAGAAACTCGTTCATGCATTTTGTCCTTTTTACTATAGAATTATCTTTTTCTATTGAATTTATTGGAGCTCTTCATATATTCCCCAATATAAAAATTGATATGCCTGCTTTGGATTATGGCTTATCTTCAGTCTCTCTCGACAAACACAAGTTCTTAAATACGATGCTGTAATATATATCTCTTTATGGTGTAATAATCTTTGTGTCTTATTCAGTACCCACAAGGACACGAAGCTACGCTATAGCATTTCCAACAAAACTTTAAAGTTGTGTATTTCACATTTAAGTCCTTGATGCATTTGAAATTACTATGCATGCTGTGAGAAAGGGATCTACTTTCATTTTTTTCCATAAGGATAACCTATTACCCCAGTATCATTTATTAATTTATTCTTTTCACTAATTTCAAATTCAGCTCTGTCACATATAAGGTTTCAATATAAGCAAGGGCCTGTTTCAGAACTACTGTTTAAGATTTTATTTATTTATTTGTCAGAGAGTGAGAGAGAGAGAGAGAGAGCGAGCGCACAAGCAGGCAGAGAGGCAGGCAGAGGCAGAGGGAGAAGCAGGCCCCCTGCTGAGCACGGAGCCCGATGCAGGACTCGATCCCAGGACCCTGGGATTATTACCTGAGCCGAAGACAGTGGCTTACCTGACTGAACCACCCAGGCATCCCATCAGAGCTACTGTTTCACTGGTCTAATTGTTTACCTCTATTGTCAAAATCATGTCTAAAATACTATGGATTTATAACAATATAAATAACATCTCTAAATCCTTCTACCTGATTTTGGCTATTTCCGGATCTTTGTTCCATATAAATATTAGGATCAATCTAAGTTCTACCAAAAACTTGTTGGATTTTGGTTGGGATTGCACTGGACCTGTATTTGGGAGAATTGCCATCTTTTACCCAAACTCCATTTGTTTAGATCTTTTAAATGTATCTTTCAATAAAGTTTAAGTTATTCCATTTTTTACAGAAAGGTCTCACAGATCTCTCATTAGATATATTTTTAGGAACCTTCTTTTTATTATTACTGGTGAAGACACCTTTTAAAAATTGTATTTGAAAATATACAGAAAAGTATTATTTATTCTATTTGTCTTCATATAGAGCCAAGTTTTGGTTCTGAAATGTTGTATGTACACATACTTGTTCAGACATAAGGAAGAAAACCCAGTAGCAATGGAATTCACAGTAGAAACTGGTTGATCAAGGTGGGAAGGGAATGGGGAGGATTAAAATAATCAAACATTTCAGAATAAGAATGTTAAACAATCACATGAATTTTTCATTCATGCAGGTAATTACTTAAATACCTTAGACTTGGTTTTTAGTCATTCATTCAACAAGGGTTTAGGATCTATTATGTACAAACATATACTTCTATTTTCAAAGAGCCCTCCAAAGACAGACACTCTATAGCTTTCCTTGCAAGCTCAAGTCAATTTTTATTTCTAATTTGACATGTCTAATCGGTCATTCCTTTCTTTGAAAGAAGTACAGTGAGTCTCAACCACTTAAAAAAAACCCAAACCCTAGAATTTGGAAGTGGAGATTATGGAAAAGGGGTAAAAATCTTTCAATAGCTACTATTTATTGGTTTCCTCCCCTGTCAGTATACCGCTCTTACCTACAATTTGATTAAATTATGTCAGAGCACCTGACACATGCCAGGTTCAGGGTTATTAAGTGAGTGAAGGACAGTGTCTCCAAGAAAATCTTTTCCTATTACAAAATGGGTGTGTTCCTGGGAACAACTATACACATCAAACAATTTGAATAAGTTGAATTATTTTGAGTGGCATTTTAACAGATACATCAGGAACAATTTGTCAAAATGAAGGTTCTGCTCACTCAACCCCATGTTGTATATTAGGGTTGCATATCTTTTTAGGCATGGCATGCAGCTTATAAATAAAATTTAGAAGTGAGTGGAACTCTTAGGTTCAGTTTTTAGTCTGTATCAATTCCTGGCACCCACAGGATCACACCCCAATACTAGACAGCAATGATTCAAGTTCTTTATACATTATGAAGATATAGTAGGCTGATACTGGATACTTGCCAACTCTGAGCTCAATTTCATGATAAGTTGGCTGTGAATTTTTTTTTTAAAAGGAAACCAAAAGCAGACAGAAAACAAAAACTGTGCATACTAGATTTTGATGGCCCAGACCTTAGATTCTATCACTTCCTGTTTTTTTTTCCCCCTTTGTTTTTGAAGTGACCAACAGTTGGCACAATTATTTACCAAAGGATTGTTAATTCTAATACTTGGTCAGAAATTAGGAGTTCTAGCACATGACCCCTTCCTCCTATTTTCCCCTATGTTCCTCTCTTTTTTTCATTCTTACAACAAAGTGGACCTCTGAATAAGGAAAGCTGGCCAAACAGAACTGGGGATTTCAACATCATTCTCTTTTATTTTTTCAGTGTTAGAGGGGACACTGGGCAAAAACGTGAAGTAGTGAATGATTCTTGAATGAATGACCTTTATTCGAGTGCTGTGAAAGGCACTAGGGTTACAAAGAGAAATACTGAGACTTTGCCTGAGATGGCAGGCATCGGAGGGATGCGTATCAGTGAGCAGACTGGATGGTAACCATGTTTCAAGTGCTACTGTACAGCTATCCACACATTCCCAACTCAGTACCCTATCACCCCAGCAACCCACGCTACTCCTGAAGCACTTGGAAGGCATCCAACAGCTCAGCACAACTGGGGACCAGGCACAGGTGCTGAAGGTCCAACAGTGACTGGCACAGATTCAGTCCTTAACCTTGCAGACTTTTCAGCCAGTGGGATGAGGCGGGGGGGGGGGCGGGGAGGGTCATCGATTCGGCTAACATCAAAGCCCAGAGGCAGCTGCAGTTACACAGTGAGTTCTTGAAAGCATAAAAGCAATACAATTTTAATATTAAAACTTGGGCTTGGTAACACGTCAGTGAAGGAATACTACAGATAAGGCAAACATTTCCAAAGATCTTCAAGTCCAGGCATAAATAAGAAGCAGGAAGGTGACTAGGAAAGTTTTAAGATTTGGCAGATTCTGTATTTAATAAAATGGAGGAATCAGGGAAATGGATGAGCATTTCTAAGCAGAAAAATTGTGTAAGAAATACCTTCTGTATGGATTAGAGTCCATGAGCCTTTTTGAATCTAGATCTGTAACTGGAGCGATTGAGATGTGTTAGCAAGCAGGGAAAATGAATGACGTTAATTAACATAGAGAAATTGCCCAAAAGGAACAGAATTCTGATGGCTGTGGTTTCTAACACTGGAATATTTTATAAGTAAAATTGATTTTAGTATAAGGAAACAGAAGATACCATGTTTCTTATGCCAGTTATTTAAAATCTGGTATTTGGAGAGAGAGCTTTAGAAACCTGAACTGTGGTTGCCTGTTTATTTAATGGTGGAATACAGAATATTTTTTTTTTAAACCAGGCTTTTGTAAAAACACTACTTTTATTCAGGCAACATATGGAAAAAACTGTTACATCATTTCAGAATGTTATATTTAGAAAGGTAATTTCCTTTCACTGAAGGTCTTTTTTTTTTTTTTTTTTTGACCTTTCCACATCAGTCAAGAAAAACAGGCTTTGACTTCAGCTTTTTAAAAAAGTGAACTACCAAATATATCAGGGAGTTTTTATTTAACATCCATCTTGAGGATATTTCAATGAGCTTTCAGGTTCAAGGAGAGAAAAAAAGGAAACATGCATGTGGAGGGCAGACTTCCAATAAAACCTTTTACAGTTCCTACCAAACAGTGACTTATTCATCTACTTGTTCCTTGCCATTACAGCAACTGGAACTTCCTGGAAATCTCTGGTTTTGCAAATGTGGTGTTTTTACTTCTAAAAAGAGGGGAAATGCTAAAATTGAATTGTGTAGCCCATGAGGAAAATAGATGGGTGATAACTGACATAGGCATGGAGACCTTGTCATTTTAAATCTGTACTTGAGAAAACTATTTGTCTTCTTATTAAATATTCATTAGCATATGTAGCGTGCACTAGACAGTTATTTCGCTGGTTTAAAAAGATTCAAACTTAACAGGAATGCTCTTTCAGAAACAGTTCAAGGAGTCTGCACTTAGCACTACGAACAGATAAATATTTCTCCAGCTTCTGCTTCGATGTATTTTTAGCCCAGCTACTTGGGTATATACAAGCTATAAGAGCTGTAACAGCATGGGCCTTTGGTCACGTGATATTAAACGCAGAAAAAAGGGCAGGACACTACTAGGGCACAGACATACTAGACAGGACGTACCGTCCCAATTTTCACAATGACACTGAAATACGGTAGCGATGCAAATACTGAAATGTCCTATCTACTGCCGTAAAGTTAGTTAGAATTGCACTTTCCAATCTAAATGTTCAGCATCTATAGATACTTGTTTAGCATCCATTGGCTCCACTAGACCACATAACATCCCATTTTCCTTTGTGTGCAACAGCACACCAATGCCTATCACGGGGTACTCGCTCTCAAGTGATTATTAAATGAATGACAGAGAAAATATATACTCACTGAGTACGTATGGCAAGCAGGGTTTCAAGTGGGAGCATCCAGAGGATATATACATGTTGACAGAACAGATCTTTTACTGAAGAAGAGGTTGAAAATAGAGAAATGGGGAAATCTTCAGAAGTTCCCTGAAAAGACAGGCAGAACTGGGACCGAAGGCTTCAGGACACAGTGTTAAGTAAGGTTGGGCTCCTTTGGCTGTTATCACAAGGGACAGGCATAGGATAGTTACTTGGTTTGACGACAGGCAGTGGCCAGCATGGTCTTAGGTGATTTCTGTCTTTTGTCTTGGGAAGTAAAAGACGAGATCATCTTCTGAAAGTGATGAGCAAGAAAGTGTATTTGGGAAGAATAGGGAAGACGAGATGTCATTTGGAAGAGTAGGGTGTGAGCTGACTATGTCTGTTAGTATCATACTTTGTGTCATCAGTCACCAGGTGATGAAACCTTAGGTAGGATGCTGCCTTGGGCATGTGCACCACAGACAGCAGGTAAGAAGGGTAGGTGGCCTCAAAGCTCTTGGTTTTGGCATCAGGACACTAGTGTCTGTACCCACGCTCTGCTAGCAATGAGTTGCTGGACTTAGAGGAATCAAGTGGTTTCTTTAGCTCCTAGGTTTTGGCCATTGGTAAAAATCACAGGGTGGCATAAAGATCTCCAAGGTCCCTTCTTGCTCCGAAAGGGCTAAGTCTTTATAAAATAACCAGTAAATGGTCTAATGACTGTGTAATTAACACAGAATAAAAATTTGGAATTTTTAGTGTCTTAGCACACAACTTCATTGCTTTCTGGTGTGGATTACACGATGACCTCCCCTCTGCTCTGTCTCTAATCCTACTTCCATCCTGTCATCCGTACAGCACAATCATGTGACCTTCTGCTTCTCTGCTTCAATCCTTCCAAAGGTCCCCTCACTGCTGTCTGGGTGAATCCAGATTCCTTAGTGTGCCCAGGAAACCCCAAGTCATCACTTTTGGCATCACTCGCAGCTTCCCTGAAACACAAACTGCAAAATAGATTTGAAAGAAAGAAAGAAAGAAAGAAAGAAAGAAAGAAAGAAAGAAAGAAAGAAAGGAAGGAAGGAAGGAAGGAAGGAAGGAGAGGGAGGGAGGGAGGGAAGGGAAAGGAAAGGAAAGGGAAGAAAGAGAAATTTTTTCTATTAAAGTGAAAGTAAAATAAGGGTTCTTCATCCCTTAAACATTCCTATTCACTACTTTAGGGACACATGTATTGTCATTTGCTATTTTAAGATCATTCAATTTAGAAACATGGAACGCAGAGATTTGGGCCAAACACTTCTCAGGAGCAACAGTAAGAATTTGTGGCTTAGTTAAAATATACTAAAGTGAATTCCTTTCACTTTTCAGGGTCAGTACAATATAAGTTAAAGCCTTCCTAAAAGAAATGGGCTTTCCAGAGGAAGTGAAGAAAGAATATAAATAACATTACCCCATTCATTAAAAGAATGGTATTCAATGATGTTTACACAAGTGGTTCTCACTCTTTAAACTTAAATCTAAATATATTTTAAAAGCTGTATGTAAAGTGGTAATTTACTGAAACCAAACCACTGGGAAATTTCAAGAATGCATCCAGGTTGTATTACCCTATCCTCAACTATGTAAAGAGAATCTTAATAGTTTCTATTCTGGTCATCTATCAACTAGTTGTTACTTAAAAGAATGTTGCAACATAAAATACTATGAAAAACTGTTAGAAACCATTAAGTTTCTATGTGAGAGGTGAAAATGTAAGCTCCTAACCACTGATTAGCTATTTTTACACAAGAGGTACCCAGCAGGGGCAGCCTCTACCCGGTCACTAAAACTCCCCATCTTCTCTTGGGCACTTGCTTTTCCTCTTGACACCCTTATCCACCTTCATTTCAGGAATCGCATGGAAGCAGCGGTGACCCTCAGCAAGACTGAGAGAGAGGCAATGACCAGAAAGGTTCAAGCAAGAGCCAAGAAGTATTAAGAGAAAGGGGAGACTGCTTGTGGCTGACAGGGCCCCATAACTTTTATGTAAATGGACTGGAGGGAGGGCAATCAGAGCAAGTTGAGGGAAGAGTCAGGAAATGGAAGGAAAGACATTCACAAGCTACAGGAGAGCATCGGAAGGTAGGAAAGCCTAGATCGTTCCAAAAAACCAAGATCAATAACTTAGCTAGAGCTGGGGTTTGGATGGAAAACAGTAATGTGTCCTATCTAAAAATGAACAAATTAAGGAAGTGTTTGATGCTGGAAAAGACAAATTCTAAGCAACCCAAGAAGATCATCTGCCAAGTTCATCATTATCAAGAATAATACTTTCATAATGGTTGGAATAATACTCACAGATATTCATATTCTTTTCATGGAAAAAAGAACAAGAATGGGAAAATTTTCAGGTTATGAAAAAAATAAGAGCCAAGACAGAAAACCAATGGCTTAAATGATAGAATTTTTATGGCTAAAGACTCATCCAGCAGGTTCCAAAATGTAAATCTCCAGAACATATAGCCAAAACAGAGAGATGGAAAATATGAAAGATACGGAGAATTGATTCCAAGAGGTCGGAAACCCCTGTACCAGAGTTCTCTTTGAAGACTGTGTAAGTATTGGTGGGGAGAAAATGCCCTGAGCCTGAGTGGACTTTAGCTCACAAAGGTCAGCAAAAAAGATCCGTGGAGAAAAGATCATTGGTGAACTACTAGATTCACAAATTCCCGAAAGCTTCAAAGAGGTAAACATCAGATACATATGCAATCAGCTAAGTAATAAGAATCAGTCACCAGACTCATTGGCTACACTAGATTGTAGGTATCCAAGAGGCAATGCCTTCAAAGCAGAAGAACTATCATTTTGAATCTAGACTGAAATTATCAATCACGTGTGAAGGCAAAATCAGACATTTTCAAACGTGCAGTAACAGAGCTTACCATTCATGCATATTATATATAAAAAGTTACTCCGAGGAATAGTCTACCCAATGAAGATGGGAATCTAAAGGAGAGAACGACATGGGATTTTAAAAACTGGAGCCGAATATAACCCCAAAGTAGAGGAACGTATACATGAAGCTCTTCAAGCAGCAAAACTTGTGATCCAGAGTGGACTTTTATTCCCTATGGATCGGTATATTACCTGGGTATATTACGTGGGTAGTATTACTTGGCTCCCCCGTGAATAATATTTGTATGTTGGCTTTCGATTGTTAGAAACAACCCTTAGACAAAATAAACATTCATGGTTATGTTGTGACAATAAGTATAAGGGAAGTATTAAACCTCATTCTGTAAAAAAAATTATAGTCTAATGCCCAGGGAGGTTCTAGGTAGGAGCCAACCTCCCGGCACTGAGGAGGGTTCCCAGGCATGTGCTACAACTGGGCAAGTCCCGGGTAAGCCAGGATGAGTTTGTCACCGTAATCATAGTGGAGAAGGAGTGAATGAAAGATACAAATATCCCCATTTTTCAGAGCCAAGGCTCAATGAAGGCTTTAGAAAAGAAGTTGGTGACAAATAGGATCAATATAGCAACTGTTAGCAGGGGTTGAACTTGAAAATGAGGTTTTTATGCTTGATTTCAACCCTTTCCGAACGATATAGATTTTTAAAACAATACATCCATTTAGAGTCGAAGAAGTCAAGTCTTACTCATGAGGCGTCTAACTTCTAACAAAGGGAATGTTTCAAAATGAGCAAAACCTAAGGCTCTGCACATGGGAGCTAACTAGAAATGATTAAACAAGATATTTTTATCCCAACTGCAATAGGAAAGCAAGAGTATCAACAAAACTGAGGACAGGAAGACCAGTTCCCTTGTCCAGAAGCAGTACCTGTCCTCTCATGAAGGATGGATGGTCACAGGTAAGGGCAGGAAGAGGAAGTCTTCAGTGAACCGGAACAAGGGACCGAGTGAGCCGAGTTAATCATGTCACAGGCCATTAGAAAGCACATGCCATTACAGCTGCTGGCAGGGGGTGGTAATCTCTCGTAGCCTGGTCCCTCCAGCTAAAAGATGCTTGAAAGACATTCTGCTTCCTCTCTAGAGGTGTGACTATTTATGATGTCATATTTTACACTAACTTAAGAAAAAAAGAAAAGCCTCAGTAATACACCATGATCTGGCTATTTTATGCCCCAATTGTTACCCATATAAAAAATTTAAGGGGCACCTGGGTGGTTCAGTTGGTTAAGCATCTGCCTTTGGCTAGGTCATGATCCCGGGGTCCTGGGATCTAGCCCTGCGTCGGGCACCCTGCTCAACGGGGAGCCTGCTTCTCCCTCTCCCCCTGCTTTCCCCCCACCCCTCCATACTCACTTTCTCTCAAATAAATAAAATCTTTTAAAAAATTCAAAATTGGGCTTCTTTTCCTGAGCATTAACACTTTGAAGTTTGTCTAATGACCCCGAAGTGGGATTCATATCTATAGATTTTTTTTTGTCTTTAAACAGAACCCAAATCTTAGGTATGCTGAAGCTGATTATTTACACAGAAAGCTGTTGACTTCTCTACAAAGGATAACACAGCCCTGAAAGATAATGATTGTTTCATTCCCTTCAAGTTAAGAATGTCCTCTGTTAACACCTCAAAGATAGAGTATTTAAAGTGGAAAAAGCCCATAGTCCTGCCTTTCATAAGTCACTAACTGCCAAGCATAGTAATCAAAATCCATTATGAGTTTCACCCAGTGCACGGAACTAGGGCCCATGATGCATTTAAGAACTCCCTGGGAACCTGCCAAATCTCCCCACATCTATCAAGTTTCCTTACTTTAAGATTCACTTAACGTCTTAAAAGCATACCCAAAATCAGGACATAGCTTATGATCAACATGAACATTTAACGTGGCTGAGTTTACTTAGGCTCCCTGAAGCTGTTCGATCTACTGAGTATCTTAAAAATCCAGAGTGCAGAACTGAGAAGGTCCGAAAATATCCCATCCATAACTCACAGGGAACATGTCTGAACCCATGAGAGGAATATAAAAAAATAGACCTCAGATAAGCAGAGATGTTGGTCCTAAAGTGAAGACAACTGAGATTAGAAATACTGAAAAGGACAAAATCAGACCTAAACAGACACACTTCCCAGTTTTGGGGAACTACAGATGACATAGAGTTAATTCCCAAGTTCCAGCAGAAAAAAACCAACAGAACCATGATTGCTTTACCACGTCGCCCCATGGCTTTCATATTTCTTATTTATATTACAAGACTCTTAAAATGCTCATTCAATTATTTTGGGGCATTAAAAATATTTCAGTGTCATTTATTAGAAGTGAAATTTGCAGTGTATTAAGTCTCCATGACTCCCCAAAACAACAACAAAAATTTTTAAAGCAGTGAAAGTTGCAATTTACTCACACTCCAGGCAACAAATTGAAACGTACTGGAGTAAACGTAATGAAATAATGTAAAACATTTGTGTGAAATTCAAAGTATTCTGTTATAAACCCTTCCTGGGGAGGGAGCGTATCTGTCTATTTTCATTTCCTTCCATTTCTAGTGACAGCTCTATTGAATGTTCCAATTCTACAGGATTGAGAACTAATTATTTTTCCAGGGGGAAGAGTCACTCAACTACTTTAATACCTGGGTTGTTTTGAGAATCTTTATCCAAAAAAAAAAAAAAAAAAAAAATTGTCCTCAATCTTCTTGGAAGGCTAACATCCCATAAATTCCTACCCACCCCTGCCCTGAAGTCAGTTATAAACCATAACCTTGTAACTCTTGGGGGAAAGATGCTGGTGTTTGTAATAATCCCAAGGCACAGAAATGATGATGTACCTCCCAGCACTCACGGTATTCTCTACAAAATAAAGATTTATTGTTCAATAGCTTCATCGCTTTAATGGATTTTCTCCCTAATTAGCCTTCGAATCTGGAATTGAAGGTTAAATTTTTCCATATGCCTGAATTTAAAATTACCACTTGATCTAGTCATGGAAAAACTGATTGGCTCTTTCAGTTAAGATATTTTAAATGTTTATTTCTATCCACTTTTATTATTATTATTATTATTTTTAAAGCTTCATCCCAAAGCTAAGTTTCAGGCTTCCCTGCAGTTCTCAAGTTAGCCTAGAATGTAGTTCAATGGTAAAGTCAACATGGCAAAGGGTAATGAACCAAGGGTATGCTGTGTGCCTTCTGAGCTTCCCATCCTTTTCCCCTCCAACCACTGTTTAACGTTTCCCCAAATCCATCAGGCTTTCCTGACTGCCCTGGGCTACTCAGTTTTCCTACACTACTTATGCTCCAGCACTCACACGGCCACTGATCACATGCTTTGTTTTAAAAGGCATATAGGTTAGTTGGCCCTTTCTCCTAAGTCACATGAGAAAGCAGTCTGATGGTCGGGGAGTCTCTCCCATGGCTTCTCGTTACCCGTGGCACTCTGCACGGAAGCGGTACCCCATACACTGACTGGTGCATGGTAGGTCCTCACATTTTTAAAGGGATGAGTACGCATCTTAGCCGTCAATATGCAGTCAGCGCAATCCATGGCTCTCAGAGGCAGAAAAACACCAGGTCTGATTTTCAATACATGTGGGTATTGACACTTCTCCCAGCCATGTGTATTTACCTGAGTCAGACGTGACACCGTCACTGACTCCCAAAGATGTCATGTATGGTTTTCTCTTACTACCACCTTGACCCTGTATTTTGTTGTTGGAACGTTTAGACTACTTCTCATTTTGTCTTACAGAGCCTAGAATGAACAACCTAGAAATATCATCCTTTAAGAAGTGAGGAAACTTTTGTATTTATGGTATGCATTATAGGTACGTAATAAAAAGTGATGGTCACACTTTTCTAGCCCTTATGTCTCCATTACCTCAAACCCCTGAACCCCTCCCTTTTATCCTAATGGGTCAGATCCTTCCTGGCTCAGCCCTGACCACTGCCTGAATGATGTCCTTTACTCCCTTCCACTCTTGAATTTCGCAACTGCCCATGACAAGGGCCACACTGGGGTCATTCCCATCTTCCTATTTTAAGTAACATATCTCTGAGGCTGAAAACTGAAGAACCACCACGCACACACTGACACCATGATAAATCCATGGTTGCCAACCTCATTTGGGTTCCTGATGCTCTTCAACAATCTTCAGACATTTTTTTTTTAAGATTTTATTTATTTATTTGGCAGACAGAGACCACAAGTAGGCAGAGAGGCAGGCAGAGAGAGAGGGGGAAGCAGGCTCCCTGCTGAGTAGAGAGCCCAATGTGGGACTCGATCCCAGGACCCTGGGATCATGACTTGAGCCGAAGGCAGAACCCACTGAGCCACCCAGCACCCCTCTTCTGACATTTTTTTAAAAAGGTTCATTCATTTGAGAGAGAGAGCGAAAGAGAGAGTGGGGGGAGACACAGAGGGAAAGAGTCTCAGGCAGACTCCCGATTGAGCATGGAGCCCCACACAGGGCTCCAACCCAGGACCCTGAGATCATGACCTGAACCAAAATCAAGAGTTAGATGTTTAACCCACTGAGCTACCCAGGTGCCCCATTGACATTATTTTGTAATTGACTGTTAATTGAACACTTATCATGTGTCACACTCTGTTCTGGGAAAGGCTGTTCCTGCCTTTCTCCTTGGTCAAGCTCCTTCTATGGCTCCTCTCTGCAGCCCCTCAGATCCTGTCACTCACGCTAAACCCTCCTGTCAGACAATAGCCCTAGCCTGCTCTCCCACGTTGAGGAAGAGGAGGCCATCAGGGATGAACGCTCTCAGCTTCTCGAGCCTTGCACTACAGTCCACCTCTGGCTTCACTCTGCTCTGCAGTCTTCCCACAGGCTCAGAAGACTGGGTGGTCGGAAGGGAGCACAGACCCTTCAGCACCAGCATCGTCCCTGTCCTTCTCATCTGTTCCTCACTGTCTCCCCTGCATCTGACTCTCTCTCTCTCTCTCTCTCTCTGTCGCCTGTTTATCTCTTGGGCCATGCATATGATGGCATCTCAACTCTGCAAGAAAGAATCCCCTTTGAACCCTATACCCCTGCCTGCTCCAGCTGTTATCATCTTCCTTACTTGACCACACTTTTATAAGTTCACTTTTTTTTAAAGATTTTATTCATTAATTCATTCATTCATTCACTCATTCATTCATTTGAGAGAAAGCACAAGCAGGCAGAGCAGCAGGCAGAGGAAGAGGGAGAAGCAGACTCCCTGCTGAGCAGAGAGCCCACTGTGGGGCTCGATCCCACAACCCCGGAATCATAACCTAAGCCGAAGGCAGACGCTTAACCAACAGAACCACCCAGGCACCCCTAGGGTCACAATTTATGATCCTCTATGTCCTGATCTCTCGCTGACCCCCTTATGCTTCTATTCTCTCATTCTGCAACCGGGATGAACAAAAGAGGAATGGATGAGGCATGGGTCTTCAGAGGCTTCTGATCTTTACTTAGGGCTCTAAGAAAAGCCCTCAGACTTGCGTCCCCAACTGCCCACGAAGCAGTTCCAGGACAGCGTCTTGGCCAACTCCCCAGCGGGGGAAAGCCCCTCGGCCCCCATCTGATCCTGGCCTGCTTTTCCCCAGACCCTGTGAACTTGCGCTGTGTTACCCACACTGGCAGGACGACATTGCCTGAAGTCAAGGCTGCTGGCTGCTCTGTCACCTGCCTCTCAGGACTCTGTCCCACCCTCACCTCGGCCCACCCTATCACTCCCGCCCTTCGGTGCCTGGCCTCCTCTCCCTCCTCCTCACGACTCAGGTCCAGCACCAGTGACCTCCTTCGGGAGGATACCCCCAAAAAATGCATTTCCCGGGGACACTGTTGTTTCATCTCTTCACTAGAACTGTAACCTCCAGGGCAGAAACCCGGTCTCATGGGGGGAGGGGGGACCTAAGGCCCAGAGTCACTATGCAAAAATGCGAAGCTGAATTATGAGTCTTCAAAGGAGAGCAAATCCATTTGTTGGTTGCTCCCAGATGTGAAGTGTGTTTTTTGGCTTAGTAAAAATAAATAAACTTTGGGGGGGGAAAAAAAGGATTGCATAAGGTATTTGCACAGAATGGTTCAAAAGCCTAAATAAATAAGTTGGTCATTAGCAAAATATCAACTAAGTTGGAAAAAGGAAATTCAAATGAAATCACACCAGAAGTGCCTGCAAACTTTAGTATTTGGTAAGCTCTAACTTAAAGCCAGTTAGTTTCCCCAGGAACTTTTTGGTAAATAAAACCAGCCATCCGTGATATGTACCATTTCATTACAAAATGTTTTTGGAAAGTATTCTTGAAAACATCCCTTTGAGGTGGGGTTCCTTATTCTGCTCTGCCTCATCTTTTAACCACCAACGTCCATACCACCCACTTTGTGTATGTCAGAATAAAAAATTTGCACAATGATTCTCGGTATCTCCATTTATTTGCTTCCTGAATTTGGACTCACAGGACTAAATGTAGGCACTATGATGGATGAAGCACTTAAGACACTTTATTACCAAGCTTATATTCTAAGAAATGCTCCCAAGATAGTGGCTGCAGACTAGGATGTATAATATAGTAGGGTCCCATGTTTCCATCTAGAAGGATGGAAAACAAAAATGTTACACGTGGTTGCCTCTGGCTGGTGGGATTTAGGTGTGTGAACCTTTTTTCCCCCCTCCTTGTCCCCACTCATCATGTATCACTTATATACATTTTTATTTAAAGTCTTTTAAGTAACAAGTAAACTGAGATACACTTTGCGGACCTCAGAAGCTCTGATCGCCTCTGAGCCTTCCTCACACCGTCTACTGGAGGCCTATAGGCCTGAGGCCTGAGATCAGTCTGAGAGCAGTTGGAGCCATAAGAAAACAGAGACAGTGTTTCTGGGCTGAGAAGGCTTAATATAATAATGCAGGAAAGGGATTGAAACTCAGGTATTTGCATACGTGTGCCTGGCAAGATTTGCTAACTGCATTGCACATGTTCAATGGATATTTCTTCATCTATACTTAATGTCTAATTCATCAAGACTCAGTCCATATGCAACCTCCTCTCAGAATCTTTTCCCGCTCAGTCTGGGTTAGCTAAGTGCTCCTCCTATGTGCTCTTGAACTTCACACTTCTACCAGCCGGCGGTTCCCTCCTCTGTATTGCAGTAACTTACTCCTTCCTGTCTCTATCCCAGTTAGACTCTGTGACAAGGGGTGGTGTTTCTTCTTTTGCTCCTCACTTGACAAGAACTGTGGTACTAGATGTTCGACAGGCATTGACAGACTGAATGAGCCCGCCCACATAGAGTACTCTGCTCAATCCTCGGTACAGTGGGGGGCTGCCTTTCCACTATGGGTAGGCGCCACCCTATTTCCCAAGAAGCAAAGGGGGACAGAATGCCCAAAACGCTGGCCTAAGAAATGAGCAGGAGGTCTCGTTGTTAGATTGAGATAGTCCAGCAATGCCCACAGGAAGGCAGTGAAAGGGGTATATCTGAAAACTCATGCAGAACTTCAAGATGGAAAGGAGAAGAACTTCTAGAAAGAGAATGTTGACAGCAAGGGTCGGAGGCAGGAAAAAAACACAGCGTGTTTGAGACGAAGACATGACACAAATAAGAACATTATACATCTCTCCGGACTAACCCATGTTCCCCACTTGGCCTAATTCCTCCACCACCTTTATGGTCCTTATTCTCTCCGTCTTTACCCACCTCTCACATGGAGCACCCATGAAGCTGGGAATATGTCATTCCCCTTCAGATCAACAGTGATGTCCTCTCCCATCTAACTCAAAATTCACTTTCTATACACTGTCTACACTTCCTATAAACCATGTGTGCCCCCTCCATACCCTTGTGTAATTTACTACATGGATATGTGTGGTATGTCCTTTATCCTACTATATACATGTGAGAGGACAGTGTTGTAACTGTAATTTGGGGGTTTCCCAAAGTGCCATTCACATGGTAGAATTCAAATATGTTGGACTGATTCACATCGGAACAAAAATCTCACCTAACATGCAAGACAAAGGCTTATTACAGAACTGTGCAGCTGCCAGGCCTCAGAACCCTGGTCAGGGTGGTTTTCATAGCCAAGAATACACCTTCAGGTTCTGCTGGATCAAGGGGTGCTTGGCACTTGAGCAGGCTGCCTCTGCTGGCCACCATTCTTGCTTTCTTACATAAGCCCTGTGATGCCTACTAGAAGCTCCTGCATGGTTTCTGGACCTGTTTGGCAGGCAATTCCCATCTCAGTGTCGGCAGAACTATGGTCAGAGTGGCTTCTCATTCCTTAACTTCCCCCTAATCTCCACCAGTTAAACAGTCAGGAGTTCTCACTTACCCATTTTGTTGTACCGAATATATTTATTAGAACAACTTTACACTGTGCTTGTAACCATGAACAGCTTTGTTGCCATCAATGAAAAGCAAGCAAATAGAAGGAAACTATTCAAAAGACAGACCTTGTTCTCTGAGTCATGTCCCCCCAGGCAGCTGACACTCATGAGTGGACCCAAACCCCAGGGCAAATCAGGGCCAGGAGATCCCTCATTGCTTTCAAATGTCCATTCTGTACACAAATAAAGGGCTGTTTTGTTTTGTAATCATTAAGGGAGGTGGTGTGGGAAAGTATTTATAAGAACGAATAGTAAGATTTTTAAAAAATACTAAAAATTACAATATCACAGCCTATATAAACTATTTGTGCAAAAGATGACCGTTCATGGGGTCTGGATGCTTGGGCTGCCCACAAGTGTGACCTTGGAAATGGAAAACTCAACCTTCCCATTATGCTGCTTTTTCTCTTCTCAGAAGTAAAATGACCGTCTTAATCCCATTCAGAATAGAATGTGATAACGTGGTCCAGGTTAGTCCTTTACACCATCAGTGAGCCCATAAAACTTCCAAACAGGAGTGTGCCCTTGCTACTTACTGTTCTTCTTGTACCTTAGTGGTTCTCATAAAAATAAGAGGATTGGACTAATCTGTAAATTACTATTTAGCTCCAAAATGCTAGGATTTATATATTGTAGGGTTTGTGTATATATAATATTTATATAAAAGTAGAAATATTTTCATATATAAATATTATATCCAACACACATATGCAGATATATGGCTTCTCTGAAAGTCAAAACCTGTGATGGTAGAGACACAAACAGCCAAGGGGTCTGTCTGAAATTCAGGACTTCCGACAGGCAGCGTGCACGAGCTGGTCTCCAGCAGGTATATACTGCTATATATATACTCTAGCAGGCTCTATATACTCATAAACGCACTCTCAACGTGACAGAAGTGTCACTCTGCACAAAACAATGGAGAGTCAGACACAAGCCGAGCAGCTTCACTGCGTGGATTTTGGTCAAAAAGGAATCATGACTGTAACAAAGAATGTGAGTATTTAAAAAGTTGCCACAACCCTCCAGTCAAAGGAAATGCATGCTCCTGGTCCGGGTCTCCACCGAGGGGCTCCTACCAGCACCCCCTGCCTTCTGTGCCCAGGTTCCCCCGTTTCTCTGCCCTGGTTCCAGCCATGACTCCTGACAGCTTCGGTCCCCACATGGAAGACAGGCCTCCATCAAGGCCGTGCCTTGGGGGGCCCTCAGAGCCTTGGTCCTCCAAGGGTCATCTGGCATAAGCGTCGTGAGCTGCAGTGACAGCTGTAGCCCTCAGCCCTGCCCCAGGCCCCCTGGATGGGAACCTGCATTTCTCCCAGCTCCCCAGGCACCCCTGACCTAGAGTCAAGTGGAGAAGTATTGCTCTAGGCCTCACCACATGAGATGGGGGTTCATTTGTGGCCCTGAGGCCCAAAGTAGACTCTCCAACCACAACCTCCTCACAGAAACCCCTACCACACATATACCCAGACATCTACTTGCTCTCCTTTCTAGAACTCAAGAATCGGCTCCCTTTACGCTGCCCCTCACAGACCTCCCCGCTTCCTTCCACTTTCTGTAATGCTGCTCAGCCAGGACCCAGCCTAGTGTCAAACCTGCAAGGCCAACCCATAGCTCTGGGCCGCCTCCCTTGGGCTCCCAGGCTGTGCTGATCCCCTGGAAGAAGGCCTGTTGAGCTCTGTCTCATGCCAGGATCCTGGTGGCCACAGCAAGTTCTGCAAGGAGAGGTCAGACCACAGTCAAGACTGAGGATTATGGCATCCAACATGGCCCTATGCCAAAAGACTAGCGCTGATTAATAAGCCAGGCACTGCAAAGATAAGGTATCTGAAGGAACTTAGAGCTGGGGCAAAAACAGGTCAGGGAGTCACAAAGTCAGCTGAGAGTTAGGAGAGATAGCTTCTGGAGGTTGGAACAGGCCATGGGTTCAGCACACATCTGGAACTCAATAAGAAGGGCCTGAGTCAGGGATAGATGAGTCAAGGATACCCATAGTCCAAGCTCTGGAAGCAGCCTTTGCATCAGGTGCACGGGCACCCACAAATGCATAGCCTCCCAGCTGAGATTCTAGACCCAGGATGATGGGGGCTGGCGGGAGGAAAGCTGTGACAAGCTGGGGGGAGCGGCAGATAAGTTCTGGCTGAGTGGGCTGAAGAAAGTTGTGCTGGGTGTCCTACCATGCTGGGGAACCTCAGGCCTTAATACTTCAATGTCTCCCCTTGCACACCTGCCTTCCGTGAACGAGCCCACCTCTGACTTCAGACAAGATTAGTCCAGGGCCCTGTGGATTTTGCCTCAGCAAACAGACCCTCTGGTTGTACGTATCCTCACAAGTGTTCTCACAGGCAGGGGTTTCTCTCTGCCTCACGGTGAGTCAGAAAGCATGTCTGCCACAGAAACACACATGCCATCTTGTCTCCCCAGTGACTCTCCCAGTCCCTCATCTGGTTCCCCTCACGAGTCTCTTTCTCTTCAACTCCCACATCAGACTCAGGCTCACCCTCTCTTAATGGCTGCTCATCCTTCTGGCTAGTCCCGTTTCTGTTCGTTTCTGAAGGAAAGCACTGAACGAGCAGAGAATGTTCAATGCACACGTTTCTGAGACATCCGTTCCCTTGCTCAGACTCAGTTGCCTCCCGCTCCGGAGACTCTTCTGGAACAGAGCCGGGCCTCCTCTTACTGCAAGGTGAGCTCTTACTTGGCGTCAATCATCTTTTATCCTCAGGTACCTTTAACAACACTGAGCCCCACCAAAGTTTCCTCTAGAGTTCTGTGACAGGAAACCTGCCTGAGGCATTCCCAGGCTTCTATTATCTTCTTCAAGTCCTTTGCTGGCTTTGGTTTCTTCTTTCCATCCTGGCTGCTCAGGATGGGTTGGGCCAGTGGGCTTCCATCTCTGCTCCCCGGAGTGCTGGCAATCAAAGTGCCCTTCCTGGTGGGGGAGGGGGAGCCTTACTTCTCAGTCCTGCTCCAGACTGTTCAATGTGATGTTTTTTTACATGCATATGAAATTTTTCATGCAAAATGTTCTTTCTACATAGATTGGCGGTTTTAAGAGCCTTGAAGACTGTCGTTGACTAGCGTAAGGAAACAAGGGTTCAGAGGGTCTTGTCCCGACTTTGGAATCTACCAGCGGTTTAGCTCCTCAGACATCCATTTCCTTTTCGGTACCCAGGAAGCAAGAGTATCCTTCTTGTCTACCCTCCAGGACTACTTGGCGATCATGACAGAAAGGCACGTGGGTCTGCCATTTGTGTCCCTAATGGATGATGGCCATTGGACTACCTTCTCTACCAGAGGCACATGCCCCTGCCACCGTGTGGGGAACAAGGCATGGAGGGAGAGGGAGGAGAAGCTGGGAGGAGAGGCAGAGCCAGCCTGGGCAGCAGCTTCAGCTCTGTGCGTCCCCTGACATCTGTCTGTCCGCTATAGCACCCGAGACTCTGATAGAAGCCTGCTGGCATCCACGTGGCCAAGGCAGATGGTAAAAGTGTACAAACAGAGAACTGAACCTTGGAAGAGAGATTTACATTTCCATTTTGTTAGTTACACAAATAACAGACGCACACTGTAAAGAAAAACGAGGAAAAGGCATCGCTTACGACTCAGAGACAATCACGGCTAATCCCGGGGTGCTTTCCTTCCCAGCTTGCCTGTTTAGTTGTTTGTTTATAAGGAGAACAGAGTGAAAATAGAACTACCCTATGACCCAGCAATTGCACTGCTGGGTATTTACCCTAAAGATACAAACGTAGTGATCCGAAGGGGCACGTGCACCCGAATGTTTATAGCAGCAATGTCTACAATAGCCAAACTATGGAAAGAACCTAGATGTCCATCAACAGACGAATGGATAAAGAAGATGTGGTATATATACACAATGGAATACTATGCAGCCATCAAAAGAAATGAAATCTTGCCATTTGCGATGATGTGGATGGAACTAGAGGGTATCATGCTTAGCAAAATAAGTCAATCGGAGAAAGACAACTATCATATGATCTCCCTGATATGAGGGAGAGGAGATGCGACATGGGGGGTTAAGGGGGTAGGAGAAGAGTGAATGAAACAAGATGGGATTGGGAGGGAGACAAACCAGAAGTGACTCTTAATCTCACAAAACAAACTGAGGGTTGATGGGGGGAGGGGGTTGGGAGAGGAGGGTGGGGTTATGGACATTGGGGAGGGTATGGGCTATGGTGAGTGCTGTGAAGTGTGTAAACCTGGCAATTCACAGACCTGTACCCCTGGGGATAAAAATATATGTTTATAAAAAATAAAATTAAAAAAAAAATAAGGAGAACAGAGATGAAATAACTTAAGGCACTCTGACCTTCCCCCCCACCTTTTGTTTCCCCCACTGTAACACAGACATTTCTGAGAAGTTTAAACTGTTGACCTTTTGCCACTTGCAGCAAAAAATCCTCGGAAAAAAATCAGAAATGCCACACGCATGTTTTAGGCATCAGAGAGCTGTGAGTAGAGAGACTGTTGCCATTCGGAGCGGGCCCAGGAGCGGGGGAGCTGGCGGACAGCCTGTCGGCAGTGGCACAGAAGGCAGACAGCCGGTCCCTGGGAGCGCATGTGCGAGAAGCAGCCCTAGCAGGAGGCTGACCCCTCCAAAGCCCTGTTCCCTGCTCCCCTTACAGGCACCCTCTCCACTAGCCCAGATCTTCTTTTTACCCTCATCCCCGTCTCCAGAAGCTTCCACCCTGCTCTGAAGCAACTGTGAGATTCCTGCCAGCCGAGTGGGGAGGAGTTGCGACAAGAGGAAAGGGAAGCCCCAAATCCTCCGTCACAGGGGAAGAAGGGTTCTGAAACGCAAACTCAGATGCTGTATTTACCTCAGATTCTTTCTGCACCTGCAGTCCAGTTCCTTTGAGCATCTTGCCAGGTGACCTAGACATGCTGTCATTACGGTGTGAGTGATCACGAGACGTGGTCAGATCAGACTAGGTGTAAGGTGTGGTTGTTGTGCTGGGCCCCTGGGGGTCCCCTGATGCCTGTGTATCGGGGATGGGGTGTTCCCGAAAGAGTAACATTATCCATTGCATCACTCCCCGTGGTCCTGTCTATCACCTGAAGGCAGACCTGGCAAGAAGGCTGCTGGTTTTAATTGGAAAAGAGAGAGAGAAATCATGGTGATCAACATGTGGTGTGATCACAGGCTGGAGAGTGACACAGCCTTGGGAAGCCACAACCACAGAAGATCCAGAAACCTGTATTCCATGAGCTTTTGAATTCCTGGCCATATGAGATTTTTTTGCCCTTCTTACTCTCCTAGAGTAGTTTGTAAAATCTTTGAGAATTTCAGCCTTCTCTTGTGAGTAAGAGGAATTATCAGGCTTTCACTCCCTCCATGCCACTGAAACTATTCATCAACTTGAACCTGGTCAATCGTTGACCTCCTACCACAAAATGCAGTGATCCACTCTCAGAATCTTGCTTGACTCTGCAGCTATTATGATCTACATTTCTCCACTTGGCTTCCAGGAGACCACAGACCCCTGGCTTTCCTCCCCTGCTGGCTGCTCCTGCCCAGTCTCCTGGGCTGGATCTTCTTTCTCATCCATCCTTGGTGCTGGGGAGCCCCAGGGTCAGCTTTCCCGCCTCTCCTTTGTCTATTCTAAGAGATCGCATATAGCCTTGTGGTTGTAAATACCATAGATTTGCTAATAGTTTCCAGATGTATGTCTTCTTCCTGGACCTCTTTCTGGAACACCAGATTCATACTTCCAAGTGCCTACTTGACATCACTGCCTAGAGCTGAAATGCCCATTCAAGGTCCAGCATGACCACAGGCTCCTACCTTCTCACCCTTGCTAACCTGTCTTTCCCCCACGTTCCCCAGCTCAGCCAGTGATGCCAAATGCACTCAGATGTTCAGGCTTGATCCTTGGCTTCATCCTTTAATCTCTTCTTCCAAAGCCCTACAACTAAGCTGTCCTCAAACCCCACCAGGTCCACTCTCAGCATATATTCAGCCATGGCTCACCAGTTCTTCAGCTCCTACCCTGGTCCTGACACTCGTCCTCTCTCATCTGGACTGCTCCAAGCCTCCTGTAGCTCATCTTGCTGTCCTCACGCCTGATTTTGTGCACAGAAGCCAGAGCAAACCCACTCATATGCCAGATCACGGAGCTTGTGGGTTCAAACCCTCCAGGGCTTCCCATCACACTGAGAGTGAGGTCAAGGTCTAAACTAGGACCTGTCCTCTGAGCCCCACTCTTTCCATGGCCTCCTAGCTGAACAAGGTAGAGGGCATCACAGACAGTACCGCTCAAATGGAAGAATGGTCTCACATGTGTGCACACATATGTACACCCATGCTTTCTCTTGGATTGACTTCTCCATTTCCACTGCTTTCCAGGCTCCTTTGAGGCATCTTATCTGCACGTGGGTGATAGCACCCCATGCCCACTTGTCAGTGGAAGAACTTCTCTACCACTGTGTGCCTGACAGTCGCCTGTGGGATATTGCTACCACACAGCCTCTAATTCCACAGGACAACACAACGACCATGCAGTCTTCTTACCGTCTCTGCCGGACTGTAAGGTTGTTAATGGTAGAGGCAGAATATTAACCAACCCTGCCAAACTAAATGAATTCAACCCCAAGTCCCTCCAGTTGAGTCAAGTTAATGCATAATCTGGGTAGAGAGGGTTTAACACAGCAGGACAAGGACAACTACGTGCGTGTATTTGCACGTGTGTGCATGTGCACGTGTCTGGGTACGCACGTGTGTATTTCCCTTCCACCATGCCATCCCCAAACCAATGTCCATTTGCCGAGGGCTCTTTGATCTCAAAGGAATCTGAAGAGAAACCAGGATGAAACTGCTCTGTGTGGAAGGCTGCTACTTTATGCCATTCTCTCAGGAAAGGGGTTTTCTCCTAGGTCAACATCCTTTTTGAAGTTTATCCCAAGAAAAATACACACATATTAAACAGCAGTGGCAATTTACAGTCAAACACAAACTCCCTCTCAGAGAAGAAAATAACCAGAAACATATTACATTTCAAGCTTCCCAAAGTAGGCGTTCAAATGCCTAAATCATTGCTTCACTCTTCAGTTTCACTCCAGAAACAGCATTTCCTCCATCATTCCAATATTGCCAAACCTTTAAAACATTTGCTTTGGGTTCAGTCTGGTTGCCATATGTCAGACATCAGAACAGTTAAATTTGCAAACACTGATGCTGTACAAGGATGGGTTCTATTTAAAAATCCCATTATCATGTGGTTACAAGGATAGCATTAAAAATCAATATTAATGGAGGCTATGTCTATACTTAAAACAGAATAAAGCCTGCATTCCATAAAACTTGCATATCATACAGCAACATGTTTGGGAGGCATCAAAGTGGCAATTGTTCATTATTATCTCTCTAATCTGGGATTTAAGTTTCTAATGATCGCAGGTGGCAATCAGCTCTGCGGAAAGTGCTAAAGGCAAGAGTGTTATGGAAATCTTTTCTAATTGTGGCAAGCATATGTTGACACAAATATTTATATTGAATTTTGCCAGGTAGGATGCATGTTCTATCCAATCTTGTTAACCCTATCATCTTAATAAACAAAATCTATGTGTCAACATTGGATTTTTCAGGTAAGTAGTAATTATTTTAACTTTATATTTGAGTAAAGACTTTTTTTTTAAGATGGTCCAAAAAAAAAAAAAAAAACCCAAAAAACAACAGTGCAATTTCCCAGAAGGAAACCAGATGCTTAAGTTTTTGTCTCAAAAATGATGTTAGCATTGATCTAAAAAAAAAAAAAAAAAAGACCACTATCATTTGTAAGCTTAAGTTTCACTTCTCTTTACTCCTGAGATTTGCACCACAATAATCCGTGGCAATGTTCACTTGTCCTAATGGGAGAAACCACGATAACCTGATTTTTGAACAAAGGAAAAATTTCAATTCAGAACAGGGATTGTTGTGATGTTAGCAAAATTCAGGAGTGGAGATAATGATGCCTTTGATCCTTTTGCAAGTTACTTAAGAGCAGATTTTGTAGCATATAATAGAGCTTGGGAAGCTTCGAGAAGAAAAATGATTAAAAACTTTCTTTCCATCTCTGTCTGCCACAAAAACACCTTTCAAGACATAAATATTTTTCATTTTCCAAATAAATATTTTGTCCAGCATTTGACATGGTGTAAACAAACATGTCTGTTTATGGGCTTGCTGATTTGACCTGTTCTATCACATCTCTAGAACTGGGCTCTGCGAGCACACCCTTCCCTTGATCTATTACAAGGGAGCTTGCCACGTCACGGAGTCTAGACAGTGGCTTTTCTGTCTTGCCTTGCTCTCAAATGTCCCATTCACCATAAAGCACAGTTGATTTGCTATTTTTATTTCATAAGATTTCCTGAGTTTGCTAACAGTTGAGCACCAAAGTATTTAACTTTGAATAGTTTTCTATAGCCTTGACCTAAAATGAGGGTAAAAATACCACACACACACACACATACACACACACATACACAGAGTTTCAGGATGAAAATGGAACTATTCCTAATACTATAGGCTATTATCCCTCAGGAATACCGAACAACAGGCTTGGATTTTTTTATATTGGGCCTTGAGCCTTTTGAAATGGAATGGTAAGCACCCATTTAAAAAGATTTACTTATCTTAGTCACATCCCATAATACTTGGCTGGTGTCACAGCTGAACCCTGAAAACATTAAAGAACGCTTGCCAACAGGGTACATCTGAGTCTGTCGAGGCCAGGAAAAGTGAGTTTGTCAAGAGGGAGGCTGTGGCTGTGGAAGCATTTCCCTTCACTCGAAAGCCTAAGCAGTGAACAGAACTGACTTCCCAGGACCCCATCACCTCCTTCCCACCTGGAAACACATGGGAGATCGGTACTGACTCCTGATCACGGGGCACGGGACAGAACTTTCAAGGCCTCCATGTTCAGTCCTTAGACTTCAGGGAAGGCCACAGTGACACTCAGTCAGCCCAGGGAACTCTGAACCTTTGCCTGAAGACTTCCGGAGAGCACAACACACTCTCTTAGGGAAAATTTGCTCTCTCTCTCTCACTCTCTCACTCTCTCTCTCTCTCTAGAGTGTCACAGTTTATCTGCCATCATCACATGTTCCTAACAATCCTATGTAGTAGTTATCCTTATCCCCCATTTTATGGAAGAATTTAAATATATATATATATATAGAGAGAGAGAGAGAGAGCGCATGTGTGTGCACGTGCAAATTTGCCCAGAGTTGTGACATATTTGGGACACTAAACCCCTGTCCATCACCTGTGTCACAGACAACTCCTCTGAGTCGGCCCCTGTTGTGGTGTTTGTTGTGGTTTTCTCATTGTCCTCACAACTCTTGTTGCTGAGCAGCCTGAAAGTAATATACAGCTGTCACTCCTTACCTCTGCATACGTCATCCTGCATCCCCCCAAGTGACATTTTCCTATAGAACTACAGATCATTGTTGCACCTGGGGAAATCAACAATTCCCTAATGCCATCTGATACCCAGTCCATGTCGGAAGTTGATTGGTTGTCTGTTATGGATCGAATTGTGTTCCCTTAAAATTCATAGGTTCGAGTCCTACCCTCCACAACCATATCTCAGAATGTGATGCATTTACAGATAGGGTTTTCAAAAAGGTAATTAAATTAAAATGAAGTCATTCAGGTGGGCCCTAATCCAATATGGCTTCTATTCTTGTAAAAAGGAAATCTGGATGAACGTACACAGGGAGAAGGCAACCATCTACAAGCTAAGATCAGAATAAAACCATCCCTGCCAGCACCCTGATCTTGGACTTCTAGCCTTCAGACTGTGAGAAATAAATTTCTGTTGGTTCAAGCCACTGAGTCTATGGTAATTTCAGGTAGCCTTAACAGGTTAAATTACTATCCTAAGATGATCTTATAGTTTTTTGATCTATGACTCAATCAAGTTTCACTCATTAGATCTGGTTGTTGTGGAAAGTTTTTTTAAAAGTTATTTATTTATTTTAGAGAGAGAGAGAGCATGAGGAGGGGAGGGCCAGAGGGAGAGAGAGAGTCCTAAGCAGACTCCGTGCTGAGCACGGCCCCATGCAAGGCTCGATCTTATGACCTGGACCCAAACCAAGAATTGGTCACTCACGTTGGAAAGGAGCTCATTCATTCTCTGTAACAACTCTGTGAGATGGGCACTGCGACAGGGAGGCAAACTGAGGTCCAGGAATTGGGGGTATGGGGAAGGAGGGAGGGTTTCCTTGCAGTGGTGTGTTTGGGGCACAGGGCAGGACTCAAGGACAAGGAGCAGAGATGGGTAAAGTAGGACGGCATCAGCAAGTCCAGCTCTTCCAGTCCACCTGGAGCACAGGGCAGTGATGGGAGAGAGGGCTGGAAGGAGAGGCAAAGCTCTTATCTCAGGGGCTGAGGGTTGGAGTGAAAAATCTATAATGCATTCTGCAGACACAGGCTATCACCGCAGGATTTCACACCGGTATCAAAGCCTCCTAGGCGCTGTTGGCTGTGGAAAATAGATCTGCCCGACTCTTCTGGTAAGAGCTCTTGTATTAGATCAGTGGCTCTTAAACTTTTCTCAGGATCCCTTTTATAGCTTTAAAATCTCCTGAGGAACCCAAAGGGCTCTTGATGATGTGGCTTATGAATTCTAATATTTATTATATTGGAAACTAAATCCAAGCAATTTTCAAAATATGTATTAATTTATTTAAAAATAATATTCATAATCCCATTACATGTTGATATAAATTATATTTCAATGGAACATAAAAATTCTTAAACCAAAAACATTTAGTGGGAAGACTGGCATTGTTTTATAGTCGTCTAAGTGTCTGGATTGTCTGGCTTTATAGAAAGAAGAGAGATGGCTTCTCATATCTACCTTAGCATTCAATATATTGTGATACACTATGGCTTGTACTCCCCAGAGAACTTCAAGGGATCCTTGTGAGAGAAAGGAGTAAAAAGGCAAATGATGTTTTAGTGCTATTATAAAAATAGTTTGACCCTGGGAACCCTATGAAAGGGCCTTAGGGACCCACATGTGAACCACAGACCATACTTTGAATACTATTAATCTAGAACCTAATGATTCTAGGGGACGGGGAGTACGGGAACTTTGGCTAAAACCAAAAACCTATAATGTCCTGATAATGGTTTTTACTAAGCAGTACTAAAAATGGTGCCTACACCATTGGGACACCTGGGACACCTGGGACACCCGGACACCTGGGACACCTGGACACCTGGGTGGCTCAGTTGGTTAAGTGTCTGCCTTCAGCTCAGGTTATGATCCCAGAGTCCTGGGATCAAGTCAAACATCAGGCTCCTTGCTCAGTGGAAGCCTACTTCTTCCTCTGCCTGCTATTCTCCCTGCTTGTGCGTGGGCTTTCTCTCTCCGACAAATAAAATTTTTAAAAATTAAAAAATTTTTTAAAAATTAAAAAAAAAAAAAAAGAAATGGTGCCTACAGGGGTACCTGGGTGGCTGGGTTGGTTAAGCATCCAGCTCTTTGTTTCTGCTCAGGTCATGATCTCATGGGTCATGAGATGGATACCTGTGTTGGGTTCCATGCTCAGCGGGGAGTCTATTGGAGATTCTCTCCCTCCCCTCCTCCCCCCACTCACATGTGTGCTTGCGTGTACATGCATGCGTTCTCTAATAAATAAATAAATCTTAAAAAAAATAAAAGGGTGCCTACATCCTTACATAGTACTATCAAAAGATGGCACTATCATTGACCCCAATAGCACAAGCTCTCACAAAATGATATAATATCCCCCTGTCCCCACCACCACCAAGGTAATTTAACTTACAAAATAGAGGGGAAAATCTTCCCATCTGTCTTCCTCTTTCTGGCTGCACCTGTGCGGCTCAAGTCACCATTACATCAAATGTGACTTCAGTGTCACTTGATGAATTACACCGGAGTGAGGTTTGGGGTAAAAAGAAGTGAAACTGTAAGAACGTGTCCCTGACACACAGGATCCCTAACAAATGACAGAAGCGGCCTCAGCAAGCTTCCTCGGTCACTTCCTACTGAGCAACAACAGAAAAAGATTCTAGTGAAGACTCCGTATCTACTGGACACAGAAGGAAATGCCAGCTCCTCTCTGACAGACGGGCCGAGCCAATGCCCCTGACTGGGTCCACTGCTTAGAAAAAAGTCTGCTCCTTTGTTCTTCCGTCCCCCAACAGACACTTCTACACTTCGAGGCATTTAGGAGGCACTAAAACAAATAATTGTGGCTTTCTTATTTCAATTGAAGGGAAAAGTCTCCAATTTTCCATGGTGAGAAAACACCATGCAAGCCCCCAATAACACACCCGCTGGGAATAACTCCCTTTAGCAAAACCTATCTGGAGGGGACAAGAGAGGGGTTCCTGCTGACTCTACACTCCGGTGAGGAGAGCTGGGGTGTGGGTGGGTGCCTGTGGAATCCCTCTGAGGAATATATACCTCACTGTTTCTTCCTGAAGGCAGCTCCCTGGTCTGGCTCAGGCCCCCCACTTAAGAAGTGTGGCACAGTGGGGAAGAGTCTTGAGGAAATTCTGCCTGAGTAACTCTGGTACCAAAAATTGCCTCATGATCAGCGGGGTGAGCCGAGGAGACAGCATCTGGGTGAGTGCTCTACCAAGCTGCACCCCCAACACTGGAACACAGCCTCATGTCTCCAGTTATTTTAATTTTTGCAAATTTCCAAGAAGTCTGTCACCCAGAAGTCTTCCCCTTTGTTACTGTAGTTAGCCTAACCAACTACTCTTTACCTTTGGGCTAAAATTCCCACTCACCATCTGGTAGCTAGGATAGTGCCTTACTGGTAATAAACACTCATATACCATTTTTGCTTTCACTGAGATTTGCTAATTTGACAGAAGTATCCTTTTGATACCCTGTATGATATTCTCACAAAGCTCTTTGCTTCCTCCCACCCAGTGTAGTGTGAGGTGCTGGCTAGAGGTGGACAGACTCCTCAGAGGAGGGGATCGTGTGAGGGATACATCAGGGAAACAGAGGTTCTAGCGTGAGTTGAACTCAGATGTGTGTCTCTCATCTACAGCTCAGAGTCAATGGCACTAACACCACACAGCTGGCCACAGAGGGCAAGGAGCCCAGCATGGTAAGGTCAAAGACCTGCCTCCACACAGTGACCTGTAAGGTGTTCAAGTGACAAGACAGAGAGCGAACTAGAAAATAGGCATCGGGAAGTAAGGAGGACAAGGTGTGGAGCATAAATGATGACAGGTGGATAGTTTGATAGCGTTCCTAATCAGGTATTTCAAATAGGCCATTCTTAGTTCCAGTTAGTGACCACTACCCACTGCCTCGGTTCATGGCATTTCCCAGTTTTCAAACTGTGCTCTCATCTTGTTTCAATGGATCAGCCCAACATACCCCTGTATGGCTCGGTGGACCCATTTTACAAAGAAGGAAGCTGAGGTTCCTTCCCCCAACAAGGCAGGAGCTCCGGTGTCCTGCCCTTCTGGAACAGAGCCTCCTTGCCCCAAGGCTAGACACCCACTAAATGCCATCATGACAGGTGATATTGGAGGACTATTTGTCGGGTACCACTCCAACCCCACCACAAGGCTTCACTCAATTACTCTTCACAGGCTTCCCCGGGGTGTGTTACTAATGCATATCACAAGGAGAAAACAGAGGCACAGAAATGAAATTCTTGGAAATTTGATCCGAGAAAGCAAAGCCAAGGGTCTTCTCCTTATGGAGGCAGGATAAATTGCCCAAATTTATTTACTTCCTCTGACTACCACTTTTAACATTGACAAATGAGCTTTACACTAAGAAAAAGAGCCCTCTTTGCCCAATCCATGTTCCTTCTCTGTCCTGTCACCCTGCCTTACTTTTCTTCATTGTCCTGATAGCATTTGATGTTTACTTGTTTGTATCTGTCTTCTGCAGAGAATGCAAACTCCGAGGGGGCAGATCCTCAGCCCCGTTCACCCCTGTACCCACACAACAGAGGAATGGCGCCTGGCCCAGAGCAGGCACACGGATATTTACTGAATGAACACACACACACACACACACACACACACACACTCATCATTATAGCAGAAGTCTAGACAACCTCAGAAAAATAGCCAAGTCAGTCAAAAAGATCTGGCAATCTAAAAGACAAGCAAAATAGAACACACAATTGGCTCTGTACACCCTCACTTGGATGAAATGTCTGTGGAAAGCCCAGTGGTCACAGAGGGAGTGACGGTGTTTACATAGAGCCCTTCCCCACTTGCTCAAATACTGAAGGGGTCTGGAGGGACAAAGGACAGACCAGGCAGCTGCAGCAAACTCCTGTGGGATCGGAACCTGCCCCGTCTGGCTTGGGTGTGGCCAGGAGTGGGCAGAGCAGAGGGGCAACTGAGTTAGGGTGTCTTCCTGCCACGAGAACGTGGTCTGGCTGCCCCATGTCTGGGGCTACCTGCCAACGGCCAGACAAGGATTTTGAGGAGTACCGGTTTGGAATGACTTTTAATGACCCAACCTGAACCAGTGTTTTTCCTTCCCTTCCCATACATAAAAATCTCCTTTCAGACTTGAAAAGTCAGCAGAAATTGTAAAAACACACACAAGAAAGAAACTGTAAAAGTAAACTCAAAGGCAAAGAAAAATCAACAAACATCACAAAAACATAAAGTTGATAATGATTGTGTGAGTGTGTCCAAATAAAACATGGCATTTATACACAAGATGTGGGGGCATCAATGTTAGTGTTAATGCTACAACCACACTCCTTAACTCAAAAAACATCTTTTGGGAAAAAGAAATCAGTTGATGCCAAAAACTGCAAGCAGTCCAAGCAGCAGATGGGTCCTCCTCTACAAGCTCTGTCATCCTACCTAGAACTCAGTCTGGTTTTCATGACTCGCTACTCTGACAAGAAAGTGGTGGTATTTGGAGTCTGGGTCTCTGAGCAGCTGTGGGCAGCAAAAAGTGGGAGGGAGGGTGAAAAAAAAAAAAAAGACATTTCTTCTTTCAAGTCTGAGGAGAGAAAGCGTCTAGAAGCAGGCATTCTATTTTCTTTACCCCTCCATCTGTCCTGTGAAAGCCTCCCTTGGCTCCTCAAAGTTCCCTGCTCTCAATCTCCCTTCCCACTTAACTATCTGCTCCCTTAACATGGAGGTTCTCAGGGGCATTAGGAATAAAGCAGTTCACATTGAATTAATTCCAATGAAAATGTGTCAGAAATAGGCCTATTTTTACAATCTTCTATTGCCTTCCAAGGGTGTATGAATTCTGAGGGTCTTTTACGAGCTGGGTGATAGGTATGAGCCAATGCAAGGGCAGAAAAAGCTGTCTGCAAGGATGGAAGAGAGGAGAATATGCAAGAATGTGAGACACTTTCTGGGGGTCCAGGGTGGGGGTGGGCGGCAGGAGTGTGTGGAGGTGAGATCTGTTAAAGCAAGCAGGAGTGTGAAGGAGTTCTGGGCATCGAACAGAGGTGACCTTTGAACCCATCCCGCCCACAAGTCTTTAACCACACGAATCTCTCAACAGGTAGAAATTTGAGAAAAGTCATCACTTGAGTCAGATTGTCTAGAATCGGTCTCCAAAGCAAGTCTAAACTGTGTTTTTGCCTTCCATAGTTTCTTCCCTTTGATTTCTGAATTGGTAGGTTTTTCACAAATTTGATGCTCCCTCCTCTTCCTCTGCGGTTACTACCACCCTCTCCCCTAAGTAAAAAGCCTAGGGTAACTAGTGGGGAAAATTCTAGCAGTGGCTGGGCAGAGGCTGCACGCCCCACCCACCCCCATTTGGACCTGAATTGCCCTTAGGAATTTAGAGACCATTTTTGTTTAGCACGCTCCACACCTGAAGGGAAATCACGGCTGCTTTTCAAAATGTTTTGTCAGGTTCCAAACTGCCCAGATGTCCACTTCAGCTGGGAGAGGGGGCGCTTTCCTCACCACTCTTCCTTAGCAACTCGCGAGAGCCCAGTGTTGAACTTCAGGAAAGTTGTGAGCCCACGGTTCAAGGCAGCAGTAAAAACAAATCATATAAACTTAAAATGAAACAAGTTGTACTAAAAACAAAGATATAATGCCCCAAACTCATCCTTTCTTAATTATTTTACTGCCTTTTTACTTCTTTATTTTGAGGTGATCGACATCTATTTTCTCTGTATGGTAGAAACCCTTCATTAACAGTGGGCTAGTGTCCCTTTCTGTCCCAGTCTGCATTCAATGACGTCACATCCATAGCAGGGAAGTAGCCACAGTGGGTATATTTACGCCTTGGAAGTCGGCAAACACGACAGATCTGGGCTTGATCTGTTCTCTTCATGTCAAGAAAGCGCTCAAGGGGACGTTCACAATATGGAATTAAAACACGAGAGGCTCTTACAAAAAGCTGTTACAATGTATAATAGCACAAAAATGTGGAAAAGTCATCGAGCTTCCAATCCAGCGGAGAGAGGAGTCACCCGCCTCACTGGTGAGTGAGTGAAACTCTGACACACTTCTTCATCATTTCACTTTTGTCTTATTAATGTGAAATAAAATAACAATATTCACATTGAGACTATATTCGCTTATTAGCAGGTGGCTTGCAAGGGTAGAAGGCTGGCCAACATTAACAGAAGTGTTCTGTCAAAATCATTTTGCATTTGTATTTTTATTTGCAAAGTATGTGCACTGTACACACTTTATCGTGTATACACACACACACACATACACACACACACATAGCCCCCCACACAGACCCCAAGGAGCTGTTAAACATTTACCAGCACACACACCATATTTGCTTTCTATCCTTCTAGGCTTAGATATATCCCCTCACCCCTTAAGACGGGTTCCCACACCCCGGGCCCTCCACAAAACAATGCTTGCTGATATGCCCATCAATGAGCTGTAATCATTTGTCTGTCAAAGGGCCTCAGAGAATGGAAGGAAATCCTTCGCCTTCATAGGGCCTGGGGAGCGCTCTGTGCTCCCCTCCTAAGCCCACTCAAGCCCTTTGTTTGCTACTTACAACAGCATCACCGTTCTTAACTTTCTTGGGCAGCTTGGAAAGAGACAAACCCCTCTACAGCAGACCAAAAACCTTCACTGAGTTCTACAGGAAACTTTGCCAAGGACACTTGCCAAGGACTCCTTGACATCAACAGATAGGCTTCTCCTGAAAATCCCAGCCATTTGAGCAGCTTAGCCATTTTTAAAGCACAAGTTTATCTTGCCACACTGGTAATTAACTAGTTAATTACTTCTCATCGATTGACTTTTAAATCTCAGTAGGACATCAAGTTTGATTTTGGAATTCCAACAGAAGACAATCTCATTGACTCAACTGGAAAATAAAAGTGCTGCTTTAGCAAAAACTTTTCAGAAAGGAAGTCTCTTCATTCTTCTCTGGGCCACGGTGCAAACAAGTGTGATGGAAGTGATTGCTGTTTCTCAAACTCAGCGGAGCATAAATGGATTCTATAATCTTCACCAGAAGCCTGCCACCACAGCAATGTTGTTTTTTTTTTTTTAACTTAACAAACCCTCCAACTCAGGATACTCTGTAACAAAGGACTTCCTGCAATTCTCTGGGGATATGCAATAGAAGAAAAGTCACAGAATCTACATTTCTGAAAATATACAACTGAACTTGATTGCCCTTCTTCAAATTTCCCCTCTTGGCAAAAATCTGTGCCATCTGTGTTCTCGATTTTCTGATTTTCTTTCTAATCCTCTCAGTGATGTTGAAATCCTCCCACCCTCAATGTAGGTCTTAATTCTGGAAGTTCAGCATGGTTTCTTTTCTATCACAGTGGATTGAGAATGTTGAAGATTAATCAATTCATTCCAAATGTGGAGTGTTTCGAGCAAGGTGTCTGATTAGTCTGGCTCTTGGACAGAAAAACAAGTTCGTACAAGACATTAAACAGATGGAAGCAAGCAGACCATATCAGTTGTCAGGTGTTTCCTGATGTCACCATGAATGACTGACATCCCATGGTGACTAGCATCCTTAGCAGCCTTCTCTCCCAGAGAAATTGCTTCTGACTCTTAGTAAGCGACCTTTGCCAAAATGAAGAGTTCATTGGAAATGCCCAGTTGTTAACCAAACACTAGACTCTAATATTTATTTGTACTTAAGTAGGGCATCTTGCCAGCAGGTAAATATTTTAGACACGGTTCTGGCTTTTAGAGAAGATAGCTCAGTTGTCAGTCAAGTATTTTAGTGGCGACCGTGAGCCATGGCTCAGCAAGGTGCTGGAGCCGTGGACTTCGGTGACTCTGGCCATGGGTACTCCTTCTCTCTGGAATGCCACACCTTGCAAATGTCACCTTCCTTTTCTCTTAGCAGCTGAGTTGTACCCCCACTAGTCACTCTTTTCTTCTACAATAATGCAGTCCTCAATTTTAACTAGCCATAGGGCTGCCTGGGCTTAAGATGGTATCTTTCAATGCAACAAGATAGAAGGAGCTCGAGTCCCTAGGAGCAGATAGCTACCTACTGGCCTTGGACTTACTCAGACATGTGTCCCCCTCCTCCACCCACACTGGCAGTTGAATACAATCTCAACCCGTACACTGAGCACACAATGTGCAGGAGGTCTGGAGTTGGGCCTATGGGCACTGATCCCAGTGGTGTCCTTGATTAGCTAGGTGTTTGGACCAGACATCCAACTATTAGGACACCCACTTCTTTCTCTTCAAAATGGGAGCAATTGTCTGCAAAGTGCTTGTGAGCATGAAATGAATAAATGTGTGCCAATCCTCTGGAGTCCTGCCTGGGCTGGGAAGTGCTCAGTCAACGTTAGCTATCACGTCTATTGCCACCTCCACCCCCATGCCCATCCCTCCAGGGTCTGCTATTCCTTGCCATAACGGGAGGCAAAGGGGAATCAGAAGGCAAAACTTCATCCCCATCACCCAAGCCCTTTGCACTGCCTGATTTCCCCCCATGCTCGCTCCCCAGATGCCCTGTCCCTTCCGTCTTCTTACTGCTTATTTAGAATTTCCACTCTACTCCTCCTAGCAGCAGACTTTGCCCACTGTAATCCCTCTTCATTCGGATTCTTTTCACAGTGAATTCTAGCCTTTGCGCATTTCCATCCGTATAGTTTCCCTGTTGTGAGAATTTAAATATTTGCATATTACAAAATTTCCACTAATGTTTGGAAAAGAGGAGAGTTGCAATGGAGAAGGAAGAAAATAAAGCAGATGCCAGCTCTCAGAGGATGAAATTGGCCAAGTGAGAGCAAACAGAAGACTCTGGATTGTACTGGGGGTTGGTGTGAGAGGAGGGGCCACAGACACAGAATGCAAAAGAGGGATCACAAGTGTACATCTGGTAAAGCTATCAGAGCTGGATCTAACACTTTGAACCTCTCAGTGCTGTGGAGAGAGATTGAGCTACGCAGAGATTGTAGGTTATACAAAGCCTTGTTCACCTCAAATACCAAGCTAATCTGCCTCAGAGCAAGGCACAATCTTGGAAATTGAGAGAAGCTCTTCCAAATCATGAAACCGAGAAAGCATGTCCATGTATTAGATGAATGATGGAGAGGAAAAACTGACCTTGTATCTAAGTTCATTAAGAGAACTGATTTGCCGACATGTCATTGGCAAGACCGGTTGTGTCCCCAAATCCCCCTTGAAAATAATCTTCCTTAGATAGGAATCTATAGTGTAACCTAGTCATTCATTCAAGAAAGCCCAAAATCTATTTTCATGCAACTATTTTCCCCTAGTGTTTACTCAAAAGAAAATGTAGAACTCTGAGGATGTCTTTCAATCTCATTGTCAGCAGTAAAAGCTCTTCAAAGTCTCCCCTGAAAGGGCAATGAAGTGCCCAGAAGTGAAAGTACAGCACTGATTTCCTATTCTGCAGGAGACCCCAGCAAAAGTAAGAAACCCTAAAGGGCCAACCTGAATAGGAGAGAGAGAAAGTCTGGATGGAGGGGCTGGAAGTCCTGGGGAAAAGCCCTGCTGAGGGCCACCTTCCACTCAGTAGTTCCCTGCCCCCAGTCAACCCTTGGGGGCCTTCCTCTCTCTCCTGGGGACTCTTGCCCTGGAGACTGCCAACAACAGTGGCTTCATGACAAGGGAGAGATTTCGATTATTCATTAAACAGTTGCTAAAGGCCAAGCACCGTGTCACAGTTTATCTGCCATCACCACATGGTCCTCACAATCCTATGTAGTAGTTATCCTTATCCCCCACTTTATGGAAGAAGAAACAGCAGGTAAGTAGCACAGTTCATGTTCAAGGACAGTCCATTCAGCTTGAGAAGTGTGAACAAGGTTATCTTCATTCCCTGTTCAAGACGGTGAAAAGAGATGGAATTTCACATCCTCTGAGGCAAGAGTAGCGGGTTCAAAGATGGCCCATCCCAACTGAGAACTCATTAAAGACGCCGGTGCTAGTTCTACGAGATGTGTAAACAAGACAGAATTATGCCTCAGCTACATTATGAGTGAAGTGGGCTTTTTTTCATTAGCCTAAGATTGCAATCACGGTGTATAATATTTTAATGGAGTTGTCTTCCAAAAATAAAATTCAAGAATACAACTTAGCCACTCATGCAGTTCAATACTGCTGCGGCTGTTGGGTACTTTAGTGGGATGTGGCAGCAAATAAAACAGGCAGAAAAACACCACTGCTCCAACAGGACAATTTGAGTACAGATGGAGAAAGAACATATTAAGGAACTACAGCTATTTTTAGTAGGCATATTAATTAATTGATGGCTATTCTGGAAAAGTTTTCTTATCCATTGGAAATATATATTGAGATATTTCTGAGTAAAACAACACGATATCTGGGATTTGCTTTCATTGCTACCGAGCCGAAGGTTCACGGGGAAAGAGATGAAACAAGATTGGCAATTATAATTGTTCAGTCTGCAAGATGGGTACATGGGGGCTCATGATAGTATTTTCTCTACTCGCGTGTATTTGGAAATTTCTTTAATTAGAAGAGAGATTCCTCCCCGAGGAGCTCAGAAAAATAAAGAGTAATTTACAATGTGTCAATCAGACAGAAAGATGTCCTATGCAGGAAAAATAAAGAAAGGAAGGGAGGAGGGAAATGCTGAGAAGAGGGCAGATAAATAAAATATTTCTAAATGCATGTAATATTTTATATATATATATATAAAAATTAATAAGACATGGATGAGTTGATAATCCATATGAAGCCAAGGCATTAATATGCATGAAGCTGATTAACATGGTAATTAAAGGACATCTGGTATCTGAGAAAAAAGAGAACAATTTGGGTTTTCCAAAAGATGTCGGTTTTAAAGAAATGCTAATGATTTCTAGCATTTACTCGCATTTTCTGGATGCTAGAAGTAGGCTTTGCAAGCAAGCATGAGAATAGAATGACCCAGATCTGATCCTCAGCCTAAGCCTGGGGGCTAGTGCTGTTTCCCTTGTCTGTGAAGTGCTGCCCCTCGGCTAGGACAGATAGATTGCTTGTCAGCTTGTCTAAAGTCTTGCCAACTCTGAGTGGGGGAACCTGATGTGGAACCAGGTAGTCCATCTCCAGAACCTAGACATTTAAGCGTGGTACCACACTGCCTGTTTTGATGGGTATGTAGCATTAGATAATGAAGGATAAACCAGTAGACCCAGATGTCAAGCAATGACTTGGTATTTTTTGAGTGTGCACCATGTGAGGTTTTATTTGGTTCTGGGGGCACCGTGGAGGAGTGGGGCAGGGTGTGGGGAAGCAACCTGGGTGAAGTCCAGGACAGATATGGGACAACAGCCAAGAGTAAAGCTTTCTGGGTAAGATGGCGCTAGAGGGCAGACAATTGGCCCAGGGGGGCCGCCTAAGGAAATGTTCTTGGAAGCCCAGGAACAGGAGCGTAGGAATGGAAAAAGTGGAATCACAGGGCAGGTTCTCACCATTTCTACTCCTAAGTATTCACCTACCCACTCACCCGCATCCACACACAACACCTTCGGCTGCTGATCTCGTTCTAGAATGGGTACTAACAGTATCAGATAACCAGAACCTACCTTTCTTAGAGGCCAGAGATGGCAATGGTGATGTGGATTTATTCGAAAATGTATAAGCTTCTGTGTCAGGCACTGTTCTAAAACATTGGAAATAGAATGAAAACAACACAAAGCCTCTCTTCTCATGAAGAACAGATAAGAAACAAATACATCCTTTGTTAGGTGTTGATAAATGCCAAGAATAAAAATGAAGTAGGGTAGGAAGGATATGGCTTGCAAGGTGCGGGGGTTCCTACTTTCTAAAGCATGATGAGGAAGACTTCTTTGATAAGGGGATACTTGAGCAGGGAACTGCAAACAGAAAGACAGTAAGGCTTTGATATCCAGGGAAGAATTTTCCAGGCCGAGGTCACAAAAACACTCTGAGGCTGGGGCTTGTTTGGCGTATGTGGGAACTACAAAGGGCGAGTGAGCCAAGGCAGAGTGAGCGTGTGGGTAAGAGCAGGAGACGGGATCAGAGAGAAAGATGGGAGGAAGGGCCAACTGGGGAGGGTCTCGGAGTCTATTTCACAGATTTCTTTTGACTCTAACTGAGTTGGGAAACCATGAGGGGCGTATGCATTAGCCAACCTATGAACAGGATCGCTTTGGCTGCTGTGTAGAAAAGAGATAGTAGAGACCGTGGACCTAAGCAGGGAGACCTGTTAAGAACCTATTGCACTAATCCAGGGACAGAGGGCAAAGGAGTTGGACCCAGTGGGAGCAGTGAAGTCCATGAGAAGTAAGATTCTGGATGTTCTGGATGTAGAGCCCGTTGAGTATGCCTATCCTACTGGACCTGAGACGGGGGGAGTGTGACCAGAGCAATGCTAAAGGTTCTCTGTCTGGTACTTTTATCTCTGCTTTAAGTTCTACCATCAACCCTTCCTTTGGGTTAAGCCATTACAAGGTGCCCCTATGACAAGGTATTCACTGGCCAAATTTGTATTCTAGATACATCAATCAGTGATGGCTCAAGAATTATTTGAACAGTCTAAGCAAGAGGTAAGTGTCTAATAGGATGGGATGGGAGCATGGATAAGTGAATGTGGATCGAGAGCTGTTCAGGAAGTCACTGCTAACTGATTGGACAAGGCAGGAGAGTGAAGGAAATGGCTTGCCGTGACCAGTGAGTTACAGCGCTATTAACTAAGAATTGGAAAAGGAGGGAAAAAAACAACCCCAGGAAGTTGGAAGTGGGTCTGGAAAGAGAGATTATGAGTCTGATTCTGGGTGGGTGACTTTGAATCAATTGTGCAAAAGCCAACATATAAATCCCAGGAGGCATGCAAATAAGTGGGAGGCTTGGACAAGCCCACTGCAGTTTTTCTCTTGATTTCTTTTGAAACACAGTAAGGCCTCCCTACCTGAGCCAGAAAATTTAAATCAGAATATTCTAGAAGAAATTTCATTTTATTATTTCCTAATAGACCAGTCACTAAAACGAGGCTATCAGAATCCATTCCCTTCTAACATGACGGGATCATTCGAAGACCTATCTTAGTAAGTTAAATTGGCAAATAACAGAACAATCCTTGCCCCCCTTAAAATAACACGAAACAATGTGATTAAGTCATATTGGTTTTTTTTTTTTCCAGTGAGAGTGCTAAATTTTGAATATGAGAATAACAAATACAGACTTCTCAAACTTGTTTTTACAAGTCTAATATCAAAGTTGGTAAACTAGAATTAAGGTTTTCATCCCAAAACCACACATTTAACATTGAACATCCGACTTCTCGATCCCACTTTACAGTCGAAATCAAGAGCCGGACCAAACTTGAAGTCGAACAATTCATGAAAGGTCAAGAGCGCCTACTGACCATGCTCTCCGTAGGGGGAATTCCAGGATGAATATGGCATAATCTCTATGCCCCAGGAAATTCACAACCTACCAGAAGGTCTGAGGTGCCCTCCCCTGGCATTAGGAAGCGTGTTTACAGAGCTGGCATAGGGTAATATCCTGTCTGGAAATGCAGATTCATCACTCAACTGCTAGAACATTAGAGACTTCTTACCACTACAATTTCTCTGATAGTTGTTTCTGTTCCAGAATAAACACTGCTGAGCTCCCAAGTACACTATAAACCGGTGAAAGACAGGCAACGGACCTACATATTTATAGAGTACCACATTTACTGCAGACCTAGGCAACTTTCAAACCAATAACTACCGGATGCCTGTTGCAGAAAATCATTTGAATACACTTTCCTTAAAAAAAAACAAAAAAAAAAACCTTCATGAAGCGTTAAATCAGAGAACCTCCACATTTCTCCAGTGGGTTTCCCTCCTCCTTTCATTTTCTTTTCTTTTTTTCTCTTTTCCTTCCTTATCCTCCTCCTCCTTCAAATATTTCACTGCCTACTCAGAATTTCCTTTTTTCCACCAATTTGTAAAAACAAAGATTTTTGCCCAAATTTCTTGATGCTCCTTTCAACCAGTAGAAGAAAAAATATTTTGTTCAAATCTTTGCTGTCAAGGAGCTCACAGTTTAGTGAGGGAAGGCAGACCAAATAAATGGTTATTGAAAATACCACTCCGGAAGTACGAGAAATGATATAATGAGGGTGCTAAGGAGATGGAAGGAAGGGGGTACTTGGCTGTGAAGGGGTTGAGGGGGAGGTGAGGTGATCGGTCATGGCTTCACAGAGAGCACTAGCCATGTGCTGCCCTGGGGTCCCCACCCAGGGGAGCTGAAAAAGAGAGGGCGACAGAACTGAAGATGGGGACTGGTAAGCAGGAGGGTCAAAACAAGTACCAGTAGCCAAGCTGCTTCCTAATCGCCATAAATTCCTTCTCCTTGAGCTGTACCATCTTGGCTGGCACTGCAGCTCTGAATCAACCTGCTTCTCACCACCTCCTCTGCGAGCATCCTCTAGACCACTACAATAGCTCCCCAACTGTTCTACCTGTTTCCAGAACTTCCCACTGCGGTCCTTTCTCTGCACAGCAGCCGGAGTGATGATTGGCCATTAATCATATTAGGTCACTCCCCTGCTTCAAACCTTCCGGTTTGAAGTGCTTTGCACTTTTAAGCCATGGTAAAGACCTCTGATAATAGAAAAATCGATACCATCCAGGTCCTGCCTGCCTGCCCCTCCAGCTTCATCTCCCACCACTGCTGCTCTCCTATCTCTCACACACAGCCGGCCTTTCCTTTTCTAGAACTCACCAAGTTTATTTCTCTTAGGTCCACCCTCCCCCCTAAATGTTCTTCCCTCAGATCTTCTCAGGGTCACTTGTTACTTAAGGCTCAGCTCAATGTAACCAGCTCAGATAGGCCCTTTAGGCCCGCAGGCAAAGACAGCACCCCACCCCTGAGGCATTTTTCCTATATTCTTTTCTCTTCTTCTTCTTCTTTTTTATTTTTCCTATATTCTTTTCTTTACAGCACTCGTCACAAATAGTTTTCCCTTCATTCCAGAGTTGGTCTGTTTTGTTCAACATATCCCCAGAATTTAGGAAATTCTTTGTTGAATAAACTAATTCTCATCGGAATGTTCAAGTATAATGAATATCATGTCTCTACTACAGTAAAACAAACCAAAAAAACTGTGTTGTTCTTCCCTCTGTCATACCACTGACTTTTGCTTCGGTCATTGTCATGTTGGTCTGTTGTTCCAGGGTCTAGTAGCAGGGAATAAAACTACAGGGTGACACCCAGCGAACACAGTAAAAGAGCCTCTATTTAGCAAGGGCTTATTATTTACGAGGCAGTGCACACACACTGCACGTTTAAATCTCAAAACACCTTCATTATATGGTTTTATCCCCATTACTGAAGGCATTTTCTAGTAACTTCTAAATGACATGTCAAGTGCCCAGTTCCAGGCTATTCCCCCATCTCAACTCTGAGGATTCAAACCTGAGAAAAACAAGTTAATCTTCTCCACGCACACCATTTTCCCCATAATTAGTGCCACAGAAGGAGTGTTTGAACTAGTACCACAATAAGGAAGCAAAGAGAGCAAGAGAGTATGATATTTGATTGCATCTTGGAGTATCAAATACAAATCTTCTCATCGGTATATGGTATACAGTTCCTGAATATTTGCCAAGCATGTTTATTGCATATATCAGTAATCCAAAACCAAGGGGACTTTCAGGCTAGCTGTCGCTAGCTCTTATGTCTTTAGGTGCTACAGAGAGATATTTTCTTCTTCATTGACATAAGAAGGTAAAAACAAATACCTGTTAGCTTCCTATTTGAAATTTCTTGAACTACAGCGCTAGATTAAATAGTATCACCTCTCGATATGTAGACCATAAAGCGAAATAAATCTCTTTTTGCTCCTCGGGGGAATTCTGGATTTTGAAAGGCATTGCTATTGTGGGGCTTGTGACAAATCGATTTTTAGAACTTCATGATAATCGCTTTCATAGCAGAGTAACTTCTAAAAAGAAATAAAAAAAAATGAGTGCTCTATAATGATGACACTTTCTGGAAGTCATCTGGATTGTAAGTTGCTAGAGGTAATGTCTTGTGACAGGGTACACCAGGGGCCACAGGGTTCCTTGGACCACAAGACATTATTTTCAGATTACTCTCCTTACCATTTTAGCTTGAAGATCAGATATCATTAAATATTGTGATTAAATGGCATTCCTTAGAGCTTAACCCAAACAACTGTTAAAGGAGAGAGGGGAAAATAAGCATTTATCTCATATACACAGGGAAGAATAGTGGAAAAAATGCCAAGACCACCAAGATTTTGCTCCATAACAATATTCCAGAAGCTTCCAAACATTTCCCCAAGCACTTTCTAGACACAGCCAATCCCAGGCAGCCCATCCACGTGCCCATTTTCCATCTGTCTCCTGCCCACATCATCACCCTTAGTGCCTCTCCCCCATTATTCCTCGGCACTCTCCAAAAAGTCTGATCTATGATGGCAAAGGCATAAGGTAATAGAACGCTTTTCTAAAAAAAACAAAAACAAAAACAAAAACCTAACTTCTAGAGTCTACGTCTCTGTTATGCTCTGCTATCCCCCGCTAGGTAATCCTACATTCCTGGGTCTGACTCTTAGGCTCCATAATTCATGTGTTTAGTCGATTCACATTTTAAGAGGCATGAGACAGCTGGTATTTAGACTGTAAGCTGTTTCAGACCAGCTACCGTACCCTCCTTTGAGGCGGCGATAATATTTTAGCACAACACAGATGCTTAACCTAATGACAGGTTTACATGGTTTAAAGGGAACAAACACAGGATGGTATATTTATGCTCCAGATTACAGTTTTCCCTCTCGCCCGGCACGTCGGAGAAGCACAGATGGTAGTGTTTGAGGACCGTGTGTAATCACACAGCCCCGGGAAGCTGAACTCTGTGATGGCCTCAGTTCAGTGCCCCCACACCTTCCTCGTGGCCTCATGTCTCCCCCCTTTGCCCTGCCACCCCAGCCAGCTTTCTAGTCACAGACTGGGGCAGCCTTAAATCATCCTAAGGCTGGGCTGGTTCATGTGCATCCCTGGAATGTGTACGAATGACCTTTCCTTTGCATCTACTTGTTTGTGAGGACTCGATTTCAGCTAGAGTTGGTATGGATTCTGAAGACCTCCTAAAACACAAGGACTTCCATTGAGGAAGGTGGAGGAAGGAAGAGGAAAAGGTCTGCACTTTGTTTCCTCCTTGGACAAGCAGTGACTGCCCTTCCTGGTCAGGCGGAGCATGGAAGGGGACTTTACTGGGGCTGCAGTGGACCACTGGAAGAGGGGAGGGCCCAAAGGGACAGACCTGAGGAAGGCACTATGCTCAGGGGAAGAGCATGCCACTGAGTGCTATGGATTTGGGTATGAATTTCATAACAAAACAGCTTGAAAGCACACTTTTATGACAGCTAGAAATAGCCAAGTATTGTCAAAGCTCCATTCAGAAATCATCCATTAAGAAACCAAGGAGTTAAAAGAATCTTGGAGTCATCCATTCAGATACCGAAGAGTTAAAAGAATCTTGGACAGATGGAGGGAGCTGGACAAGGAAAGAGAGACAAGAAGAGTCCACACTGGGTGCAGAAAAAGACCTTGACGAGTGAGGACTCAGAGTTAGAGGGTGATCAGAAAGAAAAGACTTCAGCAGCATTTTACTCTCTGAAAGGGTGGAGGGTAGGGAAATACAGGAAGAGAACATTCCTTGGAGTGTGAAAACCTGGAGACTTGCCAGCGGAGAAAAGGGGGCTGATTCTAAACGGAGCCCCTTCCACTTCATTATCAGAAAGGACCTACTTGGTCAGAGCAATGATTAGCCCCTTGGGAGACAGAGGAGAGAAAGAGCATTTATGTTGAATTAACTCTAGAAAACTGAAGGACATAAGCGCCAGCTAATGTCTTCATTGCCCCTAGAAAGGCATTTATGTGCATTAATCCCTGCAGACAGCTGCCAAAAGGAATTATCCAGCTGCAGAAGCCACTCGACTTCACTCCTACCCAATGTATGTGTAGGTCAATTCCACGTAGACAGGATTCTCTAATACAATTTGTTCATTTAAAGGATCGAAGTGGAAGTTTTAAACTATTTTAAAAACAGATCAGCTCACAATAGTCTGAGGTGTCTCACAATGTCTTAATTTACTATAGTCTTTATCTTTGATGGATCCAAGTTATCCTTTCAGAGGTATGAAACAGAAGAGAGAAACTCAGAATGTAAACCATTGGCTCCAATCTTGTATGCAACCATAGAGCATCCCTAATGTATCCCATGAATAGTTACTTAGCAACAAATATCAATACATATCAAATATCAATACATTTCCTTGATGTTAAGATGTACATTTTTCACAACTTAGGGATATATCTTATAGGAGAGGGTTGTCAATTTTATTGTCACCATTTGCTTTTAGTGGGACCTTAAAAGATGGTGTCTTTCACAAGTATGTTGGATTTGATGAGACGGGAACTCACCATTATCATTCAAGTCACAGTTCACACATTACCTTCTCTGAGAGGCTTCCTGGAGCCCCAGTCTAAGGTGGCCCACCCAACACTCTGATTCCTCTCCCTTGGTATCCTATCTCCATGGAGACCACATCTCTCATGTTCACCACTATGCCCAGAACTGGACCAAGCATCATCCTAGACATAGTAAGTTCTGAATGGAATGAAGGAAAGTTACCATTTATTGAGCAATTACTACATGTCAGACCCTGAACTAAATGCTTTATGGAGGCAAATCTCATTTAATCCTAGTGATTTAGAGGTCATTCTTATTATCTACTCTAAAGATGGGACAGCAGATGGTAGCTTAAGTGGAGAAGCCAGGACTAGACCTCGGCACAACCTCATTTCAAAAACCAGACCCGTAGGCACCATGCTATTCTGTGCATCACGCACAAAGCCTGGAAATACTTCTGTGCATGTCCAGAGCTATATGGGAAGATCGCTAAAGCTACAGACTCCTACCCTTAAAAAGTAATATTTGTCTACTAGGGATCATCACATCCCTCTGTCCTTCCAAGTGCTTCAAGTATAAGGTCCTGTGTTAATAAAGATGTACAGGTGTCTCATCTCTGCCTAATAAGATGAGGAGAGGCTCCATGGTATGTGTGCTTCAGCGAGCACGAGGAGAGTCTCCATGGAAGGGATGTATATTTCAACTTGGAATGGAAGGGTTCCATCTTCAATGAGAGACAGCATAGCCCACTATGGCTCTGGAGTTACCTGGACTGATAGGGACAGAGAGTATACATGGGAGGTGCTAGAAGAAAAGTAAATACAAGGGCCTTGGGTGCCATGCTGGGGGGCTTGATCTTCATTTCATAGGATCAGTACTCTTCATCAACAACCCATTTCAGTGTGGGCTTTTCTCCATCTCAGCCAAGATTCTCTTCCATTCAGCACCCAACTCAAGGGAAAATATTGAAATTTGGCATGGCCATTCTCACGTCAACTGATGGCCATGTGAACAGACTTCTAAGGCTAGTGTAAAGAGAAAATCGAGAATGACTGGAAAAAGAATGACAACAGAGATTTGATTCTAAGTCCATTTCTTTTCTTTCTTTTTTTTTTTTTTAGATTTTATTTATTTGACAGAGAGAGATCACAAGTGGGCAGAGAGGCAAGCAGAGAGAGAGAGAGAGAGAGGAGGAAGCAGGCTCTCTGCAGAGCAGAGAGCCCGATGTGGGACTCGATCCCAGGACCCTGAGATCATGACCTGAGCTGAAGGCAGAGGCTTAACCCACTGAGCCACCCAGGCACCCCTCTAAGTCCATTTCTACTGAGCCACCTTAGAGCCTATTACATTTGTTACTTTGAGTTTCTGCAGAAATACTGACGGATACCACAAACATAGCCTATTTCATTTAGGACAGAGGTGACAAACTACGGCTACAGGTCAAGGCCAACCTGCAGCCACTCTTACATGGCAGTCAAGGAAAGGTCGATTTTTGTATTTTTAAAGGACTATAAACAGACAACACTCCCCTCTCCAACACAAAGAGTATGTGGCATAGGCATACAGGTACCAGAAAATACTATCTGGCTCTTTATGGAAAAAAATTTACTATCTAGAACTTCTTATCATCCTCCTCCATCTCTGTTCTGACACAGGTCATCTGAATTAGTGTGTAATGTGATGAGACATGTAGAGAATTAGACCCATTTACCATCTCAGAAATGAAAGCCAATTCAATGGTATGATAATTTATTGCTCTAGAAATCCCTCTTATGAGAATTCTAAATTTTTAGCCAGTTGTTAGACTCACACCCATTTCAGCTTTGCCTTTGATATTTTAAGAAGATGTCCTCCTTACACTCAAGGGCTTGCTAGATTTTGGCCAACTGCTGTAACGGTTTTACCTTTCCTCATGCTGGTGGTAAGTGGCTTTGGAAGGCTCCACAGCCGCCTGGTTATTAAAGTTTACCAAAACAACTTTCTTAATTAAAGACCCGTGAAAACCCTGACTCTCCTCCCATTGGGTTAGTATATCAAGCGGGTGTAGCTGTAGTCTTTTTTTTTTTTAAGATTTTTATTTATTTATTTGACAGACAGAGATCACAAGCAGGCAGAGAAGCAGGCAGAGAGAGAGGAAGGGAAGCAGGCTCCCCGCTGAGTGGAGAGCCTAAGGTGGGGCTCGATCCCAGGACCCTGAGACCATGACCAGAGCCGAAGGCAGAGGCTTTAACCCACTGAGCCACCCAGGCGCCCCTAGCTGTAGTCTTTTTCAAAACTTAACCTTGTATGCTTCAAGTTGACTTTTCCTCCAGGATTATATGGGATGAGAAAAGGAAGGAGAAGGTTATGGGTTTTCAGATTCATGAATGTAACACCCTTTAGCTTTCCATCAAACAGTAATTCAATATTTACCAGAAGAAGATGTTTAGGCTTGGAAATTTCTACTTGCTTCTACCTCATCAGAAAAACATTTATGGGGGGGGTACCCTTGTGTATACAGTTTGAGAAGATAGCAAAGTATGACTCAAACATGAAAACTATTCTAGATAGACTGTCAACTCCTGGTCCCTGGGAGAGGAATCACCCAGGCATACTGGAAGTTCTACAGCATCCAGGTAACCTGTGGCCCTGTCGTCCTACAAACAGACCTGCCACCACCACCCCCACTAGGAGGATTAGCTACACTTCTATTATCTTTGCTAAAACATCTGTTGCTTTTCATCAGCATGAGCAATGAAAAGCCGAATGTGGAGTCTTCTCTTAATTACTTGAAAGCTGGCTCTCTAATCATAAGTTCTACTTGGCACAGATGCCCATGACTCTGACTGCCCAAATGGTTTGGTGTCAGCTTTTTCGTTTTATTAAGATTGATGGAGGCTGTGATGAAACATTAGTAGTTGAGATGCCTGCCACCTGCAAGTGCTCGGCTGCTTACAGTCTTTTTCGAGAAAATGTTTCCATTTCCATACCTGCCTGCATATGTGACCATTTTGTTTTAGGAACCATGTTTTTCCGAAGACAAAAGAGACAAGCTCCTGAAAGAATGAACCATTGCATTTAATAAAACATATATCCCGATGCCACCATCATTTCTAGGTAATACAATCTGGGGCAAAGACAAGTGAACCTGGTTTAAATCACAGTTCTGCTAGTAGAGAGCTTTGCAACCTCCAGAAAAAAACACTCACTCCTGGGGCTTGGTTTATCAACAATAATCACCTTTAAAGCATACAACGTGGCAAACACTTACAATGGATTCTGGCATGAATAATCATCAATGCTCAGCGTGACTCCCCAGGGGAGAGTCATTATTTCCTAAATTTACAGAGGAAGAAATGAGTAAAGGTGAGATAATTCAGATAGTGACCACCTATAATTGTTACATTTTCCTGGTTATAAAATAATCTACGTCTAAATAATTTCCTTAGCAGGGTCAAGGTCTCAGCTAATGAGCTGTGGAGAGGCAAATTTCATTCACAGGTCAGTTTGTTCCAGGACACTTGGTTCTTCCCTACTCGTGCTTTCCAAAACCTTTAAGATGTAGGGACTCACCTAGATCATCCAGGATCCATTCTAGCCTTAACATTCCATGCATCTAAACATCCCTGCAGAAGGATTAAAAGATGATCATTTTTGAAAATGGGTTGAAAGACCCAAGGCGCAGGTCTCCATCCTCCATCCCAGGACCCCAGGATCATGACCTGAGCCCAAGGCAGACTCTTAACCGACTGAGCCACCCAGGTGTCCCTGTGCTCTGATTCTTAACAGTTGCAATCCACTTTTTGCAGGCTTCTCCCTCCTGTTTTCATTGCTAGTGGTTGGTCTTTCAACCATTTTCAAAAAAAAAAAAGACCAAAAAATAGATTCAGAGCATAGATCCAGAAACTGCTTTTAGTTTCCTAAGAGCTCAAAAGACTCAGGGCTACTCAAGCTTTTCCCATATGTATATGTCAGGCTACGAACCATTAAATCTTAATTAAATCACTCAAAAATCACATCCTCAGAGGGGAACAAAAGAGTACGGGTTATTCTTGGTTTTGAAAAATGACATTGCTGCTTTCTATTGATTTGTTTCAAAGTAACCGCTTTATCTCTTTGAAGCACAGACTGAGTCTCTCAGGGAAATAGTTAAGCTTGTATCTGGTAGCATCACCCATATTCAAGTCACTACAAGAACTGGTGCCCATAGCAAAGATGGAGATGAGCAGAGAAAACCCATCAGGGAAAGCATGAATCCATCACGGATCGGACTGCCAGATGATTTTCTCACTTTGCCCCTCAACAGAGAGCTTTGGAACGCATGTAGGACGGAAAGGGAAGGTCAGGCTGTGGACGACCTACTAGGGATGAGGTCAGCAAGAGGGGACAACTCTGGGGACATATCTTCAAGTGGTTTAGTGGCCTCCCCAGGGGCCTCAAATAGGACAAAAAGGAAAGTGAAGAATTAGGAATCCAGATTCAAAGACAGGAAAGGATGTCAAACCATCCCTTTGTAAGGGTTGAATTTTGTCACCCAAATAAATATCACTGGAGGGTGGGGGAAGGCGGGTGAGCGTGAAGCTTGAGAAACTATCTGGTTCCTGTAGATCACTTTGTCATTGGGTTAAAGCCAAGGGCACCAGAGGTGGAATGGCCCGTTCAGGTCTCCAAGTTAGAAAAGTTTTCTTATTCCCTGGACACGACGGGCTTGGAAATGTTTTAGCAGCGTCTAATCAAAGTCCAAAGCCTATAGATTCTTTAAAAGTCAGCCAACTCCAGAAACTGAGAAGCCAGAAGAAGCTGATTTTCACACTTGATAACTATTTTCATAGCATTTACACGACCTCTCTAGGCCTGGGATTCGGTGAGATGACAAATTTGACCTGAGTCAACATTCTGGACTCCTCTTGGTTTAAATACGAAACGCAAGGTAGCTCGGTATCCACCTCGCACCCCACCCCCCAACACACACACGCCCAGCTCCGCATGGACGCCTGCTGGAAACAGCCTTTCCCCAGGACTCCCACTCAGTGATTTCAGAAATCTGTGCAGTAGCCCGGGCCACCTGAGGGCGGTACAAACGGAGCGTTAAGGACCAGAACTTAACACAAGACTGGTTCTACAAACAAGACTCCACGGCGCGCTTAAAAAAGTCACCCATCTCACTGTTTCCAAGGAACCGAAAGAAATGTAACAGCTTAGCTTCTCCCGGTTAGAACCTCCTTAGGCTTCTGGTTTCGGAAACAGACTCTCAACAGAGGACACAAAGAGGGCCCTGGGCTTCGGGCATCCCGCGCAGACCCTGTCGAGGCCAGGAGGTCCGCAGCGTCCCAGCGGACCAGGTGCTGCCATTTACCCCCATTACGAACGAGCCACCTCAACCCCCCACCCCCTCCCAGGGAGCTTATTTGCAGAGCCGGGACACCAAGGCAGGGGTCCCCCAAGCCAAAGGCAGAGCCCCGGCCTCCTCCTCCCACCGCAGTTCGCCGGTCCTGAGAGGCCAGGCGCCGGGACCGGTGTTGGGGAGTTGACCTCGGATGTCTGGCAATCGCGTCCCGTTTTCGGACGATCCAGTTTGAGTTGTGGGGTTGGGTTTTTTGTAACACTCCTGGGTGCAGGCAGAAACTCCTCGGATCAGGCGGAGGGGCGGGAGCGCGGGGCCGGCAGATCAAGGCTGCGCCCGGGCTGGGGCCGGGACTCGGGGACCCGGAGCCCCGAGCCCGGGCAGCCACGGGTCGCCCCCTCCAGGCGGCAGCGGGCAGCGACCGGCCCCGCGTCCCGGCAGCGGGGACGCGCTCCGGGAACACCGTCTGCTCCCACCCGGGAGGGAGCGCGCAGGGGAGAGAGGGCCCGGGCACCACGCTCCGCTTGCCGCCACCTGCAGATTGGGGTGCCGGACCGAGGGTCCCTGGGTCTCCTCCCCGTTGCCCGGGGCTCCCGCCGAGTGGTCCCATCCCTGGAAAAGGACCCCGGGTGTCGGGGGGAAGCGGGCGCTTACCCGGAGAGGGGCGGCTCCTGCGCGGGAGCCGAGCTTCTAGGTCGGCGGGGAAGGTGCGGCTGCGCTGCGCGAGCTCCGACTCCGCTCCCGCGCCCGCCGAGCGCCCTGCGCCGCGGCTCCGGCTCGGACTTCCTCTTCCTCGGCTCGGCCCCGCCGCTCGGCCGCGCTCCCCGGCTCGGCCGCGCCCGGGCCCGCCCCTCCCAGCGCCGAGATGCCGGCTCCGCCGCCCAGAGCAGCGGATCTTCGGTCCCTCCTCCCCGCAGCCCCCGGGCGAGCAAGGTGGGGAGGAGGAGGGGGAGAGCCCAAGAGCGAGATTAAGCACTTGGACTTGTCCCTGGAGCGTTGCCAAAGAGTGCAGTCAAATTACAACCCCTGGGGGATTTTTTTTTTTTTTTTAAATCCCAGCTACCGTTTTCGCAGACACATCATTTTTCTTCATTTTGCGGGATCCTCGGGTCTAGCTTTCTCTTGGACGTGATAATTTCCCATACGATTTCCTTAAAATAATACCAAAGATCATTTTTTTAAAGTCAACATTCTAGTACTGCACAGAAGCTTTGGGGTTATACTATGTAAATGAGGGGGAGAAGCTCAGGTTTCCAGGCATTATTACCCTAATCACCTAAGTTAATGTACCAAATAACCTTTGCATAGAGAAAGTAAAAGTGAAAAGGAGCGAAGACGACGACGACTAACCTTTGAAATAGCCTGGTAAATGTTTAAAGGTGCCGGCTCTGTAGTAGAATTATGACTTCAGTCAAAGGTGCCTAAGATGACGGTCAAAGGCGTGCGAAGTGATTCCTTAACACTTATCCCATCCAAAGTAGATAGATCATGTGTGCCTATGGACTCCATTAGGTTTTGTAATTTGTAGGGATGCATTTTCATATTACTTGTTTACAGATCTTCAGCGTTACCAGTTATTAGCTATATGACCTCGAGCAAATTTGTTACCCCCTCTGTGCCTCAGTTCCCCCATCTGTAAAATGGGGATAAGTAATGGTAGTACCTACCCCAGAGCTGCTGTGTGTGATTTAAGCAAGGTAATGCACAGGAAAGTCTTAGGAGTCCAAGCCTGGATGATAAAGCCTAGGTACATGTTAGCTGTTTTTTTTTTTTTTTTTTTTTTTTACTTTCCCTTTTCATCTGCTTTTGTGCATGTACATGATTATGGAGAGTAAAATAAAGATTGGAAACAAAATAAGGTTTTGTGCAGTAAGGCTACACAGTGTCACTGTTCTCTCCCAACAATGCCCAGTTTATGTTCAGTTTTACAATTTATTTTGTCTCCGTGACTGACTTGTATTACCTAAAGCGATGAGACGGGGTTATGCTTGGACTACACTACCACGGAAGATTTGCAATGGGACCAAAACAGATCCTTGCCATCCTCAAAGCATCGTTTCAGATGCTCTTGCAATAACCTTGTGAGGTCGACAGGACAGGTGTTTAATCACAACCCTTTCCGGTACATGGAGCTCATACAAAACCGTGCCTATTACCCCATCTGTCTCTGTTGTTACTCGCAATAGAGGTGAGCAGGAATACCTTGCACGTGTACAACACATTTGTGAGCTAGTATCACATGGACGGTCTTTATCACTCCTGTGAGGTGGGTACTGGTCTCACTTGACACTCTAGGAGTCTCAGGCTCAAAGAAGCTAATTGATGTGTGTGTGTGTGTGTGTGTGTGTGTGTGTGTGTGTGTGTGTGTGTCTGCCGAATAAAGAATAGGGTGTTAGGGACAAATCTGAAAAGAAGGGATGAGAACTAGGGTTTCCCAATTCCTGGAAAATGCTCTCTGCTATTCTACTCCCTGACCCCACATCTTCACACATTTGTGTGCACAGAGGACTTAGAGATGCCATGTGATCTGACCCTCAGCCGAAGACTCTGTCGCTTCCTAGTTGCTCACCCTTAGGCAGATAACAGTTGTGGACTTTGGTTCTTTATCTATGGAATGGTTATTATTCACTTCACCTCAGTTTATTAATGAGGTGAGAGGTGGGAGGTAGGAAGTGTAACAGGTGCATGAGATCGCTTTTATTGATACCGAGGGCCAAGTCCAGCTCGACGCACCTAATCTACATTGTCATTCCTGATTTCCCAAATGAAGGCAGTTCACCCTTCAGATCACTAGAGATCTTGAAATCACCTGGTCTATCACACTGTGTGTGTAGTTCATCTGTGTGTGCCCAGCACTTTGCTCAACTCCCAACACAATAGATATACAAAGTTCCATGGGTGGGTCGATGAATGATGATGAAAGAGCAAGGCAAGAGTCGTGAACATGCTACTATGTAGCCTTTGTTAGAAATATGCTACTCTCCCCTTTAAGGAAAAGAACCCAATGGAATGACTTTTTAAAAAAAAGATATTTTTTATTTATTTGACACAGAGAGAGAAAGAACACAAGTAGGCAGAGTGGCAGGGAAAGGGAGAGGAAGAAGCATCCTCCTCGCTGAGCAGAGAGCCCCATGTGGGGCTCCATTCCAGGACCCCGGGATCATGACCTGAGCCAAAAGCAGACGTTTAACTGACTGAGCCACTCATGGGCTCCTCCAATGAAATGACTTTCTAATGGCACATCTAGTGTCAGGAAAATTCTCTGGGTGAGAGGTTTTCTTATTATTAATTCCAATATCGGTCAAGGTCAAAAAAGGGAAAAAAAAACTACTCAATGTATTTACAAAAGAGAGATTTTATGCAAGGACTTACACGTGATGGAAGAAGCAGGAATCCAGGAGAGATGATGAGGCAGCCCAGGAATGATCAACAGCAGAAAGCCACCCCTTACTCCTGCAGGCTGAAGAGGCAGGGAGAGGGGTTGTTATGGATGGAACTTGTCTTTGAAAGCTGGAGACAAATCCAATGCCTTAGACACTTGCAGAAAGGGAGAGAAACACCCTGGTTTTTACCTTTCTTTGCCCCATAACCCAACATGTGTTGAACCCAACCTATAGGGGAACCTGGAACACTCAAGACTATAGGGGTGCCCAGTTGCCACGCCTTTGATCCTGTGATGCTGAGCAGGAAAAGGGCCAGGAGGATCTGAGGACACCCAACCCTTTAGCATATCCCTCAAAGCATACCTCTCTGTTCTCAAATAGGATTGGATCTACCAATGATACTTCTGCAGAAGCAATGCTCTTGCTTTTTGACATTACCGAGTGTCCCCCATAACATCTCATTCATTCCTCATACAGACCTGGTGATAGATACTCTAACCCCTAAATTACAGACAAGGTCTCAGAGATTCAGGGAGTTTCAGTGATCTGGTCAAGGCCACACAGCCATACGTGGCAGAGCAGGTTTTGGCTCTTCTGCATGTCCCACTAACTCAGCTGTTTCTAATGAAAAGCACTGTAATCATACACAATCTTGTATACAATCACATTTCAGGGTCACCTGTCTACGCACATATGGGAGTTAATGTTTGCAAAGCTTATAGAGTTAAAAGGCTGGATCATGCCTTGCTTTCATTTTATGACTTATGGTGATAACTTTTATGATGCGGAAGATGGCTGTGCTGAATTTATGATAACACAAGATCAGAAACATTGTGTCCACTGGATTACAGGAGCACCTCAGGAAAAACATGGGTATCATCTATTCATTCATTTTTTTTTTTTGAAAAGCTATTTCAATTTTAAATTTGATTTTGTGAGGCCTTCAGTAAATGCTCTAGAATATTTTGGCCATGTTAGAGAGATTAGGGTGAGTGAAGTGTCTTGTGGTATAGAGTCTCATGTAGGGAAGACAGAAAACCAAGAGTGTAAGTGCACAATGGGGTGACAAGCTCCTTCAAATGCTCTCCAGCCAGGAGTGGAGACCAGCATCGGTATTGATGCTGGGGAATCCCTGATCTGATCCTTCTCAAGCCTCAAATTAGCTAGAAGATTTAAAAATTAAGAAACTTCGCTGATCTCCAAGAGTAGAAGATAAAATAAGAAATATCCACGATTATTAGAAGCCTGCTGAGTTGGGTCTAAAAGTAGGTGGAGGATTTTGAGGCCATTTGGAAACCCTGACACTTCGTAGTATCTCCATTGTAGGTCTGCAGCACCGTCTCCAAAATTCCCCTCCCTAGAAGCTGAGTGGATTAAGACCTGGTGTCCAGGAGGCAAGCGGGAATTCATTATCTATCAAAGGATAATTTAGTGAAGGATTAACCTGCCCAATATTGAACTAGTCTATTGATCTTAAAAAGCATAATTTCCTGTGGGTAAAAGAAGCTCCAGGAGAAGAAGAGGGCCCCAGATATCAGCCGGGGTAGGAAGAGAACACAGGGGCACCAACAAATGCCAAAAAAGAACAGAAATGTGCATGGAGAACAGAAGTGAGCAGTGTAAATTACTCATAGTCAATATCATACTTTTGTCTCTTTCTCTAATGCCTAAATTTCCTCAATTTTGACCAATATAGCAAAGTCAGACACACATGTACCTACTTTCTAAATATTGATATTTGCGGGAAAAAAAATTCCCCCAAATTCCAAACTTTTAATATGTCTTGGTTAAACGAAATCTAGTATTATTTTATGCAAATGGCCTGAACATCTTTGTAATAGAGAACACTTTTCATTGTTTTATATGCAATAAAGCGACACTGGACAGTTCATGCTTCTGCTTCAAAATTAGTTGTATTTTCAAGTTTGTAACAGTACATGTGTGGAAGCTTTTAAAATTTAATGTATTTTTTGAGCTGTTTTCTCTGTGTCAGAGGTGTTCGAGGGAGGAGCTGCTTACAACCTTATTTCTCGAAAATACTATGTTTTGAAGTTCTCCATAAGAGTACTACCATAGCCCTTGGAATCTTGTAGAAATGTATGTATGGGGCGTGAGTGTTTTTGGCTGTCACTATGGGAGGTAGAGTCTACTGGTGGTAGGGTACCAGGGTCGATAAACTTTCTTCAATGCTGGGACAGTCCTGTACCATGAAGAGTGGTCCCCTCCTAAACACCAACAACATCTCCTGAAGGACCCAGTCCCTGTAGATTGGGCATCACAGATTTAAATGCCTTCTAGGGCCAAACCAGTTTAAAAAAAAAAAAATTTTTTTTTTCAACAGCTCAGAATTGTTAGAATGTGGTGCACACTTAAGGCATATAATTCAAATTTTCTTTGACACCGTTTTGGCCAAACACACTCTCAAAAGCCAGGAGCTTCTTGCAGACCTCTAGTTTGCTCTTTCCCTTTCGCTTCCATTGTTTTGGATAACTTTTCAGACAAAAATGAAAGAAAGGCTCTTATTCCCTCCTCCATCTCCTCCCACATCTTTCTTAAAGACATAATCAACTGCATGGGGAAAGATTACTAGAAAATGCTTTTCTCCTTTAAGAATTCAATACCATGGGTACTATAATTGAAGTGATAAAATGAGTGGGGGGAAAATCAGACCATTTTTAACCATGAAAATTGAGTTAGTGAAAAATTTAAATAAGAAACTGATGACAGAGGCTTCTAACATGTTCTGTCATCCTCCTGTGTCTCCTCTTTTCTGATGTCAATGGCATACAACAAATTCTTAGAAGTTAGTAGACATAACAGTGAGGGCTACTGGATTCTGAACTCCTACCATGTTTTAAGTCTACATCAAGATGTTCTGTGTCTTATCTAATCTTCACAATTAAGTGTATTTTATCCATTTAATAAGTGAGGACAACAAGGCTTAGAGAACTCAGGTGATATGGACAAGGCTTTATAAATAGTAAGAAGCAGCACCAGCATTTGGAACCAGGTCTGTGATCCCAAACCTGCTCTAAGTGTCATGTACCATTGAGATGAGCTTCTCCATGCATCAGCCATCTTCATCTACCCATTTTGGTCACCTTCTCCAAGTTCAAAACCGGTAGTCATGACTTCTACACAGAAGTTCATGGGCTAATGCACACACGAATCCCAATAAGGAGTTACTGTAAACATCTGCAGTTCAAAATCTTTTTCCCTCAATCTGAAATCCAGTAACTCTGCAAATGGGAAGTCTTTCTAAATCATTTGTACCAAAGCCTGCCCTAACCTGAACTCATTATTCAATCAAGACCCACCTTCAGTGATTGGAGACTATTTGTAGTTTTTGCTTTTAATTCCATTGGGTATGAATTTTTCATTTAGCTGCAGAAATATGAGAGTGATTGATTTCGGGGTGCCATCCCAGACTCCAGCAAGATTACTATTTCATATATGGTATATGCACTGTATTGCCTTTCTAAAAGTCCCCATCCAAAAACCCCTAAAATTTTGAATTACAGATTATGAATATGGAGCTTCCAAAAGCCCACATAATATATTGAATAGATACTATTAAAACTCTATTTCCTGAATGGTAAGAAACAGTGGCGTGTTGGAGTTGGCATGTACTAGTTTGCAAGAGCTGTTAACATTTCCAGAATTTTCTAAGCCAGTGGATGTCAAGTTAAAATCTGCCAGAAATCAACCATGGTAGGAATATTTACACTGCAGAAAGTAGCCAATGCTACAAAACAGGCTTCCCTCCTCTGCCTCTCCCCAAAGCTCCTGTCTTGCCTTGACTCATTATTCAACTTTTACCAGCACACCGCTGAAATGGGGATGAGATAAGAAAGCGGGGGAAATGCCACGCAGTGAGCTTTTCCCAGTCTGCCCTCCCTGCATGCTGGAAGGTGTTAAGGGGCAGTCTAGGACAAAGAGAAGATGTAGTGTTGGTTTCACTGGAGAGAAACATTTTTCACAGACTATCTTAACCGTTTTGTCTTGGGGATGATTTTGACAGTGCTGAACAGGATTGCCAGTGCACTAATTGAGACTTCTCAGGAAACAAGGGCTTAGAGGCTTGGGTAACATGGCCAAAGTTTTACAACAAGTAAGACGCAGGAGGAAATTTGGAGACACAAGGGCATAAGAAGTTATGTATTTGAGGAGCATTTTATTGGTACATCAATAAAAGGAGGTCCTGTGGAATTGCCTTAGAATGTCCACCCAAGTTCTCCTCAGGGAATTCAGTATTGTGAGGAATTACTGCCACCAGGTTGGGACAGTCTCAGTTTTATGAGTGTTGTGATAAAGATCCAGGTGTAAATTTTATCTTCCTCCTCCTCCTCTTTTCTCTTTTTTAGAGGAAGATATGAAAAATGGTCAGATAAAGGTTTTACCATGCAAAGATGGTTCACCAAAGCCCACTAGAAATGCAGGGACTCGGCAATGTTGTGCAGAGGCTGAGCAAAGCCTTCACGATGTTGCCAAGCACAAGGATTCCGTGGGTCCCATGCCTCCTGCCTTCAAGTAGGCAAGATGTTTAAACCTTAAGTGCCGTATGGAGTATATGGATTAAAGCAGGAGCACATGGGAGGCTCAGTTGGTACATGAACCAACATACATTTGGAGGGAAAAGATTTTTAGCCCAAAGAAGCCCTTCTATACTGCTACCTTCAAATGAACTTTAGTGATTATCCAGTTTTTTTTGTTTTGTTTTTTAATTTTCAGGCTAACTCCACTACCTGTGAGGAAAGGAATTTTATACCCAAGATCTGAATGCAAATATTGTAGGAAGGAATAAAAAGGGAACTGAATAATTATGAAGAACAAAGTGATCAGCAGAAAGGGGGAAAAGCCCCATAATTATTCTTATTCATTTACATCAAAAATAAAAGGTCTTTGAGACTATAAATTGGCAGTGCTCTTTCAGACCCCATCATCTCAGAAATAATGATCTAGGGCCATCACTGAGGTCTCTATAGTAACACTTTAGAAGCTACTGGCAAATTTAGAGACTTGGGATATTAAAAAAAAATGCTATTCCTTTTTTCCCTTCCATTTTAAGTGGTGGCAGGCTATGTTTCCCGAAGAATAAAACATACAATATCCCAAGCTAAAACTCTAGAAGGAAAAGTTCCAGTGAAATCAGGCTTTCAAGGTTGTTCTCACATCAACTGCAAAATGTTTCTGAATAGAATGATCTAGAACTGGGTTTTCATATTACAACTATCCTAAGCTAAAACATGAACTTTGAAATATAGCTCAATGTAACCCAGTCCTGTAAGACAAATGCAAGATTAAAAATAAAATTAAGTTCCATGATATTCTCAAAAAAGAGAAAGAAGATTCATTTTGTTTGGGGAATACTAATACTTGAAAATATGAAGACCTGAAATTTAAACAGAATTTAATGATGAAGGAAGAAGTTATCAGTAGGTCGATAGTGCTCAGTCTCGGAAGAAAGATGGGACAATATGGGGAGCAAGCGTGATGGAACAGCTGAGGGAGGAAGCTGAGAGTTCTCTTCCATCTCTCGGAACTCCTTGGAAAGAGAGGACTGGAGATAATATCCTTCTAACCCTGAGATACTTTCTTCAAGTTAGCATGACCAAGTTTCTAATTTGCTAAAACATGGCGGACTGAATTTTTGTCATACACACTATTTATTTATTTATTTTTAAAGATTTATTTAATTGTTTGAGAGAAGGAGAGGGAGAGAGCACAAGTGAGTGGGAGGAGGGGCAGAGGGAGAGAATCTTCAAACAGACTCCCTGCTGAGCACAGAACCCCTCGCAGGTCTCGATCCCACGACCCTTGAGATCATGACCTGAGCCGAAACCAAGAGTCGGGCACTCAAATGACGGAGATAACTGGCACCCTACCTGACCATCTTGTCTTTTCTTCTTCTTCCACCAACAGTTTTCAGTCCATCAAATCCACAAATAAGAAGTGGTCCCACATCAGAGCATATCATTAGCATGTGACTTTCTGGGATCTTGGCTGGAATGTGCTTTCCTGTGTGTTCTCTGAGGACATGCACTCTTCCTCCAAAGAGCGGCTCTAGTTCCACTTCTTGTGTCCAGTTTTCCTAAGATCCCAGGGAAGAGTTCTTCACTCAGAACGTCCAAACCATGCCCTGCATCTATGGTCTTCCCTGCAAACTGCAACAAGGACCAAAATCCTTTACCCGCTATGCACTCGAAGTATAATTATTGACAATGATAGAATAAGATGGGCAAGACACTAACTTTCATAATGGTCAGCTTGCATGGGCATGATTTTTTGTTTTTAAATTGACATAGTTGAAGGTCGTCATCCAACAAACTGATTTATTGATGGGTTCTAATAGCCACAGCTTCTCTACCAAAGTGTTTTTTAATAGACGGCTAACTACTTGGCAGGAGCGTAGGGGATACGTAACTGAGATTGGATTAAAAGTAACTTTAGTGCATTACTCGGGTCCCTCTTCACAGAAGAGGGCATTCTCCCGGTTGCCGTAGAACTTTCTGGAATCTGAGGCTGTTCGGTTTCATTTAATGAGTGTGATGACGCTGTAAATCTGTGGCCGCTACATCTGAAGTGAAAAATCACAGACTGACAATTTTCCAGAACTGGAAAGAAGTTGGAGATGGTCTAGTGCCACTTTTCAAACAATTTTCCAAATAACTCCTATCAAGAAAATAAAATAAAAATGCTAATTTATTCATGAATGACTAATATGTGGAACAGCTTTTTATAAGTGAATTCTGCTGTGAGAAGAGATAGACCCAGTCATGGAAGTAATGGTCTACACAGCGGCTTCCCGTGAGGTGGAGTTATAGCCCGTCGCCTGGTGGTGTGGTGGGGGTGGGGGACTTTCTCAGCAGATTTGTCAGTAGAGCTGTAAATGTGAGGAGGGGAGAAATACCGTCTATACCAGCCCATGAAATGGAGGAAGTACTCTGGGGCACAGTGTGCTTTCCTATCAGGATTGTGAAGTGGATTTTGTTTTTTGTCTTGGATTTTTTTTTTTTTTTAAAGCTAGAAAAGCCTTTCACTCACTTCTTGGGGTTGGCACAGACATGGTGGAGGCAGAACGATGTGATCTAGTATTGCTGAAGTACCTTCACTGGCTTTCCCCTTGGAGGGACAGTCTGTGATGTACTGGCCTGCCTATGTAGACAGTAGCTACATTATTGCATTAATGCACAAATCAATGAAGGTATTCATTAATTCATCCAACATTTGCTGAGGCCCATGTATGTGCCAGGACTATGCTAGACACAGGTGAGCAAAGGAGATGCTATTCTAGTCCCCATGGAATTGTCATATAATGGGTAGAAAAGACTTCAATGACATAATCCCCAAATCAGTATAAATCAGTATAAATTGCCAACTGTGGAAACCAAAGGATGTAGACAGAGAAATTAATATACTCTAGAGGTTCAGAGGAGTTATCCCTAAACCAATGATTTGATCTGGGACAAGAAGAATGAGTAGGAGATAACATGGTTAAGGGGAAGGGATGAAGACAGAGTTTTCCAGGCAGAGAGAACATTTGCAGTCAATCCAAAGGCCCTGGGGCAGGATGGTCAGTCACTAGGGAAAAGATTGGAGGATGTTGAGTGAGAAGGGGACCCAAGTCAGAGGCTGTTGATTGAACAGAGGCTGTGGGTGCTTGATCTGAGTAATTGGCTGCAGGGGGCAGAGAAATTGGGGTCAGATAGGTGAGGTGCAAGGAATTCCAGGTCAGTGTGCTATGAAGACCAGGAATTATGAGGCTGGTAGATTTGCAACCCAAAGCATGTCCCTGAGTTTCGGTTTCCTAATCTCTAAAAAAAGATTGCATTTGGAAGAAAGCCAAGAGTGGTTTTCCTCTTACTCACTAATCAGGTGACTATTACAAAAATTAGTTAACTACTTCTTTGCATTTCAGTTTGTTCATCCAGAAAATGTGGATGTTCCTGAAGATGAAGCCAGGATGGGGTGGATGGACACAAATTCTAAACTAAATTTTCTAAACTGTCACAGAAACGAGATAGTTCTTTATTTCACATTAATCTATTGAAGCCAGTTTTGTTAGTAGGTTAGAAGTTGTCTTATCTATTTGGTTGACACCAAATGGAGCTCAATTTGAATCTCAGCTCCTCTACTTAATTGCTGTATTCATTTTCTATCACTGCATAACAGATTTTTGTACACTTAGCAGATGAAAACAATACCCATTTACTGTCACATAATTTCCCAAGGTCAGAAAGCCAGCTTCGCTCAACTGGGTCTTCTGCTGAAGACCTCCCGTGCCAGGTGTGGGTTACCATGTTCTCATCTGAGGTTTTGGCAAAGGACCTACTTCCAGGATCATTGAGATTGTTGGCAGAAGTCATTTTCTTGTGATTGTAGGACTGAGGCTCTGGTTTCCTTGCTGGCTGTCAGCCAAGGGTCATTCTCAGCCTCTAGAAGCATCTCTCTGGATTCTCCTGTGGCCCTCTCCATCTTCCATCTTTAAGCCAGCAGTGGTTCCTCAGGCCTCCTCATGCTTTAAATCTCTTTAACTTCTTTTCCCAGTGACAGGCAGAGAAAGCTCTCTGCTCTTATGTTTTTATGTGATTAAGTCAGGCCCATGGATAATCTCCTTATTTTAAGGTCAACTGAGCCTTATGACATAATCATGGGGGTGAAATCTCATTACATTTACAGGTTTTAGGGATGAAGCCATGGACTCCTTGAAGCCATTTTCAGAATTCTGTCTACTGCAATTTCTCAAGTGATCCTGATGAGATTGCTACTTAACCTGTATAGCTCTTAGTTTCTTCATCTGTATGAGGGAGTGAAATTATAACTTGAAGCATTATTGAGTTGACAAGTAAAATAAGATAGACACTGGGGCGAGACATAGCAGATATGTACAAACATGAATAGTCTTTTCCTGATATTTCACATTCAGTTTTATACATTAAGAGCCTGGCTAACTCCTAATGCCAGATAAGATTGATTATTTATTTATTTATTTATTTATTGTCAAAAAGAGCAATGGGTCCTCTCCCTTACAGGTTTAGAAAGTTCTTTTAGAGTTGTATGCTACTGTATGACATAATCAGGATTTGTTTTCTCTTAAGTAGCTGAGAACTGATGTATGCTGCATATAGGTATAAATTAAGAACTTGGACAAGAAAAGAACTTGCTAGAATTTAACCTCGGGGTGTTTATGTCTGATCCTAAAAAAAAAAAATATGTCTTGGCAGTAAAAGTAATTTCTTGGCGGTGGCGGTTGTTAAGAGGAAAACAGGGCTTTATATATAATTGCCAGAGTTTACTTTATCCTGCAAATTTTATGGGTAAATTCCCTCAAAGCCTATTTGCTTTTAAGACTGCAGAAACTGATGAAAGAAAGCGTGGTTCTACCCCACTTTTTGAGTTGTGAAGACCTCAAAATCCTTGCATTGCAATGCTTCCTACATTTGTTCCATGCAACTGTAAGTTCTTATAAAGTTCCCTTCTTTACTAATATGAGTTCCAACAAGAGAGCCGAGAGCCCTTAAATCCAACTGGCTATAAGTCTGAGCAGCTGCATTCTGAGTCACTCGGAGATCAGCACAGTGAACCGGCTACCGTGCTTCCGCCCAGGAGACGGAGCTGCCCCTCCTTAAAACGGTCATTCTCCACTAAGTCAGGCATATGCTGGTTGGGGCTAGGGGGAGTCATAGCTGTAGCTCCTCACAAGTCTCCGAAGACAATGTGGTAGGTGGTAAGGGATCCAGGGACCTAAATACTGGTGTTAGTTGGAGAAGACTAGCTCCCGTTGCAATTTAAAGTGGCCTTTCAATTGCTTGAGGGCCCTCATTTCTCCAGCAATGCAAAGGAATTCATGATTTCTGCATATGAATATTTGCCTTGTAGAAGTATCTTTAGGGTTAATGGTATAGCGTGAAAAAGCGTGGTCTTAGGGGAGCGTATTATCTGGTGATTATGCATTTTCTATGCTCTACTCCAAGGCTGAAGCCATGGATGATGACGAATGACAGTCTTGGAGGACTGAGAAGAGAAACACGGTGCATGCGAGTTCTGCACATGCATCCCCAAATCTTCTGACCCACAAATGTTCTCCACTCAATTCAGTCAAGTTTGGATAAAATGAAACCTCAGGAAACAGGACTCACTGAATTTTCAGGTCACCAGAACTCCCTTTCTTTTGCAACATGTTACGTAAAAAATCTCTAGACATATTGATGCCTAAAAAGGTTTTCTTAAAATGATTGCATGCTTTTCTCCCTGATACAATATTGTATTAGCTCAGAGTTACCTTTCTGAGTATTTATTCTAACTGTGTAATGCCGGGGATGACTAGGCCAAGGGAAGATTGAACGGGCACTTGGGTCTCATCATAGAAGTCACTTGAAAACATGTCTGCATCTCCAATTGGTTATTTTCTTTCCGTTTACTGCTTTCTTCACCAATGGGACACATACAGTTAATCTATTTAACTGGGGTCCATTTAGTGTCTGGATAACTGACATGAGCTCTAACATCCTACTGTATGGCATTTTTTAATAAGAAAGGATAAAAATACATACTATGTGCTACAGAATATATAAAAGAACATTGGGAAAAGACATTTCATTCTGCCTACTGTTTTTTCAGAGATTGCTTTATTGCTAGATATTGCTAAGTACTTTGCTTGCATTATTTCATAACTATAACAAAGCACCCTATGAAAAAGATAGCATGTTGTCCTTGCTTTCATTTCCCTGATAGAGAAGTGGAGCACTAGACAGGTTGGGAATTTTCTGGGGCCACCCAGCTAGAAGGTGCTGGACTTGGGTTTGAGTATGGCTCTGTCTGGCCCTGATGCCCACTGATTTCTGTGCTCCTCATGGTAAGCACTGTAATGGTGGGTCACAGCCTCCTGGGAGAAGGGAAGCCTTGCTCTGCAGGTGGACGGAACTGACTGAAAGGGGCTTTCTTCAGAAGAAGTAATCAAATCAGACGAACAAGTTACGTAACCCAGGTGACCCTTGGAGTGGGGCTTGGTTGAGACTCAGCTCCTGATGGGATGGGGCCCTCCCAGCATTTTGGGGAGTGGTGACACCACAGTCCCTGTCACCACAGGCTGTAGATGTCAAAGAGGGGCTACCACGAAGCACTTAGGGTAAGCTGCTGGGAACAGGGTGCCCATTCTTACCCTCAGCCTGGCATGAGGTAAGGTAGGCAGGAGACTTGAGTGGAGGACCAGAGCGGTGTTCTGCCCAGGAAGGAGCCATGGAATCCCAGAGGCGGGATGGTGTTCCACGAGACATGGCAACACTGTCCCCTCAGAAGAGGCACACCCTGGATGTGCTTGTCATTCTGAGGCATGATAAACAGAACACCAAACCCCTTCCCTTCACTCATCAGGCTTTGTGATTCCCTGGAGGTAACTCTTTTACTTTATTATTATTATTATTTTTAAGATTTTACTTATTTAGAGAATGAGAGAAAGAGCATAAACTGGGGAGAGTGGCAGAGCAGACTCCTTGCTGAGCAGGGAGCCCAACATGGGGCTTGATCCTAGGACTCTGGGATCATGACCTGAGGCACAGTCAGATGCTTAACCAACTGAGCCACCCAGGCGCCCTTGGAGACAACTACTTTAATATAAATCTTGAATGTCTTAATATGAAGATTTCAAAACTTGGAAAAAAGTTATAGTTGAGTATAATAGATATATTATAACTTACGAGACTAGCATAGCACAATGGTCCTCCTTTTAATATCTATCTTCCTGATGCTCCCAGGACAGATTGGACCTCAGATTCCCCAACACACAGTGTTGCATCCACACTCCCTTGCAAGAGAGCGACTGTAGGAGGCAAAAGACTGCCTGACATGGAAAGCCGATGTTGCCACTGGGGTGCCGTCATCAGGCATGATTTATATACTGATGGGGAACCCCGCTTGGTGATAAGCAGAGATGCATGGCTTCATGGCACAGGAGAGGCAGTGGGAAGACTGCTCTCGATGATAAAGTTACATCAGAAATAGAATTTCTGAGGACGTTTGAAAGGTAAAGGCATTTCCTTTCATATACCAAATCTCAGCATCTAAGACTTCCAGATTTTAATGGAAATTCTTCAAAAAAGAGGGTGGGAGAAAAATGTCAGGCGCACCCGTCCTGTCCATATCCCTAAACTATGACAATATCTATTTAGTGACCTCAAGGTGGCCTCATGGCTGGTGGTAAAGATGCACCTGAAGCCCGTTAGAGGATTTTATCACCTTCATAAAAACCTGACCCCAGAGCAATTCATCATTTGCCTTTGCGATGAAAGCAGAAGAAATGTTTACAATTATTTGACAATAACCAACGTGGACGTGAGCTCCACATGGAGATAAAGAGGAAGACAGATGGTCAGGGAAGGATGACGTGCCCTTAGCTTTTCCCCTAATGAAATCCTCATAGGTGACATAAGCCATGTCACTTTAGGAGAGCAGAGTAAGGATCAGTAGTTAATACATCTGGAGGGAGAGCTGATCCTTGGGGACCAGTGATGTGAGAATGCTTTTGAACTTCCTGAGTTCTGTGCTGTGAGAGCTAACACTTTCAGTAGCGACAGGAAAAGCAAAAGAACTCAAAAGTGCTCCAAATGTGTGCTTTATCATCCAAGGGAGGAATATTTATTGTTAAGTTTGTTAGTAATTCACCTAAACATTTCCAGTCTATGAGTTATCTAACTCTTGTTTGTTTTTCTCTATGGAAAGCTTTTATCTGCAAGGATTTGAACCCTGTGTCTCCTGGTGTAAGAAGAGATTTCAAATTAAAAGAGAGCAAGAGAACCTGCACAATATCGCTATCAAACCAGAGACCTAAGCAAGCAAAGGAGATGAACTTCCCCACCCTTAGGCTGAGACAGGTTATCCCTATTGAAATGGGGGATGGGGGTCTGTATCAGGGGTGAGGGAGCCCAATGCAGGGCCTGATTCCAGGACCCTGGCATCATGATCTGCGTCAAAGGCAGACGCTTAGCCCACTGAGCCACCCAGGCGCCCCCAACTGCCAACCATTCTTGCACTTCAGTTCTCCCTACCTAGGAGTCCAGGTGAATAATTCAAATGTGGGGAGTTGAAGATATGCCTTTTGACCAAAGTCTTGTGCCATTAATTGTTATTAATAAAGAAATCAGACTATTGGAGTTTGGTAGAATTTTTACATACTCCAGAGAGTTTTTTCCGTAAGTTAAGTAACAATCCATTCCCTTCCCCACCCAATGGAGAATGATGTCTCAAAGCCCGACTTCTGGTTCTAAATGGAAAGCCATTGTTGCAGGCTCTGCGAAGTCCTAGCTGCAAGCACAGAAAGGAGTCCAGGAAAGTCCCTCCATCCACTTAACCCAGAGGAACCGATTCTTGGAACCAGTGGAGAAATGGAGGTGGGACAACATGGAAGCCAGCCAGGCCCTTTCACCTTGGCCTTCCTGCTGCGCCATCCAGCCCAGTGCTGCTGGGGGTGCGCACATCCTTGTCAGCCTGGTCCAAACACCGCCCTCACTCTGGCTCCTACTGCTCTTTTATATGTATCTTGTGCTCTGGCCAAAGGAAACCACCTCCTGTTTCCTGAACATTCCCACGCTTTCCTGAAGCATGCCTTGTTCATGCCTTTTTTTTCCTGCTGAAATCCTACTTGTCCTTCAAGGTCCCTCTCCAAGGCCAGAGTCTTCATCCAGTCTTTCTGAATCTGTCATTTCTTTCTCTTCTTACCCTTGTCATGGTTTGAAGTTTCCTTATACCTACAGAGAAATGCAGAGAGAGAGGGTATGCCCCATGAAGGCAGGGTGGTGTTTGAGTTACCCTTCCGTTTCTCCTTTCTTCCCATATGCCAGGTTTTAGTCTAGGATTTGGAGAAATAAATACGGTCAAGGAACTGTCCTTATTCTTTTGGAGTTCATGGTTTAGAGATTCAGATAATTACCAACATTGACCCCGACCTCCCGAACTCACTCTCCGTCCTTTGGAGCCGTTCTTCAAACACAGGTGCCGGACCTCTTTCTTGCAAACTCCGTGTCTCAAGACAGAGGAAGGCTCATTCTGCACAGACCCAACGGGCCTGGATGAAACGCCTGAGGGGCGCCCCCCTTTCCAGTGGAGGAGGGAAGAGAGTAACGTGAAAATACACGGAGGTGAGCAATTCAGTCTCGGAAGCAGCAGTTACTTACCTGTGTGATCACTGGAAGCGCGTGAAACACAGCGTGGTCTCCGCTCCATGTCCATGTTTGCGCGTGCGCCTTTTTGCACGCATGTGCGCATGCCCCCGTGGGTGCGCATGCCCCCCGTGGGTGCGCATGCCCCCCGTGGGTGCGCATGCCCCCGTGGGTGCGCATGCGCCTGTGTACACGCCTGAAGAGAAACCGCTGCTGTTAACCTACGATGCTTTGAGTCCTCGCTTTGCCTTCCTCCCTGGAAGGGTGGTGGAGGTCCAGTTCTGGGCACAGGGGTTTGAAGGACTGTCCCGTAGGGAAGGAGTACTTCCCTACAGAGGGAAGATGGAGAATTCAGCCCTCTCTGGGACTAGCTTCGTGCTGTGGGCACTCTTGAAAACATCGTTAGCCTTTACAAGAATAAAAGAAAAAGGAGATGAAGTGGGCTGTGCCCCAGGAAGGCGGCAGGTGAGGGCAGAGAGGAGAAGGAGGTACTTTTGGCTGGGTCAGTGTCGCAAGAGAAGGAAAACCTTCCACTGGCCTTATGTCAGTTTCCTTGCACAAGCTGCTCAGGTGTCTGGCTAAGTCCGAGTGCCTGGGTTCAAATCCTAGTTCTGTGTCCTAAGGACTTGGGGCCCCGTGGCAGCTAATTTAACAACTCTGGGCTTCAGTTTCCTTATCTGTGGGACAGTAAGTAGATCTTCCTTGTGGAATTGCTGCAAAGGCTTAAATGTAAAGTGGTTAAAATAGCACTTGGGCAGAATAAGTATTCAATCAGCGGTAGCTGGTTTACTGGAGCGGAACACAATAAACACGAGATCATGTCTCCTACTTCTTACCGACCTAGTGTGATCAGGCCAAATTCAGCTATTGACAAGAATAGCATGAAAGGTCATTCTTCTTGACGTGGGAGTGCTTTTTCCTATCTTTGGGGTGACCCCAAATCCCTTCCTCCCACCCTCTGGGATGTTTAGGACCCTCTGCTGTCTACCTGGCCAGTCAGGTGACGTTCTCCTCCTGGGCCCCCAGCCAGGGATGCCCTTAGCAGACAGAACTCTGATTCTGGAGTCAGGGTACCAGCATCTACGTAGCCTCTCGAAGTTGTAGAAATTCTTTGAGGACAAAAGCAGTGTCTAATAGCCTCTTTTCTTTTCTTTTCTTTTTTTTCCTCCACATTTTATAACAATGCCCTCTTCTATGTCAAATGCACAAACAGTTGTTTTTCATGTGTGTCCTTCCCTGGAAGGCTACTCCCCCTAGTGAGAAAGGAGTTAGGGTTCGACCATGCCAATGACTTAACATAGTTTCTCATTTTAGCCTCAAATTCTTGCCTTAGCTTAAGCGATGGTGGCATTTTAGGAATCAGGTACTGGTGAGAGAGAGGGAGTGGAGGAGAGAGAGTTTTTGGGTGGGAGGTATAAAGCTGGTCCAGAACAATTCCTGCTAGCTCTTAGAATCACACCACAGGGGCAGCCTGGAACTCTGCTGTTCTCACAGTCCCCTTAGGTGCTCAGATTTGCTTAGCAAGCCCCATTTCCTGTACCCACCAAAGGTGATTTGAAATAAAACCTGTGTGACTGCCTTTCAATTTTAAGTAACTAATATTTTTACACTTTAAAAGGAGGTTGACGGAAGCTAGGGTCAGTATCCTAAGAACAATAGTTTACCAGGAAATGTTTCATAAGTATTTTATTTGAGGCACAGATCAGATAAACATTCCTGTACCCATTCTACAGATGGCAAACTTGGGGGACGGGGGAACCTGACTCTTCTCCAAGACTTGAATTTTTGTAGATTCCTGTAGTGCCTGTTTCAGACTGCCCGTGGGAGGTGTGGAGGACAGAGGTGGACGGGAGAGGGGTACACGGGAGCTTGAGGTGAATCCAGAGGGCACTGGTCCTGGGCCAGCAGGGGCCCTAGCCAGAACAGCTGCTGACCAGCTGTCAGCACAGCTGTCAGCCACCTGCCCCTCTCCGCCACAGGCTGAGCAGGGTGGTGGGTCTGGCTGTGTTCTCCTGCTCTGCCTTCAGTCCCAGGCCAAGCCAATTTGCCCCCCTCCCCTGACCCCCCGGCCAGGAAAACCAGACTCTGTGGCTGCTGCTGCCCTGGGCTTAGAGGCTTCTGTCTGCTCCTGAGTTCTTGCCTCTGAGCAACCATGCAGGACAGCAGTAGGGTGCTTGGACTGTGTCCAGTTCCTCTTCCCCTGCCCTGCTCCTGCCAGCCTCCCCTCTTGACCCTGGTGGTCCCCACTCTGGCTCAGCTCGAACCCCTTGGTGGGTCACCCCAGGGCATGCTGGGAAAGGGACCTGTGACCCCTGCTGGCTGAGGGTCACGGAACTTTCTGGTGGCGCACACGTTCGCCAGAACAATGTCAGTGGGTCAGCAGGGAAAAGTGCTGACGAAGGTGGACTTGTACAGAGCGGGCCCCTGACATGGAGGACTGATGGCTATCTGTGCTTATCTCGGCTTTCCCACCTTCCCCCACCCCTGCGGCCTGCCATGGATTTTGAATGAACAAATTGAAGTCGAGGTCATCTGAAGTTAGCCAAATATGTTGCCCCGGGCATTTTCTCAAGGAAAGCGGTTAACCCAAAGAAAGGGGTGCTCTTTTTGGAAGGATAATAAATCCATGCTTCTCTCGGGTTTTCCTCCATATTTCTCTTTCCTTTGTTACTTATGCTCTTAGACCATCCTAGTCTTTCATTTGTATTTACTTTCCTGTGTATGCATTTAATTACAAATGCAATCATGCTCCTGCAATATATTTAAAAATACTGCTCTACTTATATAACTACGATGTGTCGAGAGGTGTTTCAGGTGCTGTTACAGATACAAGGGAGTCTCTGCCCCTGGGATGGTTGGTCTGATCCCATAGCTAGGATACATACACAAGTACCCACACCACAGGTAGGATGCAGTAAATGTCACAAAAAGGACGCAAAGACATTGCTATTGGAGCATAGAGGATAGTGAGCCCACCTGTAGGTAAGAGGTCCGGGAGGCTCAGGAGGTGAATTGGGTGTTGATGGACTGAGCACGATGGCATTGATTCCTTTGCGGGGTTTCTGCACAAATTGGGCACTCCACAAATTCTAGGTAGAAAGAGCAGCACAAGAGAAAACACAGAGACAGTCAATGACAAGTGGCCTCATTTTTACTGACTGATTGATTTGTTGGGCAATTGGTCATTTACTGTGCAGCTGGCATGGTTCTGGGTTTGGGCATGCAGGAATAAAATAGACACATGAAGTCCCCCCTCTCACTGAGCTTACATTCCAGGGGCAGGAGAAAGACACTCAGCAAATAAGGCTGTAACCTACCAGGTGGTGGTAGGCACTGAAATGAAAACTACAGTAGGATAACTGGGCAGAGAGTGACAGGGGTAGGTGGTGGGGAAAGCCCTTTTGAAAAACAGAAACCTGATGGATGTGAGAGCAGCTCTCAGTAGATTTCAGCAGCTGAAACACCCCATTAAGGGGAGTAGCAGGTACCAAGAGCTGCAGAGGGAACATACTGAGATTGTCTGAGGAGCACAGGCGAACCAGGGGGGCGTGCTTCAGAGGGGGCGAATTACAGGACTTGAGGCCAGAGAGAGTATTGGGAGTAGACCACGTGAGGTGTGTGCGCAACAGTAACGACTAGGTATTTTATCCTATGTGTGACATGGAGCAGTGATGTGGTCTCCCATTTCTAAAACAGGACACTAGTTGTTGAGAGTGGAAAGGACTAGACATTAGGCTAAAGTTGTGAGATGAGCTCTGAGTTACAGGGGGACATCTTTTCCTGGAGTTTACAGATAAGGAATTGCAGATAAGGAATTAATTTCTTCAGGGAATAATCCTGGAGAAGTAATCTGAAACCAAGCTATGGGGTTTCTATCCTGAGAGCCAGACTAATGCCATTAGACCCTATTTTGTAGACAGTGAGGAAGCTGTTGGAGGATTTAAGCAGGTAAGTGATATGATTGTTGTTTAGCTTCCAAGCACTATAAGTGAACACAGGCCCAGATCCTGGGACTTGAGGGATGTGGGTCCTACTTCCAACAGTCACCAGTCCTGAAATCTTGGACCACCACTGAACCATCCTATGTTTCAGTTTCTTTATCTGTTCCTCTCCTTTCTGCACTACAAAAGGTTACTATGAGGATGACATGCTAAGAATATATATGAAAACCTTCGGTAAAATGGGATACAGAACACCATAGCTAGGATGCTGAGGAGGAGGAGGAAGACTATGATGAGGATGGAGAGAAAAGGGGATTGGGATGAGGACTAGTAGGGGAGCTTTTGCCCCTGTCCAGGTGACCATGGAGCAGGGCTGAACTCAGGTGGTAAGAGGGGGAATGAGAAGGAAGAGACCAGTATCAGAGACATTGCAAAAGAAAAATCTCCAGCTCTTAAGGATGGGCAGCAAATGGTCTGTGGTATAATTAGGGCAACAGATTTAGGGTAATACAGGCCATTATGGCCACAGCCTGCAGGGAGACTTGTGAGTTTCCAAGCAGAGGGTATAGTAGCCACACGGGCTTACTGCAGTGATGGCAAAAGGGACAAAAATGGAGGACCAAAGTCCAGCCTGGTGCGGGGATGAAGTAGCAAAAGAGCCACTGGTATAGGACCCATAGAAATAATTGTCAAAGAGGAAAGAAACCAAGAGAAATGATAACTAAGGAGAAGGAACGAGGAAAGGCTATACACAGAGCCCTCTTGAAGTCAGAAACATGCAGACTGAGGAACAGAAAGGAATCACATGTCAGGGTTTTTAGCTTCAAAGACATGAGGGAGGAAGAAGCAGTACCAGAAATGGGGCCATTGAGAAGAAGTGGGAGTTTTAGGATGGAAGACGCTTAGTTTGGATATTTTTGGCTTCTCATGCCATCAGGAAAAGTAGTGAGAGCTATCGTAGGGACCTGGACACATAAGATAGGTACCCGATACCAGCTGAGTGGGTTGGCCTGACTGTTGGAGGCATGAAAAGGATTAATCCAGGATGTGAGGTTTTCAGTGGAGCTGGAGAGTGAATGAAAGTTCTTGAGAAGAAGATGGGTTGGGGGTGAGGAATGAATGTCTACACAATAGAGACTTGAAGGTACCCACAGGTAAGGTGGGGAGGAAGAGCAGAAATGCCAAGGTGACGCAGGATAAGACAGAGAATTGCTGAGAACTTGGAAGTCAAAGGAATTATTTTTAGAAGGATCTAGTGGTCAAAAGTGTCCAAGATCAAAAAGCTAAGAAGGATACATTGACCAGTGTCCTCCATTTGAATTTGGGAGAGAAGGTAGGGGATTGAGCAGGGTGGGGGCTGGGGGGAGACAGAAAGGAGGAAGAAGAAGTAGAGGAAGAGCAAGAAAGAGGGGGAGGTCATGGAAGACTTTGAAAGGCATGGTCCCATCTGGATGGTGGAGGTAGAAATTTTAGGGGTTGAAGAGGAGACCGAATGGACAGATATAGGCTTGAAGGTTTTAGTGGGAAAATGACAGAGGCTGGATAGCAAGTAGGTACATAGGGATGAAGCTTCATCAAGGGATAGTTTTGGGCATTCCCTAAATACATCCATGGAGGAAGAGAGGAAGGGCTGCTGACCTTTTCAGCAGGTGGCTGACACCTTTGACCACCCAACTGAACCATTCAAGCTCTAAGCAAGGTTCATTCTCTACAGGGCCTTGTATTTCTTGTCACTTCCTGCTGTTTGTGGCCCAAAGCAATGATAAATTATGGTAAAATATCCCATGTAACTAAATGTTCCTTTTAAGGTAAACTGACATAAAAAATACTGATTTATGACCAGAAAACAAAAACCTTAGCATCATTAAATAATTTTGCTTTCATCCTCGTGGCCACATCAGTGGCTGACAACTCCCAGAACCGGGTAACAGACTTCTTACCTGAGCCATTTATCTTAAACGGCTTCCACCAGTCACCTCATTCTTCACAGCTCTCATGAATCCAGCCTCTTGACATCTCTTGGTTATATGGCCAGTGGATTCCCGCTCTCCAGAAACGGAGCATCTTGTTCTCATTACCAGCTGGTTTATAAAGAAATCGACTTCCGAGCAGAATACACCCACGCTTGCTCACTCTGCAGTCATTTGGAATCAACGAATTCTCCAGTTCAGCACCAAGGGAACCAAGACTATTTTAGAATCCCCTGTAGTCCAAAACCTTGGAACTGCAGACATGATACAATGAAAACCATACAATTTTCCCCTTCAATTATGTGAAATCTTTTAGGGTTGCACTTCCCTGTTTGTCCCATGTTTGATAACATCAAAAATCAGTCATTTTCAGAGATTCCGGCGTATAATTGGAGAATGAACTTACCAGGTCATTTAAACATTTTAAAAATTATTATTATTCAATTATAGTCCATTAAGTGTTCCTGAAACAAAGTCCTCATCTGTCTACAAAACTGTCTACACAGTTTTGAAAGAAAGCAACACATTTCCTTTCATAGCCTAGTTCAGAGGACAGACAACAATAAAAAAGGACATCTTGGTTCACCTGTCAAAGCACAGAATTTTTTCCCCTTAAACTAACTAACGTGAATGCATTGGGATGGGCAATTCATCCTGGTCTGGGGGTCACTGGCTTATACTATAGTACGTGCTCTCTGACACGCTGAGGACCATGATTTTGAATCCCATCCTGTGAGCACCCTCCCCCCACTCCTCTCTCCCTACCCCACTTCCCAACCCCCCACTGACACCGTGAAGCCCTGAGAATGGCTCAACCAAGTGTCTAGGGACTTCCTGTCCAAGACTGAAAAGGCTCATGCCAGTCAACAATGCTGCGGCTGTCTCTCACTCCCACTGGGTGAGAGGGGAAAGAACCTTCCAGCCTTTCACCAGCTGGCATAGAAGACTTTGCCTCCCTCCCCTGTCCCCGCGCCTGTCAACACGTCTGGTGATAACACTCAGGCCACAGGTGAATGGTGTTCCTGTCTATTGGATGACAGCTTCTGCCAGATCCTGGGTGGCTTGGTCCTCTCCCATCCTCCTTGCTCCTTGGGGCTGGAGGATGGGGAACAGGATAGCCCTGCCTGGGTGGGACTCCAACCTCACAGGCAACTGGGTTTTTTTGCCTTTTGCACCGTATTGGAGGTGCTAGATGGTTCTCCATTAGAGAAAAAGAGAAGTGTTTCTTCTGAGATCATTTATTTGCACACGTTTCTCTCATCTGTAGATACAGACTAGGGAATACTTAGGAATACTTAGGACTTTATATATAGGAATACTAGGAATTTATATAGACAAAAGAGAGAAACGAAACAATTATCCAAGGCGGTAAAAAGATACTTTTTGTTTGAAACATTCAGATAATTGAAGCCAAAATATGTATGTGGGGAGGAAAGAGCGCACTTGAATTACAAGGATAATTGCCCCAGTTCATTGCTTTACTTTGTATGCGTAGAGAAAAAGTGTACAGTATTTAAAGTATCTGCTATCCTCAGAAAAGAAACCCCAGCCTTTGTGAACTCACTCTATGTTAAGAAGCAGTGTCCAGAACGCTGGAACTATGCCAGAACCATTGTTTGCGCTGCCTTTTAGTGTCACTAAAATCAGAGAGAAATTTGTTTTTAGGATAATGTACTGTGTTTTTAAGATAGGGCTTTCGCATCGAAGCGTGGGAAGGTGGGGATTTCACGCTCTTCACAACAAGCCCTTTTGCTCTGTCTTGAGGGACGGAGCTGTTCCTGAGAAACTTCTGAAGGCTGCGGGATTTGAGTGTGGAGAATATTAGAATTTATCTTTGATTTTACATGACGTCGTAAACATATTCAAACTGATAAGGGTTATATCTATGATGGAATCCTGAGAGTGTCTCGGAGAAGAAAGATTGTTGTGGTCACAACTCTAGCTTGCTAAAAAAGATCTTGGAAAACAATCTCTAGATGGGGCAGGGGCGGGGGAAAGAGGGTAACCATTGAGTTTGAAAGGGGAAACAAACTTCCTGAGGAAGGTAAACCAATTCCTTAAACATTTCTTTTTTCCAACCATGACTTTCTTAAGAAAATTGATGAAGAAAAGAACAAGTTTTTTTTTGTAAATGAGAAGAACAGGGTAAGCTAAGATATTAATAAGATAAAGATAGTTTTGTGTTGGAACTGGAATTACAAAGTACAGGGAAGGGTGAAAATCTTTTAGGGAACCACTTACTCATCACAAGGATGGGCTTTCCCCTTTCAATCTTCTTCTTCTTCTTTTTTTTTTAAACTTCCTAATACTTATAACCAGCATTTAAAAATTAGTAATCATTTCTCATTATCGAGCAAGGAAGACAGAAGCATGAATGCATCATTGAGAAACATCCTAGACAAAGGCTGCAGTTGGGTTGAACCCCAACAAGGAGTTTGGGGAGGAGAGAGTTTTGCTTCAAAATGGCATGTAGCTTCCATAACCAGAAAAAAAACAACATTCTCTTGGGCCATGGTGAAGGAAGGTGGATTGCAGAGCCCAGATTGTGACTTGGACAAGCAGACCCAAACACAGGTGTTACAAGGCAAGTAAGTGCCTGTTGTTAGCATGGGGAGATATGTGCATGGTTTTGGAGCCCATCTGCCTGGGATTTGAATCCTTGCACTCTCATTTGTTGACATGGAAGAGGACAATTTTCTTGGCCTCTCTCTATCTCATTTTGCCTGCTATCAAATGAGAAAATTAGAAATTTCTCCAGAGGTGGTTATGAGAATTGAATAGGCCAACATACACCTGGTGCTTAGGACAATATGTCACACTTATAGGTCATCCATGTCAGCTAGTATTTTTATATGTGGCTGGGTGAAGGCTAGGTGGTATAATGAGAAATCTGCTGAGTGACTGTTCGGTCCATAAAGGTCCCATGTGCTCTGGCTTCCATTATGGTCTGAAATGTGAGGTGGACTTAGCTGATGAGGCTTTTTTGTTTAACTGGCATCCAACGCTAGGAGCCATGGAAGGTTTTTGAATACGGGCATGCAAAGGTCTAAACATTTGTAGTAAGAATACAAGTATGGAAAGGAGAGACAGAAGATAGAGAACCCTGGTGAGAAGCTGGTGGTGTAGGTTGTCTCTGGTAGGGCCCACATTGCAGGAAGCTGAAGGGGAAGATGTCAGAATGTTGTGAGAGGGAGGAATAAAACATTTCCTAAACCAGTAACTTCCAGCTCTCCTGCCTGGGTGTCCAAGAGAATGATTGTGCCAATTAGCAGAGGGAGAAGTGTGTCATTTCTAAATTTAGCTGAGCCCCCAGTACAGCTCAGTTTTCCTTTCATTTATCCCTAGCAGCAGCCCCTCACATTTTGGGGGGTGAATGTGCCTACTTTGATGACTTTTTTCTTAAGATCCCAAGTCTGATTCACAACTTCTGGGCATTTATTTGACTTTGCTTTGTTATCAGTTACAAATTCCCTCTGCTTTGTTCCCCAAACTTCTCATACGTCCTTCATCCTTTTGTGGATTTCCATTATTGTCATTTTTTTGAGACTTGGAGGGAAAAAAGTCATTCTTTTTTTTTTTTTTTTTGAAAAAAGTCATTCTTGTAAAAGATTAGCATGTCCACATATACCCTCTTTGCTTTCTCATGAATCTCTCCTTCAGAAATTTTAAAAAACTGTGCTTTATCATTCTAACCATTTATTTCCTATAGCATTAATTGTTCCCTTTCACTGGCTTTAAATAAATCAGAATAGCGGCCATTTAATTGTTTTTAATCCAAAAATATCTCTCATCAATCTTAGCACTTTCCCAGAAGCTCCTTTCCTGCCCCCTTCTGGCAGTGACTTCTTCCCTCTTCTCCAAAGAGAATCGCTATTCTGATTTCCAATGTCCTGGGTTAATTTTACACATTAAATATTTTATATAAGTGGAATCATAAAGCATGCAGAATTTTGTATCAGCCTTATTTCCCTCAATGTAAAGTTTGTGAGATTTGCTCTTGCTTCCTGTATATAGGAGCTGTTCATTCATTTTCCTTGCTGTATAGTATTCCATTATATAATATACCACTAGTCATTCTGCTATTTATGGTAAATCAGGTTGTTTTCAGTTTTTAGCTATTGCTTCCATGAGCATTCTTTTGGTGCATGAAACACATTTCTGTTAAGTATATACTTAGAAAAGGAATTTCTGTGTGTCGAAGGCTATGCATATGATGACTGCAATGGGGTTTTCCAGAATGGTTTTACCAGTTTACACACTCATCAGCAGTGGCTGAGAATTCAGTTGCTCCCATCTGTGGTAGCAGAATTGTCAGTGTTTTTAATTTTAGCCATTTGAGTTAGTGGGTAGCAATATCTTGATGTGTGTTTTTTCTTCTTTTTAATTCTACCTTATTGAGGTAAAAATTTACCTCCAATAAAAATGTACCTATTTTAAGTTCTGTGTATACATCTGTGTAGCCACAATCTAATCAAGTTATGGAATATTTCTATCACCCCAAAGTTTTTGCTTCCTTGAAGTGAATGCTCCCTATTTTTGATACTAGGCAACCTTTGATAAGCTTATTGTTTCAATAAATTAATTTTACCTGTCCAAGGGTTTCATAAAATAAGACCACATGGTGTATATCAATTTGTGGCTGGCTTCTTTTGTTCACTATCATGCTTTTGAGATTAATAATGCAAGTCATTGCATTTATCAATACTCTGTTGATTCTTATTGTGTGATATTATTACAGTGTGTAAATAGACCACCTTTTGTTTCCTTATTCATTGCTTGTTTTTTTTTAAAGATTTTATTTATTTATTTAACAGACAGAGATCACAAGTAGGCAGAGAGGCAGGCAGAGAGAGAGGGGGAAGCAGGCTCCCTACCAAGCAGAGAGCCCAATGCGGGGCTCGATCCCAGGACCCTGGGATCATGACCTGAGTTGAAGGCAGAGGCTTAACCCACTGAGCCACCCAGGGACCCCTCCTTATTCATTGTTAACAGACATTGGGGTTGCTTCTACTTTTTGGCAATTATGATAAGTCTTCTATCAATATTCATGCCCACATGTGTTATAGACATAAGTTGTTCATTTTTCTTGGGTGAATGCCTAATTATTGATTTATAATGTAATGTTAAGTGTATATTTAATTTTATAAGACATCACCAAACTGTTTTCAAAAGTGATTGTGTCACTTGCAACTCATCAGCAATGTAGGAGGGTTCTAGTTCTTCCTTATACTTGTCAACACTTTGTATTGTCAGTCTTTTTGATTTTAGCCATTCTATTAGATACATACTAGTATCTCATTGTGGCTTAATTTTTATGTCTTCTTCAATGATATTTAGCTTTTCCTGTGCTTATTTTTCACTTGTACATCTTCAGTGAAGTGTTACTCAAATCTTCTGTCCCTTAAAAGAGTAGGGTATCTTCTTACAGTTGAGTTGTAAGAGTTGTTTACATGTTCTGAATTCAAGTCCTTCATCAGATACATGTTTTGGAATATGTTTTCCCCAGTCTGTATCTTGGATTTTTATCTTCATAATCATGCATTTAGAAAGGGAAGTTTTAAATTCTAGCTTATGTCTAATTTATCATTCTTTCTTTCTTTTATGTTTTATTTTTGTGTGTCCTAGCTAAGAAATTTTTCCTTAACACATGATTTTTTTCCTAGAATTAAAAAAAAATTTAGGTCTTAAATTTTGGCCTAAAAATGGCCTATAATCCATTTCAAATTTGTTTTTATGCATGATATGAAATATAAGTCAGGATTTATTTTTTCTCCCTATTTGAATAGCCAGGTTTTTAGCACCATTTGTTGAAAAGACTAAACTTTCCATATTAAATTCCTTCAGTACCATTGTCAAAATCAACTGACAACTTATATGTGTGTATAATATTTTTGGACTTACTTGTAGTACATTAACCTGTTTGTCTACCCTTATGCCAGAGCTTGTATATGTTTTTGATTACTGTGGCTTTATATTAAGTCCTGAAAATCTATTATTGTAAACTCTCTACCTTTGTTCTTAGTTTTCAAAAATGTTCTTTGAAACAATCAGTAGGTCAATATTTAAGGACCAATTCTAAGTCTTTTGCTTTTCATATAAATTTTCGATAAAGCTTATCAAGTTCTACAAAAACTCTACTAAAAGTTTTGATAGGAGTAATGTCAAATCTGTAAATCAATTTGGGAAGAATTGATATCTTAATAATACTGAGACATATTCAAGCCATGAATATGTTTCTCCACTTACTAGGTCTTTCAGAATTTCTCTCTCTAATGCATTGTGGTTTACATTGTGTGGGTCTTGTTCATATTTTTGTTAAACTTATCTTGAAGTATTTTAATTGTTTTGATGCCAAAATAAATGGTATTGTTTTTAAAGTTTTGTTTGTTACTAGACTATAGGACCAGAATTATGATTTGTGTACTAACTAAATATCTTGTGACCTTTCTAAATTCTCGTATTAGTTCTAGTATCTTTAATACATTTCATAGAATTTTCTATGTACATATTGATGACATCTGTGAATAAAGAAGGTTTTTTTTTTTTTCTTTCTTTCTTTTTTTTTTTTTTTTTTACAGCTTTATAAACATATATTTTTATCCCCAGGGGTACAGGTCTGCGAATCGCCAGGTTTACACACTTCACAACACTCACCATAGCACATACCCTCCCTGATATCCATAACCCCACCCCCTCTCCCAACCCCCTCCCCCCATCAACCCTCAGTTTGTTTTGTGAGATTAAGAGTCACTTATGGTTTCTCTCCCTCCCAATCCCATCTTGTTTCATTTACTCTTCTCCTACCCCCTCAACCCCCCATGTTGCATCTCCTCTCCCTCATATCAGGGAGATCATATGATAGTTGTCTTTCTCCGATTGACTTATTTCGCTAAGCATGATACCCTCTAGTTCCATCCACGTCGTTGCAAATGGCAAGATTTCATTTCTTTTGATGGCTGCATAGTATTCCATTGTGTATATATACCACATCTTCTTTATCCATTCGTCTGTAGATGGACATCTAGGTTCTTTCCATAGTTTGGCTATTGTAGACATTGCTGCTATAAACATTCGGGTGCACGTGCCCCTTCGGATCACTACGTTTGTATCTTTAGGGTAAATACCCAGCAGTGCAATTGCTGGGTCATAGGGTAGTTCTATTTTCAACATTTTGAGGAACCTCCATGCTGTTTTCCAGAGTGGTTGCACCAGCGTGCATTCCCACCAACAGTGTAGGAGGGTTCCCCTTTCTCCGCATCCTCGCCAGCATCTGTCATTTCCTGACTTGTTAATTTTAGCCATTCTGACTGGTGTGAGGTGATATCTCATTGTGGTTTTGATTTGTATTTCCCTGATGCTGAGTGATATGGAGCACTTTTTCATGTGTCTGTTGGCCATCTGGATGTCTTCTTTGCAGAAATGTCTGTTCATGTCCTCTGCCCATTTCTTGATTGGATTATTTGTGCTTTGGGTGTTGAGTTTGCTAAGTTCTTTATAGATTTTGGACACTAGCCCTTTATCTGATATGTCATTTGCAAATATCTTCTCCCATTCTGTCAGTTGTCTTTTGGTTTTGTTCACTGTTTCCTTTGCTGTGCAAAAGCTTTTGATCTTGATAAAATCCCAAAAGTTCATTTTTGCCCTTGCTTCCCTTGCCTTTGGTGATGTTCCTAGGAAGATGTTGCTGCGGCTGACGTCGAAGAGGTTGCTGCCTGTGTTCTCCTCAAGGATTTTGATGGATTCCTTTCTCACATTGAGATCCGTCATCCATTTTGAGTCTATTTTCGTATGTGGTGTAAGGAAATGATCCAATTTCATTTTTCTGCATGTGGCTGTCCAATTTTCCCAACACCATTTATTGAAGAGGCTGTCTTTGTTCCATTGGACATTCTTTCCTGCTTTGTCGAAGATGAGTTGACCATAGAGTTGAGGGTCCATTTCTGGGCTCTCTATTCTGTTCCATTGATCTATGTGTCTGTTTTTGTGCCAGTACCATGCTGTCTTGATGATGACAGCTTTGTAATAGAGCTTGAAGTCTAGAATTGTGATGCCACCAACTTTGGCTTTCTTTTTCAATATTCCTTTGGCTATTCGAGGTCTTTTCTGGTTCCATATAAATTTTAGGATTATTTGTTCCATTTCTTTGAAAAAAATGGATGGTACTTTGATAGGAATTGCATTAAATGTGTAGATTGCTTTAGGTAGCATAGACATTTTCACAATATTTATTCTTCCAATCCAGGAGCATGGAACATTTTTCCATTTCTTTGTGTCTTCCTCAATTTCTTTCATGAGTACTTTATAGTTTTCTGAGTATAGATTCTTAGTCTCTTTGGTTAGGTTTATTCCTAGGTATCTTATAGTTTTGGGTGCAATTGTAAATGGGATGGACTCCTTAATTTCTCTTTCTTCTGTCTTGTTGTTGGTGTAGAGAAATGCAACTGATTTCTGTGCATTGATTTTATATCCTGACACTTTACTGAATTCCTGCACAAGTTCTAGCAGTTTTGGAGTGGAGTCTTTTGGGTTTTCCACATATAGTATCATATCATCTGCAAAGAGTGATAGTTTGACTTCTTCTTTGCCGATTTGGATGCCTTTAATTTCCTTTTGTTGTCTGATTGCTGAGGCTAGGACTTCTAGTACTATGTTGAATAGCAGTGGTGATAACGGACATCCCTGCCGTGTTCCTGACCTTAGCGGAAAAGCTTTCAGTTTTTCTCCATTGAGAATGATATTTGCGGTGGGTTTTTCATAGATGGCTTTGATAATATTGAGGTATGTGCCGTCTATCCCTACACTTTGAAGAGTTTTGATCAGGAAGGGATGCTGTACTTTGTCAAATGCTTTTTCAGCATCTATGGAGAGTATCATATGCTTCTTGTTCTTTCTTTTATTAATGTGTTGTATCACATTGATTGATTTGCGGATGTTGAACCAGCCTTGCAGCCCTGGAATAAATCCCACTTGGTCGTGGTGAATAATCCTTTTAACGTACTGTTGAATCCTATTGGCTAGTATTTTGGCGAGAATTTTTGCATCTGTGTTCATCAAGGATATTGGTCTGTAGTTCTCTTTTTTGTTGGGATCCTTGTCTGGTTTTGGGATCAAGGTGATGCTGGCCTCATAAAATGAGTTTGGAAGTTTTCCTTCTATTGCTATTTTTTGGAACAGTTTCAGGAGAATAGGAATTAGTTCTTCTTTAAATGTTTGGTAGAATTCCCCCGGGAAGCCGTCTGGCCCTGGGCTTTTGTTTGTTTGGAGATTTTTGATGACTGTTTCAATCTCCTTACTGGTTATGGGTCTGTTCAGGCTTTCTATTTCTTCCTGGTTCAGTTGTGGTAGTTTATATGTCTCTAGGAATGCATCCATTTCTTCCAGATTGTCAAATTTGTTGGCGTAGAGTTGCTCATAGTATGTTCTTATAATTGTCTGTATTTCTTTGGTGTTCGTTGTGATCTCTCCTCTTTCATTCATGATTTTATTTATTTGGGTCCTCTCTCTTTTCTTTTTGATAAGTCTGGCCAGGGGTTTATCAATCTTATTAATTCTTTCAAAGAACCAGCTCCTAGTTTCGTTGATTTGTTCTATTGTTTTTTTGGTTTCTATTTCATTGATTTCTGCTCTGATCTTTAGGATTTCTCTTCTCCTGCTGGGTTTAGGGTTTCTTTCTTGTTCTTTCTCCAGCTCCTTTAGGTGTAGGGTTAGGTTGTGTACCTGAGACCTTTCTTGTTTCTTGAGAAAGGCTTGTACCGCTATATATTTTCCTCTCAGGACTGCCTTTGTTGTGTCCCACAGATTCTGAACCGTTGTGTTTTCATTATCATTTGTTTCCATAAATTTTTTCAATTCTTCTTTGATTTCCTGGTTGACCCATTCATTCTTTAGAAGGATGCTGTTTAGTCTCCATGTATTTGGGTTCTTTACAAATTTCCTCTTGTTATTGAGTTCTAGCTTTAGAGCATTGTGGTCTGAAAATATGCAGGGAATGATCCCAATCTTTTGATACTGGTTGAGACTTGATTTAGGACCAAGAATGTGATCTATTCTGGAGAATGTTCCATGTGCACTAGAGAAGAATGTGTATTCTGTTGCTTTGGGATGAAATGTTCTGAATATATCTGTGATGTCCATCTGGTCCAGTGTGTCATTTAAGGCCTTGATTTCCTTGTTGATCTTTTGCTTGGATGATCTGTCCATTTCAGTGAGGGGAGTGTTAAAATCCCCTACTATTATTGTATTCTTGTCGATGTGTTTCTTTGATTTTGTTATTAATTGGTTTATATAGTTGGCTGCTCCCACGTTAGGGGCATAGATATTTAAAATTGTTAGATCTTCTTGTTGGACAGTTCCTTTGAGTATGATAGAGTGTCCTTCCTCATCTCTTATTATAATCTTTGGCTTAAAATCTAATTGATCTGATATAAGGATTGCCACTCCTGCTTTCTTCTGATGTCCATTAGCATGGTAAATTCTTTTCCACCACCTCACTTTAAACCTGGAGGTGTCTTCGGGTGTAAGATGAGTTTCTTGTAGGCAACATATAGATGGGTTTTGTTTTTTTATCCATTCTGATACCCTGTGTCTTTTGATTGGGGCATTTAGCCCATTAACATTCAGGGTAAGTATTGAGAGATATGAATTTAGTGCCATTGTATTGCCTGTAAGGTGACTGTTATTGTATATTGTCTCTGTTTCTTTCTGATCTACTACTTTGAGGGTCTCTCTTTGCTTAGAGGACCCCTTTCAATATTTCCTGTAGAGCTGGTTTGGTATTTGCAAATTCTTTCAGTTTTTTTTTTTTTGTCCTGGATGCTTTTAATCTCTCCGTCTATTTTCAATGATAGCCTAGCTGGATATAGTATTCTTGGCTGCATGTTTTTCTCATTTAGTACACTGAATATATCATGCCAGCTCTTTCTGGCCTGCCAGGTCTCTGTGGATAAGTCTGCTGCCAATCTAATATTTTTACCATTGTACGTTACAGACTTCTTTTCCCGGGCTGCTTTCAGGATCTTTTCTTTGTCACTAAGACTTGTCAATTTTACTATTAGGTGACGGGGTGTGGACCTATTCTTATTGATTTTGAGGGGGGTTCTCTGAACCTCCTGGATTTTGATGCTTGTTCCCTTTGCCATATTGGGGAAATTCTCTCCAATAATTCTCTCCAACATACCTTCTGCTCCCCTCTCTGTTTCCTCTTCTTCTGGAATCCCAATTATTCTAATGTTGTTTCGTCTTATGGTGTCACTTATCTCTCGAATTCTCCCCTCGTGGTCCAGTAGCTGTTTGTCCCTCTTTTGCTCAGCTTCTTGATTCTCTGTCATTTGGTCTTCTATGTCACTAATTCTTTCTTCTGCCTCATTTATCCTAGCAGTGAGAGCCTCCATTTTTGATTGCACCTCATTAATAGCTTTTTTGATTTCAACTTGGTTAGATTTTAGTTCTTTTATTTCTCCAGAAAGGGCTTTTATATCTCCCAAGAGGGTTGCTTTAATATCTTCCATGCCTTTTTCAAGGCCGGCTAGAACCTTGAGAATCATCATTCTGAACTCTATATCTGACATATTACCAATGTCTGTATTGATTAGGTCCCTAGCCTTTGGTATTGCCTCTTGTTCTTTTTTTTGTTGTGAATTTTTCCGCCTTGTCATTTTGTCCAGATAAGAGTTTATGAAGGAGCAAGTAAAATACTAAAAGGGTGGCAACAACCCCAGGAAAATATGCTTTAGCCAAATCAGAAGAGATCCTGAATTGTGAGGGGGGAGAAAGGGGATAAAAAGGGGTTCAGAAAGAAAGAAAAAAAAAACTATTAAAAAAAAAGAAAGCCGATAAAGAAAAAATATAAAAAGGAAAAAATATATATATATATTAGATAAACTATTTAAAAAACGTTAAAAAAAGAAAACGTGAAAAGTTAAAAAAAATTTAGCAGAAGAAGAGAAAAAGAAAAAAAAATTGAAAAAGAAAAAAAAATTAAGTTAACTGCAAGGCTAAAAAATCATGGGGAGAAAGCCATGAGTTCCGTGCTTTGCTTTCTTCTCCTCTGGAATTCCGCCGCTCTCCTTGGTAGGTGAACTTGGTCCTGGCTGGGTTTCCCGTAGATCTTCTGGGGGAGGGGCCCATTGTAGTGATTCTCAAGCGTCTTTGCCCGAGGCGGAGTTGCACCGCCCTTACCCGGGGCCGCGCTGAGTCATCCGCTCGGGTTCGCTTTCGGGAGCTTTTGTTCCCTGAGCGCTTTCCGTAGAGTCCGGAGGACGGGAATGAAGATGGCGGCCTCCCGGTCTCCGGCCCGGAGGAGCCGAGAGCCCGGGGCCCCACTCCTCAGTGCGCCCTCAGAGAACAGCGCCAAATGACTACCGTCACCCTGGCCTCCGGCCGCGCTCCGAGCTGACCGAGCCTGCGACCGGTTCAAGGCAACCCCGAGCTGAGAGTCACTCCTCGGCTCTGTCTCTGCAGCCGGCTTCCCCGTTCTAATACCGGTAAGCTCTGCGACACTGAGACACCCCCGATCCTTCTGCGACCCTGCGGGACCTGATGCCGCGCTTACCCCGCCTGGGCTTCACCCCAGTTAAGCCTCTGGAGCGATGTCCCTCCGCGGAACAGACTTTTAAAAGTCCTGATTTTGCTCCGTTGCTCCGCCGATCGCCGGGAGCCGGCCCCTCCCCCCGCGGTCTATCTTCCCGTCGCTTTGGATTCACTTCTCCGCCAGTCCTACCTTGCAGAAAGTGGTTGATTTTCTGTTTCTGGAATTGCTGTTCTTCTTCTCTTCAATCTCCCGTTGGATTTGGAGGTGTTTGCAATCTTTAGATAAGCTATTTAGCTGATCTCCCGCTACCCGAAGTAGTCTCAGCCTGCTACTTCTCCGCCATCTTGACTCCTATTCGAATAAAGAAGGTTTAAATTTTTTCTTTTCAATCTGATTTTTATTTTTTTCTTTCCTTATTGAAGTGGTGAGGATATCCAGTACACTGTTAAATAAAAATTGTGAGAGTAGATATTTGTCTTTGTACTCAATCATTGAAGTAAAGTATTCAGGCTCTTATGATTAAGTTTGATTGGGTAATTGTAAGCTTTTCTCCATATCAGAATGATGAAGTCTCTTTCTATTTTTAGTTTGTTTAATTTTTATCATGAATACGCACTGAATTTTCTTAAATAATTTTGCTACATCTATTAACGTGATCATATGTTTTTTCTCCCTTATTCTGTTGCTATGATACTTTACATGGATAGATTTTTAAACGTCAAACCAATCTTAAATTCCTGAATAAACCCCTTTTGGTCATCACATATTATTCTTTTCCTATAGTTCTGGGAATTGTGTGCTAATATTGGGTTCAATTTTTTTGCATTTATGGAGGCGCCTGGGTGGCTCTGTGGGTTAAAGCCTCTGCCTTTGGCTCAGATCATGATCCCAGGGTCCTGGGATGGAGCCCCACATTGGGCTTTCTGCTCAGCAGGGAGCCTGTTTCCCTTCCTCTCTCTGCCTGCCTCTCTGCCTACTTGTGATCTCTGTCTGTCAAATAAATAAATAAAATGTTTAAAAAAATTTTTTGTATTTGTGATCATAAGAAATATATGTCTGTAGCTTTCTTTCACTGTTGTATTTTTGTCTAGTTTTTATACCATGATGCTGCTGCCCTCATAAAATGTGTTTGGATAATTCTTTTCTATTTTCTGAAAAAGACCTGTGAGATAGATATGCTACTTTCTTCCTTATATATTTGTTAGGATCAAGATCTGGAGTTTTCTTTGTGATAAGGTTAAATATAAAATCAATTTCTTTTACTGATGTAGGGTTAGTCAGGATTTTTATTTCTTCATGAGTCAGTATTGATAAATTGTGTACTTCAAGAAATTTGTCCATTTTATCTAGGTTGTAGAATTTTTGGACTAAACTTATTTATAATATAACTATATACTCAAAAGTATTGAGTATATACCAAGAAGTGGAATTATCAGATCATGTGATAATTCCATTTTTCATTTTTAAAGGAGCTGCTGTACTGTTTTTGATAGCAGTTGCATCATTTTTCATTCCCACCATTAGTGTACAAGTGTTCCAAATTTTCCACATCTTTGCTAACACTTGTGATTCTGTTATTTTCTGTTTTTGTGTTTGTTTTTGTTTGTATTTGGTAGCCATTCTGATGAGTGTGAAGTGATATCTCATGGTTTTGATTTGTATTTCCCTGATGATTAGTGATGTTAAGCATCTTTTCATGTGTTTGTTTGTTGGCTGTGTGTATATCTTCTTTGGAAAAATGTTTATCCAAATTTGTTGCTCATTTTTAAGTTGGGTTGCTTTTTGTTGTTGTTATTAAGCTGTAGAAGCTCTTTATATATTCTGGATTTTAACCCCTTATCCAATATATGATTTGCAAATATTTTCTCCCATTTGGTAAGTTGTTATTTTTAACTCTTCAGATTGTGTCCTTTGATGCACAGAAGTTTTAAATTTTGATGTAGTTCAATTTATCTATTTTCGCTTTTGTTACCTGTACTTTTGGCATCACATCCAAGAAATTATTGTTAGAGCCAATGTCATAAATCTGTTTTCCAGGGTGCCTGGGTGGCTCAGTGGGTTAAAGGCTCTGCCTTCAGCTCAGTTCATGATCCCAGGGTCCTGGGATCGAGCACCACACGGGTCTCTCTGCTCAGTGGGGAGCCTGCTTCCTCCTCTCTCTCTCTCTGCCTGCCTCTCTGCTTACTTGTGATCTCTCTCTGTCAAATAAATAAAGTCTTTAAACAAATCTGTTTTCCTCTAAGATTTCATAGTTTTTAGCTTTTTAAAAAAATTAACATATAATGTATTATTTGTTTCAGGGGTACAGGTCTGTGAATCATCAGGCTTACACATTTCACAGCACTCACCATAACACATACCCTCCCAAATGTCCATAACCCAGCTACCCTATCCCTATCCACCTCCCCCCAGCAACCCTCAGTTTGTTTCCTGAGGGTCCTGAGTCTCTTATGGTTTGTCTCCCTCCCCAGTCCCATCTTGCTTTTAGCTTTTACATTTAGGTCTCTGATCTATTCTGAGTTAATTTTTGTATATGGCATAAGGTAAGGATCCAACCTCACTGCTTTGCATGTGGCTATCCAGTTTTCCTAGCATCATTTGTTGAGAAGACTGTCCTTTCCTCATTGAATGGTCTTGATGTTTCCCTTTAGTGACCCTCTTCCTCCCCCAACTCATCCACAGGGTGTAGCTGGGGCCTAGAGTGCACTTCACAAATATCAGATTTCACATCTTGTGTAAAACACCAAATCACACTGGGGCATCTCAACAGTGAGTCTACTGAGGTGAAGAGCTGGCTCTTCTGCATTCCTTCTGGCCCCAGCCCCGCCTCTTCTGAGGAGTGCTCAAGCAGCAGGCATATCCACATAAACAAGCATCCATTAACAGGCTAAGTCCAGACATAGAATGGCTCACATACACCTCAGAACAGAAATTCTGACTGACTGCTAAGCTCTCTTCCAACTGCTATTCTTTAGGCTTCTCTTTTCCTGAATGACACTCCATGAACTCAGTTTGTCACGCCAGAAACCTGCATCTCATCCATCGTTCCTCCTTTCCCTCACCTCTCCCCAGGTCCCACGCCCCAATCTAATGCCTCAGTAACTTCTACTGTGTGTTTTTCTTCAGGAGCCAAAGCACCTCATAGCGTTTTATTGGTCATCCCACTGGTCACGTGACCATCTCCCGTCCAGGCCTAGCAATTGCCTCCTCACTGGGCTCCATCATATACCTTGGCCTCCCTCTGACCTGTTCTTCCCAGCAGCCAGTTGTCCTTGCCAGACATTAACCGAACACAGTTGCCCTTCTGTTTAAAATTGTACGATGGCTTCCCATACATTTTGAATAGAATGTAAACCCATTCCCATGGCTTACACAGATGTACATGCTCCAATCCCTGCCTACCTCTCCAGTGTCATGTCCTTCTGCCTCACCTTTCACCTCACCACACTATACTTCACACCTTCCTTTCCTCGGACAAGCAAAATCTTCCCCATATTCTCCCCCACCCCACCCTTTACACATACTCTTCCCTTTGCTCAGTATATCCTCTCTTCCCCTGTATGCCCAACTGACATTTTTTCATTCTTTAGGTCTTCGCTTTCCCTGAATAATGAACACTTTATCTAAACTGAACTTTTGTTATTATCTATCATGAATCCTATTTGTTTACTTCAGAGCAATTAAATGTCTGGTTATTTGACTGTATTTATACTTCACTCTGCTGCAAGCTTAGAGATGGCAGGGACTCTGTTTTGTTCACCACCATAAACCTAGAAGCTATAGTTTTGGCATTTAGTCAATTGTGGACAACTGAATTAATGAACTAATAATAGTCCAATAAAGTAGCTTTTCCCTTAAAAGGAACACTCTGCTGGGATGTAAAATCAAGCGTTTGCATTCAAAGCAGAATCTGTTTGCAGCTCCTCAGGTTGCAATTTTGTTCTAGCTTCAGAAAAATTGCGAAGGACTGTTCTCCATAAGACACGCTGCTGCTACACAAGGGAAAATAAGACAGATAAATTCTTGTCCCGTGGATATGAATGGTCCTTTGGCCACATTGCACATTCTTACTGATCAGCAGCAGCCATCAGTATCTGATAATCTCCAGAAAGAAGTACTATGCCCATCTTGGCCCACATATAGTGAGGTGGCGACACGGTGTGGTGTGGGGACGTTCCCTTGGCAAGGTTTTACCTGCTCAAGTGTACTTGTGACTTGACTCATCAGTACTGGAGATTCTGCCCATCTGGCTTGAGCTGAGCACTATCAGAATTGCCACTGTATGTGAGACAAAAAAATTAGATATATGAAAAATGCAAAGCTAGATGCACATTTGATGAAGAAGGATCTGATGTGTGCGCGCCTGTGTGTTTGTGCGCATGCACATAGCACCCTTAAGAGATTTACTTTGTTTCAGAGAATGTTCAAGCTAAAAGGAATTCAGGGGTTGTCAAAACCAATCTGTGGGCAGATTAAAGGTCAAAAGCCAGTCTTTTAGGGAATAGGCCATATTCAGTGAAAGCAAGGACATTGGGCATTGAGTAACAGGACACCAGGGCAAGGCAACAGGCCCGTTTAAGAGAGCTAAACTCAGTGGTACGTGGCATCACTGGAAGACCTGATCAGGCCCTGAGCAGGGCAGGGCAAGGCACAAGCTTGCAACCTAGCATTTTCTTCCCCTTACAATTCTCCCTCCCACCCACTCTTCTAGCCGGGTTCAACGAAGAAGAGAGAGTCACTCCGAAAGAATTTTCCAAGGCTGTAAGTGGATCAAGAGTAGTACACTTAATTAAAGAGAGAGCACCCAGATGGGCTTTCCAGCCATTGGAATGTGGAGAACTTTGTTATAGAGTGCGATGAAAAATTCACATAAACAGACTCCCTGGGAAATGAGGTCATTTATTCAAAGTGCAATAATACCAAGACAGCTTGGGGGGAGCTCCAGGTACTTCCTCCCTTTCCTCACTCCCTAGTTTTGCCTGTTCTTTGCTTTTTCCTCACCCCACACCCTTTCAAAATCTCTTGCAAGCAACCAGTAGAAGAGGTGCTGAGCTAGAAGGAGAGGTGGTGAGGACAAAAAAATGAGAGAAGAAGGGGTTCAGAGGGGGCCAGGAAGAGGAGAAGGGTCAAGAGATGTAGGCAGGAGGGAAAAAGCATGACAGGTATTCCAGTAAGGTTGGTCCTAGGACATCCTCCAAAGCAGCAAAGTATCACAATAAGGCTGTAGCTTCCACTCTTCTCAAAGGACATTTTCCTCAGAGAAGCTACAGAGAATGCCACCAAGAGAAAAGTTCTCTGTCTAGGAGTTCACCAGTGTAGTACTGACCCACCATGATTGGCCATGCTATCCTGTGCCACTTGGTAGCCTATAGTCATTGTAGAAAAGGAGATGTTGGGTGGGAGGGCTTGCATGGTCCTCTCAACTCAGATATCCAGAAAGTCACAGTATAAGATGGAGGAGGAGAATGGCTGGGAGGAAAGGCCCCAATAAACTGGGCCCTTAGGACTGAGGGTTTTATATCATAGTAGCCCTTGTTCTATGAAATGGTCCAGGCAGCCAGAGCTCCAAATTCTTGTTTGACCAAGACTCACAGAGGACTAACATGCACACCCTCATGTTTCACCAACTCACCAGAGCTAGAAGGGCCTGTTAGGTCTAAGGTCCAAGAGGGTTATCGGATTGAAATGTGAGGATGAATTATGACAACAAGACTTTTATAAGCTTCTGGTGGACTCTCTGGTGGGATTTTTCTGTCATGATTTACAGAGGCACAAAAATGATGCATGCATCATCAAAAATGGTGCAACCTCAGTGAGGTTGACCCCATCCTCCCTCAGGGTTCCAGGCCTTGGGCTGCTGCAGGGTGGGATGGGGCCCAGCAGAGCTGTGGCACCCTCAGACACCTAAAAGAAGTGAGTTGCCCAGGTGTTGGTGTGGAACCGAGGTCCATGTGGAGGGTTGGACTGGGGTCTGGCCTGGCCCTGGAGAAGTGGGGAGCACTTGACAAAGAACAGCTCTTCTGGATGCAGATGGATACGTCTATTTTCATATTTTCCAAAATGAGCGTGAGACTGGCTGAGACCAAGGAACCATAGAAAATTAGGAGGGAGGGTCTAGACGAAGGGTTTCCTCTCTCCTAAGACTACATGTAAAAAGCAACTGCTGGCCCAAAGAGGAGAATCCTGGACAAAACGTAAGCCATCAGACTAACATAGAATGGGTTCATCCTGTGTAGGGGACTCTGAACAAACATTCAAAGGGCCTGATCACAAATTTGCCCCTCCTTATGTTGAGTCCCCTGATCATTTTTGGCTGGCTCCCCATCCAGGCTGAGGAAGCTAAGTAGACAAAGAGAAGTATAGTTTTTACTGCTAAGCAAATACACAGGAAAAGAATAACAATTAAAAGCTTCATTACTGGCTGTAAATTACAGTCTTTAAAAACTGTCATGGAGGTGTTTGGAGACACAGGAAAAAGGGTTGATGCTGAAAATCCGGCTGTTGAGGAGTTTTTGACCATGGTCACAAAGCTGTTCCTGAGTCCCAGGAATGTCCAACCCGAAATCAGATGGCTCACAGGTGTAGCTGCAATGTTCTCTCTTTTTCTAGGAGATGTTCTTTTAAAGGGGGGATAACTTATCTTCTGGTGGCCCACGTCAAGAGGATCAATGTCAGGAAAAAACAGTGGTTATTTCCTTGGTATTTTAAGACTTCCTATTTTTGGCATCCTTCCTTGAGAATGGCTTTATCTCAGTGTGGAGACCAGGAAGTCAATTGTGTTGGCTGGAGCATCCTCTGGGCCAAGCCATGTCTTGGGCTGCAGACAGTGCATCTGAATTTTTGCAACTCTGTTAGAGTGGGCGAGCTCCAATCTTTGTGTCCCTCCAAGCAAACAAGATTTTTTCAGTTTCCCTACTAACAATAGAACAAATGACATTGTGAATGTCCAGGGAATGTTTGCGGCACACTGTAGCAGTGGGTGGTTGGGCTGAAGGGTGTAACAAACATTACTTTTTCATTTTATTCTCCAAATTCAGTCATTAACAAAGATTTTAAAGAAATGCCACTCTTATTAAAATGATTAAGAAAGATCACTTCATCTGTTTGTGGCTCATCTGTAGCACATGAATATTTCCCCTCAACTTTAGCAATGACTTAATTTAAAAATTTTGCTCTTTAGAATGTTTTTTTCTTATATTAAAAAAAAATTCGAGTTCTCAAAATAAAAAAAAACAAAGAATAATGTAATACCACACACATATTTTCATCATCTTAATATTTATTGGATTGCTTCTAGCTTTTTCCCCCCTTCCTCTTTGTTTTTTGTTTTTTAAAAAACTGAAGCATCACAGAGGTGGTGAAAGTTTACTTTAACCCCCATCCTTGGTCCCAGAAAGCTTGGTCATTCCCATCACCTCAACTATGCAATGGTATCATGAGTTTGGTATGTGTGATTCAAGCCCATTTTCATATTTTACATAAAATATATGCCCAGAAAATATAGGGTACATTTTTATGTGTATTTTTCTTTTTCAAATAAATTATTTTCTTATACTAAGAGCATGTAACATGAGACCTACTCTCTTAGCAAATTTTTTAAAAAGTTTTTATTTTAATTCCAGTTAAATAGTGTTATATTAGTTTCAGGTGTAGAACACAGCGATTCAAGAATTCCATACATCACTCAGTGCTCAGCATGACAAGTGCCCTCCTTAATCCCCATCACCTGTTTAGAATTTTTTTTACCAATCGGATAGGTGGAAAGTGGTATTCTATTCTCAGTTATATTTCTCTGATTACCACTGACAATGATGCTTGCTGGCACTTGCACAGCAGTGTGTGTCAGCCACTTTTCAAGCAGTTAATTTTTATTAACTAATTTTATGCTTTCAATCCTAGGAGGCAGGGAGCTCTTTTACTGGATTAGGAAAACTAGACCCAGATATCAAGTTGCCTGCCAAAGTCATTGGCCACTGCATTCCCTCTACTATAAATTTCCCATTACTACCCTTTACCCATTTTTTTCCCTATGATGTTGGTGGTCTTCTTCTTACCAATATATAGGATTTTAAGAAATATAGTATAGATGCCATATTTTTGGTCAATTATACATGTCACAAATAACTTCTCCCAGTCTGCCACTTACTTGCAGAACTTGTTTATGGTGGTGGGATCTTCACATTTTCCAAAGCATTTTTTGCTTACGTTGTGCCAATCATTCATTCATTCATTCGATACTTATAGCTCACAGTGCTTGGCACTATTGAAGCCTCCGAAATTACAGATCTCTTTGCCATGATGGAGTCTGACTCATTCCAGTGGGAAATAACAGAAAATACACCAGCAACCAAAGGTCTGCTGGTGATAAGTTCTATGGAAGAAAATAAAGTCTAGTTATTGCCTTCAGGTGCTGTTATTTTGTTATTTTGTTTGGTTCTTGACTGCTCTAGTAAGAAATTGAATTTAGGAAGAAAGTTAAAAAAAACTTAAATAGAGTATGTTGTTCTTTGTCAATTCAAGAAATTTGGCTTTGATAAATGTCCCATGGGCTTAAATGTCGAGGGGAGGGGGTTCCTTTTATGAATTCAACAGTTTAGAGTATAGGGCAAGTGGGGCCAACTCCATGGACTCAGGCCAGCCAATCAAATGGAATCACAGGTGGAAAATAACAAGAATAAATATAAAGTTCTGTGCTTGAGCTTAAAAAAAAAAAAAAAAAAGACCCAATAACTCAAGGGAAGCTCATGTGAAAAAAACCTGGGAATCCAAAATTCATGTATAGCAAATCAACTTATTTAACTTCCTAAGGATTTATTTTACAACTGGTTTATGTTGGAAGTTTAACCAGGAGGAGCACTGCCTAGGATTAGATTTCTATGGACTCTTTGTGTACACACACACACACCCACACACACACACCATGTACACTTCTATGCACAGTAAGCAATTTGTACATTTTGTTTTGAGAAAGTGTCTTTGCAAAGTTTTCACAGATGAGAGCTCCCTGGTAATGTTTCTCGCCATCTGGTCTGTGGACCAGCAGAATTAGCATCACCTGAAAACTTGCTAAACATACAGATTCCTAGGTCCTGCCCTTGACTTCTTAAACCCAGATCTCTGGGGATGGGTCCCACAGTGCTCAACACTTTCACAAACAATACCAGGTGATGTTTTTGCATGTGAAAGCTTGAGAATGCCTACACTATGTCAGAAAAGACAGTCTTCTCTGGGAAAATCTTGGCTTTACCTACAGGTATGCTCTCATACCTGTGGTTAGTTTTTCTTCTGAACCGGTTTCTTAATTTCCACAAGGACATGTCCCTCTATTCTTTCCCTTCCCCCCCAACCTTCAAAGAACATGGTCTCACCATTTAGCATCAAGAGAGAAAAAACTGTCTTCCTGTTTTTCTTTTTGCTTTAACTACTGGGGAGTTCAATCACAAAATTAGAGCCTGTCACAGGTACTACCCACGAGTTTATGGCAAACATTTTGCGTTCCAGCATTATCCTTGGCTCCATCCTCCTTCCCCATGCTGGTTTTCCCTTTCCATCCTTTCACGGAAAAATTCTATCGTCCTGTCTGCATTTCTGTAAACCTCCTCACACACTTCTGTTTGGAATAGAGTAAGGTAGAAATAAACAATAAAAAAGAAATTGGAATTGTTATTGTTGTCAGGCAGATAGGTATTGAATAAAATAAGGACGACAAATCATCAAATGAACAAAGAATCATATTAAAATCAGGGAAGAAAAAATGTGTGAGACTGAGATTTGCATTCATCTAACAACTTATTCATGTTTGTCTTTATCTGAGAACTGGAGATGAAGGAGAAGCTGTACTGGGAGCCCAAGGAATGAGCTTACTCTTAACAATCAAGATGCTTATCAGCATCCCTAACTCATGATAAGAATTTATATATTGTTATGGGTTAAATATTTGTGCCCTCCCTCCCTCAGTTTCATATGTTGAAGCCCTAACCCCCAAGATGACTATATTTGGAAAGGAGGCCTTAATGGAAAAAATTAAGGTTAAATGAAGTCCAATGGATTAGTGTTCTTCCAAGAAGAGACACCAGAGAGCCATCCCTGCCCTCCCTTGGCCCACCATGTGAAAACCCACAAGAAGGCCGAAATCTGCAAACCAGGAAGATGGCATTGGCCGGGAGCCCACCATCCTGGTACCCTGATCTTGGACTTTCTAGTCTCCAGCACTGTGGGAAAGAAATTGGTGTTGTTGAAGTCACACAGTCTATGATGTTATGGCAGCCCAAGCTGACTAATATATAACATGCGTGTGTGTGTGTGTGTGTGTGTGTGTGTGTGTGTGTGTTTAAAAATGGACAAGAGATTATGACGGGAAAAGAATACAAGTCCCTTGTTATTGATTTCCAACAAAAGATTTGGGCACATAGTAAGAGAAAATGAAACTGAGAAAGAATATGCTACTTGCAACAACTCCCAGGAGTTCTAGGTTAAAGTCCATGGAAATTTACTCTTTCTTCTATATCTATGAAATGAAAGCCAAAATAACGAGCCCTTTAGCAACCTGCAGTCCTAATTCAGCCACCTGTTTTGACTGAAAGGGGGCTGCCTTCGGTCTTCCCAAATTAAACCTGGCATCTGTCTGGCCTTAGATACCAATTAATCAGAATATGTACAAAAAGGTGACTGCCTAGAGTTGTTTTCTACTCTCGATTCTGACAAAGGAGACAGAGCAAGAAAATGGGTCCTGTACTGAATTGCTTCCCAAGGCAAAGAGGGCCATCCTGGGCCTTCGGGCTTCTCAGGGCCCTGCCAACAGATCAGGCCAGTTGGAGCTGCCACTTAGGTCTCTGAGACAATCCCGGGTTTAGAGCTTTTATCTGTAATCAAGTTGTACTAAGATAGGTTAGAAAACCACCTGATCACCCCCAAATACCTCCCCCAGAGGCTGAAAATCTAACAAGGAGCCAGGCCCATACAAACTGATGGGAATTTCTTTTAGGGGCTACCTCAATAACCCTTTATAGAGATGTCCTAGAATTCCTGTTTCTGACTAATGCTTAGCTGAATGTCATCCCCTGGGTGGGCACTGGTCTTTATTCTTCTGCTCACTCCCCAAGTCACACCATGCTGTAGAGAAGTGTGAGTCCCATGTGAGTGAATGGAGAAGCTAAGGTGTGTGGGAACATATGGTGTTTGAACTGTCCCTCGGACACTAAGAAGTGCTTGTAACAGTCCTAGAGGCCATAGGGGAGGAGCGAGGTGAGTCCTAAGAAGGAAAGAACTAAGAAAGAAGGTTTACAAATGATATAATCAAAAGAATTGCATTCAGGAGGGAAGGAACTTATCACTTTTGTTTGTGTCATTTTCTACAACAGTTTCTAACTATAGCCATTTTTCTAGTGAACGCCCAGAGGAACCCCCTGATCATCCTGGGAGAATGGTAGTTTATAGCTAATCCTGATCTGCATCCAAGATACAGACAAAGATTGTCCTAGTTCTTAATCATTCCCTTTTCTGCCTAAGCACACCTTCCCCCACCTGTGATCATACATCTTCTCAACTTTCCCATCTGCTACTGCACCTTGTAACTTACCTCTCCTATACACTGTCTTCCATTTCTAGAATCCAGAACCTTCAGCTCCACCCCTTTTGGGCCACAACACAGCAAGTACCCACACCAGATAACGTGACTGGGGCTAGACTCCGTGTTAAGCCCTCACATTATTTTGCATACTCCTCACAGCAAATGCATAGGCACTACTCTTCTCCCATCTCACAGAGGACAAAATAGGCTTGGAGGGTGACTTGCCCAGACCACGGAACGAATCACATTCTTTCCTGACTCTGTCATACCCTCCCCCATCAGAACAGGAGCACTGTTCTTCACCATCTGAACATGTCCTCCACTATTCATCCTTCCCGAGAGGTGAGAAGAAAAGAGATGTTTCCCCTCTGGTCTAAAACGAACAAAAATGGTTTCCCTTGATTCAGTTCTTTTCTATTCTATGAAGTTCTTCTTCCAAACATTTCCTTTTTTGTACCTTTGATCTTTCATTCTCTACTCACTCCTTTTCATGATAAAGGTATGGTCCATTTACCCCGTTGTGCAAAGTGACATTTCCATTTCAATGACTTATTTAGCAGAGTGCTGACATCATGAAGCTCAGACTCCAGAAGGGAAGATGGGATCTAAGTTAGTGCTGCATGGACATGAGATGCCATAGAGTTGAAGGAAGGACAAGGCACTTATCACCAGAGAGGTGGCTAAGTTTTCGTGGAGGACCGACTAGAAGGCTACATGTGGGAGAAGTTCTGCATGCAGAGATTGGAAAGGGGGCACCAGCTAGGGGGAATAGCATAAGAAAAGGAAAAGAGGCAGGACAGTCTAGAGAATATCTGGCAAAGGGCATTTTTCCATTTTGGGTGGGCACAGAGAACATAGGAGTAGGGACGTTAAACCAGAATTTGGTAATATTAAGGTGGGAAGACTAGTTGAAGGGCTATTGCAATAATCTGAGTAAGAACTACTATATTCCTGTCCTATCCTGTCCTTGAATAGTAGCAACAGAAATGGAAAAAAACAAACAAACAAATATTTGAGAGATATTTTGGAGGTGAAAGTCACTATTGTCCTGGGTAAAGGGAAGAGGAACTTTGAAGGTATCTTAGCCTGAGCCCATGTGGTGCGAAGATGGTGATACTGAACAGAAATGGAAAGTCACAAAGAAGAGCAGGCTTAGAGGAGTGGGGCATGAGTTCAATTCTGACCATCGAAGTGCAGCTGTCAATGGGATGTTCCTGATGAGACCGAATCTAGCAGACATGTTGAAATCTGGCAACTCTGGGAAGCAGCCAGAGTTGGAAATACACAGTTGAGAACATTTTGAATGTAATGGAAAGCTCTTAGAAAGTGCATGGCACTTAGTAATGGGTTCAGCGTGTGGGAAATGCTCCTGAGTACAAACCCTGTTGTATACATCTCCTAAACCCACTCGCATTCTTGCCAGTGATGGGTGCTCAAGAAATAACAAAGAGATGAGTGAATAATGAGACGCTCAATATATGTTTGTTAAGTGAGTAAATAAAAAACCAAATGATTCGATGATGAATGCATGAAGTCCCGGAACAATAAGTGAGAAGAGAGTCAGACTGGGGGCATACTATTGGGAATATAATGTGGAATGCATTTTTGCAAAATTCCACCAAGAGCCTGAAGAAATCTTTGATAGAAAAGTAGGTGAGAAGCTGAACGGACCGCAAGCATGCTAACTTGGCGAGAGTAGCCAGTGTGCCCTCTCTGCCTCATGGGGATTTCTGGGACATCACAGAAGTTTTCTGGCTTGTGAGCCTCCGTGTCCTGGCTGCAGTCGAGCTCTGGGTCATCTTTTGTTTCATTCAGTCCCAAATCAGAAGATTCTCTTGGATGCTGGCTCTCAGCTGGGAAATGGAAACTATTTGCATGGCCATGAAGGAAGCTTTCTGCATCTGGCAGGGTCTCCGGGCTGGAACCAGCATAAAGAGAAAATTAGGAAATAATCAAGTAGGCTATGCTCTCGGTACATTTCATTGTTAGTATTCCAGTTACCGGGGAGGATGTCTCAAGCTCTTCCTGGTTTATTGCCTTGAACATGAAAAAAAAAAAAATCTCCATATAGCTCAAGTTCATGAGCATGAGTTCTTACAGCAAGAAAGTCTGTAAGAATCTGTGAATAGTGCAGGATGGCATGGGTGAGAAACACAGTCTGTCAGGACCTTTTTCCATTTGCTCACTGCTCTTCTGGCCCAGGCCCGAGGGGGCAGAACAAAGCCTATTTTGTGCTTCCCAAAGCACCCCTGCTGTACTTTCGAGGGTTTTTCTTTTCCCCAGAAGCCTCCTTGAGGGAATTTTTAGCCCTTCCCTTCAATGAACTAAATGAGGCCACTGTTTTGCTGGTGTTTGGTATAAGGAAGGGCAGTCTCTATCTCACACTTATAATCTTTGCATAGTTCACGGAGGAGGCAGAAATCTGTGTGGTATAATCAGGATGGAGAAAACTCCCTCTGCTCCAAAAGGTGCCCCTTCCCCCTACCCCAATGCTGAAGGATCTGCTATACTGTTCCAACCCTCATAAAGTAGATGCCTTCCGTCTGCTTCTCCTGCTCCTAGCTCATCCCTATCACCTCCAATGAGCAGTGACCTGGTCCTGCTTGGGGATGTCCGGGAACAAGGCAGCACCTTGAGAGGGAGCCTGCTGTGTGGACAATGTTCATTATTTTACAAAGTTCCAGTTCACACTGAATTAAAATCCACCCCCCTGGTTTACATTTCATATTTCTTCCATGCAATTGTAAATACTTTTTTTTTAAAGATTTTATTTATTTATTTGACAGACAGAGATCACAGGCAGGCAGAGAGGCAGGGAAGCAGGCTCCCTACTGAGCAGAGAGCCTGATGTGGGGCTCGATCCCAGGACCCTGAGATCATGACCTGAGCCGAAGGCAGAGGCTTTAACCCACTGAGCCACCCAGGCGCCCCAGCCTTGTAAATACTTGAAGAGAACTAGTGTGTCTCCATTTACCAAGCAAAATATTATCAGCTGTTTCCCACTGGTCATGATTACCAGCCCTGATTAAAGCAGATACTATCCTCCCCCTTCCCTTCTTCCTACTTGCTCCTGATTTTCTCCCCATAATATTTCTGCATCTGTATGTGCTAGTCACTGTGCTAGATGGCCTTTGCCTCCACTATACACCATGTACACTTGGCTCTTAAAGGGAAGCGTAGAACTCACCTTAGACTGACTGAGGTCATGGACGACTTGGGAGTTACATGGATCCGAATTCAAGTTCCAGTATGTGCTTTCATTTTGCTGTAAGATCCAGTCAAGTTTCTTGACCATGATGAACATCGATTTTGTTATTTGTAATATGGAGAAAGTGGTCTCTGTTTCGGAGGGGTAGAGACAATATGTGCAAACTGCCTAGCACCTCACCTGGGCCGAGCAGGTGGGCCATCACTGAGAGCAACTGGGTCCATTATGCCATGCTATTAGGTCAAATATGAGCATGGAAGGCTCTGGATTATCAAAATATCAGCCACAAACCTAGCCATCTGTGAACTTGTTCAACATGCCATCTGTGTTTTCCTTTAAGTTACTGATAAAAATATTGGCCAGGATGTGGCCTTAGGAAGAGCCCTGTGACCTTCTATAGGGACACCATCTTCTTGTGCCTTCTTTCTTTAATAAGCATTCCTTGGTGGGGGACATTGAGCAAGTTGTACATAGAACTGTGCTCTTTTCTGGTCTATGTTTCTCCCTCTCTTCCAAATGAATATTGTGAGAGCTTTTGTCAATTGCCCTGCTGAAATCCAGATAGTCTATGTCTAGATCATTCCCCTGATACAGTCATGAAAAGATCCCTTCTCTCCCATGCATTCTCTTTTGAAAGGCAAACCCTCTCGGGAGGGCTAACATGTTGCCTTGATTCACAGTAACCTGGTAGTGATCTAACAGATCCCTTTCTAACTGATTCAGCTGGGAGTGAAGAAGTCACTAACTACTGGAAGTGAAGGGAGGGTTGCTAATCTTAGCATGAAAGTGTGTAGTCACAGCAGAATGGAGAATGACAATAAATCTTATTGACTTAGCAAATGAGCTCAGAATGGACCCAGGCACAGACCCACCTTTACAAAGAGATAAAGACATGAGACTGATTGCATAGCCTCTGAGGATTCCCATACATGCTCACAAATATGCCCTTCTCTCCCCTTCTGTTCTAAAAATCGCCAGATTCAGCAAATGTCAAATGCACTTTACTTTCCCTTCTTTCAGCCTCAGCAGGGGACTGCAGGGGTGCTAGGTCCCTGTTGCTACAGATGTTCAAGTTTAGCCCAACTCTAAAATCCCCATTAAAGGCGATAATAGCAGCCAGCATTCATGGAGGGCTGACTTACATGCATTACATGCTAATCCTCACAACCCTGTGATGGAGACATCATTGTCATCCCTATCTTACAGCTAGGGAAATGAAGCCTCAGAGAGGGTGGACAATTTGCTTAAAGCCACACAGCTATGCAGGGAATAGGGCCAGGTCTCTGTCCCAATTCTTCTTCACTTAAAAGAGCTCTTAATATTTAGACAAATAATTCCTTCCAGTCCTGTTTTAAGGATTCCTTGTTTGACAACTAACAAGACTGTACTAGCAAGGACTCTAGGGGTTGGCTGAGGGAGATGGGACCACTGAGGCCCTTTCAGCTTCCTTCTATCCACTCCATCTCTCTTCCTGGAGGTTTCATGCCACTCTGTGTCCTCCTAGGTGGCCTGGCTGCAGCTCCTGTGACCACAGTGATCTGGGGTGGACTCCCCCAATTTAACTTGTGGCTCACACCCAAGGAGACATCTGCTCTCTGGAATTCATACTGCTGGGAAGCCGCCCTCAAAATTGTTTTGGAAATGGGCGGCGGTGTCTTGGAACAGCTTGACTGGGGGCTGCATCTCATTACTGACATAATTGTGACCTTTCAGCAGAATATGGAAAATGCCATTGATAGAATATGCAAAAATGATGTCAGTGCTATGATATGGGAGGGAAAGAGACGGCCCGTGTGGGATATTTATTTTAATGATATCACCATCATTTGTTATGTGGTTCGAATTAAATAGAAGTCTTTGAGTCTAAACTCCACCAATGAACTCTCAAAACATCCCCTTGTTTTGTCTGGTGTCATTTAGCACTCAATCTGCTCCATTTCCTGGCTGACCAGAGTCCTTGATATGATTTCTTTGTTCTGATGACTAAAATCAGAAATAAGGGGCCTTTATCTTCAATCACATTGTACCCTTAACGATCCAAGATTCAAGACTTCTTTCATGAGAGTAGGAGGAAAAGTGATTTAAATTAAGGAGACAGGTGAGATGGAGCCCCAATTATAGATAAGTTAACATGGACGCATGCACATGGACACACACTAAAGTCGAGATAAAAGTGTGCTGTGATAAACACATTACAGAAATTATGAATATGTTTACGTGACATTTTGGCAAATTTCCAACATGTGGCTGCTGGGTTGCATCTGAAAGCCCTTCCATTCTACCAGGTGACTGAGCTCAGTGAAGCAGATGGTTCTTTGTGGCTCCCAGCTGTTGCTCTGCCCAAGCTGTAGAGCTAGCACATTTGCTAATAATAGCTCTATTAATAAAGTGAAAACAATAGTCCACATCCCCACCTTCCATTAACAATGCATTTTAATGCTCTCACTCATGTTACCTCACTTGACTTTCTCAACGTCCCTGTAAAAGAATTGTTCACATTATGAAGGTCATGAACATTTCCATTTTGCATATGAAGAAACAGACCCAGAGTGATGGCATTTGCCCTCAGACACATGTGGTTAATGGTAAATGCTGGAACCCTCAGTGTTGGGCTGATGATGCCCTCCCTCCCCAGTTGGACAAGACAGCCCAGAGGAGCACATTCTCACCTGAGTCAGCACCAGGCTGAGGTGATCTGCACAAATGGCCCAGCACAGAAAATCTCATGCACAATTCCCACCCCAAAGGCCAGTGATGTGTTGCTATAGGAATTAACAGTTACTACAGAGCTCTGTAGAGCTCTATAGTGAGGCTCTGGGAAGAGCACTGTATAAACCTTTCCCGGTGTGTGAGGGCAGAGATGCATAATGTATTAGTTTGCCAGGTCTGCTCTAACAAATTACCACAGACTGGATAGCTCAAACAACAGAAGGTTATTCTTTCATAGTTCCAGAAGTCTAGAAGTTCAAGATCAAGGTGTCAGCACGGTCAGTTTCTTCCAAGACCTCTCTCCTTGTTAATCTTCTCCCTGTGTCTTTCACGGTCTTTTCTCTGTGTGTGTCTGTCCTAATGGTCTAATGTCTTAATGTCCTCTTCTTATAAGGACACAGTCTATTGGATTAGGGTCCACCTTAATGAGTGCATTTTAACTTATTTAGGTCTTTCAAGACTTCATCTCCACATATGGTTACTTTCTGAGGTCCTAGGGGTCAGCATTTCGACAGATGAAAGGGGCGGGGGAACAGATTACAAGAAGTATATAGAGTGTAAGGAGAAGCAGAACACACATGGGAGCTGTGCTACATTTATTCTTTCACAAGTATTGGGTGCCTGTTTGTGCCACGCTCTTTGCTCCAGGGACTGTTGGACCCATCACGGCCCAATAAAGTCCATTTGAGGGCTATGGGACTTCTACGTGTTCTAGCATCTACTACCAATGCTAGTCCCACAGAATGGAGAGAAGACAAACTTAGCACCGGTTCTCTTTGCTGTGCATAAAAGCACTTGGGAAACTTGTCAAAGCCCAGATATTTAGGCTTCACCCCAGAGATTCTGATTCTGGGTGGGCCCAAGAATCTGCATTTCCAGCAACCTCCCAAATGAGGTGGACACAACTGATCCATGGACCACACTTGGGGTAGCACTGCCAAATACCACACTGGGAATTTGTCCTTCTCTGTTCTGACTTGTATTATTTAGAAGTCTCAGGATTATGAACAATATCTATTCTAAAAGCTCTTTTCCTCAGGTTAGGCCAAGGGTGCAAACTAAGATAATATGTTCATTTTACAGACTTGAGAGCTGTGATTATACACAAAGCATGTGCAATTCATCCTTTAATCTCCTGCCTTTGTGCAGGAGGACCTGAAGAGTGCTAGTCTCCATGAAATCAAAGAACGTGTTTTATTGCTCATTACATCCACATTTATCCTTTTGCTTGTATACAATAAGAAGACAATCAACATTGCTAATGAAGGAGAGCATTGTGGCACATTGGCAGGATACCCTTCCTGAGGGCTTAGTTTTGAGTATTTGGAATTTAGAGAAGAGTCTGTGTTCTGAAACTTCATTTGAAAGCAGGCCACTTTCTATTTAGAACAGCTTTTCCAAAGAAATAGTTAACAGTCCATTCACAAAAGCCCATTTAACCTGTAATGTGGCTGAAGTATTTACATCATTCCTAACCACGGTTTCCCAGAGTAAAATGCATTCCAAGTTCCAACACGAATACCCAGAGCAAACATTTCCCTTAATGACTTGGGTGGGGGAAGGGGAAGAAAGAACCGGTAAGTGGAGCTGAGGTGACAGAAGGGTAACCATGTGTGGGAACGTGGGAGCAGTTGCAATATGGAAGTCAGGACTGTGGGCACAGGCTCTAATACTCCTGAATCTGTACAGTGGCTGGAGCTATTTATTTGTGTGTTGATACATGTATTTGTGTATTTGTTTACTAATAGAGATTATATGTACATTATCATTTATTGCTCTTTAATTCATGTGAGTTTATCTTGTCTCTGCGACTAGATTATAAACTCTTCAAGGTCTAGCACCATGTATGATACCTATACTGCCTTTTGCAGTAGCATCTTGAAATCAATTACTTACACGGTTGTTCATTCTACTGACATGCTAAGTCCCAGCGGGTACCATCGATCTGGTTGTGAGGAGTAGTGAAGTCACGGATTTGAAAGTGCTGACAATGGCAGGAGGACAGGTGGAGGTTTCACTGGTCATGCTCTGCCAGGAATTTAACTCCAAAGAGAAAAGAGGAAGCTGGACAAAAATCATTTCCTTTGATCTCATGGGAAATCAGACTGAAGGAGAATTGGCGTATAAATAGCTTTGCTCTCACCAAATATTCTTGTGGTGCCAGGATAGGTTAACTATAGGATCAAGAAGACGGGTCAGTGAAATTGCTAGAGATTAGCAAATCAAATAGGACCATTGCCCATTCTGGAAGCTCTCTGGAGGTTAAATAAGCCTGGAGCTGGACTTGGCAATGGGGTATCCCTGTTTCTGTTCCTGGCTGTGGAAGCTTTGTTAATGGCATGGCCCACACGTTATTCAACTCTAAAAACTTGTAACTTCAAGCACTCCTTACCTTCAGGAGATAAAAAGAAATTGTCTTAATTGTATTCTTTTTCTGGAGAGGCTTTTTGTTATAGCGAAAAGAATACTAAACTAGAAGTGAGAGTATCTGTGTTCTGATCCCTGTTCACTCTCACTGAACAATTAAGGAATTCAATTTACCTCTTGCTATCTCAACCAATGATCTTCAAAGTTTCTTCCAGCTCTATTAGGCTGTAAGTCTACTATTATTCTTTGGAATTAACCAAGGAAATAATATTAGAGAAAATGATATTGGAAAAATAATATTAGGGAAAGGGACAAATATACCCATTGTCATCATTTCTATTCAACAATTCACTGGAGGTTCAAGCTGGTGTGTTGAGGGAAAATAAAGAAACAAAATGTACAAGTTCTGAAGAAGAAGAACTAAAACTGATGAGTCTTCCTCAAGTTGACATATGTATTTAATGCAATCTCAACCCCAATTTTAAAAATCCCAACAAAAATTTTTTTAATTAAACAAATTTCCTTTATTAAATAGAAGCTATAATCTACAGTCTTAGAAGCCTGAAAGTTCAGAAAATTAAAATTTTAAAATCTATTCAAGGATCCCTCTTAAGATCCCCAACATGACTTGTCTGCCCACATAAGACAGCACTCTTATAAAACATCACCTAAGGAAGGACTATCACAACCCTCCCCAGACCTCCCAGGCCGCCACATTGTGAAGTGAAAAAGAGGGTGAGGGGTATAATGGATTAGGTCCGTGAGAAAGTAAGGGGTCATGGGATGTATCTGCAGCCCTGGGGAAGAATTAATCTAAACAACTTAAAAGAACCTCTGAAGAGAATGGAGAAAAAGAAAAGGATATAAGGGCATGCAAGTTAGTTTGTTGGTTTTGTGTCAGGAGTTGAGTGGTTTTCCAATTGATATGTTCTATTCTCTTTCATACGAGTTAATACTAATAATTAACACTTGCTTTGTATTACCATATTCCAAGCATTTCAACTATATTAACTCATTTTATCCTCTGAACAGCCCTGTGAGAGGCTGTTCTTTTAGTGTATCCCCACGAAAGCAGAGGAAAGGGAAACGTAGAAATAGGTTAACTAATTTACCCAAGGTCACACGGAGCCCAGATTCACACCAGGTAACCTGGCTCTGGAGCCCACAGTCTTAACCACCACTTCACCCTGCAGTTTGTTTTCATTCTGTAAAAGAGGGAATTCAGTTGGAAATGCTCTTGTGGGGGACAAGTGACAACGCCTTCTGAGAAAATGCAGAGAGCTTTCCTGGTGTTGTCAGAGTCTCCAGGGAGGCTGGAGACCATGCTTTGTTGGCCCGAGAAAGAACTTCTGAATATGTTCCAAGACAGGAACAACCAGAAATCAGGCTAGCTTCCCTACCAAAGGACAATAGTCTTTCAGCAGGTTCCAAATATAATACTAAAAGGCTGTTCAAAGAATAGAAGCTACTCAATCCTGGCACTTGGTGTTGCTAATTGCTCATTTTCTGACTTTTTTTTTTTTTTTTTAAATTTAAAGGCGAGGAGGAACGTGCTCTTCTCCAGAATTACCCTTGGAGAAAAAGCTAGAGGGAGATACTAACTCCCAAATTGTCTTCTGAAATGAGTAAGTGGATAAAAAGGATATAGTAGACCAAATAAAAGAAGAGGTGAAATTAAACCATTAGGAGGGGGTGTAATGAAATTGTTGACTTATTGACCAAATTATGCGGTTTCAATTTTTAGGAACACTGTGCTTCATAGAGAACTGCTGAACCATCAGTGCTATTTATATCACTAGGCAGGCACTCAGGGGCACCCCGTGAGCCTAAAGCTATGACTCAAACTTCCAGTCTCGACGAGCTGGTCAGACATAAATATTCTCCTGATCTCCACAATCCCATGCACATTAATGCTCATTCTCAACAAACTCTAGTAGATTGACTGTTTGATCAAAGGACTGGAATCTTTCCCAAGAACAGGCTAGATTTTAAAAATGGAAATGATGTTGGAACAGAACCTTAGAATTTTTCACATATTTATTAGAAAGAAAAGAGAAGATGCACAATAAATTTTCAAAGTATACAAATGGTACTAATCATGTTTATACAGTCAAATGTTGATTTGAGGTTAATAAACCAGAAAATCACCAGAGACTCACAGAGCGGCCAGAAGAGTAGGGTTGAGTTTGCTTGTGGGTATGTGCAAGTTAATTCAGACAGAGAAATGACCCTGTCTCGTCTGCTGGAACTAAAAGAAAAAAAAAAGCCAAACAGTAAACATCACTAGGGAGAAAGTTGGGAAAATACGATTGTTTCAGTCAACGTAATTTTCTACACACTTGAAATGCTACAATAAATAAATTGTACTCATTACTTCCAGAAAAGATCAGAATGCACAAGTAAGTATATTTTTACAACTTATTTTGACAGAAAGGGCGACAATAAACCTCGAAGAGGAAGGTCTAAAGCAAAGACAGTTTGGAAGGGGTGTTTCTTGAGGGAGGGCAGCCAAGATGGAGAATCAGAATCTCTGTTGAAAGGAGATAAGACATGGGGTGGGAACATTGTACAGAGGTTCAGATTAGAAGAATAAAGTCAGAATGGAGATGGCAAGAAAGCGCGGCCCGGACTGGAAGATGACAGGAGCTTGGAACCATTTGGATCAAAGATGATAGTTCAGGACTAAGGTCATAAACTTCAGCTCTCCTTTATGATACAGATGTGGGGGCTGAGAGGAAGGGCATATGAAGAATCTCAGGGCCATGTTAGATTATTAAGGAAAATGGGTACTTTTAAGTTTCTAATCCTAATATTTGAGAGATGATAACCACGTCTTCTTACAAGGTGTAGCTTGTAGCCTTTGTCAGACACCAAGGCCTGATTGGATGAAACAAGGCTCTATGCCTGTATGGAAATGATTATGGCAAGCAAAAATGTGAATTCCTAGAACCTAAGACACACCTTTATTTGAATATAGACAGAAAATATCTTGGAAATAATTGTAAATGATCTGGCTCTGCATTTGTTTGGATTCTCCATACTTATGCTTCCTTCATAGGAGAGAAAAGAGAACTAAAAATCCGTTTTCTTTTGGAACAGTCACATGCTTTTGGCATCTCACATGGAGAGGAAACTTATTTTCTCTTTTCTGCTCTAGTAAACAATTGTGTAGCTTTCTCCACTGTCTGGTTGGTGGTGAATTGCACGTACAGTGAGTTGATGAGAGTGGCTACACTGTCTTTTAAAAACCCCACGAAGCACCATTAGAATCCCCAGCCTGAGGAATTGCTAGGTTACAAGTACTGTTAGGACTCCTCTTTCTTGGTTTATGTCTGCTAGCAAGATCATCATAAAATGATGTGACATTTTAGTTAAAGTCCTTCAGCCCATGGTTTTAAATTATTTGGTTTTAAATTATTTGGCAAAGGTCTCTGCCCTTACGATTAATTTCTTCCACACATTTCTCTTTGTAAGCACGGGCCCGTTGTCAAACACTGTAAGGAAGCAAACCTATTCTTTTTGAGATGTTTCTTATTCGATTCCTGCCTTCTTTCCACTTGTATTTCATAGCGAACCTGAGCTTGTCTCTTCTTTTCTGGAATTGCAGCTATTTCAGGGAGAGATATATATAGCTCCATAACAATGATTTACATAATAATAATACATACTATATATTCTATTTTATATAGTATATGTTATCATGTAGTTCTTAATAGAGCAGAAAGAATATTTGATGATCCCTAATTTTTATAGAAAGAAAACATCTTAATTGTTTTTCAAGAGGGAAGATAACTTCTCTCGGGATGGTTATCAACTCCCCAAATCCTTAAAATTAGTGGAAATGAGGCTTTTGAGGAGAGAAAATGACTATAGATCTGCTTTGTAGGTGAGACCTCCGGTATAGAACTGAGAATCAGAATCAATTTTGGAATCCATTCCATTAGGTGAGAGAAGATTCCTTTTTGGAAAAAGAAAAACATCCAGGTACAGCATATCGGCACTATGTGGGGACTTGAGAGCTATTCCAAACCCAAATCTTCTAGGACCTCTGGGAAGCAGGAATGTAACTGCCTGGTGTGATTCAGTTCACCATGGGGAGACTGCTAGGGTGGAGGGTCACAAACGCACTTGGGTATGGATGCCTGATGGAAGTACACTCACAGGCACTCGTTAGACTCAGGTAATATCCCTTCCTTAAAATTAAATCTGTATGTGGGTATTCTGGGACCCCCTCTGGTGTTCACAGCTCCATACGTTTGCACAGGGCCACATGTAACCAGACTTCGTTTATGCTGTCTACCAAAGCCAAGTCTTTGGAGAATTAAAGATGCACACAAGGGAGTACTAGCAGCATCAGGGGAAAGACGTGGGCCTCATGCTGTCTGGTTGGGGCAATCCTGCAGGACGGCATAGAAATGTGGAGTCCTAGGGTTGGGTGAATCAAGGAGAAGTGTGTTCTCAGGATGTTAGACACCAACACAGCCAAGGTTGGAGGTAGGTAAGCAGGTAGGGGGCTTGAGATGACACCATGCATAGATTACTCATTAAAAAGAGAGCACTATGGTGCCAGGAGCCAAATTTGAGAGTGGTAAGTGGGAGACACAAAGTAAGGTCCTTGCCCTCTAGTTTAGGAGACAACACTAATAAAACACAAATGAGGCCCACGGGGTAGCACAGAAAACAACATTTTGTTAAGTACCAGATTATGTGTCTGATGATTCTGTTTCCTTAATTAAGACTTGCTAGGTTATCTTTCCAAAGCCCATCCATCCTGGTCTACACCGACTGGGTAGCAACTCTTGGTGGTGTTGCACGAAAGCCTCCTGGTCCCGACAGATGGATTCCTTCCAGACACAGAACTAGAAAAATTTTCCACCAATGAGATAGGACTTTTTTTAAGTGGAAAAAGAAAGAAAAAAAAAAAATCTTTGTCAAACCAACTAAGGTCAATTTGATAAAGTCTCTATTATATTTAGCCAGATGATCCCTGTATAGAAAAATTTTAAGAGACACCCATCGAAGATGTTATGAACGAGCTTTCTAATTTTCAGCTGTTATCAATTATTGCTCAGTTCAGCCACTCTGTTTTTAATGTGTTACAGAATGCCTGGAAATTTGTTTCTAGCTCTTGAACTTGTGGGTCCTCCCATGCCCTTTTGCTCCCAAAGCACCCACAGAAGTTTCCATCCAGCCTGGGCCTGCTGTGGATGAGGAAGGACCCATATGTATGACCTTGTTAGGGGAAAGCACTCAACCACCCTTAGTAGTTGCTTTCCTCCATTTTTTTGTGTCTCATTGAAAGAGAAAGGACAATTTCTGTCTTGGAAAGTTACTGTCACTTAAAATAAACATTTTAGAACATCTTAATTAATTCATTGTAAGCTTCCTCTACTATCTACAAACATTGCCAGCAACACGAGCTCTCAGGGGTCCTGGGACATAGAGAATTGGTTAATATGACTTATACTCAAATTTAAAAATTTTTTTTTAAAAATCACCTTTATTAAAATATAACTTAAGATAAAATTCACTCATTAGAAATGTGCAGCTCTATGAATTTTGACAAATGCACATAACCAGGTCACCTACACTCCTATTGAAATATAGATCACTTCCATCATCCCAAAAGTTCCATTTGCCCCTTTGCAATCATTCCCCAGCCCCCAGACAGCCACTGCTCTTTGTCACTGTAGATTAGTTTTGCCCTTTCTGGAACTTTCTACAAATGCAATCATGCAGTGTTTACTCTTGTGTCTGGCTCCCTTTGTTCAACACACTGTTTTTGAGATTCATCCATGTCCTATCAGCAGTTCCTTCCTTTTTGAGGCTTTTTATGTGTATTCAGGGAGAAAGAGGCTTCCTTGCGCAACCGCATACTTGCTGGTAAGAAGATTTTAATGACGATCTGATTTTTGTCTTTCAGGGGTTTCTTGCAGATTCTTGTAAGACAGAATAAAATTCCGTAACATCTCCTTTGTCTGAAATGAATGGAGATTTCTATATGGCCAAGGTACACGGGACAATCAAACTACAGCTTAAAATAAAACATATGTGTTGAGGGGCACCTGGGTGGCTCAGTGGGTTAAAGCCTCTGCCTTCAGCTCAGGTCATGATCTCAGAGTCCTGGGATCGAGCCCCACATCGGGCTCTCTGCTCAGCAGGCAGCCTGCTTCCTCCTCTCTCTCTGCCTGCCTCTCTGCCTACTTGTAATCTCTGTCTGTCAAATAAATAAATAAAATCTTAAAAAAAAAATATGTGTTGAGTTTTAATGCACTGACTGATTTTAGAACCTATTTTTGCTGTCAGTTAAGGTTATGAATGACTTGAGTATCCTGTGAAATCTTTCAAGCCTGGAACTACCCAAAGCTTTCATGGGTATGATCTCACAATCTTTCTCTTCCTATCCTTAGGCCTTGTGTTTAGAGGATACGGCCCCAAGATTTTTGTCAGCAACTTCAAAAGTCTTTGGTGTTTTCCCTCATCAATGATAAGGCTTTAGAATATAAGTTGAATAACCAGAAAAATGTTGACAGGGTAAGAGGAAAAACACAACAAGTATTTATGAATCATTTAGTTGAAATACAGACAAGTGAGCCCTTATTTCCTCTCTCCTGAAGTTTGTGATCCAGAAAGAGCTATAAGAACTCTGGTTGCAGGGGGAAATCAGAGACCTCTAGGGGAATTCAGTGAGGAGAAGGAGCAGTTTGAACTCCTGAAATACAGATTTTCCAGAGAAGAATTGACATTGGAACCAAAACCTAACAGAAAAGTCAGACTTTCAATAAATGAGAAAAATCAGGGCCTTGCAGACAATGGGAAGCTGCCTCTATCGGGTGCTTATCATGGGTCAGGATTGTGCTGCCAGCATGGCACGTGTGGTCTGGGTTCTCACAAGGACTCCCAGACTATGTATTATTTATTATCCTTGCTTCTGGAATGAGGTAACAGAGGACCGACCGCAAGTCCCACGAAATCTAAGTGTCGGAACTGGGATTTGAACTCATGTTTCCTTTGCTCCAAAACACATGCCCTTACCACATGGCCCTTCTGCTGGACTCTCCCCACTTTCCCATCACTAAGACTGCCTCCTTGGTGGCTTCTGCCACCTGGCTCATCACTGCCCTTGGTGGCAGTCCCTCCCGGCCTTCCTAGAGGCGAAGAGCATTGGCTTTCTCTCTGTCTCAGGTCCTGCCACCAGATCCTGGTTACTGCAGTGTCTGTGTGAACAACACACACACAATGACATCCTAGGAGTCATGATGGCCTTCTCTCCGGTGGTTTCTTCTCCTTTCCATTTCTGCTACCCAGTGTATCTTCATACCTTAGGCCCTGTCACCACCCAGAATGGTTCACCTCTGAAATCTAAGCTCTAGTACCTCATCTCCGGCCACAAGCTCACACTCTCTCAGCCTTGTCCCTCCTACACCTGCTCTTAACTGTACCTGCTTTATATCCCTTCACTTCTCCTAACCGAGTAGCTCTTTCCCAGTCTGACTTCTTGATCTACATTGGGCCACAGCATGGATCCCCAAACTACATTCTATCTCAGATCTTTTAGGCCCTGTCCTTCCTAGTCCCTGCCCAGCCCAGCAAAACCTCTGGACCAGTCTAACAGTCTGTTGCTAATGCTGTTGAGTGTCACTGGAGCAAACCACAAGAGAATATGCTGGATTCACTATGAACTCCTGGTCTCCTCCTTCAATTGGACCTCGAACATCTTTCACAAGTCTTTTTTCTTGACCTATGCTGGTTCTTATCCCTTACCATGCAGTCACCATTTCAAATCTTTATTTGTGTCCTCTAATTCTCTATCCAAACTCTAGTCTTTACCTTTGGGAAGAGATGTGTCCTATCAAGAGAACTGAAGTCATCAGGTGTGAATTAGATCAACTTTCCAAAGTCGTATCAGCTTACTATGTCCCTGACCCTCTTTTGCTCCCTGTCTGCAAGCCCCCTGGGCGAGCCATGCCACTTCCTATCCAAGGGCTATATCACCTATACTCTAAATTCCACTCCTTCCTGCCTCCAACTGAAGATCCTGTAATGATTCCCTTTCTCTCTTATATTTCCAACCCTTCTCTCAATTTGCTATCTCTTTCTTTTCAGCTTTTAAAAAATGCACAAGTACCTCCTATCCTAAAAAGGTATCAGTTGACCTTTTGTGCCCCTCTGGCTATAGCTCCATCTCTCCCATTTCATTTTCCGCCAAGTTTCTGGGAAGAATATTCTATACTTATTATTCTCTCTATACCTATTCATCTCCTTTTCACTCCTGCTCTTTGCCCTTCACTGATTTACACAAAGTATAGACATAGGTCTCACCTCAGCTCCCTGAAACTCAGCTTCAACAGTAGACTCAGCCATTAATAGAAGTTTAACAAAGTCTTGGCTCTAATGTATATGGGGATTATAATGCAGGAAAGACACACCTTATCTGAGTGACCTAGAATAAGTTGCTTAATCTCTCTATGCCTTGGTTTTCTCATCTGAAAAATGGGTATGATAAGAGTCCGTCCCCCTTAGAGTTATGAGGGTTGCATGGGCACACTTACGTGATGTGCTCAGAACAGCATTTGAGGAGGGTGAACCTTTATGACTACCGCTGTCAATGGTGATTAGGTAGTTTTGTAAAACTGCTAAAAAAGGAAAACAAGTCAAAATCAGGTCTCACCATCAAAATCCATGAGTCATTCCTCCCCCCAGGAGTGTCTTCCTGGCTGTACTTCTTTAAAGAGGACTCTCTAATGAGAGTCCCTTGTCCCTGTCCCGAGTCTCTGCCCAAAGTGGGACTCTCTGCCCAGCATCTTCCTAATTTCTGCAGATTTTTTGCTCTGCCCACATGTCAGCACTCACTGTCTGAAATACCTGCATTTAGATTTGTTCCCTGGTTCAGATCTTTCCCAAGGACGGGTCAGACTCTTTCTTAACACCCTTGTGACTAAGGGAAGGAGGATAGTTCATCTCTACCTATCCCTTCAACCCCTACTCCCAAATGCTGGTGGGCACACCATGCCTGTTACCCACCCACAAGAGCAGGCAGATTGTTCTGAATGTACAAGTGAGGAGTGCAGAGCAAGTAAGAATGTGCCAAACCACAGAGCTAGGACAGGTGATGGAGAATTCATGCTGTCTCTCTGACCAGAGATCTCTCCGTTCCCTGACACACAGCATTGCTTCATTTCTCATAAACCAGAGTGGAGTCATTTCCAAACCAACCTAAAGCACAGTGGCTTTCAAGATGTAAAAGTTAGTGATGAAGTTTGAATAAAGGGACATTTCTTCAAGGATTTTTCTTGCAGATTCGGCCAACTTCTTAGCTAGAATTTGCAATTACTATCACTGTGTCTCCTTCCAGTGGGAGAATGCATGTTCCCTTTCCTTTGTGCACGCAAATGTTCTTTAAGAAATCAGACTTGTTGACAGTCTAGGAGAAAGCCTTTCATGGTTTCTCACAGGTTTGCTGGGGATGAGGTCACCGAGCCGGCTCACACAGAATGTGTGGGAGAGAGAAGAACAAGCGTGGTTACAGGTATAAACGCCATCCTTAGGCTGATGTTAGCCAAATCTTCATATTCAGCGAAGACTTCTGCTCTGAATTCTGGAGTCCTCTATCTAACTGGCCATTTGGCATCTCCACTGGGATACTTCACACTGTCCCAGAGTTAAAGCATCCTGATGGAACTTTTAATTTTATTCTCCCACCTCCAGAAATATGATCCTCCCCGTTGTTTCTGACTGCAGCAGAGGGCACCACCAGGGCCCAAGGAGACAGCGAAGGGTTTTTATCAGAAAATGGCATGACTAACTTTATTTGTTTATAAGAACGTCATCCTAGAAACAATGTGGGGTCAGGATTTACAGTTGAGAGGAGGGAATTGAGTTGGTGGCTATTAAGAAGGGAAGCTGTAAGTCTTCGTGCCTGAGTTACTTTCTTTATGTTAACGAAATAGGATATCTAAGAGTAAGATAATGGAGTGCGTTTCTAGAAACTGTTATTAGGTTTATCCATATGAAATGATCATTTATAGGCAACAAACATTGAGTAGCAGCAAATTGTATGATTCCCTTACTATGTTATAACAGGGCAGACACACATCTCTATCAAAAATAGGAAGATATCTGGCTCAGTTGGTAGAGCATGTGACTCTTGATCTCAGGGTCATGAGTTTGAGCCCCACATTGGGTGTGGAGCCTACTTAAAATAAAAACAAACAAACAAACACACATAAGCATTTATTTCTGGTTTAAGTACAAAGGATGGAACACTTTCTGGAAAGCAATTGTATCCTAAGTCTTAAAACAATAAAATGTCACATGGTTTTTTTACTTGAGAGAATAAATACCAATGAAAACACCAATGGAAAAGAAGTCATTCCAGAAGTGTTTATAACAGGAAAAAAATGGAATTAGTCCAAATGTTCATTTGCAAGACACTTTAAATAAATAAGCATCATCTGTTCTGTGAAATAGCACACAACTATTAAAGTGATGAGTAGAATGAAAATTTAATGTCACGAAAAGATCTCCACAATATATTCTTGAGCATCAGGACGAGATAGAAAACAGATGGGTCCTATGATACCACTTTTATTAAAAATAGGTTTCTAGGTCTAATTATTACAATATGCAGAGAAAATTACCAGCAAAAATGGTATTCCTAAGTGTTAACAGAGACTACCTCTGAGCGGTGGACTTCCAGAAGATTTTTTTTTTTAATGTAACTGAGGATTTTATAAAAACTTGGGGCAACTTTATATTATTTTTATATAAAGCAAAAGCTTTATATTTTTATAAAGCAAAAGCTACATTCAAAAGAAAAAAACTAACCAAAAAGAAAAATCTTTATAAATATTTAAATGCACATAGGAGTTGATCACTTCTTAGGGAAAACCCCAGTGTTCAGATGAACCTGGTTAATCTTTGACATGAGCAGCGATGGGTACCTTGCTACGTTTTCCGTGACATCAACATTAAAAACAGAGACTTGGTCCTTCCACAGATGACATTCGGTGCCTGTAAACAGGGGATATGCAGCGTGTTTGTACCAACACAGAGAGCCTGCGGATCTCATGAGCTATTGGCAGTTGTTCCTCTTTTCTCAGAGATACAGACAGCTCTGCGGGTTGAAAGCCCCACTGTCAAGTCTAACACTCTCATATAAATTCTAATTTTTGAAGTAAAAGCAGCTCTTCTATCAGCTGTTTGTTTTTTTAGGATTCCTGGTTTCCTGATTCCTTTTTTTAAAAAAAGATTTTATTTATTTATTTGACAGAAATCACAAGTAGGCAGAGAGGCAGGCAGAGAGAGAGGAGGAAGCAGGCTCCCCGCTGAGCAGAGAGCCCAATGTGGGGTTTGATCCCAGGACCCTGAGACTATGACCTGAGCAGAAGGCAGAGGCTTAACCCACTGGGCCACCTAGGTGCCCCTCATGATTCCTATTTTAAAAGAGTGGGACTCTGAGCCTGGTTTGGGGACTGAGTAGGTCTAGGAGCATGAGATACCCTATTAATATTCTTATGAATGGGAAAGCCCATATGTAAGTAAATTTTCTCATAGCCACATTAAAAAAAATGGATGGAATTAATTTTAATAATCTCTTTTATTTGAACTCAGTACTAGAATGTTAGTATTTCAACATGTAGCCAATGTAAGATATTATTGAAATAGTTTATATTTTCATTGGTTTTTCTTTTATTCTGCCATTACTTTTCAAAAATAAAAGCTCAGCCTTAGACCGTTTCTATGCCCTCCCCTTCTTAGATAAAGGTGGCACACTAACAGTGTATTCTATACCTAGTTTAAACTTAATACATGCGGAAGTCATGCCATCAAGATGGATAGATCTCAAGAACATTTGAGCTTTTGCAACACTTGACAATCACCGGCCACTGGCATTGATGGGGAAAAGAAATTTTGTGCTATATTCCTCTCTTCTGGCAATATCCATCAGAAGACCCTTCCCTCCCTCCCAGAAGGGTCATACCACTTCAAAGAGAGCCAGTGGTGGCTTTTAGCTAATAAAAGGGTATCTCTGTCTCTGATTTATCTTTACTCTAAACGTCTAAAGGACAAGGAATTGTTATGATCCCAGAAAATGTTTCGAGGAGAAAGGTATTTGCCTTTATTTGGTAATTGTACTTAATAGTTGAAAGGAGATAGGCTAGAAAAGCAGGGGAAGCTGGAAGAGGGCCCATGAAGTTAATTTTAAAAGTTATTTATTGACTCTTTGATGGGTGGGGCCTTTTCTTTCTTTAGTACCTCCCCAGAAAGTCCTGAGCTTCCATTTAAAAACAAAGCTTGAGGCTAACCCCAGCTATTCCCAGCTCTCTGTGAGTAAAGTGAACATGGCCTTGAGCACAGGGCTGGTACAGGAGTTGGCGGGGAAATTTCCTTCTCCCTTCGGTGGCTTGACCCCAGCTGCCTTTGGAGCCCATGGTTTGGGACCAAAAAACCTCATTTGTGTATCCAGGTAAGCGCTCACTGGCTGTAAACCTGAAAACTCCAGAAACCGCCATCATCCTTGAGAAAAATCTGTCTTCAGATTGACTGATGTGCTGATTGATCCTTTCTCCTCAGGGAGCTCTGGGAAGAGGGCAGCTTTTGCTAGAGGACATACTAGAGAAGAATCCAAGACTCGTTGATGCTAAAGTTTCTACTGGAATGAACTTATTCAGTAAGTATTCCCGAAGCAGTGGGGATGATATTAACTTTCTGGCTTTATCAGGTGTCAAAATTTGGCTGCAAATAGGAGAAAGCCATTTCACTGCCAGGTTTCTTGGCTTCCTCAGTTGGAGGGGCTCTCGGAGCAGTGGGTGTGGTGATGGCTTTTTCTGAATGTCCCCGATCTGGCAAGGGACACACATCGGATGCAAATGGGATGGAAGGTGCAGAGCGTTAGCTGTGTACATGTGGGATGTGAACAATTTCAACACAGCAAAGAGAGCACATCCCCCTGACGCTGGTGTATCCTTCAGTGAAATCGATCAGACCTCTGACGGGAAGTTCATGGCCATGGGGGCTTTGGAAGCCCCCATCTTTGAGAAACCTCTGAAAGGACTCCGTCTCCATCCTTTAAAACTTTTCAGGCTGCTGAATTTACTGCACAGGCTGAAGCTGAAGTTGCTCTTTGCAGAAATATTCCCTAAGTAGACTCAGGCAGAGTGGCGCGAGATCTTTGAGGAACTGGATGAGAGTGTGTGATCCCTGTTCTGATGTTTGATGATGTTTCTCAACTCCTTAAGAATAAGGAACACCTCCCCCCCTTTTTAATCACGAATCAGGAGGTAACAGTCCCTATGCCAGTTCCATTTCTTTCCAAAACTATACAGCTTCTGTCCCTTCCAGGCAGATTCAGTCCTGAAAGAACACTGAGAAGGAATATTCAGAAAATATGGATTTAGCACAGAGAAAACAGCACAACCCCACCCTTTGCGAATCCTTAAGAAGCAGTAAGTCAGCAGCTAATCTATAGCATTTAAAAGTAAAAAGTACCTGTTTCGTAAGTAATCCAGTGAGCTTAACTTGATGTGTGTGATTTGGAGAAATCACGAGTGCTTTCATTTGGGGAGAAGTTCATTTTTGTGTCAAGACGAAATCTTATGCTCTCAGAAAATTTAAAGAATGCTGGCACGTTTTAGTTAATCTTCTGTAACTTTTATGCCAAGTAAAGACCATAGACTTTATATGCATTGTTATTATTCTAATTGAAAGGCAAACCAGTGTCATATTTGATAGGTATTATGCCTGAAGTAGTTTTAAAATATTGTGTCATGTCTGGAAATGGATACAAGTTCCTGCATGATTGTACTTTGAAAAATCATTTAACTATTTTCTTGGGGTTTCACTAGTGGGAGAAAAGAGAAAACATGATTTAAAATGTAACCATTACATACAAGCTACTTCAAGGTAGGGTGATATGGAAGTAATATTGGTTACACTTTAACGAAATGTACAGACACATATTTTGAGACTCAGGACCCTGACAAGCCTGTACACTGCAGTGTACCAGGAATTCTGTACTTCTGTGTGTTCAAAAAAGAAAACCCCAGGCCATAAATGGTGTCACTTAGACTGGGTTTCCAAAATGGTGCTTGAAATACAATCTAATTGTAGTTTCCACCCTCCCCAGAAACGTGGCCTTAACCAGTCAGTCCGGAAAATTTGTCTCTTCATCAGCGTCCACAAGTCTGTCACCTGGGTCCTCTCCATCCCCTGAAGAAAGATGAAGTTATCTGTGTGATAAGACAGCTTGCTTTTCCCCCTAGCAAACAGCACGTTCTGGAACAATCCTTTTCTATTCCTAACAACTTTCTCGCCTCTACCCTCTGTCTATAAAAACCTTCCATTTTATATAACTTCTCAGAGTTCCCCTCTACTTGCTAGGTGAGATGCTGCCAGATTCATGAATTGCTTAGCAAAGCAAATTGGGTCTTCAAAGGTACTTGGTTAAATTTTTGTTATTTAGCACATATAATGAGTGATATGTATTTTTTCCTGACGTTGTCCCATTTTCTTCCTTTCTCTCTTTCTCCTTTCCTTCCTCCCTCTCTTTTTCTTTTCTTTTCCCTTCCTTTTCTTTCTTTCTTTCTTTCTCTCATTCTTTCATTCTTTCTCTGTGTCACACATAATGACCTCATTTCACAAAAATTATCTCTTCTTTTCAAACCAGGTTTTCTTGAGGGGAGGGGTTACCTTATTTTATTCTTTCCATCCCCAGGGAATTGTAGCTCTGTTCCCACTACATTCTCCTGGGCATAATTTACACAGACTCCTTTCCCCCCCCAACACTCTAAATGCCTTCTAATTTTTATGAATTATAGGAACTTCAAAGCTTTAGTAGATTAGCTCATATAAATAAAAATAATAAAATTCCTATGCCAGATAAATCCTTGTGTGTTCTGGAGGGGCTCAGCCTTCCACAGCAGGTAAGTGGCCTCAAGGCCACACTCCAGCATCTGGCAGACCCAGCTCTCACAGAGTCCTGCTCGGTGTCCTGCTCTGTGTCCCCTGGAGCTCTCTCAGGCATCTGCTGGGAGATGCATTCCACACAGTCCTAGCCTAAGGGATTGGTCCCTCAGGAAACAAAACAAAACAATGAACCAAATTAAAAACAAAAAAAGTCCAAACAATAAGTGAAAGTATTTTCTACCCTTCATAGTCTCTTTTAACATTGATCAAAAACTTCAAACATCATTGGGGAGGGTATGTGCTATGGTGAGTGCTGTGAAGTGTGTAAACCTGGCGATTCACAGACCTGTACCCCTGAGGCTAATAATACATTATATGTTTATAAAAAATTATTAAAAACAAAAACAAAAAACTTCGAACATTATCAATCCCAGTTTCCTCTATTAACATCACTGCTTTTTTCTTCTTCTTTCTTTGAGACAACTATTGTGTGTGTGTGTGTGTGAGAGAGAGAGAGAGAGAGTTTAATGGAGCTTTTTCTGCTACATACACTGTTTGTATTTCACATTTTCCTTGATTTGACATTTCTCTTTTAACTTTATAGAATCTTTTACTGTGCCTAAGTTTTTACATTTTTATGAAATCAATACTGAAAGCATAAAAATAAAAAGAAAGATGTTTATGCTGTGGAAGCCTGCAAAAAGGGCCACAGTTTTTCATTCCTTCATCTGTGCCCTTGGCAAAGCACTTTGGCTGCGGCTCCCATCAAGTGGTTGACCTGTTTCCTCACTCGGGACCTGCATGGGCCAGTGGAATGCCACCGAAGTGACAAGGTTGCACTGTTTCCTCTCTTTCTTAAAACCCTACCTCTGCCATGTGAAAAATCCGGGCTGGCTCACTGGGAGATGAGAGACATGTGGCCTAGTTGCCCTCAACCCATGCCAGTACCTGGGCAACCAAGAGGCCTATGGGTAAGGCCAGGCAAGACACTCAGCCCCCGCCCACCCGGCAGCTGAACGCAGCTTCCTGAGCGAGCCCGAATGACCTCAGCGGGTCTTGGCCTAGATCAGCAGAATTGCACAGATGACCTGCAGACACGTGAGCGATAGTAAATGATAGCAGCTTTACTTTTTTTTTCTTAAGATTTTATTTATTTATTTGAGGGAGAGAGAAACAGAGACAGAGGGCGCACACAAGCAGGGGGAGCTGCAGGCAGAGGGAGAGGGAGAAGCAGACTGTCTGCTGAGCAGGGAGCCCTGTGCGGGGCTCCGTTCCAGGACTCTGGGATCATGACCTTAGCGGAAGGCAGACGCTTAACCGACTGAGCCACCCAGGCGCCCTAATGATTATAGCTTAAAGCACTAAGCTTTGGGGGTACTTTGCTATGAGGCAGTAAATACCTGATTCACTTATGTTTTCTTGGAACATTTTTTTCTCGTTCTTGACTCTTTAATCCACAGAAAGTTTATTTTTGTGACTGGGGTGAGGTAGTTAAGGGGCTTTTATTTATTTTACTAAACGTATGGCTGATTTTCTCAACATGTTTTATTGAAGTTTCTTTCATCACTGACTTGAAATGCCATGGTTTTCATTAACCAAATTCCCATATGCATGAGAGCTAGCTTCTGGATGCTCTAATACGTTCTGATGATTTATTTTCTTCTATCTGTGCCAATAACACAGTGTTTAATTTCTTAATTTTAGAGTATGACTTGATATCCAGAATCTTCCCTTAATTAAAAGTGAAGGGAAGGAATAGTGTTAGATACTTTTTTATTCCCCCTAGAATCCACCTAGCTTCTGCGGTGACTGCAAAATGTTTTTTGAAAGAGGAAACATTTGGTCTTCTTTATTGTAAATCTGTGGCATTTAATAAGCCAAAAATAAATTCAGGAGCCTGCAGTTTATAAAGATGATATTTTGGTCATTATCCCTTTTGTCTGCACAACTCTATAAGGCATAAGGTTAGCAATTTGAGAAAGGCTATGTCATCATGAGGGTGGAAGGAGAAGCAAGAGGAGAAGGAAGAGAAGCGGGACAGAGGAGAAAAAAGTTAACATGTACTGAACATGTACTCTGTGTTACTGTGTATACTGAACACTGTATATGCCTGGCCTTATTTATGGCTCACAACAGCTTTGTGAGGTCTGAACTGTTTATATATCCTGTTTTCAGAAGAAAAGGTGAGATTCAGAGAAGTTAAGTAACTAGTTCAAAGCCACACAGCAAATGAGTCAAAATTCTATATGAATGTGAAAACAGGGGAAAACACACACACACACACACACACACACACACACACACACACACACAGTAAAAGAAAATACACCTAACACTTAGCAACTGTCTTCTCTGGTTTCTGGGATCATGACAATTTCTATTTTCTTACACTTTTTCTGTTGACCAAATTTCCCGCAAGGAGCATACATTATTTTACCAAATGTAAAATAGAAACATGATAATACTAATAGTGCACAGATAACCCCCCAGAATGGCACGTTGCAGCCCCTGGAATGTAGCGTGAATTCTGCAGTAACACGGTACAGAGTTTCCTCTCACACGGTCTGGCTGGACCAGTTACCGAACGAGGAGGCGGGAACAGGATGCGCCCCGCGGTCCGCGGAATCATTACCCAGCCTGCCCCGCGCAGCTGTCTCTTCTGCACCTGTCATCCGTACATCGCACTCCTGCCTAGGATCTTTGGATGACTCTGGTCCTTCATACAGAGTGGAGCCAGAGCGATGGAAGAATTGTATGCGAAAAGGCATTGATAATAAATAGTTGCCAAAGAAGTTTAGAAGACACAGAAAAAATTCAGCTTGGCTCCTTATTCCTTATTCCTGTTTCTGATTCTCAGGCCACCTGCTGCCTAAGTGTGAACAAGTGATGGGTGTGGGCACTAGCTGGCTGCATTTGTTATACTGTAATGGAAAAAAAAAAGTAAGGGTTGGTCTGTGGATATCGGGACAGAGGTGACAACCTTTTACTACAACCCAATAGTAAAACTGAATAGGGCTTCTGAAAAGAGGGTAAAATAGGCAAGAAACAAAACAAAACAAAACAAAAAAACCCAATAACTTCACTAAACCTGGAAGAAAAAAAGAAGAAAGAACAACCAAAAAAAGGTGAAATGAGTAAAAATCATTACGCTGGCGGGGATAACACTGAGTTTCCTGGTAGGTCCGTTAGATATGAATGGGCTGAATTCTAGTGAGAGACCAAGACACGCATTTTTTTTTCTTTAATTTAAAAAGATGTTGGGGTGCCTGGGTGGCTCAGCTCAGGTCATGATCTCAGGGTCCTGGGACGAGCCCCGTATCGGGCTCTCTGCTCAGCAGGAAGCCTGCTTCTCCCTGTCTCTCTGCCTGCTGTCTGCCTACTTGTGATCTCTCTCTGTCAAATAAATAAATAAAATCTAAAAAAAAAAAAAAAAAAGAATGTTTAAAAAAATAAAGTTAAAAAGATGTCACATAAAGGAAAAAGAGAAGCGAATGATTACAAATATGTGGCAAATACACAACTGGCAGCCCTACTTCCTTTTTACTTGCACCTGAGAATGTGGAATTCATGGTTCAAGGACTTGCAGGTCAAAGAGAAACAGCGTAGTGGGCTGCAGTCTATGGCAACAAAGGCCAGCGTCTGGAGGGAGGGTGCTTTTCTCTTTCTTCTCCTCCTTCTTCCTCCCCTCCCTGCCTTTTTTTTTTTTTTTTTTTTAGATTTTCTTTATTTATTTATGAGAGAGAGAGAGGGAAGCAGAAGGAAAAGCAAGCCTCTCCCCACCCCCTGTAGAGAAGAGATTTCTCCATGGGACACTTGATGACAGGACTGTGGGTTCACTCAGGCAGACACTGAGTCAACTGAGCCACTCAGGCACCCTTCTCCTCTCTTTTTCTTTTCTTTTCTTTTCTTTTTCTCTCTCTTTTTTTAGTAACAACAGCCAGTTTTATTGTTGAACATTTACATCTCATAAGAATAATTAAATACTGAGATGATCTATTCGCTTAAAAATAAAACAATATTATTCTGCAGGGTTCAGATTTGATAAGATTCTTAATTAGATTCTGATAGATTCAGTTAAATTTATGCACAGTAAAATTAAAAATTAATATTGAGGGGCACCTGGGTGACTCAGTTCAGTGCCTGGCTGGTTTTGGCTCAGATCATGATCTCAGGATCCTGAGATCCAGTCCCCAACCAGCTCAGCGTGAGTCTACTTAAGATCGTCTCCTTCTAGAGCATAGGCAGTAACCTCTTTGATATCAGCCACAACAACTTCTTTCAAGATATGTCTCCAAAAGCAAAGGAAACAAAACTGAAAATGAACTTTTGGGACTTCATCAAGATCAAAAGCTTCTGCACAGCAAAGAAAACAGTCAACAAAACAAAGAGGCAACCCACGGAATGGGAGAAGATATTTGCAAATGACAGTACAGACAAAAGGTTGATATCCAGGATCTCTAAAGAACTTCTTAAACTCAATACACACAAAACAGATAATCATATTAAAAAATGGGCAGAAGAGCCTTCGGCTCAGGTCATGATCCCAGGGTCCTGGGATCGAGCCCCATATCGGGCTCTCTGCTCAGTGGGGAGCCTGCTTCCTCCTCTCTCTCTCTCTCTGCCTGCCTCTCCACCTACTTGTGATCTCTCTCTCTCTGTCAAATAAATAAAATCTAAAAAAAAAAAAATGGGCAGAAGATATGAACAGACACTTCTCCAATGAAGACATACAAATGGCTATCAGACACATGAAAGAATGTTCATCATCACTAGCCATCATGGAGATTCAAATTAAAACCACATTGAGATACCACCTTACACCAGTTAGAATGGCCAAAATTAGCAAGACAGGAAACAACGTGTGTTGGGGAGGATGTGGAGAAAGGGGAACCCTCTTACATGGTTGGTGGGAATGCAAGTTGGTGCAGCCACTTTGGAGAACAGTGTGGAGATTCCTTAAGAAATTAAAAATAGAGCCCTATGACCCTGCAATTGCACTACTGGGTATTTACCCCAAAGATACAGATGTAGTGAAAAGAAGGGCCATCTGTACCCCAATGTTTATAGCAGCAATGGCCACGGTTGCTAAACTGTGGAAAGAACCAAGATGCCCTTCAACGGACGAATGGATAAGGAAGATGTGGTCCATATACACTATGGAGTATTATGCCTCCATCAGAAAGGATGAATACCCAACTTTTGTAGCAACATGGACGGGACTGGAAGAGATGATGCTGAGTGAATTAAGTCAAGCAGAGAGAGTCAATTATCATATGGTTTCACTTATTTGTGGAGCATAACAAATAGCATGGAGGACAAGGGGAGATGGAGAGGAGAAGGGAGTTGAGGGAAATTGGAAGGGGAGATGAATCATGAGAGACTATGGACTCTGAAAAACAATCTGGGGGTTTTGAAGGGGCAGGGGTTGGTAGGTTGGGGGAACCAGGTGGTGGGTATTGGAGAGGGCACGGATTGCATGGAGCACTGGGTGTGGTGCAAAAACAATGAATTCTGTTACGCTGAAAAGAAAAAAAATATAAAGCTGATTTGGACACCTAAAAAAAAAAAGACTGTCTCCCTCTTCCTCCCCCTCTACTCTTTTAACCACTGCCGCTGCCCGCCCTCCACTGCCCCATGCATGCGTGCACGCACTCTCTCTCTCTCTCAAATAAATAAATTAAACCTTAAAAAAAATTAAAATTGAGAGGCTAGCTGCTCTAGGAACAGAAATAGAGTGCTACGTCTTCCGAACAAGTAGAAGGTAAAACAAAACAAAACAAAAAAACCAAAACAAAATCTCAATCCAAAAAAAAGGCAAGAAAGGAGGAAAATTTGTTGTACAAAGTTTAAGATGGTAAAAAACCCCAAATTCATTCATTCAACAATTACACTATGGAGTACCTAGTAAAAGCCACATACTCTTTTAGGAACCAGGGATACAGTAGTAAACCAAACATAGAAAATACCTACTTTTATGGAGCTTCTGTCCTAGTAGGGGACACATAATGAACTAGATGAATGAATAAATCATGTGGCATGTCTTATGATAAATAGCACGAGAACAGTAATGCAATTGATATGTTAAGGACGGAAAAAACTTGTCAAAAATGGCCTCACTGAGAAGGTAAAAAAAATATGAGGGGGAAAGAATTGAACCATGTGGATGTGAGGAGAAAAGCAGATCAGACAAAGGAAGTGCAAAGATCCTGGGGCTGGCATGTGCTTGAGGAGGCTGCACAGAACAGAGGTAGAAGGAGGTGAGATCAGAGGTGAAACAGGACCACATCATTTTGGACCTTGACTCTAAGTGAAATGGGTCACTCAAGGTGCTGCTGCGTGAACTGACCACAGGAAGGGAAGGCAGACACCGGGTGGGTGGCTCCTGCGTAAACCAGGTGAGAGGCCACTCAGCTCAGACAGGTGAGGTGGTGGGAAGGGTGGGGGAGTCTGGAACGATTGCAAAGGAGCCCACAGGATTTGCTGACAGATTACATGTGTGGTGTGAAAGAGATGAGTCATGATGGCGTTTGTTATGACTTGAAACGGTGACAAGGAAATGAAATTTACAATTGCAATTAACCCTAAATCTGAGACATAGACTGTTCTCATCCCCAGGTGAGCTGGAGGAGCCAGAGTTCCTGGCTGGTCCTTGGCCATTCATTACCTGCAATGCTCTCTCCAGCTTCTTTCCATTCATAGGAACCTCCCCAGTTGCCAGAGACAGGTTGCCGGCTCTCTGTGGCTTTGATCAAACCCAGATGCCCCAGCCCAATGTGAGCGCGTGTGTTTGGCAGCCCTGCCCCACACTACATAAAAAAGAGAATGTTACTTAAGAAAACGTGATCCCTCGGTTTTTAAGCTTCTCTCAGAAAATCGTCATGTCACCTTGGAAGAGGAGAAACTGGTGGAGACACCAGATGACTTTACTTGGTGTCCCCTTAGAAATGACCAGCCCCCTCCTTCACAAATCAATTAACATTTATGATGAAGGAAAACTCAGTAGACAGCACATATCTCATATTTAGGATTAATTGCAATTATAAATTTAATTTACTTGTCACCGTTGCAAGGGTGTCATATGTGCATTGTGAATACTAACTGTTATTGCTAAATAAGTACAATCTTTTTTTAAAAGATTTATTTATTTAGTTAGTTAGTTAGTTAGTTGGGAGGGCAGAGTCCCAAGCAGACTCCCCAGTCAGTGCAGAGTTCAATGCGGGGTTCCATCTCATGAGCCTGAGATCATGATCTGAGCCAAAACCAAGAGTTGCACACTTAACTGACTGAGCCACTCAGGCACAAACAGTACAATTTTAACAAATTTTTTTGGGGGGAAGCAATGACCTTGGTAAAAGTCAGGATTCCTTTTGAAATTGTTTTCTCCACCCCCAAAGAGATAGGGACTCAGAAGTGGAAACACGTAAAAACTTAAAGGCTAGAACACCAAGAAAGAATCCACATACATGATGCTAAACTCCTCTAAAATTATCACATAAGTCAGTGAGAAGAAAAGAAAATAAAAATGGAATGTTCCACAACTTTTCCAAACCACAATTATTTTTTTAAAGAAGGGTTATTGGGGCGCCTGGGAGGCTCAGTGGGTTAAGCCTCTGGCTTTGGCTTAGGTCATGATCTCAGGGTCCTGGGATCGAGCCCTGCATCAGGCTCTCTGCTCAGCAGGGAGCCTGCTCCCTGCCCCCCTCTGCCTGCCTCTCTGCCTACTTGTGATCTCTGTCCATCAAATGAATAAATAAAATCTTAAAAAAAAAGGGAGGGGCATTGTGTTTAATACTGAGAATTAAAGTTCATTTTGGCGATGAAAACTGGAACAGCATTATATCACTATGAATGCTTACAGAACTCCTTCTCAATCATCTACACCCCTGAGTGGCTTGCCTCTCCCAGTCTATGAATGCCCCCGTCTGCTCAACTGCTTGGCACCTTCCCTTCCTGGTACCTACACAAGATCCCCCCAACCACGGCCAGAATCCTCCCTGCCCAAATTTCTTAGTTATCCCCAGTTCACCATTTATCCATTAAACAGTGCCCATTCTCTAACATCAACATTGTTAAGAATCATGTAAGCGGTCTGTTAAACGCAGACTGCTGGGTTTCAGTCCTGGACTCGAGATTTAGAAACAGGTGGAGCGTGGTGTTTTTGTTTTTGTTTTTTAAGATTTTATTTATTTATTTGTCGGCCGGCAAAGCAGTCAGAGGGAAAAGCAGGCTCCCCGCTGAGTAAAGAGCCTGTGTTGGACTCGATTCCAGGACTCTGGGATCATGACCTGAGCTGAAGGCAGATGCTTAACCAACTGAGCCACCCAGGCACCCCAGGACTCTGTTGGGTCTACGTCCTTGCTCCTCAAAGTGCGGGCCACAGATTAGAAGCACCTGTCGTGCATGGAACTGGTTAGAAATGCAGAATCTGGGGCCTCACCTGAGACCCTCTGGAATCAGAATCCGCCTCGTAACAAGATCCGCAGGTGCTTCACGTTCATGTTAAATTTTGAGGAACACTGATTAGATCGCACAAAAGAGATATGCTGACCATATATTTCAGTAAAGGCATTATGATGCTTTGAGGCTTTCATTAAATTTTGAAGTTTTTTTGAGAAATCATATATGCTGTTCTCCAGTTCTCCGATTTGGTTATGTTCTCCAGAACATAAAGATTCCTTACGGAGATTACTTTGTCGATCCCTTTACAGAACCATTTTTTGGGCTATTGCTGGTGCACCAAGAGAAGAATGTGCTCTTTTTGATCTAATGTAATTGTCTTAATCGTGCATAGACTGGTCCTGCTCTTAGTTTGTTCATTTGGTCTCTTGGCTTAAGCCGTGACGTTGGGGTCATCTCCCAAACAAATATCCCATCTCGCCTAATGAGGCAAGATGAGGTGTCCAAGGGATGAAATGTCTCATCTACTTGCAGGGGGTGGGGGTGGGGGACCAAACTCCTTGGCCAGGGGAAGCCAGGACATCTGCTACAGGCATGAGCCAGCCTCTTGGCTGAGCTGAGTCTGCAGAGGCAAGGAGGATAAACCGTTGGATCTTCATCCGAAGACACTGCTGTAGTCATCAAGCTATCTGAAGTGGAATCCAGGACACACCCATAGGGATTAACTACACACTTAAGAAAAAGTGATTATTAATCTGATAGTGGGCCCAAAAGGTTTTCAGGCTGGCTCAGGCCCTGACTTTTCTTTTGGTCATTTTTTTTTTTTTTTTTAACTCACTGGAAATAGACTTCAGAGTATTTCAGGAAGAACATTTTCACTAATAGATATAATCTGGAAGATTTAACAGAGCAGTTCAGATAATGAAAGAGACTAGAAAGATAATGTAATAAAGTTTGACTTTTATTCCAAAAGCATTGTGGATACTTTATGTATATTTTATTTTCCTATTTTTGTTTTTTAAGATTTTATTACTTATTTGACAGAGAGAGAGTGCACAAGCAGGAGGAGCAGCAGGTAAAGGGAGAGAGAGAAGCAGGCTCCCCACTGAGCAGGGACACCCCCCCCCCATCTCAAGACCCTATCTCAGGACCCCAGGATCATGACTTGAGCCAAAGGCAGGTGCTTAACTGACTGAGCCACCCAGGCTCACCTTCTCTATCCCATTTTGCATTCTCTTTTCTCTCACCTAGGTGAGACTCACAGGTCATACTCATGAGCAAAGATAAGAAGTTATAGCACTTCAGCAACTGGTAATGTGGGACTCTTGAACGCCTACTCATGTCATCTACTTGAGAAGCCCCCATTCTCCAATCTCAATATACTACTTCAATAGTAACATAATTCTGCTACAAACTCTAGACTTAAGGTTTGGTAGACCCAATAATGCCCAGCTCATGGTCAAATACCCCTCCTTACTAGGACTCTTCTCTTTTCCCATCTCTGTATTTGTTTTCTAAACAAATATAGCCATTGGCCCCTTTTTTCTTAAAGAAAAGAACAGTTTTTAAAAATTACACAAATCTGGCTGGGCAGAGTAACCCAAACATTTTTACGAAGTGGGAGATTACAAAAGCAGTTTGTTGAACTATGAACTAGTTATCCACAGAGTTCTAATGGGCAGAGCCCCAACCTTGTGGCATGCTGGGAGTCCAGGTGGGGAAGGAGACCATGCTTGGTAGGATAACCTGTGAAAACAGGATTCGGGGGTGGAGTGGACTGGGAGCCACTGGGGACAGGAAAACATTAACTGGAACATAAAATCAGGTGCCCTACAGAAGGGGTTAACAGTCTAAATCCTTAAGCCCAGAGGGAGATGGTGACTTGAATCTGGTCCTTCTGGGGACAATCATCCAAGTGGTTGTATCCAAATGTCCTTCTCCATTCACTCTTCCATATTCATATGAACCTTAAACAATTGTAAACATCATGAAATGTGTAATTTCTAAGTCAAAATTTCTAACCATTTCTGGAAAAAAGAGACTAGGGAGCTAAGTCAGACAGTCTTTCCTCAAGAGTCCCCACACCACTAGGCAAGACTTGAAGGGAGTCATCTAATAGTTGTTGAGGGAGGAAACATTTTTAGACAGCCATCCTTATAGCCAACTCATACTCCAAGAGGGTGACTTATTTCTCAGACTGAAGGGAGCAATTTCCAGGATATTTTTCAGGGCCAGCAATCCCTCCCACCAAGGACTCACAAATCTGGACCCCACCATGCTGTGTTACTCCCACAAACAGACCTTAAGAGGTCAGGGAACCTGTTAGGGAGGATGTACACTTCACACGTATGGGGACAGTCTCATGTCTCAACACCAGTAGGTCCTCGGAGACTGGACCCACTTTTCATCCCTCTGTGTTTGCCAAAGTCTTGGGTTCAGGTTTCCCTGTGTCTTCCCCATCTATTGTTCAGATCCCTTTTGGGAGTGGTTTTTGTGTTAAGCCTTAACCTGTTTCACCAGAACCCTTGAGGATACATCAGAGTCCCCTGGAGGGCTCATTAAAACACAGACTGTTGGACTGTCCCACCCCCCAACCATCCTGATTCAAAAAGACCCCAGTGAGACCCTAGCATTTGCATTTCTACAAGTTCCCAGGTAAGACCTCTCTGCTGCTGCCTGCAGACCTAGCACACTTGGAGAGCCATGATCACATTGGTTATTCATTCATTCAAAAAATATTTATTGAGCTTCCACTCTGTGTCACAGACTGTAGTAGGCACTCAGTATAAAACAATCCAAAGAGCAATGGAGCTGATATTCTAGCTGGATAGGCGGATGTTAAATAGTTACATACATAATTCTTTAGTTACAGTTGTGATGAGGAACATTACTAGATATTGTCTCAACAAATAACAATGGACTTCAAGATAACAGGGAATGCATCCATTTCAACTAAGTCTGAAGGACACATTTATATCATTCATTCATTCATTCGTTCACTCATAATCTTCATTCAAGAAAATAAAATTTCTGCTCTGAAAATAACCTTTGTGAAATACCCTTAAGTTTTAAACAGTGCATACCAATCACGTGGATTGATAATGGGATTGTCTTTCCCTGGGAACCTGGTTTTAGTTTCAGCTGACATATTATTAGAAAAAAGGAGTAAAAGGAAGTTAGGGAAGTGAGCCAATGAAGGTGTTGGGGCCTTGGGACTGTGTGGCTGAGCCATGCTGTGGATCTGGTGTCAGAGCTAGAGGCTGGACTTGTACGAGTCAGCCCTAGACGTGGGCTTGTCCCGGCTTCCCTTCCATGGGTGAGGCAGCCGGATCTCAGGGGGCCGCAGGGCTCACCCAGCATAGTTAGTGTTGGAGCTGAGACCCCAGCCTTGCCCTGCAGGATTCTGCTATTTGTCCAAAGCAGCCTCTGCGTGGTGGGATGTGCCACTGGAACCGCGGCAGGTGTAGAAGGGGACCAGCTGGGAAACAGCACCAAGGCTGAGATGGGCTGAAGGGATAGGAGGGACCAGAGAGTGGGCGGGGCCAGGGAGAGGGAGGGCGCAGAAGTGCTTTGTCTCAAAATGTATGGAGACCCATTGAATAACTTTGACAAGTTTTTAACTGTGAGATTTGAAGCAAATCACCTAATGTTTCTAAAACTCTGTTATCTGGAGGGCACAACACCTTTTTCACCTACTGGAGAACGAAATTCTCAAGTGAGATTATTAGCGGTGGAATACAGTAGATGTATTCATAAGAAATTATTACAGCGGCTGCCCTGTTTTACAGAATTGGGTCCCATCACTAACCAGCAAGTCACCTTTCTGGTGCCATTTCTTTGCGTACATAAGATAAGGGCTTGATTAAATGAACTGTATGTTTCTTTCCAAACCTAACACATTTTAATCCTTGGTAAACTGAAAAAAAATATTTTTAATTGTTATTATCATTATTTTTTTTAACTTTTTGCTCTTCAGTAGAGGAATCAGTCCAGACAGCTGCACAGGAAAAACAGATGTTTAAAAATACATTTTGTGGATAAAGTGCATTTATTTCCCTTTTCCTGGTTCCTTTGACCTGTTGTTGTTGTTGTTTTGGTTTGACCCTTAATATGAAAACATTACTGGATATACACTCATTTCTTAGGTTCTGTAAACCCCTCAAGCACCCCAGGGCCTGGAACACCTGGTGAGAAGGAGGCGGGAGGCCGTGACCCGCTGTCCCATGATTTTCAAGCCCCTGAAAACGCAGGTCAAAATTTCAGTTCTTGAGGCATTGGTGACATGATCTCAGCTAAACATGTAAAATACTTTTTCAAAATAACATAAACCCCTGACCAAACGAGATTAGGAATCTTCAAAGTCTCAGAAAAAGTTAAGGTGAGAGTCCAAACTTCCATATTTGCTTGGGGCCAACAATCATTTCTATTCCAGAGCTCCTTTAAGCCCCCTTGGCAAACTGGGTTAATAACTAACCGCGTGAAGCGACTCAGAAAATCCCCACATCCTGCTTGTGGTCGCCTTAGTGGTGCTGTTCTGAGGGCTGTGTTTGTGGTAAAATAGTGCCTTGAGATCTTTGACTACCTTTATCTCAGACTTAGAATCACCTGTTCTTTCTCTTTGAGGTCTTTGTGAAACAAGGAGCAGATTTAGAGCTATTTCACTCACTTTGTGGATACTAAGAGTCACTAGAAGTTTCTATAAGTGGTGTATTGAATGAACTGAATTCAGTAGATATGACAAAAACCCTCTTTGGCCCCAGTCAACTTACTCCATACCAGTTGTTTTACCTTCCTCTGGGAGAAACCTTGCCATTATCCCCTGTGGGGAGGGAGGAGGAGGAAAAGGGAAGGGGGAGGAGAGGGAGAGTGGATGAGTGGGAGGAGAAGCCAGAAGGTAAAACTGAGCTGTGATGCTCTCTCCTCTATAGGGCCTTCCCTGACCCCAGACAGTTTTGAAGCTGGGATGACCCTTCAGAGTTGTCCCAATTGTGGCCAGGGGATCAGGACTTTATTCTCCAGCATCTATTAGCCATGGCACACTGGCCTCCCCAGGAAGGGAGTGTGGCCTTGAGCAGGTAGCTCTCTGTAGAGATAAGCCCTCCAGGCAGCCGATAGCTGAATGCTGTCTGTCAGCAGCACTCCAGCAGCTGGGACTAAGTCCTTCATCCTGTGTCAGGGCATCCCAGTGGCCACCATAGGGATCAGAAGGAAAAGGGGACAATCTTTAGTAGGAGAGGTGTGACCTGCCATTGGCGCCTTCCGCTAGACATCCAAGTGCATCCAAAAGCATCCAGGGTGCTTTTGGGCTTCTTTTCATTGCAGTTCTTTGTGCCGACAAAGCTTCTCAGTCTAGCTGCTTGTGGTTCATATGCAGGCCTGGCATGTGGTTGTTGAACCTTCTGTTGGGATCCCTTGCCCTCCCAGGTGCTCTTTTGGAATAGGACTCTTGTCAGGATGACTTGTGGCTAGGTAATATCTTCAGAGTCCAAGTCCTGTTCCTTGGAAAAAATGTCTTTGCCTTACTCTTGGTGACGAACCATTCTGGTTTTGTCCTATTGTTGGCACTGAAGTCTCACATCTCAGGAGATCTTTCAAACTGGGGTGGCCACTCACCCTAGAATATATGGACCCAAAGCAGCCACAGCATCCCATACTTAGACTCTTTCAGTGTGAATCAAATATCCATTCCCATGCCCATCAAACTCTGGAGACTCATATAAAACCTTTCAAGTGTGTCCTGCGAAGCTCTTATGCTAGGTGTGAGGCATAAGGGAAGTGTATACTCCCATCTCCTTTGAAATGAGAGAACGGAACACAACAGCCAAAGAAATCCCGTCTTCAGCCAGCTTTTCCAGGTCCCTTAACGTCTTCTTATCTAGACTAGAAGTGAATCATGGGCTATATCTTTCAAAATCTGTTAGCTTATCTGCTTAGGATGGAGTTAGGTAAATTTTGGGGTTTAAGCCATTGATGGACCATGTGCCAGTGGGAGACCATTCCTTGGGGGAGGCTGCTATTAGTCTTCAGAAGGTCAGCTGGATGGGAATCCACTTCTTAATATCAGGGTTTATTTTACCACTTCTTCCCTCAGGTTCTATGGCTTTGGACCAGAAACTTTAAGAGCCAGGTACATAATAAGGCTTACCCAAGGATTCTGTTAAAAGTCTAGATTACTTGACCTTAACCATGAAAAGATGCTCTACTTCACTTACAAAAAAAGAAGTACACATCAAAACTCATAAAATGCCATTCTAACCTATCAAATTGGCAAATGTGTGGCATTCTCTTTCAGCAGCACTAAGGGAAGAATTGAGATTCTCGTGCACTGTTGGCCTAGTCCCTGTGAAGAAGTTTCTGGCAATATTTAACAAAATTACAGGTACATTTACCTTCTGGCCCAGAAACCCAGCTTCTGGTCATCTGTCCCACACAGACACCTGTACACATAACAAGTGACAGAGGCAGAGAGTCATTCATTGTGACATTGTTTATAACAAAAGATTGAAAATAACCCAAGTGCAAAGCATTAAGAGACTAATTATTAAACTATGGTAGATCCACACAATAGAATATTATGCAGTATTAAAAAACGTGATGGAAATATCTATCTACTTACTCCTAGCATAGAGAGAGCTGTAAGATTTAGTGTTACATGAAAAAATTAAATAACAGGTGGCAGATATATATATATCCTTAAGATATATATATCTTTTGCGAGAAAGGGGGGAAGCAAGAATATATGTGCATACTTGCATTAAGAAAAAGAGAATAATACAGGGGCCAAGGAGGCAAGAGGGTGACTGGGGAGAGGGACTTAGGGGAGTAGTCTAAATGTTTTGCTGTATATATGCTTCTGTACACTAATTTTTGAACCATGCAAACTATTTGCTGTTTATTAAAGCAGTTTAGAACTATGTGGATTTTCAAATCTACCCTGTTTCCCAATTCTAATTTATTGATTCTAGAGTGGGATGCAGAATTCTGCATTTTTGTAGAGATTGGAGGCAGATGAACCAAGGAACATACAGTGAGAAAGATCCTCTAAATGAACTTTCTTCTACATTATTTTATTAGCATTTGGTTTTAGCCATTCAGTTCAACTGCATTAATAAATATTTTAATGGCACATCATGTTCCAAAGAAGGCCACTTGGGAGAGACCAGTAGAATTGACTGGAGGACTCTACTGGCATCAGTGGATGTATGGAGCAGTATGGAGTGAGGTCAAAAACCCATCTAGAAGATGGTCAAGTGGTAGACAACCCATGGGGGAAGCTGTGATGTAGTTTTTTCTATGGTGTAAATATCCCCACCATGGCCAAGTCCAAGCTCCCAATGTGATGCCCCCAAACATGGAACAGGAAGAGATGCTAACTAACAATTGGCCCTTGGAGTCCGTGTGAGCCAGTCTGAGCTAGCTTGAGCATCCCACCAAGTTGCAAACTCTGAAAACTGCGGGAAGGAGGATTTCAGGAAGAAACAGAAGCTTAGCAGGATCTTAAGGACAGGAATATTCAGGAGGAAGGGACAGAGCCTTCTCCACAAGAAGTAGCTCGAGTAAGGAGCAAGAGAGGAAATGGAGAGAAAGGCTCTGAGCCAGATGGGTCTGAGGTCCTGTCTCAGCCCAGACATGTGTGAGCTGGACCTCAGCTTACTCATCTACAAAACGGTACTCATTCCCCAGGATTACATGACACAGGAGTGTTACTTATTTTAGGACAGACACACAAAAATGGGAAGTTGCCCTAAGCAGTGAGCTGAATAATTTTGTGGAAGTGTTGGCGTTGGACTATAGTGATAGATAAAGCTCTAAATACACACAAACACACAGACACAATTTATATATACATATACATGAATATATGCACACACGTGAATATATGTATGCATATATGATACAAGCATGTGTATAATCACAAACACAAATATATGTGCATCTATACACACACAGGCCTGGGGAGCTATTTCATTCTCCTTGACTGTAGATTAGGAGACCTCTAGAACATTACGTCATTCCTATTTAGTTCTTCAAGGACAGCTGAGGGGTGAGAGGCCCTGAGGAACTGTGGAGAGAAACATCCTGCCTTGGCCTTTGAGGTGACAAACAACCCCGGCAGGACCGGAAAGAGCGCTCATGTGAAGACGGGTTCCTTCCAGACTTGTTGACAAAAGGGATTTTAGGCCAGCGTTCATCCTTCAGGAAACAACAGGGAAACAGGAATCATTCTGCATTCTGTCAGCAAGGTGAGGACCTAAGGCAGAACTGGAGCAAATTCCTAACATCAAACAAAGGAAAGTCATTCAAGGTTATGATGGAGTTGAGCAGGGGCACCTGAACATGTCTTTTGATTTGGGTTGAGTCACTGGGTAGACAGAAAGAGCCCTTCTACAGTTCAATCATTCTACCTTAAAAACTTGATGCAAACTTAAATTCTTCAGCTACGACCTCAAGTTCACACTGGGGCTCACCCAGCCTAGATGAGTAAGTTGTCCTGTACAACCCAACACCACTGTTGAAAACAATAGTGATCACCCTATGTTTGTTGTCTATTTGTACTCATCTTGTGAGTTCAAAGAATAAAGAAGATTTTTACATTTACATGGCTATTGATGTCAAAATATGTATAGACAGGATGTCCTTGAGAGGAAACCAGAATTGCTCAAAGCCAAGGATGATCTGTGACAAGAATAAATGGGAAGAAAATCTAGGACCAACCCGTAAAGTTCATTCCCATCCAAGATGACCTGAAATGGCACCTAAGACACAGAGGGCTGGCTGTGGAAAGCAGGGGAGCCTGACAGGATGCTGAAGGACACTTAGCATGTGAGGGTGAAGAGAAGACCAAGCAAATGGAACAATCTGAACACAGATGGCAAGGATGGCAGATTCAAAGCCTATGGGAAGTGTAGGTCAGGCCAGGCTACTGCCAAGTTTAGTACCCCAAGTTCATGTCTGAGCTTGATGCTAAGGCTGCATGAAACAGATGTTGGGGCCATATGTGGACCTCATGCCATTGGCTTTCCACCTGAGATGGAGAAGGAGGTAGGACTAAGTTTGGTTCCTGGGGTAGGGGATGGAACCAACTGGATCAGAAAATGTCTTTGGGGAAAACCACACAGAGTCTGTGGGATGGGGCTGAAAGCAGGGCTGGGTCTTATAGCAGAGCATGGGAGGATTAGGAAGAGATTGGCAAACCCGATGGTTAAAAATATTTCTGCTTCCTTTATGTTGTTATGTTGAAAATAGATGTAAAAAGAATTATGTTTTCCAGTGGAAATGTGTTCAAGCCAGCCAGGTAAGATAAGCAAGCATTTGTATATGTTAGCAGGACTTTGGTGCTCACACATGTATATATTTGAACAACTGTGGACCTGATTTGAGCATTAATTATGGAAGAAAATGCATAAGTGTGGTCCATCTTTTGAATTCCCCTGATTATTTTTTAGACTTGTGAAATAATTTTAATTTTTATTCAAAATAAAATAGACACAAATCTCTTCTAAGAAGTTGAAATTTATAAAAACGTAGGCACACAAACACAGATCATACATGGTGCCATTTACTGCCAAGAGAAATGTGAACAAATGTAAAGATGCAGTATTAAATCATAACTGCATCGAATTGACTAGAGTACATGTGCTACTTCTGTAATCATTTCATAGCCACCTCCTGTTGCTGTTGCAATGAGCTCAAGTGTTCCAAGTACCCCGTTAAAACACATGGTGACATGAATCATCTCCATATGAGCAATCTGTCTCTCCAGTAAATTGTATATCATAGTAAAAATTGTTCTGCATGCTTCTCGTGTATTTTTCACTGTATTTAGTACAATATGGCAAAACATGACTAACACCGTGGGACCTACACAAAGTGCCACTAGAGATGTTGGAAGTGCTCCCACGAAGGCGAGAGAAGTCATGACATGACATTACAAGAAAAGTTGAATTGCTTGATAGGTGCCATAGATCAATGTCTGCAGGTTTGGTTGCCCACCATTTCAAAATAAATGAATCCAGCATAAGGAAAACTGTAAAGAAAAGAAAAGGAAATTCATAAGCCTGCCAGCAGACATGAAATACCATTTTATCTAATATTGAAAATGAGGGCATAAGATTGTTATAAGCAAGACATGCCATAGACTCTAACATGATTTGAGAAAAAGCGAAGTCATTACAGTATAGGACAACTTAAAGCCAAAGTGAAAGAATGAACGTTGGAGAATTTAATGCCAGCAAAGGATGGTTTGATAATTTTAGAAAGAGGTTTGGCTTAAAAAATATCAAGATAACAGGAGAAGCAGCTTCTTCCAGCCAAAAGATGAGTTGAGATGAGTTTCCAGATGACATTAAGAAAATCACTGAGAGAAAAGAATATCTGCCTGAGAAGATTTTTAATGCAGATGAAAGTGCCCTATTCTGGATTTAAAAAAAAAAAGCTACAAAAAACATTTGCAAGCAAGGAAGCGAAGTGATCACTAGGATTTGAGACAGGAGGGGATAGACTATTGTTTTGTGGAAATGCAGTTGGGTTTATGATCATACTGCCCTTATCTCTCAAACTAACCCCTGAACCTTGAAGGGAAATGATAAACACCAGCTGCCAATCTTTGATTGTGTGACAAGAAAGCCTGGACAATGAGAACATTTTTTTCTGGATTGATTCCATTAGTGCTTTGTCCCTGAAGTCAGGAAGCACCGTGCCAGTAAGGGACTGCCTTTTAAAGTTCTTTTGATATTGAACACTACCTGTGGCCACCCAGAAAGAACCCTGTGAGTTCAACACCAAAAGTGTCAAAGTGGTCTACTTGCCTGCCAACACAACATCTCCAATTCAACCTCTAGGTCAGGGACTCATAAGGATCCCTAAGTCTCATGACACATGATACTCTGTGGAAAGGATTGTCAATGGTATGGAAGAGAACCCATGACAGAGAGAACGTCATGAAAGTTTGGAAGGATTACACCAATGAAGATGCCATCACTGTTATAGAAAAAGCCATGAAAGCCACCAGTCCAAAACAATGAATTCTTGTTAGAGAAAACTGTGTTCAGAGGGTGTGTATGACTTCACAGGATTTATGATGGGGCCAATTAAGGAAATCATGGAAGAGACTGTAGATATGGCAAAAAGATGTTGGTGGGAGGAACAAAGGATTTTAAGGTATGGATCTTGGAGAAATTTAAGAGCCAATAGACACAACACCAGAGGAATTAACAGAAGATAACTTGACGGATACGAGTGCTTCCAAACCAGTTCCAGACGATGAGGAAGAAGACCTAGAAGAAGGTTGCCAGAAAACAAATTGACATTAGATCTTCCAGCAGAACATTCCGATTATTCAAGATTGCTTTTGACTTCTTTTAGGACACAGGTCTTTCTATGATATGGGCATGGAAACTAAAGCAAATGGTAAAAGAAGGATTGACATCATGGAGAAACATTTTTAGAGAAACAAAAAAGCAAAAGAGTCAGGCAGAAATGATGATTTATTTCCATAAAGTTGCACTTAGTGTGCCTGCCTCTCCTGCTTTCTTTCCCTTCCACCTTCTCCCCTTCTTCTGCCCCTGACACCTCCCAGGAGAGCAAATTCAACTCCTCTTCCTCCTCCTCCTCAGTCAACTCACCTCAAAGATGACAAGGATGAAGCCCTTTATGATGATCCACTTGCATTTAATGAACAGATACTCATCATGCCATGCAGTGAGTAAAATTTTCTCTTGTATATGCATGTGTCTTTGTGTGAAAATCTAGTAACTAATTGTCTGGCAGGAACTGTATAAGGCTTAATTTTTTTTATTGAAGTAGAGTTGACACAGTATGTTACACTACTCTCAGGTGTTCAATGTAGTTATTTGACAACTTTGCATTTATGCTATTTTCACCAGAAACATAGATACTACCTGTTGCCCCACAACAGTATTCCAATAGCACTGAGTATATTCCCTATGCTGCACCATTCATCCCCATGGCTTATTCATCCCATAACTGGAAACCTGGATCTCCAACTCCCTTTCACCCCTTTTTCTGTCTCCCATCTGTCTTTCCTCTGGCAACCACAGGCTTGTTCTCTGTATTTATAGATCTGTTTATGCTTTTTGTTTGTTTGTTCATTTGTTTTTTGTTTTTTGTTTTTTTTAGATTCCACTTATAGGTGAAATCATTTGGCATTTTTCTTTCTCTAGGTCCATCCACACTGTGGTGAATGGAAAGATCTCATTCTTTTTCATATAACTCAACACCAAAAAAAAAAAAAATCTGATTAAAAATGGCCAGAGGACCTGAAGAGACATTTTCCAAAAAAGACATACAGATGGGTAACAGACACATGAAAAGAGGTCCAACATTGCTAATTATCAGGAAAATGCATACCCAAGCCTCAGTGAGATATCACCTCACACCTATCAGAATGTCTGGTATCAAAAAGACCAAAAATAACAAGTGTCGGTGAGGTTATGGAGAGAAGGGGACCCTTAAGCATTGTTGGTGGGAATGTAAATTGATACAACCACTGTGGAAAACAGTGTGGAGAATCCTCAAAAAATTAAAAGTGGAAATACTGTAAAATCCAGCAATTCCACTACTGTGTATTTACCCAAAGAAAATGAAAACACTAATCCAAAATGATATATGCATCCTTGAACATTTATTGGAATTATATTTATAGTAGGCAAGATATGGAAGCAACCCAAGTGTCCATACCTTTACGGACCTTAACTCATCAGTAAATGAATGGATAATGCAAATGTGGTTTATATAACCAATGGAATATTAGTGAGCCATAAAAATGTGTGAGATGTTTTCTTGTCATCATCACCATCCCCTAAGTATTCATCTTGTAGAACATCATATGCTAGGCTTGTGTGGAAGTGGGGAGCCTAATCTTACAAAGGCATAAAATGAGTGACATTTTATATAAAATTAATAATGTATTTGTTTTCTTGCTGTTTTATATCTTTGCTTTCAAAGAATTACATTACAGTACGGTATGCCTCTTTTATAATTGGAGAAATCGTTCATCAGCCTATCATCACAAGTAAGTGGTTTTTTTTTTTATCACAATGTTTCTGATATTGTATGATGACTCTGACTGTTACGCCACATGCCATTAAAATTTTATGATTCATTCATCGGTGTAGAGGCTGGGCTACCTTAAAGCAATTGTATTGATTACACTAAGCTACCAGAAAGCAGTTGTATTGCTGCTTCTTCATTATCAATGCATGGATCACTCTACCTGTCAATAAGTACAAATTTCTTTTTTTATGTAATCTTTTCATTTGGGATGTCTAGTGTTAGTAGGACATATAATGTCTACAGTGATTTATGTCACATAGACAGTATCGGTATAGGTAGTGACAACAGATATAAACAGATGATATAAACTTCACTACTATTTTGGTAAATATAGTGCAGTACTGTAAATGTATTTTCTCTTACAATTTTCGTAATATCATTTTCTTTCCCCTAGTTTCCTTTATTGTTAGAATACAGTATAGAATACCTATAACAAAGTATGTGCTCATCTACTTTATCAGTGAGGCTTCTGATAGAAAATAGGCTATTAGTAGTTAAGTTTTGGGGGACTCAAAACTGACACCTGGATTTTTCCACTGTGTGGAGGTCAGTGCCCCAACCTTTGAATTGTTCAAGGGTCAACTGTATTTCCACAGAACCACCTCGATTAGTAATTGGTTGAATATCTATGTACTACAGCCTAGCCAAGTTGACACATAAAACCATCGGACCTCCCAAACTCACATGACTCTGTTTTATAACACAGTGATAATCCTGACTGGGACATCAAAGAAAGCAGTGCTCTTTTATGATGCCCAGTGTTCTCTGCAGGGACAGGGAAGACATTTGGTTTCTTGCCACTTCCCAGTTTGTGGCTTAGACGCGCCTGGGTGACCAGTGGCCCAGTCAAGTCCTAGGGTCCTTATCTGGGATTTTTAGAGAGAGGGTTTGCAGGTCTGCTAATATTTATCCTCACTACCTTTTCAGGGATTTGATTTGTTTCATAAAGGAATCTAGAGCTCTTAGAGTTTTCTATCATTGACCCAAATGGGAGCCTCAACAGTCAAAGCCTGGAAGCAGTCATTGGCCCTGAAGACCATTGCGTGGCCCCCACAGGGCTTTCTTTCATAAACACTCATGAATGAATGCAATTTGGAGAGTCCTGATCCACTAGGGCCTCATGTCCCAATGACCTTCAGGAGCTCCACGGGAGGTTACAGCAGCTCAGTGACTTAATACAGAGTGTTTGGCCCCAAGAACCTTGGTCACATCAACAGACAACCTCATCTACTCCCTGCTTGATTATAAACTCTCAAAATATTTCCTAAAGATGATTACTTCTGAGAAACATCTATGACCAGTACCCAGTCAGCAAATACTTCTCCCTGATAAACTGGTGTCATTCTAAAATGTGCACATGCCTAGAAGTGTATTCATGAGGCAAAACCTAGTTTATTGTTTTCGTTTTGTGTTTTTGGTTTCTTTTCTCTTTCCTGCCCTGCTCCTCTTCCTTTTGTCACCATGTAGTCTTCCTGGCTCTGCTTTGGCTCATAAATTATTAAACTGTGTGGTTATTGGGGGTACAATTCTCTCAAATCAGACTTTTCATTCAGAAGGTTTTCCTGAGGTCATCACTGTCAAAGCTGCCGTATGCAATGATCTGCCATCTTTCATGGAATCATTATCTGCTCCTTTGAATTAGTAATAGCAGCAACTGATGGGTTGTGATGAAGGATGCCTGGGAGGTCAGAAACCATTGTTGCCTTGATTGGTCTCCTCCCACATGTCAGGTGGGGGCGGGGGAAGGCAAGGGGAGGCACAGACTTAGGACTGAACACAACAGAGTTGGTTTCTGTCCCCAAGACTTATCAGCCCAATCAACCCTTTTATTCTCACTCTCAGTCAGGTCCTTATTGTTTAGAATAAGATGGAGGGCATAGAAACATCAGGAAAAAAGGATAAAATAATGGAAAATTGGACTGATCAGAAAAAAGTAAGCCTTCTAATTCCTCTTGAGGACTATTAAAACTTAGGTATTTTGGGGCACCTGGGTGGCTCAGTGGGTTAAGCCTCTGCCTTTGGCTCAGGTCATGATCTCAGGGTCCTGGGATAGAGCCCCACATCGGGCTCTCTGCTCAGCAGGGAGCCTGCTTCCTCCTCTCTGTCTATGCCTGCCTCTCTGCATACTTGTGATCTCTGTCTGTCAAATAAATAAATAAAATCTTAAAAAAAAAAACTTAGGTATTTTGTAAACAATGCCTTAAATTTTCTTTGTTCCGGATAAGAAAAGTCCATGTGGGGAATACCTTCAACTCTTAAATCAGTTGAGGCAAAGTATGTGTTTTAAAGTTTCTGATGCTTGATCATTTCTTGTTGGAATAGGAAATTATTTTATTAACTTTCATTTATTTCTTCAGAGAATACAAATAACACCATTAATAAAGCATTTATTTGTTATTCAGCGCCAGACTCTGTGCGAAGGGCTTTACATAACTTAACTCACTAAAGAATCACAGAAACTGTGAGTCGGGTTCTGTTCTTGTCACCATTTCATAGAAGAGGAAACCACCACATAAAGTTGTTTGGTTGTTCACTGTCACGCTACCAGTAGATGGTGGACCTCTAATACACTTACGTTTCAAATGCCACAACTACCACAACTCTGGCTAGTGGTTGCATAAAACCCTGAAGACACATCACTTTCCTTGCACAGATTTTCATATTATTTATCCCATTCAGACAGAAAGATTGTTTTTCCTGCCAGGTATGGTGGAAGATGCTGCTTATATTTTTAGTTGTTCTTTATACCTGTATTCTGTTAGAGGCTTCTGGTGGGCAGAGGGGGACCATATAGTTATACGCTTATAATCATTTATAATCCTACAGTAACAATTTATGTAGTTTTATTGAAATAATTACTATAATAGAATTTATATAGAAATGTACTTTTAATGCTATTTTATTGATGATATTAATTTTCCTGAATGATGATCTGATAATTATCATATGTCACTTCTCTTCAAGAGCCATTGGGAGTTGCCTGGACTGTGGATTAAATCTGAATCCATCTGCATGGTTTTCAAGGCTTGCAATCATCTAACTAACCCCTCCTGACAGGCTTATCTCCCACGAGCCTCCAGGATGATTTTTCTCTCTTGCTACTGCTCACTCATGGCCTCTTTCTTGACTTGCTTCTGTGTTATCCCACCTACACTGCCTTCTCCTTGCATTTCATTTTATTCAACCTTAAGTGTTGAGGCTGCTCTCCATCCTCACCTTTTCTCTACAGCATTTCCCTCCCATGTTAATTCTTTCTATTGTCCCCTCTTCCTAACCCCCATGGTATTTATTATCTTATTGTACAAATTGGGGACTTGACTGTATCATTTCATGTCCTCTAGTCCAGTGTTTCTCAAACTTTGATGGGTACAAGAATCATCTGGTTTCTTAAAAAATTTAAAAAATAGGGGCACCCAGGTGGCTCAGTCAGGTAAGTATCTGACTCTTGAGTTCAGCTCAGGTCATGATCTCAGGGCTGTGAGATCAAGCCCTCTGTTGGGTTCCATACTCAGCATGAAGTCTGCTTGGTATTCTCTCATTCCCTCTCCCTCGGCCCCACCCCACTCCATTCACACACTCTCTCTTTCTCTCTCTCAAAAAAAATTAAAATAAAAATAAAATTTCTATATGATCCAGAAATTCCAATTCTGGGTATTTACCCCCCCCCCCCCCCATTGAAAGCAGGATCTTGAAGAGATATTTGTATATCCAGGTTTATATATTCACAATATTCACAAGAGCCAAGAGGTGAAAACTATCCAAGTATACATAGATGAATGAATGACTAAGCAAATGTGCTGTACACACTGCGCGCGTGAGTGCGCGCGTGCGCATACACACACACACACACACACACACACACACACACTGTAATACTATTCAGCCTTAAAAAAGAAGGAAATTCCTGCAGATGCTACAACAGGGATGAAAATTAAGGCATTCTGCTAATTGAAATAAGCTAGTCACGAAAGACAAGTACTGTGGGATTTCACTTAGATGGTGTGTGTAGAGTAGTCAAATTCATAGACGGAAAATAGAAGGTTGGTTGCCAGGGCTGGGGGAGGAAGAATGGAGGGTTGTTTCGTGGACACAGCATTTTAGATTTGCAAGCAAAAAAATTCCGGAGATTGGCTATACAATAACATGAATGGAAACACTGCCGAACTCTACACTTAAAAATGGCAAAGACAGGTAAGTTATGTTATGTATATTTTATCATAATTTTAAAAAAAGTAATATGGGAAGAAAATACAAAGGTGAAGTTTCTCAGGCCCACCTCTGAGATTCCTGTCTTTGATGTTCTTGTCTGGGTGCGAGGGGGAGAGAAATCTTCATTTTAATTATCACTCTCAGGTGCTTGGAAGCAGGAAATGTTTAGGATGAGATCAGAGATGCTTCTAGGTTTGGATACATATGTTCAGTATTGTCTCCAAGACTGCAGATGCTTCAAAATAAAAGGAAGAAAACTGGTATTTCTTGAAGACCTAGATGTCAAGCACTGAACTTTCATCCAAACAGCTGATACTGTGTATATTTTATGAGACAATGGAGGATGAAAAGCTGTGTGAACAGCCCATGATCATGAAGATAAAAAGCTCCAGAGCTGGGAGTTAACCCCAGGTGAGGTGGAGACATAGCCATGTGTCTGCCACACCGTTTCCTATCCTTGGGCACACAGGGACACTAGGCTTCCCACCTCAGCTGAACTGGCACTGGGGTTCCAGCCATGTGACTGAACTCTGTACTGTGCAAAAGAAGTTTCCAGACCTGGCCCTTAGAAACAGTCCACCCTTCTCCTTCCAATGGCAAGTGTAAAGGATGTGAGCTCCAGATGGCAATCTTGGGACATAGAGAGTACTACAGACCTGCCCCAGACTGGATGGTGAGTAAGAAAGGAATGTTTGCTGTGTTAAGCCAATGAGACTTTGCAATTTATTTGTTACTGTAGCTAAGCTTATTTTATCCCAGCTAAATCCATACCCTTGTCCTTCTCATTTTCCTAAAGTCTAGAAAATAACTGTTCCTTATATTTCCCACAGCACTAAGGGTAATGTTAAGCTGATAGAAGTTTCTCCCCCGCCCTTAAAAATTTTTTTTTAAAACTCCAAACCTTTTGGCATTGATGTGGTTTATGAAAGTGATGAAAATTCCCAGTTGAAAGAGAAAGAAATGGAAAACCCACTCCCCTGGCAATTGAAGCTGCTCCAAGAGAACCACTTGAATAGTTCTTAACTTCAATTTCCTCCTCCCACCTATGTCCCCAGTTCTGTTTCACAAATTGTTAGTGTCATTTTTCTAAACTCTCAGCAAACCAGTGTTTTAGATTTAGCTGACCAAAACATGTAAGGAAAGGTTTATGATTATTTATAAATAAATTATTGTTGCCAAATGAATCGAATGCTCAGCGTTGGGCTCATGTAGGACAATTTAGATGCATTCCGGAATAACCAAAGTAATCTTTAAGATCCTCTGTGGAGTGAGCCTGCCAGACTGTAGAGCCTCTGATGAACACATGGTCTCACACACGAAAACAGGAAATGGAAGTGGGAGACTTAATGTTTGGGCGAGTGGAAGAAATGAAGACAAACAAAGACAGCTTCCCAAAAGCTGGCATCCTCCAATGTACTGTTTTACAAAATGTTTTCTGGTCTTGTGTTTTCTCTTTGGTATGCGTGCATGTGGCAAAGATATCAGTGGGCCCCCATATGTATTTTCCCCCATTTTCTTCAGTAATAGGACCAATACTTAGCTGGGCACATGGCCATACTAAATATAGACCCTACTTCCCAGTCTCATCTGCCAGCTGTTTGTAGCCACATAATTAAGTTCTGGCCAGTGGGATAGGAGAAGTAGTAATATCCACAAGTTCTAGGGGACAGAGGCCACTTCTTGTCCTCATTACCCATTCAGCTTTGCCACAGATGCATGATGGCTTGTGCTCCATCTTGGACCATAAGAATAAGGACCAGATCTTTGAGTTGGTGGAACAGAAAATTGGAGGCACCTATGGCCCAGATGATCCTAGAACCATCACAAAAGCCCTGAACTGCCCTCACTTAGACTTTCAGAGAGAAATATGCACCCTATACCCTTCTACCATGTTTAAGCCACCGAGATTTAGGACCCTAAAGTGAGTGGCAAGTTGGGTCTCACCAATATAATGAGCAATTTTTTGGCTTGGTTAAATGTCTCGTTTGTTGTCTAAAATGCACATACTTGGTCCATAATGCAGAAATAGGCAAATTATGTATGCATTTCAATCTGTAGTTTATATTTAAAACAAATGATATCAGCACAAGAGGTCTTCTTTGAACCCTTCTTTTTGTTATGTGATAACAAATCCATATTTTATGAAAGGATAAATGTGTGCATCTCAGGCCCTATTTTTTTTTCTTTTTACCTGTCTTAGAATCAGAATCAAATTTAATTAATAACACATTTAATTCAATAACCGTTCCTTGGATGCCTACATGTGTTAGGCACACACAAAACTGTGGTGACATGAAGATAAAGTAGTCATGGCCTAGACTGTGCCCAGAGTGTTGACAGAGGGACCAAGGAAGTGAAGAGCCACACAGGGTCTCTGTCCTCCAAAACTCACATTACGAACAGAATGCTCTGGAAATGGAAGGAAGAGGCTTATCCTATCTGGGGTGAGAGGAGACACCTAAGGAAATCTTGTAGAGTGAATAGAATGTCTGAAGGCAGGGACACCTGGGTGGCTCAGTTGGTTAAGCCTCTGTCTTGGCTTAGGTCATGATCCCAGAGTCCCAGGATCGAGTCCTGTATCAGGCTTCCTGCTCCATAGGGGGTCTGTTGTCCCTCCAGCCCTCTCCCTTCTCATGTTCTCTCTCTCACTCAAATAAATAAATAAAATCTAAAAAAAAAAAATCTGAAGGTATAGGATGTGGAGATGTTTCCAAGAAAGACGAAGGCATGGAGGATTGCAAGTGCATGTCTATCATGGAAATAATGGCGGCTGGGTATAGCTGGGAGGCCAGCAGAACACATGTCTCAATCATGGAGGTAGGAGGTGGGCGGCCATCTCAGCACACAGCACCCATTCCACCTAGAGATGGTGCATTTAGAAGCTATTCCATGTTAGCAAAGAGTTTTTGTTTGAAACTAGCCAGGGGATGGAATACATGACCTACAAACCTGTAAGGGCTCCTCACTGTGTTCAGGAAGAAGTCTAACCCAGCCAGCCCTTCAGGCTCCCTCGACACTGCTGCCAATCTCATTCAGTCCCCTCTTCTGCCACAGTCTCTCTCTTCCTGCCCCAACTGCAGCTGCAGTGCCCAATGTGGTATATTTACTAGAGCAGATCAACACAGCCTTGGGTTTGTGGAATATCACCATGGCATTGGGACATGGTTTCTTTTCTAGTCTATTCCAGGATCAGAAACAGCTCTTATTCACAGGGGATAGACAAGAGTATATATTTACAGTGTTGCCCCAGAGCTAGGCTAACTCTCCTGCCATCAGTCATGATATATCCAAGGGGACCTGAACCCCAGAACATTCCAAAGAACATCATATTAGTCTTATACCAGTGACATTATATTAACCAAATGAGGAAGAAGTCCCTAGCAGATTGGAGGGCCTGGTGTGCTCCATGAAGGTGGGAGGCAGACTTTATGAAGATTCAGGGATCTGTCATATCAGGGAAGTGTTTATCAGTGTGCTAGGAAGTCCCATGAAATTAAAGGACAAATTATGGCACCTGTTACTTATCAACACTAAGAAGGCAGCACAGTTCTTGGCAGGAGGCTTCTGGCTCCACAGCCAGTATATGTCACATTTGAGAATGCTGTCTGATCCATTTACTAAGTACCATGAAAGGCTCCAAGGTATGAATCAGACCCGGAGCACAAGAGGGTTCTGAATAAGTCCACACAGAATTACGAGAATCCCTGACACAGGCCAGTTGATCCAGCAGACACCATGGTACTAGAAATATCTGTGGCAGGAAAAGTCATTTTGTAGAGCTGAAGGCAAGCCCTGATAGAAGAGTTTCAGTATAGACCCCAGAGTTTTGGAGAAAGATCATACCTTCTGTAGGACAGAGTTCTACAGCATTGGGAAACCATCTCTTGGTGTGCTACTTGCCTCTGCTAATACAGAGCACTTGACCATGTGACATCAAGTGTCTACATGTTCAGGGCTGCCCATCCTCAATAGGGACCTGCGAGACTCACAAGCCAAAAGGTTGGCTAGATTAGCAGCAATCCATTATAAAGTGGAGTGGGACATTCGGGACGGGCAGTGAGCAGGGCCAAAGGATATAAACAATGCAGGCCAAAGTCATCAAAAAGCAGGAAGGTCTGAGAACATGTCAGAGCCCAGAGGAAACCAAGGAGACATGACAACTAAATGTCATGGGATGGATGGGATGCTGGAACAGAAAAAAGACACTAGGTAAACGAATAATGTATCAGGGGCAGGGGGAGCAGGCTCCCCGATAAACAGAGAGCCCGATGCGGGGCTCGATCCCAGAACCCTGGGATCATGACCTGAGCCAAAAACAGAGGCTTAACCCACTGAGCCACCCAGGCACCCCTCAATAAATGGTTTTAATTAATTATATATCTTTAAGGGAAAAAAGGAGAAACTTTGGGCCCTAGCTCACAGTGCACGCATGTATATATCTTTTCAATTCAATCTAATGGATCAAAATTAAATTAATCAAAATTTAAATTTCCATTCCTCCAAAACAATTTATTAATGAAAACACAAGTCACAAAATCAGACAGGGAGACAAACCCTAAGAGACCTTTAATCATAGGAAACAAACTGAGGGTTGCTGGAGGGAGGGGATTGGGGGATGGGGTAACTGGGTGATAGACATTAAGGAGGGCACGTGATGTAATGAGCACTGGGTGTTATATAAGACTGAAGAATCACTGACCTCTACCTTGAAACTAATAATACACTATATGTTAATTAATTGAATTTAAATATAAAATATACAATAAAAAAACCACAAGTCACAGACTGAGAGAAATAGCTTCTCTCTTTCTCTCTCTCTGTATATCATCCAAAATATTTTCTTTCTAGAACATATGTAAATATATAAAGAATACCCTGATCTGATGTTTCCCAAAAGCTCATAAACATATGAAAAGGTGTTTGGCATTATTAGTCATCATGGAAAAAGGCACATTAAAAGCACAGTGGGATCCTACTACACCCATCATTAGAATTGTCTGGTGAGAATGTAAAGGGGACAATCAGGTCAGAAAACAGGAATTCCGGAGGCTGAGAAGTCCCGTCATCTGCTGTGGACAAGCTGGGACCCAGGATAGGTAGTGGTGTAATTCAGTTTGAGTCCAAGGGCCTAGATCTGGGAGCAGATGTCAGTCTGAGGGCCAGGGAAGATGACATGAGATGTCCTCACTCACACAGAGGGGCAGAAGAAAGAGATGGATTTTCCCTTCCTCCACCTTTCACACCATTTAGGCCCTCAACAGACTGGGGGATACAGACCCACGCTGGGAAGGGCAGTCTGCTTTACTGAATCTACTGATTCAATGTTAATCTCATCTGGAAACACCCTCCCAGACAATCCAAAAATAAGGTTTAATCTGGACACTCTGTGGTCACTGACACAATTAAAAAATGAGACATACATAAAATTAAGAATCACAGCCATTAACCTTCAGAGTTTGCCAAGTTGTTTGCCAAGAGAAATGAAGAAAACATACATCCACACGAAGACTGGTACACAAATGTTCATAGCAGCTTTGTTTATAATATATAAAGACTAGAAACAGCCCAAAGGTCTATCAGAAGGTGAGTGGGGAAGCCAGTTGTGGCTTATCTATGCAATAAACCATTACTTATCAATAAGATGACACATGCAGCAACACAGATGACTCTTAACACCCTTCTACTGAGGGAGTGAGAGAGGCAGGGCACAAAAGAATACATACGTGTGATTGCACTGATGTGACTTCTAGAAAAGATAAGTTAATCTACGGTGATGGAAAATGGACCAACGGTTGCCTGGGGTGGTGGGGTTGGGAGAATTAACTGGAATGGGACAAAGGGAACATTCTGGGGCTGAAAGAAATGCTCTATATGATCATGGAGGTGATTTATGGGTGTATCAGTCAAAACTCATCCAAATGTACACTTAATATGGATACATTATTATAAGGAAACCATACCTCAATTTAAAAGTTTATTTTTAAAAATGGTTGGAAAAATAATAAACAATTTTTAAAATGGTTGAGGGGCACCTGGGTGGCTCAGTTGGTTAAACGTCAGATTCTTGTTTTTGGCTCAGGTCTTGATCTCAGGGTGGTGGTTCAAGCCCCACACTGGGCTCCACACTAGGCACGGAGCCAACTTAAAAAAAAGGTTGAAACAGGTCTTTCTCCTACCAACATATAAGTGTCCATTCCTGCTAGCCTCTGTGTCACCAGTTACTACAGCACCTCTAATTTTTCGCCATTCTAAGAAGTGGGTGAAAAACATAATTTCCAACTTTTGAGGTGCACTTTTATACATTATGTAATAGAAAACTCTGACCGAAGCCTACACCACTTTTTATATTCTTTTTTTTAATTTTTTTTAAATTTTTTTATTCATTTGACAGAGAGAGAGAGAGAGAGATCACAAGTAGGCAGAGAGGCAGGCAGAGAGAGAGGGAAGCAGGCTCACTGCTGAGCAGAGAGCCCGATGCGGGGCTCGATCCCAGGACCCCGAGATCATGACCTGAGCCGAAGGCAGAGGCCTAACCCACTGAGCCACCCAGGCGCCCCATATTCTTTTTTTTTTTAAAGATTTTATTTATTTATTTGACAGGGACAGATCACAAGTAGGCAGAGAGGCAGGCAGAGAGAGAGAGAGAGAGAGGGAAGCAGGCTCCCTGCTGAGCAGAGAGCCCAATGCGGGACTCGATCATAGGACCCTGAGATCATGACCTGAGCCGAAGGCAGCGGCTTAACCCACTGAGCCACCCAGGCGCCCCAACTTTTTATATTATAAAAGTCATTGCAAACGAGGCTTTTGCTTAATGAGAAAGTTACTAGGGCGATCATTTATGCCTCTTCAGGTGTTCGATTCTGGGTAATTATCCAAATGTTCTATTTTTCTCTAAGAATTTCAACCTTTCAGATTCATTCCAATCTTGTAGTCCATGTTCATCTTTTATTTTTTGTCACTAGGCTTATTTTTTACCAGATCCTAGATCCATAGAAGGATGGTGGAACTTTATGGCTGAACTGTGTACGTAGCCCTTAAGATGCTGTAGACCACCGGCATCAGCACCCCCTTCCCATTTTCTAACACGGATGATTGCTATTTTGGGGATTTTATAAAAAAACATGCTGCTGTAGGGACACCTGGGTGGCTCCATTGGTTGGGTGCCTGACTCTTGACTTGGCTCAGGTCATGATCCCAAGGTTGTGGGATGGAGCCCGGCATCAGCTCTTCACTGGGTGTGGAGCCTGCTTGGGATTCTCTCTCTCCTCCCTCTGCCCCTTCCCACCTTCCTCTAAAACAAAAACAACAAAAATGTGCTATAACTGCAGCTTCACATGAGGCCCCCAGCCTCATCCAAGCCCCACTGCTGTCGCTAAGCCCCCCTCTATGGGAATGACAGAGCCTTGGCTGATTGTAGAAACCTGGTCCAACCTTCACGTTCTAGAGCTAAGCAGGTGATCTGGCTTTGAGGAGTGGCAGAGCTGACCCCTGAACCACCTCTATTTCTGTTCCACTTGCTGGTTCCTTAGTCAGCAGCATGGCCCAGCCACAAGATGTTCAGTCGTGGGTGCCCAAACTTGAAGTTCTTCACATGGCCAAGCTTGGGAAGAATTAAAATTACATGGTATCATCAGCTTATCCAAATAACTTTGTCCCAAGGGAAAAAAAAGGATGTTTGTGATTTTTATGATTTAAGAAACAATGAGCTAATGCCCTGGAAGATTCTTCAGTGACAGCTGTAACTAGGGCAAAAATATTTGTTTGTCTAGTACAATGATTGCATGTCTGCTTAGAACAACCCTGGGTCCTGACTGTATCCTGGCATGATTTTTAATAGTGTCTTCTTTCACTTTGAAAAGTGTCCTAGCTTGAAAGATAAATTACTTTATCACTGTAATTACATGGGATTTCTAGCTAATAAACAGCCCTGTCTCAATTGCTAATTTTTTATTACTAGAAATAAGTGGTTGGGGAGAGTGGCTTATAATCAGCTTCTAAGTCATGCTAGGTTAGGAAAAATAGCACAATTCTCTCTTTGACTATTTTAGAAAAAAAGAAAAAAACAACTCAGCCAACTCAGTTGCTCAATGTGCTCAAGGGTTACCTTGAAACACTGCTTTAGGAAGCTTCTAAGATTCCAAGTGTCTGTTCATCTGCTCTCCAAAAGCAAGGAATTGTCCTACTCCTAGAGAAAATATTTGCTATGAAGTGGTATTAAAGCTCATTAATTTAACTTACATACAAATCGAAGGGTTTTGAATTCTGCTATCCATGCTATACATACGTATTTGTGAAATCTCTTGTTAAAATTTTTGGCTGGGCCGGACTAAAAGAAGGCCCAGCTCGCAACATTCTGGATGCCGCATCAGGCCAAGAGGCCAGGTCTGTAGGAGCAGCCATTTTTGGCTTGCTGTTTCAGGGTAAAGAGCTTCTTAAGACAAGGAACTGTGACATTCTCTTCTCTGAATCCCCCCATTTACCAACCGTGGTGATTTCCACCGGGACTTTCTCCTGATTGACATTGATCCAACAAGGGATGCCTTAATTCCATGCGGGTTAGTGAGGGTAGGCTGCAAATTAGTTTCTGAGGGCTACCATAATCGATACCACAAACTAGGTAGCTTTGACAAAGGAAATTTATTTCCTTACCATTTCAGAGGCTAGAGGTGCGAGGTCAAGGTGTTGGCTCGGTGTTTCCTTTGCAGTCTCTCTCCTTTGCTTATAGGTGATCATCTTCTCCCTTTGTCTTCACGTGGTCTTTCCTCTGTGCATGTCTGCGTCCTAATCTTCTGTTCTTACAAGGACACAAGTCATATTGGATTATGGCCTACCCTACTGACCTCATTTTAACTCAATTACTACCCTAAAACCCCTATCTCCAAATATAGTCACATTCTGAGCTACTGGGGCCTACAGCTTCCATGTATGAATTTGGGGGGTGTGGGGGGGCACAATTCAGCCCACAACAGACAGTAATTAGGATTTTTTTCATTAACCGACCTTGAAAAACACTGCGTAATACTGCCTCATACACTTCTCACTTACCACCTATGTATGTGTAGTAAAGGCTTGTGTCAGAAAAGAGAAAAATTAATGTATGGATTCACTCATGGTGCAGATGATAAGTCAGGTAGCATCATCAATCAAATGCGTCCCCTCAAGGACTACGGCATGCTCTGGTGCTCCATCCAGAAAGATGGAGAGATAATTCAACACCTGCTCATCCTCTGAGATGAGACACAACACCATCTCTTCCTGAATGACTGCCCCCACCCCAGGGCTGCCCTCCCCAGCCTCAGCTGTGCCCACCAGACAGGTGGGAGAGGTTCTCCTAGCAACTGCCATCCAGGCCTTATCTCTTTTGATAGTTCTTTTTTTTTTTTCTTTTCATAAGGAGAAGGACGGTTTTTTTAAAATCATTTTTAAAAATTTATTTTCAGCATAACAGTATTCATTGTTTTTGTACCACACCCAGTGCTCCATGCAATCCATGCCCTCTCTAATACCCACCACCTGGTTCCCCCAACCTCCCACCCCCCCACCTCTTCAAACCCTTCGGATTGTTTTTCAGAGTCCATAGTCTCTCATTGTTCACCTCCCCTTCCAATTTCCCCCAACGCCCTTCTCCTAACTCCCCATGTCCTCCATGCTATTTGTTATGCTCCACAGATAAGTGAAACCATATGATAATTGACTCTCTCTGCTTGACTTATTTCACTCAGCATAATCTCTTCCAGTCCCGTCCATGTTGCTACAAAAGTTGGGTATTCATCCTTTCTGATGGAGGCATAATACTCCATAGTGTATATGGACCACATCTTCCATATCCATTCGTCCGTTGAAGGGCATCTTGGTTCTTTCCACAGTTTAGCAACCTTGGCCATTGCTGCTATAAACGTTGGGGTACAGATGGCCCTTCTTTTCACTACATCTGTATCTTTGGGGTAAATACCCCATAGTGCAATTGCAGGGTCATAGGGAAGCTCTATTTTTAATTTCTTGAGGAATCTCCACACTGTTCTCCAAAGGGGCTGCACCAACTTGCATTCCCACCAACAGTGTAAGAGGGTTCCCCTTTCTCCACATCCCCTCCAACACATGTTGTTTCCTGTTTTGCTAATTTTGGCCATTCTAAGTGGTGTAAGGTGATCTCTCAATGTGGTTTTAATTTGAATCTCCCTGATGGCTAGTGATGATGAACATTTTTTCATGTGTCTGATAGCCATTTGTATGTCTTCATTGGAGAAGTGTCTGTTCATATCTTCTGCCCATTTTTTTGATATGATTATCTGTTTTGTGTGTGTTGAGTTTGAGGAGTTCTTTATAGATCCTGGATATCAATCTTTTGTCTGTACTGACATTTGCAAATATCTTCTCCCATTCCGTGGGTTGCCTCTTTCTTTTCTTGACTGTTTCCTTTGTTGTGCAGAAGCTTTTGATTTTGATGAAGTCCCAAAAGTTTATTTTGGTTTTTGTTTCCTTTGCTTCTGGAGACATATCTTGAAAGAAGTTGCTGTGGCTGATATCGAAGAGATTACTGCCTATGTTCTCCTCTAGGATTCTGATGGATTCCTGTCTCACGTTGAGGTCTTCTATCCATTTTGAGTTTATCTTTGTGTACAGTGTAAGGAATGGTCGAGTTTCATTCTTCTACGTATAGCTACCCAGTTTTCCCGGCACCATTTATTGAAGAGACTGTCTTTTTTCCACTGTATATTTTTTCCTGTTTTGTCGAAGATTAACTGACCGTAGAGTTGAGGGTTCATATTTGGGCTCTCTACTCTGTTCCACTGGTCTATGTGTCTGTTTTTATGCCAATACCATGCTGTCTTGGTGATCTTGGTGATCACAGTAAAGCTTAAAATCAGGTAACGTGATGCCCCCAGTTTTATTTTTGTTTTTCAACATTTCCTTAGCGATTAGGGGTCTCTTCTGGTTCCATACAAATTTTTGGATTATTTGCTCCAGCTCTTTGAAGAATACCGGTGGACTTTTGATTGGAATGGCATTAAAAGTATAGATTGCTCTAGGTAGCATAGACATTTTAACAATATTTATTCTTCCAATCCAAGAGCATGGAATGGTCTTCCATCTTTTTGTGTCTTCTTCAATTTCTTTCATGAGTGTTCTGTAGTTTCTCGAGTACAGATCCTTTACCTCTTTGGTTAGGTTTATTCCCAGGTATCTTATGGTTCTTGGTGCTATAGTAAATGGAATCCATTCTCTAATTTCCCTTTCTGTATTTTCATTGTTAGTGTATAAGAAAGCCACTGATTTCTGTACATTGACTTTGTATCCTGCCACGTTACTGAATTGCTGTATGAGTTCTAGTAGTTTGGGGGTGGAGTCTTTTGGGTTTTCCATATAAAGAATCATGTCATCTGTGAAGAGAGAGAGTTTGACTTCTTCATTGCCAATTTGGATACCTTTTATTTCTCTTTGTTGTCTGATTGCTATTGCTAGGACTTCTAATACTATGTTGAACAAGAGTGGTGAGAGTGGGCATTCTTGTCGTGTTCCTGATCTCAATGGGAAGGCTGCAAGCTTTTTCCCATTGAGGATGATATTTGCTGTGGGTTTTTCATAGATAGATTTGATGAAGTTCAGAAATGTTCCCTCTATCCCTATACTTAGAATCGTTTTAATCAGGAACGGATGCTGGATTTTGTCAAATGCTTTTTCTGCATCAATTGAGAGGACCATGTGTTCTTCTCTCTTTTCTTATTAATTTGTTCTATCACATTGATTGATTTGTGAATGTTGAACCATCCTTGTAGCCCAGGAATGAATCCCACCTGGTCATGGTGGATAATCTTTTTAATGTGCTGTTGGATCCTGTTTGCTAGGATCTTGTTGAGAATCTTAGCATCCATATTCATCAGTGATATTGGTCTGAAATTCTCCTTTTTGGTAGGGTCTTTGCCTGGTTTGGGGATCAGGGTAATGCTAGCGTCATAGAAAGAGTCTGGAAGTTTTCCTTCTGCTTCAATTTTTTGAAACAGCTTCAGGAGAATAGGTGTTATTTCTTCTTTGAAAGTTTGGTAGAATTCCCCAGGGAATCCATCAGGTCCTGGGCTCTTGTTTTTTGGGAGGTTTTTGATCACTGCTTCAATCTCATTACTCAATATTGGTCTATTTAAGTTGTCGATTTCTTCCTGGTTCAATTTTGGGAGTTTATAGTTTTCCAGGAATGCATCCATTTCATCTAGGTTGCTTAGCTTATTGGCATATAACTGTTGATAATAACTTCTGATGATTGTTTCTACTTCCTTGGTGTTAGTTGTGATCTCTCCCTTTTCATTCATAATTTTATTAATTTTGGGCTTTCTCTCTTTTCTTTTGGATTAGTGTGGCCAATGGTTTATCGATCTTATTGATTCTTTCAAAAAACCAGCTTTTAGTTTCATTGATACGTTCTACTCTATCTCTGGTTTCTACCTCATTGATCTCAGCTCTAATCTTGATTATTTCCCTTCTTATGTGTGGAGTTGGTTAGATTTGTTGTTGATTCTCCAGTTCTTTAAGGTGTAGAGACAGCTGGTGTGTTCTGGATTTTTCAATTTTTTTGAGGGAGGCTTGGATGGCTATGTATTTCCCCCTTAGGACCGCCTTTGCTGTATCCCATAGGTTTTGGGTCGAAGTGTCTTCATTCTCATTGGTTTCCATGAATTTTTTCAGTTCTTCTTTGATCTCCTGGTTGATCCAAGCATTCTTAAGCAAGGTGGTCTTTAGCTTCCAGGTGTTTGAGTTCCTTCTGAAATTTTCCTTGTGATTGAGCTCTAGTTTCAAAGCATTGTGATCTGAGAATATGCAGGGAATAATCTCAGTCTTTTGGTATTGGTTGAGTCCTGATTTGTGACCCAGTATGTGGTCTATTCTTGAGAAGGTTCCATGTGCACTTGAGAAGAATGAGTATTCTGTTGTTTTAGGGTGGAATGTTCTGTATATATCTATGAGGTCCATCTGGTCCAATGTGTCATTCAATGCTCTTGTTTCTTTATTGATTTTCTGCTTCGATGATCTATTTCTGAGAGAGGCGTGTTAAGATCTCCTACTATTAATGTATTCATATCAATATGACTCTTTATCTTGATTAACAGTTTTCTTATGTAATTGGCTGCTCCCATATTGGGGGCATAGATATTTACAATTGTTAGATCATCTTGGTGGATCATCCCTTTAAGAATTATGTGTCCTTCTGTATCTCTGACTACAGTCTTTAGTTTAAAATCTAATTTATCTGATATGAGAATCACTACCCCAGCCTTCTTTTGAGGCCCATTGGCATGAAAGATGCTTCTCCATCCCTTCACTTTCAGTCTGGGTGTATCTTTAGGTTCAAAATGGGTCTCTTGTAGACAACATATGGATGGGTCCTGTCGTTTTATCCAATCTGCAACCCTGTGCCATTTTATGGGTGCATTTAGGCCATTCACATTGAGAGTGATTATTGATAGATACGTTTTTATTGACATCGTGTTACCTTTGAAGTCTTTCTTTCTGTAGATTGTCTCTATATTTCTGTTCAATGCTATTCTTAGGATTTTTCCTCTTTTATAGAACCCCCCTTAATATTTCCTGCAGTGTCGGCTTGGTGGTTGCATAGTCTTTTAAGCCTTGCCGGTCTTGGAAACTCTTTATCTCTCCATCCATTTTGAATGTCAGTCTTGCTGGATAAAGTATTCTTGGCTGCATGTTCTCATTTAGTGCCCTGAATATATCTTGCCAGCCCTTTCTGGCTTGCAGGTCTCTGTGGACAGGTCTCACGTTATTCTGATGGGCTTTCCTCTGTAAGTAAGGAGCCTCTTTGTCCTAGCGGCTTTCAAGAGATTATACCTACAATTATGATTCCTCAATTTGACTATCAGGTGCCTTGATGTTTTTCTGGAATCTGTAATCTTGGGTGGAGACCATTTGGCCTCTAGTATATGAACGCTGGTTCCATTCACGAGATTGGGAAAATTTTCATGAAGAACTTGTTCCACTATATCTTCTAGACTTCTTTCTTTCTCCTCCCCTTCAGGGATTCCAATAATTCTGACGTTGGAACGTTTCATGGCGTCATTTATTTCCCTGATTCTGTTTTCATGGTTTCTAAGCTGTTTGTTCCAGGCTTCCTCTTGATCCTTTCTCTCTATCTGTTTGTCCTCCAGATCACTAATTCTATCTTCTGTCTCAGTTACCCTAGCTTTGAGAGAATTTAGATTAGATTGGAGGAACTCATTGAGAGCATTGTGAACCTCAGCCCTGGTAGCTTTTAGCTCTGCCCTAACATTGTGAACATCCTGTCTGGTGGCTTTCAGCTCAGCCCTAATCAATTCTGTTTGGTCATCCATGGCTTTCTCCAACCTAGCTATTGCCTGGATAATTGTTAGCCTGAATTCTCTTTCCAACATATTGTCTATGTTGATAGCCATTAGCTCTGTTGCAGAAGGTCCATCCTCTGTATTTTTCTTCTGTTGGGCATTCCTCCTCCTACTTATTTTGGTGAGAGATGACTGAACAGATGTAGCTGGTTGTATCGACTGTGGTGCAGTCTGGGTGCACCCTGTAACACTTCTGAGCAATCAGGATTCCCCACCCAAATGAGAGAAAAAAGAAAAGAAAAAGAAAAAAAAGAGAGAGAGAGAGAGAGAGAGATAGGAAAGAAAGGGAAGATGAAAGAGAAGGTTCAGCCCAAATGGGCCCCAAGGTAAGATTTATGAGGTATACAAACAAAAACAGACAAACAAAAAGACTGATAAAAGTATACAACAAGAGAAAAAAAATATATGCAAATAAAGGAAGAACCTTGTTGAAAAGAACCCCAAGTGTAAGATTTATATACTATCAGGACAAACACAAAAACACAGAAACACTGGTGGAAGAAAAAGATGGGAGAGTGGTTATAAATTCTCAGTGTGGGCGAGGAAGGTTGTTTTGATTCTTCCTGGATGTATCTTGATATCTTTGTTAAAGGACTCAAATTTCCTAGGCTAAAGGGGGATTAAAAATTGGTTTACCTATAGGGGTAGTATTGATTGGGGAAAGGGGATTACTTTGAAGTTTAACTCTATATGAATATTAGAAAATAAAAATAAAAAAGGAATAAACTAAACTAAACTAAAATTTAAAAAAATTCAAAAAATAGAAATGCAAAAGAAAAACACAGGTGTATGTATCAAACAGTTCAGGTTAGAAGGTTATTATGGAATTTGATGTACTGGACAGCTCGCTGTGACGGTAAATAGGTTAAAAAATTATCTACATAAAAAAAATGAGCCAGAATAGTGGGAACAAATTAAAAATAAAAGTTGTCCTATGAAGTAGTGGTGGTGGTTCTCTTGTAGTCTTTTTTTTTTTTTTTTTCTTTCCTGGTTGGTTTTCTGGGGGAGGGACCTGCCACGTGGGTTTTCACTCAATGTTGTTCCCTGAGTTAAGTCCTCCAGTCCCCCTCAAGGGGGTGGGCTCCAAGGAAACCGGTTTTCTCGGGCTTTTGTTCTCTGGAGGTTTTTATGTTTGTTCACCTTTCCCCCCCCACCCCCTCGCCTTGACTGCTTTTGATGGTTTTTGTAGGTTTAGAGGAAAGCAAACTGCACCCTGACCTCCCTCTCAGAGAGAAGCCTCAGTCTGTTCTTCTGTGGGTGCTGCAGGGCCCATATAAATCCCCCCTAGGCTGCTGGCAGAGCAGGTTCTGAGTCGCGGTCCCTGGGGACGCAGGATCTTCTGCTTGTCCCCCAAACCACGGCAGCGGCGGCCGTCTGGGCAGCTCCGGACCGCCAGAGAGGTTCCGAGCAGCGATCGCACACTGAGATTTTCCCACTGGCCCGGGCTGGGAGTGCCTGGTCTTTCGGGGTCTAAGCGCACCCGGCTTGCACGCACCTCTCTCAGGGGAGGCCGTGGGTCGTGCGCGCATCTCAGGCTCTGTAGCAGGGCTCAGCGTTCTGCCGTTGGCGTGGCTCGATCCCCTCACAGGGGCCAGAACCCACGCACTCTCGGGCGCGCTGGCGGCTCAGGGACCAACACCTGGTTTCTCCTCCGCACTCTCTCTGGCTCCGAGCCAGGGGAGGCTGTACTGGGACCGGGGACTTAAGCCCCTGTCCCTAGCCACCCTATTCCTGCAATTCCCCCCCCCACCACAATCCTTTGCTCTTGCTGAGTGCTTTCAACCAGTCTCCAAGTTCATGCTGGTCCCCAGTCGAAGGGCACTCTCGCTCGTATTAGGGGTATTACTTTCCAACCGGTCACCTCTGGAGGCTCCCTCCCCCTTTTGTTTATCTTCCGATATCAGTCCGCCTTTCCCACTCCGCTTTACCTGCCCACTGGCGTCTTCTACCCCTGTAGAGATCCAGATGTGTGTAATTCTGATCTTAGGCTGATTTCATGGGTGATCGGAGTTCTTTGGTAGGTAATCAGCTCACTTTAGGGTACAGGTTGAAAAGGCGCCTCCTCCTACTTCCCTGCCATCTTGCCCCCCCCCCCTTTTGATAGTTCTTACCCCACTATGTTATTCTATTTTATATTTGCTCGGTTGTCTTCTCAACTGGACCAAGTCTTTTCTTCCTATATATCTAAACCTGGCTCAGTCCTGACACACAGTAGACAACACGTGATTGAGTAAATGACTAGGTGACTTGCATTTCCAGTACTCTTTCTCAAATAAGGCTAGCAGAGCTCCCAGAGGAAACACACGTGTAGACAAAACGTGTTCACTAGCGGAGTCCTTCATCCAGCCTCGCGATTGTGTGTGAAACTATCAGAATCAGAGAACAAGATCCCATCATGCACGGATCCTTGAGTGTGTTACACACAGGCCATCCTGGGAAGCTAATGTGCCAATTTGTCAGGTGGCTTGCTTTTCTGTGATGGTTAAGTGAGGCACAAGAACGAGCCATCTCCAGCTGCAGCTCAAATTCTGCAGTCGCATTGCCCAGGCTTGAGTTCCAACTCTGTTACTTACTGGCTGTGTGGTCTTGGGCAAGTTACTTAACCTCTCTGTATCTCAGCTGCCTCACGTGTAATACCTACTTCACAGGACTGTTATGAGGAAGGAGTTAACATATATCAAGTACCTCGGATAGAACCTGGAATGTAAGAAGCTCTGTGTTTGCTACTATTGTCCTATTAATATTGTCCCTGTTATTATTAAGCAAGAGGAAACCATTTAGTTTGGTTTCACACTGTCATTATAATTCCAGTCAAGCCCCTGAGTGCATGGCCCTGTGAGGGGCTTCTCATGGCCCTCTGACCCTGTCCTCACGTGCATCCCTTGCTGGGCTTCCCCTGCCTGGGTGCCCACCAGGTGCTGTCCTGGATTGAGGCGGCAAGTAGCGGCTGTCCAGGCCACAGACTCCCTGGGCCACAGAGCCCATTGGATTCCTTTTTATCATTTGTGCATCCTGTGGGGTTGGAGACAAAATAATGGTCATAGCCACTCCATCCAAAAAGGCGGGGCAGGGGAGAGGAAGTTGTGGAAGAAAGACTTTGTGCTTTTTAACTTTCAAGTGTAAGCAAGGGAAGGAATGGAATGGAGAGGGGAAAAAGGAGGGGAAGGGAGGAGGAGAGCAGAGGGGAAGGGAGAGTAAGGGAAGCGAGAAAGAGAAGAGGAGAGAGGAGAGGAGGGGAGAGGGCAAGCGAAGGGGAGGGAGGAGGGGAGAGGAAGGGGCATGGGGAGGGGAGAAAATAAGAGGGGAGGGGCTGGAGGAGAGAAGGAGGAATAAGAGGGAGGATGGGAGGAGTAAGGAAGGGGTGGGGTGGAGGAGAACTCGCAGGAGCCATGAAGGACAATCCAGGCCCGGTTTGGGAGCTTTTCCAATGACTCCCCACATAAAAACAACTCATGGCCACCAGCTTCCCCAGCACCAGCTGTTTCCACTTCCGTAACATATGTTCACTCACGTAAATTGTTTACTAACTTCACATCCAGAACTTTTTAAATAGAGGAAAACCTGGGGCTTGTCTACACCAACCAGAAGAGCAGAGATAAGGGGGAAAAATCCAGCAACAAACAAATGAAAAAGCAGAACGATACAAGGGAGCCTAAATTTAACCGGGACAACACATTTCCCTCCACTTTTATGGCTTCCTGAATGAGTGGGGAGCCTGGCCGCTTCCAGTGCTGGTGCATGAGGGTCACAAAGCACAGTGCAGGGACTTCTAGAGTGAGCCGCATAACCGGCAAAAGAGAGGGCTAGACTTAGCCTGCCCAGCGCAGGGTCCCCAGCCAGACTGTCCTGTAGGAGTCGCAGTGCTGCCCCTTGGGATCTAAGTAACTCGTCTAGACTCACCTGAAGTGAGTTACCAACCCCTCCGCTTCAGGTTTATCATCTATCAAGTCGGGGATAATGATAATATCTACCTCAAGGGTTGGGGTAAATTTGAGTAAAGGTAAAGCGTTTAGAGTAGTGCCTGGCACTTACGAGCACTGTGTGTTTGCTATTTTTATTATAGATATGTGTACCTAATTTTAAAAAACTAGAATTGATCACTCCTCTTTGATATTCATGACATAGGACTTGTAATATTTTGGTTGAATACCTTGTCAGGCCCCATGTTCCTGACCTATCTTTTGCCAACTTCCATGAAAATACTACTGTTTCCCCCTCACATCCCCTAAATAATACAAGCTTTCCAATTTCCTGAGTTTTAAATGCAACAATAGACCTCATACCAAAAGCAGATGGAATTTCTACAAAGAGTATCATCAGTACTGATGAATTCAGGAGTAATTTCTCGACACTTCTATGGTGGGACTGTGATCAGGGGAAGGAAAATGGATTAGAGGAGGCAAACAAAAAGTATTTGCTATATGCAGGAACTAATTATAAAATCTAATTATAAAAAAACCTAATTATAAAATCAGAAAAGTTCGTATTATAAATATAATGGTGCAACCAGGCAATTAGGCTAGATTAATATTTGGAAGTAATTAATAATTTGGATGCGGCCAAATTTTACTATAGAAATAGATACAGTGGTCATTAGATTGACCAACATAATCATCTCGATTTTCTCTGTGTGTCTCCTGTGGAATCCCAGGGAGGTATGGTTAATAAACCTGTCCTCAAAGTACCCTTGATAGAGCGGAAGTTCTCAGCCATTTTTATTGCTTAATACATACATTGTAATGTATATATTTTACATTACATTGTAATGTAATGTAATGTACATTGTAATGTAATGTAATACATACATTTTATTGCTTAATACATACAGTGTCTTGGACACATATTTCACGCTTTGTCTATTTCAGGATTGAAGGAATATAGCTAGAAATGTATCTTCTGCTCCTTTCAGGAAAACAAATATTCTTTTAAGGTTTTGGACCAGCTGACAAAATGTATCTCAACATTTAACTTTTTTTTTTTAAGATTTTTATTTATTTATTCATGAGAGACAGAGAGAGAGAGAGAAAGAGAGATAGGCAGTGGCAGAGGGAGAAGCAGGCTCCCTGTTGAGCAGGGAGTCCAACGCAAGACTAGATCCCAGGACACTGGGATCATGACCTGAGCCAGATGCAGATACTTAACCAACTGAGCCACCCAGGTGCCCCAACATTTAACTTTTGTTCAATTTTTAATTCCTTTAATTTTCCCCCATATGCTTTTGGGAGAGCATATTATGCTGGGAACTTCAAGTGTAACCCACATGCACAGTATTTCTGATCATTTTTGTGAATTTGATGTTTCTTTGAGGACGGATCTGAGTTGTAATCATAACTGAGAATGGTTCAGACCCAGCTACCAAGGGCACTGTCCTCGGGTGGGGCAATTTCTGCCTTAAAGACACTGCTCATTAAAAATCTACCTATCACTGGGTGTTATACGCAACTGATGAATCATTGAACACTACATCAAAAACTAATGATGTACTATATGTTGGCTAATTGAATTAAAAAAAAAATCTACCTATCAAGACAGGTACTTTTGGAAGACACACCAAGGTGTTGGGTGTCTTGGGGTCCCATGGTCTCCTAATCATGGAAGGAAAAGAACTTCCAGCCTACTGGTTACTGATTCACATCAGAACAGGGGTTCACCTATTCATTCACTTAGAAAGTCCCTGCACTTGGGAGCCTGGATCCTACTCAGGAAGCAGAAAATAAATTAGCAAGTCAACAAAAATAAAATTTGTTGTTAAGACATGGTTAGCATGGAATCAATCAGTCAATCAACCATAATAACACATAAATAAAGCAGGTGGGGACATGGAGAGTAAGGAAAGGCAGGATGTGTCAGATCCAGTCAGTCCTCTGCTTCAAATCCCCACAGGGCACTGCCTTTTACCCTGGTGCAAAGGACTTGATCCTACAAGGTCCTACTTGGCCTGGCCCCATCCCTACAACCTCTCCGACCTCATCTCCTGCTCTTTCCTTCTCTCACTTCATCAGCTACACTGGCCAAAATGCTGCTTCTAGAATGCACCTGATGAGGGGCTCGCTGCCTAAGGGGGCTGCGTTCTAGCACATTCCGCAGCTTGGGCCTGGCCTTCCCCAGATAGCTGCTTCACTAATTCCTCCTTCAGTCTCATCTGCTCAAATCTCATCTTCTCAACGAGTTCTGTCCTGACCATCTGATCTGATGATGAAGCCTGCCCTCCTCCCCAGAACCCACAACCCCAATCTCTTTTACGGTCCTCTTTTGTCCATATCTGATCATACTCCAGCATCTTCGATAATAAACTTATTCTGTGTATCGACATGTTTTGCTTCCAAAAGCCTGCCCCTACGCTCCTTCTGCAGAGCCTGCCCTTGGGCTATGGGAGCTGCTATGGGAGAACCAGGGGCTGTAAATACCTGAGAGTTGCAACCTGCCCCATGGGTGGAGTCTTTACCCAGTGGCTGATGAGTGCAAGGATAGGAGAGTCCAGCTCCTGGGCATTTAGGCAGAACAAATCCAAGGTGTAAGTGATGCTCCAGAGTTCTGCGGCCAAAAAGTGCTCTAAGGGATTTTGTCTCAAACTGCACCCTTATTTGGCTTCCCCTCACCTGGTTGCTTTCCCCTGTCCATGCCTGGTTTCTCCTGTGAGTATTTTAACAAATTGTTTCACCCAAATGCTCATCTCAGGGTATTCTTCTGAGGAACCCAAGCAGGAAGAAGCTGGCCTCGGTGGGGAGCAGGTAGCATCCCATGAATGGGAAGGAAGGCAGGAGATTTGGATAGATGGGTAAATTTGGGTGTGGGAAGATAAGGGTGCCTTCTCTTATCTCAAATAAAAACCATGGTCTCCAGCTGGGAGAGGGAGGACTGCTGGATGGCCAGGGAGAAAGGAGAAGGTGTGAAACACAATCGACCTTTCAACTGTGTGGGCTTGGGGCACTGACTGCCCCCCTCCCTGTGCAGTTGAAAATCCATGTATAAATTTTGACTCCCCCAAAACTTAACTACTAATAGCTTACTGTTGACCAGAAGGCTTCTTGATAGCGTGGTCAATTAACACATATATTTTGTATGTCATATGTATTATATACTATATTCTTACAATAAAGGAAGCTAGAGAAAAGAAAATGTTACTAAGAAAATCATAAGGAGGAGAAAATACATTTATAGTGCTGTCCCATATTTATCAAAAAAGAAAATCCACGCATAAGTCGTCCCACCCAGTTCAAATCCATGTTGTTCAAGGGTTAGTTATGGTTATCTAGAAGAGTCAGAGATCAAATGTTCTAAGGAAACACAGCGAGACTGCTAGGCACTGTTGACTAATGTTCTCCAGTCAAGTAAGCTACTTGGATGCAGCCTAGAGTAGGTGGGAGTAGGATTTTATCAAAGTTGGGGTTATTTCCAGGGGAGGAAGCTGCAGGGAGAGAGGGTAGAGGGTGTTGGAGTATAAGAAAGGAAAGATCATGGTGAGGTGATATGGAACCTTTGCAGGGTCTGCAAGGAAGTGAGAACACTGGAGGGGTGGCCTAGAAAAGAGGTCAAAGACAATAGATGGTAGATCTTGATACCGCTGGAGAATTGTCAGCTGAGTGGTAATAGCTGTGAGGATAGGAAGTGGTAGGCAGACGGCGGGGCGCCTGGAACCAAGATTGTGAAGGTGATGAGGTGGTGGTAATGTCAGGGTCAAAGATATGCCAGGGAGTGGGTGGCTGGTGTGGGGTAGAGAGCGAAATCACGGGCCATTAGAGCTCTACATATCTCAAGCTTAATCACAGAATATTTAGATATTCATTGTTTGCTTTGGTTTGGGGTTGTTTTTGAGACTCTAGCAAGAAAATGAGGAGGAGAGGATAGAGCAACACTTAAAAGGTTGCCTCCAACCTCCTCTCCCCTCACTGAATCTGTACTCTGCACGCTGGAAGGCAGCCATACTCCCCCCTCCACCCCTGCCCCAAGCCTGGACCCGATCACCTTCAGTTTTCAGTCCACCCAAGAATTGTCTCAGTTTTTATGCTGATTCATCAGATCAGTGATCTCTGATTTTCATAGTTTTCTCCCTGGAAATTTCTGCCTGAAGCCTGGGCCTTGTTCTCAACCCAAATAGACTTGCAGCAGTTACTCTACAGACCGTCTGAATGCCAGGCCTATGTCTGTACTCCCCCTTCGTTTCCAGAATACTTCAACTTTTTAGAAGGAAACTCCTCTTCCCTCCTACAGTCGAGTGGGCGCTGCCCAGTTCTCATGCCAGGTGCCTGATGGGACTTAGTCTTGCCTTCCAGTGCTCGGACTGGTTCTGTATGACCCTGTGACACCAGGAAGGATTTAGAATCTCTTTCTTCCACATCTCTAAGGTAAGTTCCACTTCCCCCAGTGCATACTCACACACAAATACACACACAAACACACACACACGGAGTCTTGTGGATATTAGCTAGTACCATCCGGGGAATTGGTTTCCAATGTGGAAGCACTGAGAGGGATAGCTATGGTGTAGAGCACAGGGTTAGAAGTCAAGAGAAATGGACACTCACTTTGATAGTCTCTCCTGGTTTTCTTGGTGAGGTATAATCTATACCATGAAACTTCAATTTCTGTGAGGCAAAAACATACAATATTTTTTTCCCCAAAGTCTTGAGCATGCCACCTAGAAGGACAGGGAGATGCTGGCAGGAGGTCCTTTTCTGGGCCAGGTTGTGGGCCCTGAGGCTAAGTGCTTGACTTTCCCACCAAGTCAGGAGGAAGGGCCACCATAGGACTGCAGTAGCTAACCTCAGGGGTTCCCTGGTAGCACTTTGGACATCTCTGTAGATATTCTTCCTGCCCCTCCCACCAAACATGTGTTGGGAATTAGTAGATATGGGCTGTAAAGATATTTTTCTTCTTGAGAACATATACTTATCTAATATTTAACTGAAAACTTGTGTCTAAATGGCCAAAGTTTTGAGTACCTTGTGAATATGGTAAATTCCTCTGCATAAGCAACAGTTTTGGCAATGGAGTTATGTAACATGGATTACAACAGTGTTGGAAGAGGTCCTGACATTAACTTTGCCTCATGCCTCCACACCAACCAGCTGATACCACCAGGAATGACATTTTTCTCCCAGGAGCATCACTATATCTCACAGCAGATGTTGGAAAAGATGGGGAAACCCCAATTTTCTCTTTTTCTTTTTAAATTTTTATTTCTTTTTCTTTCTTTTTTTAGAGGTGTGGGGAGGGGGATGCAGAGGGAGCAGGAGAGAGAAAATCCAAGCCGGCTCCATGATGATGTGGGGCTCATTTTCACAACCCTGAGATCACGACCTGAGCTGAAATCAAGAGCCCAGCACTTGACCAACTGAGCCACCCAGGTGCCCCCCCCTTACCCCTATCGACTATAAATATCATATCAACTGAATGTGTTGTCCAATACTTATCCAGGTATGTGCATAGCCAACTCTCCATTTTCCATGATACGGTTAACTGTGCTTGGCAGGGCATTTGTCCATGCCCTCAGTCTTCCCGAAGCCTCCCCCAGTCCTCACAGTGCCATGTGTTGGATATGTACTCATAATGCCTCCCCAAAGGGCCAGCCACCCCTAGAGAGCAGGTGAGATGAAGGGCTGGAATATGGAGAGAAGGGAGGTAAAGGCGGGTTACCTATCACCTTGGATCAATTTCATGATTTCTTCCTCCTCATTGTGGATCCTTAAACTGTGAACACAGGTTCTTAACAATCTAATTGAAATTACCTGGACTATATGTTATGTTCAAATTAATTTCTTCCCCATCCTGATGTAGAACCACGAAGTGAGAAGTACATATTATGTTTTCTTCATGCTGATAACATTCAGGTAAAGCCATGCAGACTTCTCTGACTATCACGGAAAGTTTCATGTCAGGTTGAGTTTATTGAAGGCAAGTTGACTCATTTCTACACAATCCCCCTGTTTCCCTTTGACCAATTGTCAAGTGTGCTTGACGCAGAACAACTGACCTTCAAATACAAAGAGGGCTGGAGGTTGGCCTGGACTGTCAGGGTGGATTTGGTAGCATGAATTGCTCCAAAGAATCCTGATTTCTTATGCATGAACTACTGACCCCGGCTCTGGAGCCTGGAGAGCAGGACGGGAAGGAAGGTGGACTCCTGCTGATTCAGGGTCCCTACCCAGCAGCTTTTCCACTGTGTCAGCAGTATTCACCCCACTTCCCTCTCCTCCCTCTTCCGCCCCCCCCCCCATAGTCCTGTCCCTGGAAGTGGTTTTCAGTTGCCAGGAATCATGAACATTGGGAAACGATCCAAAAAACTGGGTGGCTCCTGATTTTCCATAGTCCACATGATAACATGTGGCCCCAGTTTTAGCATCAGGTCATAGGTGTGGACACAGCATGGCCTAAAGGAAGGAACCAGGCAAGTACGTGCCTGGGCAGCCAGGCTTTCTTAATGGCCAGTTGGGGTGAAGAGCGAGAAATGACCTACATGGGTTTCAGAATTTTCTCCTCTAGCTCCATTACTTGGGAGGAGCTTCTCGATGTTGAGGCTGCGGGTCTGAGGACCACATTTTCAGATGGAAGACAACCAGGCCCCAGGCAACATCATTTCCAGGAGGTGGTAATGAGCAAGGAGGAAAGTCCCAGAGGTCCACATGCCTGCTCATTGAGGATCATAGGAAACGTCCTTAAAACCAGTGCCGGGTCCTGAGCTGGAGAAATACCTTCTTTCTTTGATTTCATAACACGGCTAATGTTCCACTGTGCAAGAGATATTTCAAATGCCTCCACTGGGAAAATGGGCTTTAAAGGCCAAACGGTGCCTGTTGCTTCTGTCCATTCTAGGCAGCCGGGCAGGAACATGCTGTTACACTCCATTAGTGCTCCGATGACAGGTATACCTCGCTTTTGTCAAGCAATGAGGAACTCAGTTGTGCGAGCAACTATCTCTCATTCACATTTGACAAAGGCTTCCTAACGTAGTAAGGTGATGAAAGCTTCCTACCTTCTCTTCCAGCTAGACATCTTAGCCCCTCCATTGCCCCTGAAACTCTCATCCTCCACATCCAACTCTATGGATGCAGAAACTGTTTGGAGACCCCCTGTGCTGGTGCCCTCGGTCATTCAGAGATGGCCCACAAAGGGCCCTGTGTGTGAGTGTGTGCAGCTGTCACTGATAAGGCGGGTAGGTGGTGAGCCGTTCTTTCCACACTTCACATCCCGAGCTTATCCTGTGACTTGTGTGGGTAGCACCGGTTTGCACAGCCCGCACTCATCTGAGATTCTGCCTCTTGGACACCTGGGCAGGTTAAAGTCTTTAACTACCTTCCTCCCTCCCCTGCTCTGAAAACTGCACTTTCCCCCAGAATTCTGTGTGTCTAGCAGGGATGTCCCTTCTGCTCGCTAAGATCCTCCCTGGAACTAACTAATCAAATCACTCATTGAAATGTTTTCTGCACTCAGCAGTGCAAAAAGAGGAGAGAAGAGAGACAACCTAAAAGAAACAAACTGATATCGTGGCTTTTGAAAAAATAAACCACCAACGAAACATCTTCCAGAATGTGTTGGGTCCAAGTTCTTATACGTCTTACGTTAACTCAGTGATTGTGTCTGGTGTTTAGAATGAACAGCTACTCTGGGGGACCCCACCCAACATCAGAAAGAGCCCTGTGGGTTTCAATATTTTACCCTAAAGCAGGGAATCAAACCGGGTTTTGGGACATAAATATCACCTCGCCGAATGAATAACAGAGAGAGAGAGGGATTGACCGGCACCCTTAGGGAAAACTCCTTCTCTGATGGTGTGGTCCAGACCTTACTCTCCTAATCCTCATAATCATAGCCTACTTGTCATGGCACTAGGTACCCAACATCCATTATTACTGTTCTTCCCAGCAGCCCAGAGACGTGGGACTTCTTCATCTCCTTTCACTGATGAAAAGACTGGAGCTCATCTGAAAATTAAGCTGCCTGTTTTTTTGGCAAGTAAGCAGGAAAGACATATTTCCAACAGAGACATGCTTGACTCCCAAGTTAATGTTTTTGCTTTTATGCCAAGTGTCCAAAACAAAATTTTTACCAGTTCTTCACAGTCGATTTAGTTCAACAGTTACTGAGCACCTATCATATCTTGGTTGTGATGGCGAGTACAGAAATAACAAAGTTACAGTCCCTGCCTTCAACCGAGCAAAAAATACCCTCTTTAGGGAATCTTTCAAAACAAACACTTTTAGAAAATTTCCCTAATTGGGCTTGAAATGGTAACTTGACTGTTTCATTCTTTTTTTTTTTTAACCTAACTGATTTAACTATCAAAAAATGACAGTTCCATGAAATTAAGCATTGTGTTTTTGGTTATGCATTTAACCTTCTAACTAATGAGAAACTTTAGTATGATTTCTCCTAAAGAAGGAGAAGGAAGTGTCTTTTCTTGTCATGCCACAAAGACAAGTAAATATGTGTAGTCTCAATACAAAATTATATTAGCTTTAGGTTACAAGGAGGGATTGCCATATATCAGACCATAAAAAAGAATCAAATCTAAGATTAGTCCAAAGTGTTTTGTGGAACAGGGTAGGAGTGTGGTTTTTAAAACTCATCTTTTCATATGCAAAATGGCGATTGCTGGGTGGGAATTCTGTAACTATGAGCAAGACCGGTTCACATTTCAGGTTAGAAAGGAGGCAGATACTGTGACCCAGAAGTTCCCAATAAAAATGAGGGAGTTACGTGTGTATGTTTATGAGCATTTTTGGTGTTTTCAGTCTCTCAAAGCACCTGGTTTGAGCCTCAGTGGGAGACTACACAGAGCATAAACAGGTCATTGTTTGTAAGTACTCAAAGGGATGTTTCTAGAATATGCTTCTGTAGGTGAATAAAGATGGTTATTGTTGAGCCTTTCTTCACCAAAAAATAATAGCATGATTTTTGTAGACAGATTTGGAAAAAAGCCTAGTAAAGTCTATTGCAGAGTTAGGATCTACTTTGAAAGAGTTTTTCTGTTTTTAGAGGCACACTGATGGAGTGTTTTCTTTCCTTAAGTGATATTTGCTGAGCTACTTCAAGTCTGTTTTGGAATGAAATCGAGAATTTAAAAAATTTTATATAATAACTACATTTAATAAAATGTAGTTCAGTCATGTTCATGCTCTCTAGTATCCAAAGTTTTTCATCTATTACAAACTGAACCATAGGAACCATTTCTTTTTTTTTTTTTTTTTAAAGATTTTATTTATTTATTTGACAGAGAGAAATCACAAGTAAGCAGAGAGGCAGGCAGAGAGAGAGGAGGAAGCAGGCTTCCCGCCGAGCAGAAAGCCCGATGTGGGGCTCGAACCCAGGACCTGGGATCACGACCCGAGCCGAAGGCAGCGGCTCAACCCACTGAGCCACCCAGGCGCCCCATAGGAACCATTTCTTAAGTTAAAGTCTAATCTGTTACAAATTCACCCAAAGAAAGAGTAATTTTCACAGTGATAGAATAAAAACGTTTCGATGGCACTTATGAAGCTGTGTGTGACCAAAATTAAACTCTGGGTGTACCAGCGAGTGTGTAAATGACCGAGGACTACTTAGCAAACTGGGAGTTGATCAGCCACAGAAAAATTGGGCTTTGGTTGCTGCCAATCCTAATCCTGGCCCAGCTGAATTGCAGCATGAAGTTAGGAAGGGCTTGTAAGTGTCACACCTCACCTGCCCATCCGATTCGCTCAAAAAGTTGATGTCTGTGGATGAAGTATTGTTTTTAGGAGGACACCACTGCCATGGAAATGAATTAACTAGGAGGGGAAATTCCAAGACCATTAGTATTTAGTGACTTTCAGCAGGGGATTGTTTTCTTTGAGGCTATGAGTCATCAGACAGAGGTCAGGACTTTAAGAAATGAAGCACGAGATAACTTTGAAGGTAAAGAGAGAAAACAGATGAGCTCACATCATCCTGCTAGGCAGAGGAGGTTCAGAATGGGAATTCTGAAAAGAACTTCGTAAAATGACACCAATGAAAAATTTATGGAAGCTTTACCTTAAAGAGAGAAAAAAATGGTGACTCCCAAATATCCATCAATAGGAGATGGATTATTTTGCATGCATGGCATGAGCTAAGCCTCATGATTAAAAGATGAGGTTGTATACATTAGGTAGGGTAGGATCCCATTTGGTAAATATGTGCATAAATTAGTGCTGTGGATGCATATGCAAAAAGGTCAGGAGAACATACTATTATCTGTGGGGCATAGGATTACTGGAAATTGGAGTTTTTGTGCTCAATATTTCAGAATGATTGGCATTTTTGTAATGAATGTGCATTACTTTTGTAATTGTAAACAAATGGTTTTGTTCCTTTTTTTTTTTTTTCTAGAGAAGATAAGTATGTGTGTTAAGGCGGGGAAATGGGGAGATTTGTGACATCATCAAAGGACCGTGTTTGGAATATTCAGAAATTGCTTTGCTCTCCCTGCTGTACTTCCGTAATCCCACAAAAACTGCTTTTATTAGACGACACTTTGATGTTATCCTTCCGGCCCCTTGAGGAACATAAAAAACAGGTGCACAAAGTTTGTCACTATAGCTACAGAAAAAGACATGGAAGGCGTTGCCCTATTACATCTTGGTTCCTCCCACATGAGAATTCGCAGGAAACATCTATCTTGGCCCTTGCTAGCATGAAAAGCTACCTTCCTGAACAGCTGGGCATCTTACCTTACGGATGCTGTGATTCTTGTGAGTAATCTTTTATACCTCTTTGCTTTGGCTCCTGGGAAGCTTGGAGACAAATTCTATCCTGTCTAGCAGCTGTCTAGAATCTACTGGTAACTGATTTAGGTTACCAGTTAGATTCTACTGATACCTAACTTGGCTCTGATGCATTCCTCTCTTTCATTCTTTATGTATCTTTGCAAGTTGCTTCGAAGAAATTGCCCATTAGTAACAGGTGTGCTGTGTGTCTGCACCTTTGCAAAGGATGTGGGTTCATAATGAGAGGAGCCTCGAGTGTTTCATGCAGGTGTTCTAAGGACCACTTTGGTTTTTATCTGTTCTACAGATTGGAATGATAAGTGGAACCTTAGTTAATAAAAGCGTTCTGTTTCTTCACAAAATAGGCTGAAAAACCTCAGAAATAGAAGCACAGTTGGATTTTAAAGCAGGAACTTGAACAATTTTACGTAACAAGTTTCAAGGATTTAGTGTTGCATAATCATCTCTCAGTATCTGCAGCGTCATTGTTTACATGACTTACTAATTATTTTAACCTTGAGCACATGCATCCCTTCAGCCAACCCCACCTTTTCTCTCTCATTGAGGGTCCAGGTTCTCAAGAGCTGTCTTCACTCAATGTCTTCATTTGCTCCCCTCTATCCCATGTCTCAACCCACACTATCTGGCCAATTGTTTCCCTGGTCATCATATTACAACCAGCTGCAGTAACTACCAGGTCATTAAGTATGATGTGTTTGAGTGTGTTCCCCCTGCCCCCGGCTTTTGGCTTCTCAGCAGCACTCAATGCAGTGGACCACAGGCTGCAGTAACTCTCCCAATTTTTTCCATTGGACTCTGGCCATCCCCTTCTTTGTGGGCTTATCCTCCTCTCATGGACCATGAACACTGAGAACCCATCAAGGCCCCGGCCAGCTCTTCTCTTTTCACCTTGCACATGCTCCCTGGTGGGTTCTGTGCTTGCCTCTGTGCTCAACGATCATACACCAGGGTCTATCAAATTTGTATCTCCAGCCCAGACCCTTCTTCTAAGTTCCAGATGTCTGGGTCTGACTGTTTATTCACCGTCTCCGTGAAGGTGCCTTCAAATCCGAAGTGACCAAAACAGCATTGATGTTGACCTCATGATCTTCTGTACCAGACTGTTCTTCTTTTAGGATTTCTTACTGGATGGATACTTTTTTCCATCAAGTTCTACAAGCTGGAAGCCTAGGGCCTCCCTGTCCCTCAGCCTCTGACTCCTATCTACCTACTCATACCTCACAAATTCCTTAACATCTGTCTCCAAAGCTACCACTTCCATCCAAGCCACCAACCACTCTCACTTGAAGTATTTCAGTGGCCTCCTAACTGGCCCTTCTTAATCTACTCTTAACTTCCAACTTCAGTAACACTCTTCACACTGCAAGCAAAGTGAAAAATCTTACCTCCTCTCCCCACCACAGACCCACTAACATCTCTTTCTTGGCCTGAAACATGGCTCCCATTGTCCTTAAAGCAAAATCTTTCATATGACCTAAAAGGCCATGCAGGGCCTCATTTTTACTTTATTCTCTCCTATGTTTTCTTTGCCCCGGTCTCTCAAGCCTTCTTTGAATGTATCACAGGGCCTTTGCATAGGCTGTTACTTCTGCCTGGAATGTTCACTAGCCCTACCAGCCTTCCCTGATAATTTTCACTCTAAAATTGAGATTTCATCTAAAACATTATTTTCTTATAAAAACCTTCCCTACTCCCAGGAGATCTCTTACATCATGACTTAAGTATCACTCATAGAACTTACACATATTTTAATTATATATTTACTTGTGAGATTATTGGTTAATGACTGTACCCATACTACAGCATAAGCTTCATATTTCGGGAAAAAAATCAGTTATTGTTCATTATTACATCTCCAACAACTAGAACAGAGTTTGACCTCTGTAGGTGTTTGGGAAATATTTCTAGAATAATTAGTGAATGAAATAAACCCTGCTTGTTATATACTTACTGGATATTAATTTGTATTTTACTAGACTGTAAGTCAGTTGGAATTTTTTATTAGGTTCTAGATCTGGTGATATTTTGGCATGTAATAGGTTATTAGTAGATTTGAAAAGGAGATGAAAGATATTACCTAGCTTTAAACACTTTTAATCAAAATACTGGGAAGATCCTTTAGGAGGATAACAAGAATTTTATCCTATATATGTGAAACCATCAAGGCCATATTTCAATGATCACAGCTGTTCAGAAAGCAAAAATAGCTTGGTATGAATGATTAGGGATTTTTTTTATTATTTAAAACTCATTTTAGGATTTAAAAGTGATGGTATAATCCTAGATGATAAAACCATGGAATGAGTGAAATCTTTTTTTACTAAGTGGTCACCCTTCAAAAAGTAATGATTGAACTTGAAAGGTAGAAGACCAACAAAGTGAGCAGATATTCAGATCAGCAATTTATGAATAGTTTTCCTCTGCCTCAGTTTCATGCCTTTAAAAACCCACACCTTCCTTGCTCTCCAGGGAGGTTGAGATGATATAGCAAATCTTTGAAGTCCAACATTACAGGTGATTTTTCTCTTTGTGAGCGACATTATTGGCTACCCAGCACTTCTGTTCTTAACTCTTTTCATTTGCAATTACAGCTCACTTTGTCCCCTAAATTGTGCTTATTACCTTGTTTTTGTTATGGACATCAGAATGTGTGAACCCCAAGGTAATAGAAAAGTGTGCTTTATTCTTTATAAAGGATCGATGGTGGCTTTGCTACTTCTTATTTTGTTTATCCCAAGTACTCAAGACTTTGACAGGTGGAAATGCTAACCGTATAATAGATTTTGAGTTGTTCTGTGTGATTTATTACAAGAATGACTTTCCATTTATCTGAGAAAGTGCTGTAAGTGGAAAGGAAGTACTAAAACCACATGAGAGCCTGGGAGCTGCCAGCCACTGAAACATAAAACTGGTTCTAATACGAAAAGCATGTCCCATAAATTGATAAATTGAACTTCATCAAAATTAAAAGGTCTTTAAAAAGTTACTGTTAAAAATAAAAAGAGGAGGCACAGGTGGGGAAAATACTTGCAAAATCACAGATCTGTTTAAAAAACCTGTATCCTGGGGCACCTGGGTGGCTCAGTGGGTTAAGCCGCTGCTTTCGGCTCAGGTCATGATCTCAGAGTCCTGGGATCGAGCCCCGCATCGGGCTCTCTGCTCAGCAGGGAGCCTGCTTCCTCCTCTCTCTCTGCCTGCCTCTCTGCCTGCTTGTGATCTCTCTGTCAAATAAATAAATAAAATCTTAAAAAAAAAATAAAAAAATAAAAAACCTGTATCCAGAATATAGAAAGAACTGTCAAAACTAAGTGTTAATCAAACAGCTCAATTAAAAGATGAGCAAAAGCATTGGGTCCCTTGGTGGCTCAGTAGGTTAGGCATCTGCCTTCAGCTCAGGTCATGGTCTCAAGGTCCTGGGAGTGAGCCCCGAATAGGGCTCCCTGCTTAGTGGCAAGTCTGCTTCTCCCTCTCCCTCTGCTCCTCCCCGCATTTGTGCTCTCTCTCTCTCTCTCAAATAAATAAAGAAATAAATAATCTTTGATAAATAAATAATGAGCAAAAGCTTTGACTAGATACTGCTTCAAAGAAAATATACAGTTGCAAATAAGTATATGAAAAGATGTTTGACATCATTAATCATTGGGAAAATTTACATTCATTTATTTATTTTTAAAAAGATTTTGTCTATTTATTTGACAGAGAGAAACAGAGTGAGACAGGGAACACAAGTGGGGGGAGTGGGAGAGGGAAAAGTAGGCTCCCCACTGAGCAGGGAGTCTGATTTGAGGAACCTGAGATAATGATCTAAGCCTAAGCAGACACTTAAAGACAGCCACCCAGGAGCCCTGGGAAAATGCAAATTTAAACCACAATAAGATGTGACTATATTAGAATGGCCAAAAACCCAAACCAAACCAAAACAGAACTGACACTATTAGGTGCTAGTGAGTATGTGAAGCCACTGGAACTCTCACACATTATTGGAGCAAGATGGTGCAAACACTTAGCAATTTCTTGGAAAATTAAACATGCACTTTCCATATGCCCCAACAATCTCACTCCTATGTATTTATTCAAGTGAAAACAAAGACTTAGGTTCACACAAAAATCTGTACGTGACTGTCTATGATAGCTTGATTGGTAACCACCAGAGACTGGAAACAAACCAAATGTCCATGAACTGGTGAATATATAATTAACCTGTGGCACATCCATACATCAAAATGCTACTCAGCAATACAAAGTAGCAAAGGACTGATACACGTGGTAACACAGATGAATCTCTTCTGTCCTCTATGCCCCAGGAGGATATGAAATCTGAAACTCAAGTTCACCTGGGTTGGCAAATGTCCTCAGAGCAAGAGTGACTTTGGTCTTTCTTCTCACCACTACAGGTTTCAAATTTCACTTACATTTCTGGCCTGATCATTCCTTACTATCTTCTCATAGCTTTGGTGTTTTTGAGAAAACATTCTAAAATCTTTTATTGAGAATTTTTCATTTTCAGCAGAAATACTGATCCAAGTAGCAGAGTCCACCATATTAACCAGAAACAGAAGTTGAGTATATGGATTTCATCATAGTCAAAGAAAAGACTTGGTATGGTGGGGGATTTCAGGAAACTGGATAGTCAGGAGACTCCTCTTCAGGGAAAAGGGATGTTTTGCCAGTGCTACTCACATCCCATCACAGAGGGAGAGTATGTGTTCATAGCACTGGTCTGTGGCAAGGAAATTGCCATGCAGAAGGGGCATCCTTAGGGAACAGCATCAGAACAATCCACCATGTGAAATGAATCTGATCCTACAGCTTCCTCTAACTGACCACCACTTACCCCAGTTTCTGTTGGCAGAACTAACTGAAAATAGGACCATGATGCCCTGTCTACTGGTGGCCACAGCCTGCTGTTCTTGTCCTGCCATTTCAAACTCCATTTCCCTTTCTCTTTTCTCCAGCTTCTTTTGCATTGTCACACTTGGGGCTTGTCACTTTCCTCTGCGTGGCTTAGGCTCCCCATCCCCAGGTCTGTGCTCCTGAGTCCTGGGTCTGCCTCCCTGGGTGTGACCCTTTAGGGACAGCTTCTGCTACCTTCCTCAGAGCCATGGGCAGGACCCAGATGCTCCATGAAGGTCCCATAGTCCTTTACACAAGAACTTTCCATCAAAATTCATTTAGGAAGGTTAAATAATTCAATCCTTAGAACCTGTCTTCACTGTCAAGTGATTCATTTTCAGGGTCAGTGGCATTTTATAGGCTACTGGAAAGTGTGAGTTTCAATGGCTTATACTTTGGTACCCTGTGTGAGTCATTTTAAAAATCTGAATAGAAATGAGTTGTATGCCACTCTGACTTTAATACCTTTTATGTGCAGTAAAAGTTTTGATAGCCCATCAAAACAGTCATCATTCACTAAAAGAGCTGCAAAGATCAGCTCTGGGGGCATATGAAGGGTAAACAGTGAAGAATTATATTTGGTTGAAGCTGAAGTAGCTGTCTCCCAGTATCTAACATGGGCTCGTGCCATAAAGATGTATAATTTATCATAAAACACTAAGCCGGGAAGTAGAGTGCACCAGGTGAGTTCAGCCTTCCCTCGGTATTCCACCCTCCCCATCCGGGAAGCCCTTGTACTGGGGGTGTTCCTGGCACAGTTACAGGACTGCCTAGAGCTCCGGGCCCCCGGCTTCCCACCTCACCAGGAAGGCAGCAATGAGGGAATATCTTACGACTGCCATGACACTTAAGCACCAAGTGAGTGGCTTCAACAATGGAAATGTATCATCTCAGAGCTCTGGAGGCTGGAGGTCAGGAACCAAATGGTCAGCAAGTTGTTTCCTTCTCAAGTCTGTTAGAGAGAATCTGCCCCAGGCTCTCTCCTTGGCTTGTCCATAGCTGTCTTCTGTCCCTGACTCTTCACACTGTTCTCCCTCTGTGCATATCTCTGTCCAGATTTCTCTGTTTTATAAGGACACTTATCCCACTGGATTAGAGCTCACCCTAATGACCTCATTTCACCCTGACCCACTTTAAAGGTCCTATCTCCAATAAGGTCAGGTTCTGAGGTGCTGGGACTTAAGACTCCAACACATTTGTGTGTGTGTGTGTGTGTGTGTGTGTGTGTTGGGGACTTTTCAACACATGCCTACTCCTAAACCAAACACCAGAGAAGAGAAATTGCCCTGTTAGGCTCCCACCAATCAGATTCATGCCAGGGGGTTGACAGCAGGACTCGCCTTCACTGACCACATGGCTACCAGAACAACCTGATTTTCTTTATAGATGAGGGGAAAGGGGTCATTGTTCTTAAGAGGGAAACCAACAGTGTTTGCCATGCACACCCATTCAGTTTATTCATGAGAGAACAGAGGCCCAGGGAGGTGAGGGGCATTCTGAAGTCACGTAACCTGTTAGGACAACCCAGTGCACACTTTTTTTTCTCAGATACCATCCTGAGACATGTTGTATTAATGTAGGAATTCCCAGTGCTTTCTATTCCTGGAAATAGGATCTCTCTTCCTTTTCCTTGTCTCTTAAGATTTCTCTTCTTAGGGTAGAGTGGGGCAGGAAAGGCCTCAGTGATGCGTCAGTCACCTTTCCAACTTGCCCCAGCCCCAAAGTCGTATCTTATTTTCCTTCTTGCTTCTTTTCATCACAGGAAGCCCTGAGATGTGACTATGATATAATTCCAAGTTTTGAGATAAAACTCATAAATGACACCACATGACCTTTGGGTTTGTGCCTGGTGCATAAAGTAAAGATAGAGAAGTCCATGGCCTTGATGTCCTATGACAAGAATGAGGTAATACCCAAGAGTGCAAGAGGAAGAGGTACTGACCGACTGCAGTAGCCTGTGGCCGAGACATCCTGTGGTGGGAATCTCTAAAAGAGTATGATGTAATCAAGCGTTGCTAGCTGTTCTCAAAAATGAAATCTTCAGAATTCAGCCGCACCTTCCAGACAGGTCAGGCTCTACTTACACCAGCTACAAACGTTCCTCAGGGGCTCTCTTGCTTTTCCAAGCTTCTCTTTTCCTAATGGAGGGAAGCACATGTGAGCATAATTCCCTGGGCTCCATGTGGATTGTGAATTCTCAGGGAAACCAAACCAAACAGGAGCATAGGATTCATATGCGAAGTACTTTATGCTTAAGAACAAATACCTAAACAATGAAGGTCATTTACAATACATTGAGTCATCTCCTGCCCATGGGAAACTTCTTGAAATAAATGATAATTTGCTCCTAGATTATCCTCAAAACCCCTATTTAGTCTGTAACGTTTCTGAAGTGCAAAGCTGTGTGTGTGTATATACACGTAAGCTTATATATATGTATATGCGTGTGTATATTCATTCTAGTTATACAAGTACAAGAGTATGGATACATACACACACGTATTATGTACATAAGTATAAAAGTAGAGATTATAGAGATGCCCCATGAAAATCTTTGTCTTTGCTCTGTCCCTGAATCTTCCTTATCATATCTGGTCCTGCTCTGGTTCTCTTTAATTTCTGGTTGGCCAAGTGTAGAGAGCAGTTGACTTTCTCCCCCACGCCTTGTCAGTAGAGCCTGACTCATGGGCCACCAGCTCTTTCTTATAACTTAGAAAGGGACCTGTAACTCTTTAGCATACTATGAGGGTTTTAGTTAGAGGCAAATAAATGATTTAATGGCTTAATGACTTCAGACCACTCCTTCATTATTGGTTTCTCTGTCATCACCAGTATTTTTAATATTAAGATATGATACGGTTACTTAAAAAAATGGTCTCCCAGAGGAAGAGGACACCAAGGATGCTAGGAATTGAAGAATTGAAAAGCAAAAAGAGAGTATCTCTCTCACACTGATATTGTCCATTTTTATTTCTCAGGCTTATTTAGAGGTGACATGAATTGATCTTTCAGTGTTTGAGCTCCCCTCTTTTTGTGTAATTTCATGGAAAGGGGGAAAGATGAAAATATGCAATTCCTGCTTTTTTTCCAAGCATTTACCAGAGGTCATTTTCAAGTTCTGTGAAAAACAACAGAACCAAGTGGTCAATTTTAAGTGTTGTGAATTGATACAGGCTGGGCCTGGAGTATCCTACCGATAGTGTTAAATGTGAGCTGCTATCCAATTGCAAAGTTTTGCATCCCATTTACTGGTGTATGCGTTCAGGGGTAGGGGTTCAGGCAGAAAGGTACCCACAGACAGCAACTGAGAGGTCTAGGCAACCCAGAGGCAGAGGTTCTTAAATCTCTGAAAACCAACATTTTGGTAAATATCTACCCATATAAATGAGGCCCTGAGGCTGTGTGGTGGTTCTCTGCTTCTCATTCATCTATTCATTCATTCAATATATATTAATCAAGCATCTAGGTTTTAGAATTTCCTACCATTAGGAATAACTCCTTTCTCTAGGCTCACCAGCAATGAAATAGAAATTTTAGGATGTCTTCGGGCAAGGTTCCATGAAAGGTTTTCAGGATCCTTTTAAACCCTTTCAAGAGTAATGCCTGCCCTATAGGGGGGCATGGAGAAGCTGGAGTAAGGGCAGGTATGAGGAAAGGAATCAAAAGTTCTGGTTTTGCCATGTTTAATTTGAGATGCCTGTCAGACATTTAAAAAGTGAGTCTCAGAGTGCTCTGACAAAGACCAGGAAAGAGAGACCAAGAGATAAAAGGAAAACCTGTGGAGACCTGGCAGCCAATGTTCAAGGACGAGCGATCAGCTGGTTCAGTGCTGCTAAGAGGTCAAATGAGTGGACTTGAGAATTGTCCACTGGACTGATACAGGACACGGTCAAGGATGGTGTTTATGGAGAGGGGCCATATGGGGTGTTTATGGAGAGGTGAAAACCTGATTGGACTAGGTCGAGAAGAGAATGAGAGAGGAGAAACTGGAAACATTAAGTATGGATGATTCTTTCAAAAAATATTGCTAGAAAGCCAGCAGAAGCTACCAGTAGGAGATATCTCTTCCTGGGGAACAGTCCTTCAATTGCCCCCTCTGACCTAAGCAGCTGTGTTCTCACCCAGCTTCCTCTTGCTCTGTCTGTCCCACAGCACACCATAAGTCACTCTTAAACTCTTCTCTTTTTGATGGTGTCTTCCAGGTGGGGTCCATATTAAACAATAAATCCCCCCCCCTTGGACAAAAGTCTGTAGCCATGACCCTCTCTGAATAAACTCCTTGACTGTCACCCTTGCTGACTGCTTCGTGCTTACCTGTCTCAGGGCCCAAGGTAAGGTGGGGTCGGATTCTTTAAAACTGTTGTTGTAAGCAAACTAGATTTCATTGTCAGTGAATTTAAGTACCATCTTTTCTAAATTCAGTTTCAAGTAGAAATCTGAGTTCAATGCAATGCCTAAACATAAAGTAAGTCTATAGATTTTAGCCTCTTCTAGAAGGGAAAAATCTGGTTGTGCATTAGACTTCAGAAGAGACAGGCAGAAACTTCAAGTCCCTATGAATGTTCCCAAGCAAGTTAAGGGTTTGGGAACTGTTGTCTGTCCCATGGATAAGGCAGCGGTCCCTAGGGAGATGAGCAGGTGTGGAGGGACAGTTACAGGACACGTGATGGGAACCACCATCAGAAAACAGAAAAGTGGGGAGTCCATGCCCCCCAATTAACCTACCCCACACTTTTTATTTATTTTTATTTAGTTATTTTGCAGGGGAGGGACAAAGGGAGAGAAAGAATCTCAAGCAGACATCACACGCAGTACAGAGCCCAATGTGGGGCTTGATCTCATAACAGTGAGATCATGACCTGAGCCGAATTCCAGAGTCAGATGCTTAACTGATGCAGCCTCCCAAGCACCCCTGTCCCACACTTTCCAAAATGAAAACAGAGAATTAAAGAAAAATGAAACACCCTCTTCACTTTTGAGCCTTTGACTCTATTTGGATAAACCTAAGCATCATTCGGGAATAAATGGCAAATTCAGGCAAAAAAAAGACAAACAAGCCCCCAAAACAAAGGGCAACCATTTTAGAAGGGGGGCCAGGAACACAGAATCATAGAAGGCTAGAGCTAGAGAGGGGAGCTCCCTCAGCAATCATCCCGCTGAAAAAAGTGAAGCTGGAGCAGGGAAAGCTCTGAGCCCAGGCCAGCCCTCCCCCGAAGGCAGCACCTCGAGGAGGAACAGGAGACACCTGCCCAGAGCGATCTCATATAAAAATCCCGTGTCTTTCATCTTTCCCTTTGTCAACATTTCTTAAGTTGTGAACTCTATCATACCTTCCATAGAAGACATGCGGCATTATGTACAGTTCCCTCCTGCTGCTTCTGCATTTTTACTATGGAAAAAGAAAGATCCAGGATGCAAAGCAGGAACCTTTTGCACTCCAGTGCTTCGAAGGGACTGTGGCCACAAGGAGGTGAGGGGCCCCGTGGACTGTCCGTGTTAATACTGACCCAAGGGCTGGAGGGCTCGGGTGCAAGAACATTCCCCCAGCCCCCCCGGCTGGTGCCCTCAGCAGCCCCGCCTGCCCTGTCCCTGTCCACTTGCAGCTGGCTCAGCCACGGGCCAACAGGGCAAGGCTGTAGCGACTCCCCTCTTCTTGCCATTGTTGTAGCTGCAGCGTCTTCCTGCCTGACGGGCCACAAGGTCACGGCCAGCAGGAATCCCCGCTAACTGTGCACAGCTTAATGCAAAAATTTAAAGGCACCGTGCACATATAAATTGGTTCTTTTCTCACTGGAAAAAAATTTTAGAACCCTAGCTCCTGACTCCCAATGCACATGGTAGAAGCCCTTTTATCCAAACATTTTTGATGAAGAGCTACAGACGTTATTGATTAAGCTCCAAGTATCATCGGTTAAGGGCTCAACGGGTCATCTAATTAAAAAACAATTCAGGAGTGGATTGTGTAGACCCGATGGCATTATAGAAATTGCCGTTTCATGGATTCTTAACCAGCACTGTGATTCTCATTGTTAAAATGCAGTCATTGTCCCAGGGGCTGGGTGTCCTGCGTAGCTGCCTCCACACCTGTGGGCTCAGCCCAGAAGTTCCCAAAAGACCTTCTGACGCAGTGCTCTTGACTCGCAGGATACTTACAGTCTCTGTCCCTCCAACCCACTCATGCCTTATTCTGCCAAACTTCTCCTGGAATTCACCAGCCACCTCAGTCCGGGTGAGCCAAACCTGCCTTTTTGCCGCGCGCCTGTTTCCCCTCTGATCCCAGCCTCACAGCCAGGGGATGGAGGAACGATGAAGGTCTCACACTCCAGACTTTGGGAAGCTCCATTTTGTCCCCCGACACCCTCTCTCCGCATGGCCTTCTGGCTCAACCATGATCCATGGGCTGCTCCTGCTTCTCCCTGGGGTCCCCCCAGCAGTCAGCATGCCAGGCATGGGACCCTGAATGCCCTTGACCATCTCAATGGTGGAACAAGTCCTTTGGGTCTTCAGGGCTGTAACTGCCACTGGGACAACTGTGTCTGTAGGTCAGAGCCCCTCAGAACTGCTCTGCCAGCTTTTTCACACCACTGCCCATCTCTTCCACCCCTGGACACTGATGTGCGCCCTGGCCTGAGGCCTTTCTGGACTTTCTCCATGGGTCAGAGTTGGCGAACATGAGCTGGGAAGAGAAGCAGACCCTCCCTTACCCTGGGTGCACTGTCATCACTCTAGATTGTTCTAGATTCTTTCCTCCTCTTCCCACATGACCTTGTACTCTACTAGCTGGGGCACAGGGTACTTTCCCAGTGGCTGACTTTGGGCGTGGCCATGTGAATTCTTTTGGCTGAAGAAATGTTAGCAGCCAGTCTGACCAGAGGCCTACCTTAACTGTAGACTTGGGCTTATCCTCTTGCTGGTCCTAGGTCTGCCCTTTCTCTCAGTACTACCCCCAGTTCCTGCCTGCTGCTGCCTGTTACCTTCCATGACCTGACTCAAGTGCAGGGAGGTGTGGGAACACAGGGCATGACTAGCCTGCTGACCCACCTGCTACCTGAACTTACTTCCTGGGTAGCTGTCCTGGGCGTCCCCTGCTCCATCTCCACTGCCTCCAAGGGAAGGCCTCCCTGGTGTTTCTCCATCTCGTGGGATGACCGCTCTGTGGGCTCCTACACCATTTCCAGCGTTCTTCCTTCCTTCTTTCCCCTGAACCCACATCCATGTTAGCTTTCAAGGAACATCTACTGACCCTCTGTTTTGTAGCCAAAAATGACACATATTTCTCCTCATACTGACTTGTCAAATAACTTCCAGGAAAGCATTTAAATAGAAGACAACTGTAGTGTAAGAGCAGACGGTAGTGAATACATTTTTATTTTTAATTTCTAAAAAGATTTTTATTTATTTATTTAGTGGAGAGAGAGAGAGAGACAGTGAGAGAGGGAACACAAACAGGGGGCGTGGGAGAGGGAGAGAGAGAGGCAGGCTTCCCACTGAGTGGAGAGCCCGATGTAGGGCTCGAACCCAGGACCCTGGATCATGACCTGAGCCGAAGGCAGACGCTTAATGACTGAGCCACCCAGGCACCCGTGAATCCATTTTTATGAAAGGAAAAAGCAGCAAAGGAAATGGGATTCCTAAACATCCGAGTGTAGGTTCAAAACCCCATATATCGGTGGAGTTTTATTATTTATTTGTTTTTATCCGAAGGTACTATAGTTCCAAAGGGTGTTGAGTTCTGCTAACATGGGGCTATTTGCAGATGTGTAGGTACTCACGTGGATCTGGATGACTTTCCCCAGCATGAGAATCCCACTGACAAGAACCTGTATGAACCTACTTGATATGCATGCCAGAGGCACATCCATTCCTCTTCAAGCTTAAAGAAAAATTACTTCAGGACGTTTTTAATCTTGCTTTCCGAGACAAACTCTTAGTGGGTAAATTAACTCTCTCTGAGTAAATTAGACACATCTTGAACGCTGCCTTAAACTTTCATGGGCGTGAGACCTGTACAGTTGCCCAGGGCCTGTACTCTGAAAAGCCTGTTCCTGTTTAAAGCTCTGCTTTCAAAAATCATAACAATTTTGAGCTGGGGGCCCTGCAATTTTCATTTTGTACCGGATCCCACCAAGTATGTGGCTAGTCCTGCTTCCAGATCATTATAGAAGAGGGAGTTTCTAAACATTACTTCAGTATCTTTTGTTTTCAGTCCAATTATTTGTTAATTCACACGCACTCTTGGCATCTGCTTCAATCCCTGAAACCTTCTTCCACAGTAAAATGAGCATTTAGAAACCATCTTTCACCTCTTTAAATTGTGGAGGGAAGGGGTCGTGGGAGATGGTGTGATGTCACCGGTTTTCTGGGCCAGTGGACATATCATGTTCCCTAATCAATTCCGAACACACCCTTAGATTTATGTGCACCACCCAAAGCCTGTTCTCTACTGCCTGCCTCCTCCCAGAAATAAAAGGGTAAGAATTTGGGGAAAAGGACTAGTGGAGCCAACTTAAGTTTGCATTTGCAGTAATTGTTTAGAAAGGAAATTGAAAAAGTAAGGAGATATGAACACAGTAGGCAGCACCGAGGTTCAAAGGACAGTAGACTTGAGATATAGGTGTGGAGGCAGGACCAGAGTCAGCCACCCAGGGCAGCTCCCAGTGGGATGGAAATTCTCCCCCCTCCACACACATAAGCAGGAGACAGCTACCTCCCTGTGGAAGATTGCCTGTGAAGGATGTGGGATGGGGTTTATGAATATTTAATTGTAGCTTTTAGTGGGTTGGGTTTTTATCATCTTTCTTATTTAAAAATAATTCTGACTTCATCCCCGCCCCTCCCCCACCCCCCCAAAACGTAAACGAAGACAAAATAGCGCCCAGAAAGCATTTCCTATGGCTTCCAAATCCTTGTGTTTGTTTTACTGCGCAGGACACAAAGCTCCTTGGGTATGCTAGAGGTTCAAGATTTCTCTGAAGTGCTTCCCCCTTCCTTGATCTCCTCCACCACTGCCTGACCTCACCTCTTTCCCTGGAAGAACGTCTCAGTGATTCACTGCCAAATGCGAGCCAGATTAGTCACGGATCTTTAGTGTCCCCCCCCCCCCCCCCCCCCCAGTTACTGAGTTCCAATAGCTAGAGAGCTCGTCAGCGGCGTGGAGGTCATACTAGTTGTTCCTGAACAGAGATGAATGGCAAGGGATAACCTGTCTGCCAGACCAGCAACTCACGAGCACGACCACATGCGAAAAGTCACTCAGAGAGCGACCTGAAATGAACTGAGAATGAGTGCCCCTAGGATAAATTGCAAAGAGTGGTAAATATTGTAGAAAAGACAATATTGACCCATTTAACCTGTCACGGGGTGAGCTGGCCCCGATTTTGGCTAGGTCCATCAAGAATAGCGCGCATTGATGTGGCGCTCTAACTGGTTAGGCGCTTTTAGGTATGTTACCGTTATCTTCCAGTCCCTGATCTGAGAAAGTGCAAAAGGGCAGCTTCCCATTGGAGACACTCATTAGGGACATGGAAAATAAATAATGAAGCTAAGACCTCTATTTATACAAACTAAGCATCTGCAAGAGCGGTGATGGGCTCGGCAGTATCGCCTGAGCAGTCCCTGCAAAATCGCCTGATAGGGGAGCTTTCCCTCATCTTTCTTTGCTCCTTTTACATGTTTTGTTTTGTTTGTTTGTTTGTTTTTCATACTGTCCTTCCACCTGTGGGGCTCCAGCCCCTCAGACTGTTGTTCAGTGGCTGACTGGCCACCCATCCCCAACTTGACCTTGGGGTTAGGTTCTTACTGCTTCGTGTCCCTCCTTCCCAAAGTTCCCCATTATGCCCAGGGCCATGTCCCAGCAAGGCCCATGGCCACCCTGATGCTTCTCCCTTGGCCCCGTCTGCCACCTCCCCTCACCTCCCCCCCTGCCCCAGACAACACCACTCAGAGCGCACGGTGCCCTCACCTTGTGCTTCTGCCTGGCCTGAAGGCTGCCACCCTTGTGCTCTCAAGGGCCAGATGTTAAAAGTTTGAGGCTTTGCAAGCCACACAATTTCTGTGGCGGCTACTCAAGTTATGAAAACAACCACAGATAATACATAAACAAATGAAAATGGCGGGGTTCCAATAAAATTTGATTTAGAGATACAGAGAATTAGAATTCCATGTCATTTTCTTGTGTCATGAAATATTATTGTTCTGTTGATTTTTTTCCAATCATTTTCCAATCATTTCCATTTTCATGGAAATCACCCATTTCCAATCATTTCCAAATATGGAAATGGGCGCCTGGGTGACTCTCAGTTAACCTGTCCTCCCCTAATTTTTTACCTGCTCTTCATCCATATTTTCCTCATAATATATATAAGATAAACGGGGGACCTGGGTGGCTCATTAAGTCGTTAAGCATCTGCCTTCGGCTCAGGTCATGATCTCAGGGTCCTGGGAAGAGCCCCATGTCGGGCTCCCTGCTCAGAGGGGAGCCTGCTTCTCCCTCTCCCTCTGCCCCCCAACCCCATCCCCTGCTCGTGCTCTCTCTCTCTCTCAAATAAATAAACTCTTCTTTAAAAAATATAAAAACTATTTTTGTCCATGGGTTGCATAAAAAGCTCCAGTTACTTGGATTTGGCCCATGGGATGTAGTTTGCCAGTTCGAAGCCTCGACTAATCCCAGCTCTTCACAGCCCTGTCAGAGGTTGCCTACATCAGGAAACTTCTCTGAACGCTGGGCGTGTCGGGCAAAAAGGCCCTTCATTTGTGCTCCCACGGGACCCAGTTCATACTTCTTTTTCAGCTCTTTCCATGGCACATTGAAGTAATCTGCTCTGTGTCTGACTTCCTACCAACAACGAAGTCCCCCTGGGTCAGGGCTGGTGTCTCCCTGTTCCAGACTCCAGGGACTGCCGGCTGAATCAGAAGAATCCTGATTTGAGGGCTGACTGGCCCCAAGTGGAGGTGGGGGATGTCTGAGCCTTCTTCCCTGGTTTGCCTGGGCCCTGAGAACAGACCACTGTGAGTGAGAAAGGGTGTGAGAATTTACACTGTGGGCCAGAAAGACCACTTGACCCGGAGAGAAAGAACCAGGAATTATGGGAAGCCTGAGAGGAACTTGGAACATGTGAGTGTTCTGGGAAGGACAGCAGCCCCTCAGAAGGTGGGGCACGTGGAAGGGAGGGCCCATCTCTGCTACAAGGTTCTTCCAGGGCTGGGGATATCCTTCTGCCTCCGAATCATCAGCCTCACCCCAAGCCTACAGCTCAGAATCGCCTGTGGAGCCTGGGGAGCTGAATTTTAAATAGGCACTCCAAGCGATTCGTCACACCGTGTTGGCTGACGACCATGTCGCATTGCTTGAACACAGACTCCTTGATGGTCTTTGAAGACTGATTCAGGCTACATCAAAGTCAGGGGGTGCTTTGGTTAGCTTGAGCTGCTTTAACAAATTACCCCAAACTGGATGGCTTATAAAGAACAGACCTTTATTTCTCAGAGTTTGGGTGCTCAAAGTCTAAGACCAGGGACCTGTTGTAGTCAAGTTCTGGGGAAATCCCTTTCTCGGGTTGCAAACTGCCAACTTCTGGTGGCATCCTTTTGTGGCAGAGACCAGAGAGGGGAGGCAAGCTTTCTCACAACCCTTAAGGTCTCTGTCCTTGTGACTCCATCTAAACCAAATTACCTCCCAAAGGCCCTAATTCTATCCTAATACTATCACATCATGTAGGTAAGACTTCAACATGAATTTGGGGGTAGGGGAGGCACATTCTGGCCATAACAGAAACAGCAGAAGAATGACAGTCTAGAACCCATAGAGCTCTGGCAAGGAGTGTGGCCACCACGTGGACATCAGCAGTGGCAGACTACAGAGCATGAACACAAGGTTGCTGAGCAACAGGGGTGGTGGTTGGACCAGGAGCTGATGTGGAGAGGAAGATAGAAGGCGGCGTGGCAAGGAGAGTGGAGGCAGGCGGGAGAACAGGGAGGGGTGTTATAGCTTTCTGGGGCTGACATAACAAAATACCACAGACTTGGTGGCTTCAATAGCAGACATTTATCTTCTCACAGTTCTGGAGACTTGAAGTCCAAGATCAAAGTGTGGTTTGGTTGGGTTGGGCTCCTTTTGAGGTCTCTCTCCTTGGCTTGCAAATGACCACCTTCTCATTGTGTCCTTCTATGGTCCTTCCTCTGTGGGCATGTGTCCCTCACGTCTCTTTGTGTATCCAGAACTTCTCTTAGGAGGACACAAGTCAGATTCAATGAGGTCCCTCTTTCACAACTTCATTGTGACCTCATCCCCTCTTTAAATGAAGGCCCATCACATTCTGAGCTACAGGGGATTGGTGCTTCAGCATAGCAATCGTGGAGAGAAATAACTTAGCCCATAACAGGGGATGTGTAGACTAGCAGGTACAGCATGAGCCTAACCTCATCAATCAAGCAGCCTTGAAAGGCCCACAGTGTGTGTCAATGCCCAGACTCTATAGTCAGCTTCTTGGGCTGGAGTCCCAGCTCCATCACTTCCTCTGCCTCCAGTGACCTCGAGGGGCTTATTCCCCTTTCTTTGCTTTGGTGCTTCATCAGTCAAATAGTGTAAACAGCAGTTCCTACCACAGGTTTGTTGTGAGGAGAGAATGAGGGAATACGTGGCAATGAGTTAGGGTAGTTCCTGATGCATGGTAAGCACCGCGCCATCGTTACTGTTAGGGTCTGTGATCAAAGGAATGAGACTGACACAAAGCGAGAATCAAACAAAGCTTTATTTCGCACCAAGCATGGAAAATCAAATCGACCAGTTGGGGCCATCTCTTACGAAGAGGCAACGACGACGAGGAAGCCACTCCCGACGCGAAGAGGCCATGACAACGAGGATGATAACGCTACTCCAGCGAGGCCACACCCGGGACGAGGCAGCTCCCAATGATGACGAGGCGAAGACGACGATGAGGGCGACAACCCTGATGACACAGACTCTGCTCCCCATGACGCCACTCTGACAAGGCCGCTCCCCAGACGACGCCGCTCCATGATGAGGCCGCTCCCCAGAGAAGGCCGCTCTGGACGAGGCCGCTCCTGGACGAGGCCACATGCTGACGAGGCTGCTCCCCGGAATGACTCTGCTCGGTTGAGGCCACTCCCTGCGGCGCTGCTCCGGAAGACTCTTGCTCCTGGCGACTACCCTAATGGCTATTCTAATGGCTACTCCAACCGCTATTCTAACTCCTCCTACTACTCCCCCTGCCCCCAGCCTCACAGACTAACCTTTATAGAGGTGGTTGAGCCCGGCCCACACACAGGAGGCCAATGAGATTTCAACTCACCACAGTAAATATATGCGCGCCCCACTGATTGGATGTCTCCATCCTGGCCTGCCCCTATATCCGGGGTTTGCAAGTAAGTTCCTCTGGGCGGGGCGGGGCCAATCTAAGTTTACAACCAAAAGGCTCCCTCTGGCTAACCAGGCCCCTACGGTTACCATCATTATTTTGACCATCAAGAATCCACAGGACAGTAAGACCGAAGGACACGATTTACTAAGTTGGAATTTAGCAAACGTTATCAAACTGCTCCAACTGGCTTCAGACTGAACGCTGTGTCTCTCACTACCCAGCAGTTACCATGCCCCCAAACTGACACTGTCTCCCTCTCAGGAGTCTCTTTCCCAGGGTTAGATTTCACTCCTGCCTGACTGGGGGGTGGCAGGAGTGGGCTGGGTCTGTTGGAGTTCATTGAGAAGCGGAACATGACATTTCTTACAAATAGTTTCGTATCTCACCAAACTCCATATTGCTGGTGTATAGGTGTGTAAATACCAGAGTATTTTATGCCCAATGTCTAGCTTCTCTTCTTCCTGGCATAGGTTCCTGGGAACAGTGCTCGACAGTGGAACACCAGCAGATGTGATGGATGTCACCTCCAGACTTAAGCAGAAGATGATTTTCCCATTCTCTTCTCTTGGTGGCTGATAAAATGCAAAGCATTGGTGGAGGAAATGAAAGCCCGGGAAGACGGCAGAGCCATCAGTGGGAAAGAGCCTGGATCCCTGAATGAGGGTGTGGACCCTGGGAGACCCAGCGCCAACTGTGACCAATGTGAGAAATAAGCATTTGTTGCATGAGAGCCCCTGAAACGTTCAGCATTCTGCTACCGCAGCCAACGTTTCTTATTATGACTAATGCCAGGTTTAAATCGTACATGAATCTTTGCCATCCCAGAAGGCAATTTAATTCTCTCAAAGCTGAATCCAGGTCTACTGTCTTTAACATCTGTTTTCTCAGGGGACATATCATTTTTTAAATAACAAGGGCACCAAGACCCTCGGGCATTGCTCTAAGGTACAAATGTATGATGCCACAACTTATGACATGACATCTAGATCCAAAGAACAGAAAGGTGGGGTTTAAAAAAGAAAAAGGAAATAAGGATTATTAAAAATGCAATACTGTATAAAAATTGATCCAGAGTATTCAAAACTTAAAGAACTCTACTTCTTCATAAATGCTAAAGTGCCACAAAGTTCTATTTATATCTTAAGGACAGAGCCTGTTTAAAAAAAAAAAAGAGAGAGAGAGAAGAAAGAAATCTTTACCCATATGCATCTAGAATTGAAGGTCATCTCTGGATACCTCAGTCACATACCTATAAATAGGTCCTAAAAATCTTGTGGACACAATTGAGAGCTGTTTCTCAATGCTTTTCTCTAAAAAAACAAAAACAAAACCACAAATCAACAACAAGATCATCCCCTTGTTTTGTAATTTAGACACTTCTAATTTTGTATTTAGAAAATAGAAAATGTTTATCTTCCCCTTTTGGAAAATGAGCACCATTAGGAAACTGAGGAAAGCATGCCAATGTGTCTCTTCTTATCCCATACACCTTCCATCTTCTTGGGTTGGGTCTGCTGCCCTTTACTCAACACCTTCCACTCCAGGGGTTGCCACCACCCCAGGGGGACCTCTTCTTTGGATTCTGTGAGATCCCAAACTCAAGAATTTCTGGAGACAGCCACAGGGACCCCGCCATGAGGTGGAACTCCCAACCTCCAGCTCCAAGCCTGCGGGTTGTTCCGGCTTTGCCCTTCTGCATGAGGAGCCTCACACTGGTTGCATGTGGGACACTGTGACTTTAGACTAAGTAAGTCTCATTTTTCTTGTATTAATTTTCTCTGTTGGCTCTGTACTTGCTCCAATGATGCCCTACTTAGCGTTTCCTCTGGGGGCCACATGTGTCTGGCTTTAGAGGGGGGTGGTGACTGGGGCCCAGGATGGACTAGGAGGGGATCGTCTCAAGTGATCACAGGTCGAGGTCTCACTAACATGCCTGGTCTTGCTGGTTCAGCTTCTGACTGTGAGTAAAACACTTCCTCTCATTTTTGTTTTGTTGCGTTTTGTTTTTCAAAAGACAAAGACAAATAAAGCCGAGTCTACTTTGTGTCTTGGGACATTTCTTTTCCCTAACATCATTCCAAAAGCCGGAGCTCCCTAACACAGCACAGAATCCAATGAGTGACATCTTAAAGAGGGCTAGGAAATTGAGGTACTGGAAAAGAATCGCCAGCACGTTAAAGACGGTAGTTTCCGTCTCCATCAGCACGTGTACACCAGAAAAGCGATCCAGTCCACTGATGTAACTGTATGGAAGACAGAGGAATGTGCGGCAAAGGAATTGTCAAAATACTTGAACCGAAAACAAAGGGAAATGCTCAGGTTTACAGCGCTGCGTTAGTCACCGAACAGTTGATTTGAATGACTACCTCTAGCACATCTGTATTTACATGATCTGGAACACATTGGAAAATTCCAGGGGTGGGGTGGGGGGTGGGAGGGGGAAGTAAACCACAGCTCCTTAAGTGTCTGATGAAGTTATCTGGGGAGATTGATTCTTCTCCCGGCTCAGTCTTGATCACATCCGGCGAGACGGTGCCATCTAGTGCCTGAGCGGGAACTGCCTCCTGCCTGAGCTCCTTCCTGCTGAAAAATGTGCTTCAAATTTCCCATGAGCTGCGAGAAAAGGGGTTGAAGGAGCCTTTCCGTGGCATCCGCATGTAGCTATTTCCAAACTACTGAAGCCAGTGGAGTGAAAGCTCATGAACTTCACACAAATGACTGATTTCACGCTCCTGATTTCATTGTGTAAAAGCAGCCCCTCAATGCCCAAATGTGCACATGTGTGTACCATGGTGTCTTCAATACACCAACCAGCTGGGTCTGGCCGGATTCAGTCACTGCCCTCCAGACGCTTAAGTGTTGAGGAGAGGAGTAACAGACTTCTCTTTCCTTCTGTTTATAAGGTGCTAAGAGGCAGAGATAGTATTTGTAGCAACTAGTAAAAATACAGAAGAGAAATTCCCAAACTCAGTAGACAGCCTTCAAATAACCAAGGGCTGATGCTCTTCATGAAGCAATGACATTAACTTCCCTATTTTCTTTTGTTTCTGCTATGAAATTTGATGATCTATGCTAATTTTAGCTCTAAATGTGAAGCCTAGCCACACCAACCTTTTGCCTCTCTCTTACTTTACCAGGACTTCTTTCCTCCCTGTCCTGTTCGGACAGTCCCCGGCCCTCAAATTTCCCCCCAAGAGGGCAGTTCCGAGTTCGGTCTTCTGCTCTCTGTTTGAGTGTGGGGTCAGTGCCCACCATGGCAAGAGAGTCAAAAGAAATTCAGGAAAGGAGAGTTAGAAAACAATCTTCATAGTTTATTTTACAAGTTGCTTTGATATGACTGTGCACTTCATGTAGATCTAGAAAAACATATAAATGTACAGAATGGTCAACTAGCTGAGCCAGGAAGGAAGCAAAGCTGGGGCAAAAGCCTCCATATCCTTTGGAAAAACAGAAATGTTTCAGCATTTAAAAAATGTATTCTACGTTTGAAACTAGAACACTCCAAATAGTTGATATTATTTTTTATTGGTATTTTTTATATTCCCTCTCTCCTCTCCACTTTCTGGCAACTAATAATCTCTCTTCTTTCTCTATGGATTTGTCTATCCTAGATATTTCATATAAATGACATATGCATGGCCTTTGGTGTCTTTTCTCACTGAGCATGTATTCCAAGTTCAGCTATCTTATAGCATGACAGCACTTTATTCATTTTGGTGGCTGACTGATATTCCATTGTCTAGCTATATTTCACTTTATTTATATGTTCAGTAGTTGATGGACAGTTGAGTTGTTTCTACTTTTTGGCTTTCATAAATAGTTCTGCTTTGAACATTAATGCACACTTTTTGTATAAACATATGTCTTCAACTTTCTTGGGTATAGATCTAAGAGTGGAATTGATGGGTCATATGGTAATTGTACGTCTAACTCCTTGAAGAATTACCGAGCTGTTTTTCATGGTGGTCTTACATTCCCACCAGCAATATATGAGGATTCTAATTTTTCTATAGTCTCACCAGCACTTGGTATTTTCTATTTAAAAAATTATTTTTGCTGTCATTGTTACATCATTATAGCCATTTTATTGGGTGTAAAGTAGTCACTGATTTTTAAGAGCAAATATTTAGGCAAATATAGACTAGAAAAAATGCATGCTCTTTGTGCAAGAAAAGACCTTGATATAGTAAAGTCAGCTATGTGCCTTAACCATACCTAACCCAGAGGAAAATAATCATGTGGCTTGTTAATATATATATATTCTAAGACCAGGGTACTAATAGAGTCACAGAGTTAGAATGACCATAGAGGAACTTTCTCTACCTGATGCAAGAAAGTTCTCTACAATGTACCTGACAAATTATTTCATCCAGTTCATTCAATGACATGGAACTGTTTTCTTCACAAGGCTTACCATTTTACTTATAATTTCTATATTGTTTTTCCTTACATCTAAAGTTTGCCATCTTATAATTTCTTGTATAGTTTGAGACCATGTGAAAAATCTGTAAGATTTTATTTATTTATATATTTATTTATTTATTTATTTATTTATCTATCTATTTATTTTAAAAAGAGTGCAGGGGAAAGAGGGGCAGAGGGAAAGGGAGAGAGTGAGTCTCAAGCAGACTCCACTCTGGGTGTGGAGCCTGATGCAGGGCTTGATCTCAAGATCCTGAGATCATGACCCAGGCTGAAACCAGGAGCTGGATGCATCACTGACTGAGCCGCCCAGGCGCCCCCCCCTCCACGTGAAAAATCTTAAACTATGTCCAGCCATCTACCAGATCCCTGCCCTCAATATATATCCCCACTAAGCTAGCTATCCTCAGACCTTTACCTTTTCTATAGATTCATGGATTCCATTACTTTACCATCTCCCTTTCTCTACATATTAAAATGTGTCACTATCCCTCTAAACATGTATCACTCAAATGTGAGCAAGATGTGCTCTCGGGAATGGGGACTAGAATGAGAGCATTATTTGGCTGTAATACTGGGCTTTCTCTAATAACATAGTCTAAGACTACATGCCTTTTTGCAACTATGTGATATATTAGCTCAAATTGTGTTTGTACCAATCAGTCAACATCCCTGAGACTGTTGTCAATGATCTGCTGTTGCCTAGCTGTTCTTGGGCAGTTGGTTTTTACAATTTGTGGGACTTTATATCTAACCTTATGAAATCTCATCTTTAAACCTTTAGTCTATAATTCCAACTTACTAGAATCTTTTGGACTCATGAGTCTGTCTCCACTACACAACCTCTCTAATCTTTATGTCCATCATGAATAAGAAAGGCATTTTTGTTGGTCTTTGACTACTTCATTTTAAGGAACCAGACAGAAAGCATCCTGTCCCGCATAGTATCTGTTCTCTCATGCAGTGCCAGGATACAGTTAAATCACCTGTTTGCTTGTCTGCCTCTCTGATGGGACTCTCCTTGTTCTTGTAAGTGCTAGTCACTCAATGCATGTCTGTTGAATGGAAATGGGCTGGCTCTCCCTTTCAAATACCAGCTTAGAGCTTAGTGGATAGGACCACTCACCAATCACTCAAGACACCTCCTGCTTCTTGCTAAAATCCCACCATTGATCTATGGTCAAGAAAAAATGAAAAGCTGGACATTGACACACTCTGCATAGCTAACAGTTCACTTTCTACCACATCCTCCTTTATCTTCCTAGTTCTCATCGTAGTACTTGGTATTTTTCAGTCTTTTCTATGTGCTTAGGATGTGTGCTAACATTTTATATATAGTACCTCATCCCATCCCTGCAGCAAACCTATAAGGGACACAGATTTCTGCTGATGGCTGATACCTTTCTTTCAAAAGTGAATCCCAAGGAGTGAATGCCTTGGAGAAAGGCAAGAACAGCTCAAGACCTAGAAGAGATCGGGGAGATCTTACATATTCATTTTGAATGTTTTGCTTCTTTTATTTCAAAAAAAAGTCTGCAAGATTACAAAAGGTAAATATTCACTAATTCCCAAATGTTGGATCTCTGTGTGTGTGTGTGTGTGTGTGTGTGTGTGTGTGTGTGTGTTTTATTGTTGTTTTTTTAAAGCAGGCTCCATGCCCAGTGTGGAGCCCAGTGCCCAGTGCAGGGCTTGAACTCAAGACCCTCAGATCAAGATCTGAGCTGAGACTGAGAGTCTGAGACTTAACCCACTGAGCCATCCAGGCGTGTTTTTATGTTCTCTATACCTGTTGTCATTTTCTTTTTTAAAGAAAATTATTTATTTATTTGAGAGAGAGAGAGAAGAGTGAGAGAGAATATGAGTGGAGTGGGCAGGCAGAGGGAGAGGGAAAAGCAGACTCCCATCTGAGCAGGGAGCTCAATGTGGGGAATCATGACCTGAGCTGAAGGCAGACACTTAACCCACTGAACCACCCAAGCGCCCCTGGCATTTTTTCAAGTTACAAAACTAGTATTTCAAAAAACAAATCTATGGATGTGTGGACATTTTGATACATGGGAAACTGCTGAAGCCACCATGCTTTTCGAACAATGAAAGTCCCACCTAACAGAGGGACAGACAGGTGAAGAGATATTTTAACTCCATCCTGGTGCTGCATGAGGGAACAGACATAGCTTGTGTGACTTGTGACAATGAATTATTCAAAGATCAACAAAATTGGCCTCAAATTTCACATTGTATCACAACACAGTTAACGTATGTCAGTAAAAAAGTAATTTAAAAATCACTTCAGAGTGGCTACAGCATTCTTCAGAGTTTCTTCTAGAAGATCAGTTTGGCTCCCAACAGGAAGGGAGAGAATATCCAGATTCCCTTTGAGTCTGTTGATTCCTCTCCAAGGCTCCAACAATAAGCTTCTCCATAAAAAGCCAGGCCAAGCCATTAGGAAATGAGTTCATAAAAATTCTTATTGCTACAAATTTACTGACCATGTTGACAACCAGGAGGAAATAAAACAAATGAGTATTTCTAAGTTTTAAGGTCGTGAGGGATTTTTTCATATTCTTCGAACTTGTTCCAAATTTTCCAAGAAAAAAGAAAAATTTATTTTAGTATATCCTCCTTTGTCTTCCAGCGTTTTAATAGTCATCTAGAAGTTATATGCAGTGACACAGTGACACTCCTAAATACCGTTAAAGTTGCACATACACTTGAGAATTTACTGTCCCCAGCCTTCTATCCACGAGTACATCTAAGCTTATGGCTGTCTGTCTGTTGTGGAGCAGACCGTCGTGTCTTCCTTCTCGTTGCTTCTTCCTATATTTGTCACCCTTTCTCACCTTCCAAGTTGGAATTTAATTTATAGTATGCTAGGAAATGAAATAACTCTGTTTTTCAGACATGTTCATATAATAAATAGACTTTGAGTAAAGAGCTGAAGACCTTTGTGGTGGATTGTTCTGGATCTTTGGAATGGGTTTTGTGACGGCCATTTAAGGCTCTGAGGGGGAAAAATGTTTGCTTCTAGGTTGGAACTGATGAACCAGAGGATTGAGATTTTTGGAAACTCAAACATCTGTCAAATAAGTTATTTCTATATTTGATAGAAAATCTACACACTTCACATTTTTACCTGTAGATTCTCTGTGAAGAAATTATCTGCTCGCTGCTGAAAGTAGTGCCTTAAAAATCAAAACCAAGTGGGAAGACATTAACTTCTTTTTTCTATTTCTAGACTATTAGATGATGAAAGTCAGCTTTCTAAGTCTTTTTCGTTTTGTTTTGTTTTTTGTTTTTTTTTGAGAGAAAGAGCACACGAATATATGAGCTGTGGTGGGGGTGGGGGTAAGGGGGAACAGAGGGAGAGAGAGAATCCCAAGCAGGCTCCATGCTCAGCAAGGAACTGGAGGCAGGGCTCAATTTCATGACCCTGAGATCATTACCCAAACCAAAAATCAAGAGCTGGACGCCTGACCGACTGAGCCACCCAGGCACCCCAGCCTTCCGATTTTCTAATCCAACGATTTTTATTTGAAGCAAACTCACTTAGCAATTTGTGTCCCGTAATCAAGTTAATTTGGACTAGGACATTATAAATTGATTCTTGAAAAGTACTCTTTTAATATATCATTAATTATTGAATTAATGTTAGTAAATATATATAACTATGTCATTATTGAGTGTTGAAGATGCATTTTGTTTGATCGTTTCTATTTTCCCCCAAGAAGCCAATGGATGGGTCTCCTGTGTTTTGAAGCTGCAGATCATTAGAAAAAGCTGTCTTTTGGTTTTCAGATTTGATGAAATTATTTTGGTTCTGCTTCAAAGTGGCTGTCCTTCCCTTGCTGTCCTTCCCAACAGAAGGCAATGATATGCTGATTTCATTTTATAGGAACAAGAATAGTTTGCATTGAATCTCTAGTATTTCTGTCCCTACTGTGACTATCACATCTGATATATAAATGGTGCTTTATAGGTTCAAACTAGAAAGGATGGCATTTGAGTCCTACAGTAGTAGACACGGCCACTGTTACCCAAAGAGGAAGAACCCAGCGGTTGTTTTCTGTCTCTTGGTGGAGGAGGCTTTTGACCACTCAGAAGAGCTGACAGTGTCTATTCCTGAAAAGGCAGATTTTCTGTAATCAAAGGATCCTCCTGACCCCTGTTGGCTCTACAGTTTTTGTCTTTATTTGCTTCTTGTTGGTTATGATAAAAAAATCTTTGTCATAAGGCTTCATTTTGTTAATGAGTAATTACAGATTAGAACCAGTGAACCATATACATAATTTGTTATGTAGAAGGACGTCAGTGAGCTGTCAGATTCTCTCCTTTCTAACCTTGGCTTTGAAAAGGATAGATCTTCTCGTAAATGACTGGCACATAATCCAATTTGCTTTTTATGATCAATCATAGAAATATGGCTTATAAAAAGGAAAATGGCATTTTAAATCATATCTATTTGTATGTAAGGCTTGGAGTTGTTTTAATCCTTCAGTATAATTCATCATCTCGAAGTGGGCCATTTATCTCAATGGCCGTGATCGATAGCTTCTTCTATGACTTATATAGCATGATTCATATTAGAATTGACTCAGACTGCAGCTTTTTGTGATAGAGAGCTACCACCGAAGTAGTCTTTAGAAGAGCCTTTCCATATTCAGACTCTTTTCAAGGGTTCTTAATGGTGAGATAACCGTGCAATGCCATCATCTTAAGTTCTATAAATTTGTACCCCAGAATGCTGAAAGAGGACCATATCTCAATAGAAGTTGTCTTCCTTATTGTCTTTAATTTTTCTATTTTTTTCCTATTTGTTTTTATTTAAAAAATAGGTTTTGATAGTGTTAGCTGTCTTAAATTTTACTGAAAGTAGACCTATTAAAACAGTAAGTAAGAGGGATTCCCACATTCAGCAAATACTCATGTTGTATCGAGTGTGGACTTGGCCATGAAAACCAGGGTTTGGACATAATGTCTTTTTTTTTTTAAAGATTTTATTTATTTATTTGACAGACAGCGATCACAAGTAGGCAGAGAGGCAGGCAGAGAGAGAGGAGGAAGCAGGCTCCCTGCAGAGCAGAGAGCCCAATGTGGGGCTCGATCCCAGGACCCTGAGATCATGACCTGAGCTGAAGGCAGAGGCTTTAACCCACTGAGCCACCCAGGGTCTCCATGGAAATGATGTCTTAAAGACCTAAAGCCACCATCTATTAGCTTTGATTTTCGTGTCCCGTGTTAGTCTTGATTAGTGGACATCTGCCTCTTTTAAGCTTTATTTTCTCTCCAGCTTCTCCCCCACACCATTTTCCCATTACAGGTCACTGACAGAGTTCACACTGGCTCTGGTTTAGTTTCTGCCTCTAAGCTAGGAAATTCTGAGTTTTACTTTCAGCATGGAAAAAAAAATCATGCATGGGTGGAAACTGGCCTAGGTTCAATCACTTCATTTCCTTAGACCTTAATTAAGGGAACGGCAGAAGTGTTAATTTAATTACATTTAAACACCTAATTGAAAATCAGAAGTCTTGTAGCTTCTAGGGACACAAAAAGTTTGCGATAAAAGTTTCCGTTTCTCCATTTCCATTTTTGTGAACTAGATCACTGATTCTTGGGAGGTCTCCTGTGTTTGATAGAGGCCTTTTTTGATTCAGTGGTTCACATGTTGAGGATAAGGTGTATAAACTTCTGGGATCCTAGCCCAATTTTTATTTGTTTGCTTGTTTGTTTTTTCCCCCAGAAATTATGCTATAACTCTAAAAGATAAAGAAGCAAGAGCATACAGAAACTAGGAAAGCAGATGATTCAAGAAACCAGTTCACAGAAGCGCAGGGCTTGGATAAATAAGCCTGGCCTGCCAGATGGTGCAGGGGTGGCGGGGGCCGGCGGGCTGTGGGGTGCGGGGAGGTGCTGTTCTGCCCCTGCAGGCATGCCTGGGACTCTCAGCCCTCTGGCCTGGGGCTAGGGGTGGGGGCACATTGCAAGCCCAGGGCCCTAATTCCGCAGGTGCAGCCCACTGACCCTGATTTGCGCTGGGGTGGCTGCTGAGCCCGGCTGGCTTTGAAATGCCATCGTGAGACAAAAGAAGGGCTTATTTGTCTCTCCTCCTTCCTGCTGCTAGCTTAATTGGGTCCTCACCAGTGGACATTTGGCAGGATGACAGGCAGCCCTCGATGTGCACTGGTGGAAATAGTGTATGTTTGATTAAAAGCTGAAAATGGGCACTATCTGACCTCCAAGTCCAGATATTTCCATAGGAGGGAGGACTGCTGCAAGTTTTCTACTTTCTGGGGCTTGCCAGGGGCCACTTGAGGACTACAGGACCACTCAGGAATCTTCCTGGGATGAGAGCTCTCGTGTTGGTGGCCAGGCACTCTCCTAAGACCCTTATGTGTGTCAAGGCTATAATCCTTACAGTCACCTTATAAGGAAGGACTACTGTTAGAGTTTCCCCGCTTCCCACAAATGGGAGCACTCCATGACCAGGTGGACACTTGTCCAGGAGCCAGGAAGTGGGACTGGGGCATGGACTAAGGTTGCCTGCCCCCAGGCTCCGTGGCCTGCCCACCAGGCCCTCTGTCCCTCAGGGAAGACGCCAGTGCTCCCCCACGGTTTCCGCGGGTGCTTTGAGGTTAGGGACAGAAAGGCTTCAGTTCCTCACTGCCATCACCGCCACCAGGACCACTATAGTTTTTGCTTTTTAATTTTAAATGAGCTATTTGCTCTCCTAGGTGTATCTGGAAAGCTCTAGAAAAGTCTTCCTGTTCTTAAAAAAATTTTGGTGGTGGGGGTCTTAAAAATAGGAAAGGAAGTAAGAAGGGATGAAGGGAGGGAGGGAGAAAGGCTCAGCCGACTGGAAGCATGGGTGGAGTTTGGGGGGTGGGAGGAAGCACAAACTCAAAGTACAGCTCACACTGCCCTGTGGCGCCAGCCTCCACCTGACCACTCATCCACGTTCCTAGCTTTCTCCACGTGGTCCCCTGCTGAGGCCCCATCCCCCACGTCCCACCTGGCTGGCACCCAAGAGGGGAGTGGGGAGAGAAAGAGAGGAGGTTAAGGCCCATCACCCATTGCCTCACTGTCTCCTTTTCCAGTATTCCCACCGCCTGGGCAACCAATTTCTTATCTTAAATCCCCTTGATGGAAATACCCAGAATGGTATCAGTTTGCCTGGCTGGGCCTGTCTAATACACCCTGTCATAACCATTCTTACACTGCAGCAACGTGGCTGCCATCCATCCCTTCCAAGGGCAGAGGGTGGGCTTTGGAAGAGGCTTTCAATTCCATATTTGGTCCAAAAATGGACAGAAACAGGCTATTTAGTCAGCCCAGCACTCCTGGTTTGTGACCAGAAATTAAATTTGGAACTCAGGGTGCCAAGGAGTGAGGCGGCTGTTTAATCCTATCTTACCACCACCCCCAAACACGTGCCCCCACTCTGCCCGTGACTGTGTGGGTTTTGGTCTAAATCTGAGCGACTTAAGCTCTTTCTTTTTTTTCCAAGATTGCCCACCAACAATGCAGAAAAGACGTTGGTGCCCTCAGGGATAGCATCAGATGGCAAGGATTCTCTGTAGGGTGAGTCCCCGTGGCTAGCACTTACTAGACACCTGCCTGGCCCAGGCCACAGCGAGCAGTGGAGAGGACATGGGGCTGAGTCAGACTTGGCCCTGCTCTCCAAGAGCTGGGAGTCAAGCAGGGGGCTTGACCTGAGGAAGAGGATGGAGGGGACACTTCGGATGCTCAAAAGAGAAGCTGGGCCCAGCCATGGTCTTCCCTAGTGAAGTGTGACAGGAGAATCTGAGGAAATTTCCTCATCAAAGCGACAGGAAGTTGGGAGGATAAAGCTAGGAGAGAACGGAAGGGTGTTCTGGGTCTGAACAGGGAGGGCAACCATGGTGGGTGAGTAAGCGGGACCCCATGCGGGGAAAGCAGGCCACCTGAGTGATGGTGGGACACCCTGATGCTAGATTCCCGGGCTTGCTCTCTTTCACACACTCTCCGTACACATGCTTAGTCCCGCGTGCTCTGTCCCTTTGTCTGTCTCTGTCTCTCTCTCCCCCTCTCAGTATTGAGTTCTGGCACAGCTGGTCTTTGGGAACTAGGAGACACTCACAACCTTGGTGATTCTCACCCCCTCGCCCCCACTCCTCTCTGCAACCCCCACCCGCCAGTTCTTCCTGCTCTCCCCTTTCTCCAATCGCCCTTTCTTAACCTCACTGTGGGGGTTTTCTTTTTCCTCCCTTTGGTGGCCCTGCTGTTTGCTTGCTTGCTAAGTGATTGATACATTCCAGGCTGGATCCAAGACTGTGTAGGATGGAAATCAACTAGAAAGAAAGGCCAGAATAAACACAAATTTAATGACCTCCAACTAACAGCTTCCAAGGCTGTGCTCCCATGAGCTGTCCTCACCAAGGACATGCAGGGACCTGGGGAAAAGGTCTCTTTGCATTTCCTCTTGACTATGTGAAGGTCAATGCGATTTCAGGGCTTGACCTAGGAGCCTCCGCTGGACCAGCATTCCCTCTGCCTTTGAAGTGGCCCGTTCTTCGCTCCCCCACCTCCTCTGCAGGGGTCCTCCTGCCACTGCAGCAGCCCCATTTCCTAGCAGCTCTGTTCCTGCACACTTGGCCTCAGAGCCTCACTTTCTGAAGACTTTTGGGAAGCTATGACTCCCACCTGCACTGGGAGGGTGTGTCTGGCCCACACCAGCTCAGGCACTGTGGGAAGTTCCATGGGTTAATCAGTGTGAACTCATTCCGACTTTCTTCCTGTCTTCCTGGGACCCATAGCTCAGGGGATTGTATTAACATTCACTGCTTCCTCTTAGTCAGGCTTTATGGAGTCACAAGCCTGGGTTCAAATCCCGGCTGTGTCACTAAGATCATTTTGTAATTCTGGGAAGGTCACTGCTCCCCTCTGGGTCCCCATTTCTTCAACAATTCAATAAATATTCATGTAGTGGCCTCTGTTCTAGGCACTGAGAATATAGAGGCAGACATGATTGATAAGATGGCTTAGAATTTAGTCTCGCCATGGTGATCATCAATAAATGAGCTTAAAATACTGGCACTGGGTGGGGGGACCCTTAGGAGAACAATTTATAATATCTAGTTGAAATATGAATGCCCTTTGACCCACTAATTCTATGCCAAGGTATCTACCTTAGGGAAATTCTCAAACATTTGCCCAACCAGAAAGAATGAACTTGAAAGAATTTAAATGCCAATGCACAGGGTAATGAATAATGTGTGATGTATCCACAGTCGTGTATAGCCGTGAAAATGAACAATGTGGCGATCTCACAAACAACACTGGTTTGAAGAAGTAGTTGCAGAAAAACATGTAAAATATGCCATCTATGCATCTATGCAACGTTAGGTGGTAATAGTATATTTTTAAATTTATGAGAATGAATAACTCCAAATTCAGGTTGGTGCTTTTCTTCCAAACGAGGGAACCTGCTGGCTTTGTGGGTGTCAGCAGAAGACACGAGACACCAGGGTCAGACCACAAATTTTATTATTCCTGGTGGCAGGCAGTGTGAGCTCTGTTTACACTGGATCACCCTGCTCCTTTCCCAAGGGCTCTGTTCAGAGGTGGAGTCCTCAAGTCATGCTGATGGATTTGGATGTAGAGTATAAGAGAATGATGGGAATTTAGGATGATTTCTAGATTTGGGGCTCCAAATTTAGATAAACTGAGGGTCCAGGCAAGCAGGGACAAGGTTGTATAAGTGCGACTTGGAGTGTGTAAACGTTGAGATGCTTAGTAGACAACCTAAGGAGAGGTGCATGGAAACCAGTTGGGGGTAAGCATTTAGGGTATAGGTCATGGCTGGAGGTGTAAACTGGGAGGCTCCAGCAGATGGCAAGGACTTATAGCCCTGAGATAGATGAGCCCGTGAAAGAATGTTCTCCATGTTTACCTGACTCACCTGGTCAGCAGAATCATCTGGAGAGCTTGTTAAAAACACAAATTCCCAGGTCCTGTTCAGATCTCATATTCTGAAATTGTATGATATATAGTTTCTATCATATATAAATTATATATATTGCATATATTCTGTTTCACCAATATCTACTGAGTGTCTATTATGTTGCAAGCACTGTGCTGGGTTGAGATGGGCAAAACTATAACAGCATTGCATGGTCATGGGGAAAGACTTGGAGAACCACTGAGATTTCATTGAACTGATGAGACTGCATCCAAACTTGTCATTATGAGAGAACAATAACCCCACTTTATTTAAGCCACTCTAATTGGGGTTTTGGCCCCAAACACCAAGTTAACATACACCTTTTATTATTATATTTATAGATCTAGCAAGTGTAAATAAAACAAAACTAATCACTTTTGAAAGAGAGGCTTTGATTAATGTTTGATTCATTCAAGTTGAATAAACTAAACTCCCTTAAGCCATCAGTCTCATTTACAAGGAACATTTTGTTAAAATCGCTTAAGCATTTTAAACTCCTTGGATAGTCTTATCATACTCGATTATCTGTTTTAGCACTTCAAATCATTGACCTGGCAAGTTGACTACCAATTAAGTCAAATGTTCTCATATATTTAAGCATCTTTTCTTAATGTAATAATCTTATAAATATGGTGAATTTGTTCTTTTTTTAATGTATAGATAATTTTTAGAACATTTTTATTAAAGTATTATTAACATACTGTGTTATGTTAGTTTCAGGTGTACAGTAGAGTGATTCAACAGTTCTATACATTTCTCAGTGCTCACCAGGGTAAGTGTACTCTTAATCTCCTCTATTTCACCTGTCCCACCCAACTCCCCTCAGACAACCAGCAGTTTGTTCTCTATAGCTAGGAGTCTGGGTTTTTGTTTTTTGTTTTTGTTTTTTCCCCCTTAAGATTTATTTATTTATTTTAAAGGGAGAGGGAGAAAGCATAAGTGGGAGAGGCGAAGAGAGTTGGAGAGAGAATCTCAAGCAGACTCCACACTGAGCTTAGAGCCTAACACGGGGTTCAAGTTCATGATCTGAGCCAAAACCAAGAGTCAGATGCTTAACTGACTGAGCCACCAGGCACCTCAAGAGTCTGGGTTTTTTGTTTTTTTCTTTTGGTCTTTTTTCTTTGCTTACCTGGTTTTGTTTCTTAAATTCCACATATGAGTGAAATCATACAGACTTTGTCTTTCTCTGGATGATTTTTTTTTCACTTAGCATTATACCCTCTAGGTCTATCCCTGTTGTTGCAAATGGTAAGATCATTCTTTTTTTTTTTTATGACTGAGTAATATTCCATTGTGTCTATACACCACATCTTCTTTATCCATTCATCTGTTGATGGATCGGTCTCTGGATGCTCCCCGACCAGGCCCTTAGCTTAGCTTGCTTCTATATCTTGGCTTAGCTTGCTTCTATATCTTGGCTATTGTAAATAATGTTTCAATAAACAAAGGGGTGCGTATATCTTTTTGAATTAGTGTTTTTGTTTTCTTTGAATAAATACTCACTTGGGGAATTACTGGATCATATGGTAATTCTATTTTTAATTTTTTTTTAAGATTTTATTTATTTATTTGACAGAGATCACAAGTAGACAGAGAGGCAGGCAGAGAGAGAGAGAGGGAAGCAGGCTCCCTGCTGAGCAGAGAGCCCGATGTGGGACTCGATCCCAGGACCCTGAGATCATGACCTGAGCCGAAGGCAGGGGCTTAACCCACTGAGCCACCCAGGCACCCCTATTTTTAATTTTTGAGGGAATTCCACTATTGTTTTATAGCGAATCTGTGCTGGGGCACCTTGGGTGGCTCAGTTGATTAAGCACCCAACTCTTGATTTTATCTCAGCTTATGATAGCAGGGTCATGAGATCGAGCCCCACACTGGGCTCCAAGCTCAGCGAAGAGTCTGATTGAGATTCTCTCCCTCCCACTGCCCCTCCCCCTACTTGAACTCTCTCTCTCAAAATAAATAAATAAAATCTTAAAAAAATAATTTATAGTGAACCTGTGCTAATATTGCTAATGAGCAGTCAAATTTTCTTATACCTTTCAATTTAAAAGCACAAGCCTTAAATTAATTTCCACATCATAAATTGGCATGGTGAATTCTGCAAACATTTAAATCACTTAAATAAGAAACATATACAAAATTATTTCTGAACTTAACATGAAAGTATCACTGTTTTGGGTTAGATTTATTTCATCATTTCCATATTTAATTCTAAACAGTCCCAGATGTGAAAAGTCACTTATTCAAGAAGAGAACAGAATTTCTACCTCAAGGGAGTCAAAGTTCCTGGGTCAAAACCTCATGACAACAGCACGGCAGATGTCTCAGAGAAGCTAAGTTATGTAGGAGCCAGAGTCAGAAGGAAAATGAACATCTTGACCCTTTCTGTGGTCCCCATGACAACAAGGGATGCCCTTTAGAGGGGTTAGAATTTAGAACCTTCTTCCGGTTACCTCGTAGTTATTCTTTATTTTTAATCATTAGAGAAGAAGGAAGTTGGCAACTCTATCCCACTCGAGTTAGTGAACTTCCTGTATCACTTCATTGGCTTCTAGGTTTATTTGGCCCTTTGCAGACATTGCTGGCATATTTTCATGTTGCTCTAAGGACATTTGAATGCTGTTGAGTTTAATCCTGAACACTGGCTCTGTGCCATGACTTTAAAGTCATGATAATAACACAAACCATTCCCCTTCCTTGTGACTTTTTAGGAATTCCCGAAATGAGATTACAGCATCTCACATCACACGGGATCTCTGCTTCGAGTTCTGTTCTCCCTGAAGTCTGTCACTGAACATTCTCTAAATTAGCTGAGGCCACCCAAAGGGGACGTGTATCTGGTCTCAACCGCAGATGTATTGGCCCATGCTCTCCTCTCCAGTGCAGGGAGTCTGCTCACTACCTCTGCCTCTCATTCTCTTCATTGACCTCTCTGTAAAAGTTAGATAAATACCACCATTTTGAATGTCCAGTCTTTTTTGTGTGTGAAACTGTGGGCACCACAACAGCAGAGGGGGAACGACGGTTGTTTTAGACTTTTATTGTTTATAGATATGTGTGGATGGAAACATTACAACTGTTACCGTTTCACCGAATTAGAACACTCTGCTGATACATGACATTTCTCAAGCCTCTCAGGCAAAACATTTGTTAATAACTAGGATTTACTTCAAGTTATAAAATATTCCTAAAAGATACTTACAAAAATGTTTTAAAAGATTGTATCAGTGTGAATACGCCGAATTAGAACACTCTGCTGATACATGACATTTCTCAAGCCTCTCAGGCAAAACATTTGTTGATAACTAGGATTTACTTCAAGTTATAAAATATTCCTAAAAGATACTTACAAAAATGTTTTAAAAGATTGTATCAGTGTGAATACGCTTTTGGAAAACTGCAATATTTATAGAAGTTCATTGGTTAATCATCTTCCTCAGGTGAATAACAACCCCTAATTTGTACATGTAGCTTAGAGTGTACTTTTTTTGGGTCTGGACACATACAATCATCTATTTTTTCGCCCAATTTCACTGGTCAGAGAAGTCCCTTTTCCTTTCATAGGGATGAGCAAATAAGAAGTGAAAATAAGGACTTTCCCTCCGTGCTTCTGAGATAGAAGTTTCCATTCTGTTGGCAGAGGCAGGTACATTTGGGAAAAGAGAATTTTAGTTCCTTTCTCTACATATTTGTATTGACTTTCTGGGCCCACATTATTTCTGTATTTAAAAGTTGCACATGGCAAATGTCAACTCTCTCAATATATACCTTTCAGGAGAGAATCTTCTCGCCTTTTGTCAATTGTTTCAACTTCCCATTCCCACGCTTTTTTTGTTACATCCACTTTTATTCCTTAAGTTCAAAGTTCCCTGTTCTTGGGGAAGAGACTGATAATACCTGTCCACTTCTGGATTTCCTCCCCAACCAGGCACAGAAGGATGACACTGCCCCACCCTCTGGTGAGACCATGTCCTAGCCAATGGGCTGTGAGAGTGAGGAAGTCACTCCTGGGCCAAGGTATATGATTGTTGCTGCAATCATCTTCCTGGGTAAGGAGGCAACATGCTGTGGGGGGTGTGGCCACAGGAGAGCTGAGTCACCTTATGGGGAATGATGGTCTTGGCGAGTTCCCAGGGCTTGCAGGGGACTTTGCTTGCCCCAGAAATACAATTTTATCATGTTTAGTCACTGAAGAGTTGGAGTTGTTAATTGTCACAGCTCCGTGGTTCTCAAAGTGTGGCACCCAAGTGACAGCATCATCACCTGGGAACCTGTTAGTCTCAGGCACCACCCAGCCCTACTAAATCAGACACCCTGGAGGTAGGACCCAGCCATCTGCGCCCAGTGGGGTGGTGATGCAGGCTGACATTCGAGGACCACTGCTCTGGCCCATCCTGGCTCACACAGCTCCCCATTCCAAATTTCCTCCTGGCAAAGTGGGAGTCTTCAAGTGAGTCCTATCAATGAGACACAAGCATTTTCTAAAGTTTCTTCGTTAGTTATTCGTTTTCACAGTGGTGAAATGATCCAATGATTTCCCCCTGTTGTAGGGTCTCAGAACTACAAGGGGATCTATAAGCCTGCCAGGTCACTCTTTCTGCTTTGAACACAGTGGTTACAGGACTGCGTTTAACGAACACATAGAAGAAAGAAGAAAAAAGCTTGAGGCTGCAGAGAGAAGAAAGAGAATTATCTTTATTTTTCCAGGCACAGCCACTGGCTGCGGGCTGTGCTGACCTGCCTAGATTAGGAAGCAACAGCCAAATTTAGTATGTGATGTGCTTGGGGTGAGATATAACTGGTTTTCCTGGAAGGTACTCCATCCCAGGAGCAGACAAAATGAAATGTATTTTTACATTTTTTTCCCCAAACTCCCCTCCCTTCCTTTAGTATCCACTGGGCTCCCTGTAAGCAAGTTAAACTTTTGGCCTCATTTCTCCTGTGATTCCCATCTTCCCACCTTAAATGCATCTCCCTGGGGACACTCCAAGATAATCCAATGAAATAAATGTGATCTCTGGTGCCTTCAATAAATGTCTAAACTTAACAATGGATTTAGGGGGCATGTTTAGACAAATTGTTACAATTACTCAAAGAAGTGCTTATTTATAGGTAGCATTTCCATTGAGATTTAATTCTGAGTGGTTTTATTCCTTTATCTTTTCACTTTGAAAAATTCCAAGCACACAGAAAATTAAAATAAAAGTTTAATGAGGGAGTGACATCAGCAGGGTAGCCAAATAAGAGGTCTCTCGTTGTATATGTCCCTCACAAAAACAATATGGTGCCCATCCATGGGCACTGGTACCTTGGCAGGAGCTGTGGGGCCACACTTTGAGCAGCAAGGATATAAAAGTGACTTTCCTGCTTCTCTCCCTTCATGACAGTGACTTGGGAAGCGCCCAGGCCTATTTCTTGTAGGAAGATCCGCATTCTTGGTTTTTCTGATTGTTCATCGTATCAGTTAACTAGTTTCTCTAGCCTCTGTATTTACAGGCATACCCTCATTTTATCATTTTATTGCACTTTACTTTTATGTTTTGCTGATACTTCCTTTTTTTTTTTTTTTTTTTTACAAATGGAAGGTTTGTGGCAACCCTATGTCAAGAAAGTCTATCAGTGCCATTTTTTCCAACATTTGCTCACATCATGTCTCTATGTTACATTTTGGTTGTTCTCAGTATTTTGAACATTTTCATTATTATTGTATTTGTTATACTGATTGGTGATCAGTGATTGTGACTGGCTGGAAGCTCAGGTGATGGTTAGCCTGTGTTAGTAAGAAACTACTTTTAGATTAAGGTATGTACGTTGTTTTTTAGACATAATAGTATTGCACGCCTAATAGACTACAGTTTAGTATAAACAACATTTATGTGCACTGGGAACCCAAAACGTTCATTTGATTTGCCTTCTTGCAATATTAGCCATCTGGCAATGGTCTAGAACTGGACCCACCCTATGTCTGAAGTATCCTGTACTGTCAACTGGAAGGTAGACATACTGGCTTAGTTAATTTCCCTTTGGATGTTTTGGTCTAAAATGTGATACAGAAGCCTTCATGTTGTATCCCAATGGGAGATGCATCATGTCAGTTATCCTTCTGTTTAGTGGTGTGTAATCTTCGAGACGACTCACAAGTGGGTCAGAGTAACAACCTCATTTTCCCATTGTAATTTTCAAGTAAAGAGGTGAAAAATACATGCAAACCGACAGCCTCACTTAACCACACAGAGAAAGAAAGCTCCTAGTGGTGAGACCTTCTGGGCCAACTTCAAATGGTCCTGTGTCTGCCACCTGGGCCACAGTGGGCTTCTCCTCCAAAGAGGGGGTGATCTCTGGCCCACCCTTCTTACCTTCACTCCCCTGGATCCCAAAGTAGGGTTGCCTTACAGTGACAGTGGTGACCACCACCACAATAAAGACACCAGCAGATAGGAATGCTGAGTAGCAGGCATTGTGCCAAACTCTGCAAGGTAAGTCTGATGACTGCCATTTTACAAATCCGAGAAGAGCCTCTATTAAGCAATGAACTCCAGGTCACCAGAGAAATAAGAATTTTTTTCTTTAGCTCTCTGGTAGGGCAGCGGTATAAACCCAGGCTGTGTGACTCCTGGGCTCCTGTGCTTAACTGTTACACCCATGGCCACCCTTGCTTCCCGGGCATGGCTGTGAGGGTGATTGTGCCATACGAGGGTGCACCACTTCCTGCTTCCGGGAACGTTCCTGAGAGTCTAGGCACTTGGTATCTGGGGGACAGACTCCAGGCCACACTGAGATTTGACTCTTTGTTCTGACATTGATTATTCTCATGAGAGCTTACTTCATGCCCCCTCTTTCCTCCCTGCAAATAGTCTTTTTATGATTCATTAAATAGACCCCTGCTGAAGTTTCCAGAACCCAATCAGATACAGCTAATGTTTAGCCTAAATCCTTAAAAAAGCCCAAGTTCAAGAGAAATAGCAGATACATTGCTTCTACAGTTTAAGACTACATAGTGCATTAAAGATAAGATTCTTAAAAGATGTCACTATATTTTATTTTATTTTATTTTATTTTTTGCCAAACGTGCATAGCACCTCGCCTTAATCATTGTGAGACCACTACTATCACTAACACCAGGAGCCAACAATACCAGCCAGCCCTCAGTGATACGTATGACGTTAGGAACTACATGGGACTCATCACACACAAGGTTTTAAGTGCGATTTTCACCTTCATTTTACAAAGAAAGAAAATGAGGTTTGGAGAGATCTCCATTTCTCATGGCCATCTAGCTGGTGAGTACCAGATGAGAAACCAGGTCATGTAGGCTATGCTGTTGAGACCAACAATCACTGTTACAATTGCCCCTCAAACATTATCGGGGTTCAGGACGCTGACCACGCCCCACCACCACACACTCCCAAATCCACCTATAACTTCGGATCCCTCCAAAACTTTACTCCGGACAGCCAGCCATTGGCAGGAATCCTTACTGATAGCATAAATACCTGATTAACACATATTTTGTGTGTTCTGTGTTTTATACACCGTATTCTCCCAATAAGACAAGCTAGAGAAAAAAAAATCATAATAAATCACCAAAATACATTGAGAGCACTGTTCTGTACTTATCTTAAAAAAAAATAAAAAAATTCGCATTGCTCAAGAGTCACCTGTAATTCCATCCCCTAAAGAGAAGGATGGCTGTCGTGCTTCCCGAGTCTATGCCTTTGCACATTTGTTCACCATCTTTGAGAAACCAGGGTGGTGTTTCTGGACGCAGCAATCTGGAAGGTGGACAGGCCTTGGCAATCTGTTGCTGGAGGGCTCCTATCTCACATGGCCGGGCTTTCCCTTTCCTGTCCATGTCTCTACTTGAGCATGGTACTTGGACTCCCACCACCAGCCAGATTTCCTCTCCACCCTGCTCCCTGGAGGCAAGGTTCCTTTTTACGTGAGCCCCACTCAGCAGACCCAACTAAAACTAGCCCACGACGCTGGGCTCAACTAGTTTCAAAACATAAGAAATGGAATGTATCACTCTAACTTCAATTTCTTTGCATTTGTAACACCAAAGTGTGTTTATTATTCTGATACCTGGAACTCTCAGAATATCTTTTTTTCTACTAAAAACTGTCTGAAATACAATGGTTAGGCTCCCATTCCATCCTGTGTAAGTCGAATAAGGCTTTAACAATGTAGTTAAAACAATGCTCATTTACAATAAAGAGCCCAGGACAAATACCTGTCACAATACTAATAATATTAAAAAAAGAACAGAAACAAAATGTAAGAGAGTTGGCATTTATTAAAGTCTGTAGCCTTGGGGAAAAGTATGTGTAGAGAAAAATGAAACCAGAGGTGCAAGATTTTGGAGATTTTAAAGGAAGCTTCGAGAGCCTTCAAAGGACTTCAGAGGTGGTTGAGGGCACAGGTTCTTATAATACCTAATTATATTTTAAAGGAAAATAAATGTCCTTCTTTTCTCTAATACAGATTCATCACCAGCCTCCGACTCATCAAAAACGCTCAGGGCTTTTCCTAGGTTGTGTGACTCACAAGAGGAATGAAAAGAGGCAGGAGAGGTTTTTCTTGAGGGAGCTGAGTAAGAAAATAGAAAAAGGGTGATAGAAGGGATAAAGAGACCAGTGGGGATGCTGGATGAGAACTGATCTGAGCTATGAGTGTGCCCGCTGTGTGTAGAACCCAGGGAAGGGAAGGCAGAGTGATGGGCCAAAGATGAGGTCTGGCATTCCCAACCTCACACCTCCTACCCCAACAGTCCCAAACTGCTCTACTGCCATCTGGAGAAAAGGAATATCTTTTGTGGGCTCGCGTAGAAAAGAAGGGAGACACTGTTTGTGCTGTGTATGGAAAACAGTTCCCTTTAGGAAAAAGGAAACAAAGTCTGATTTGTAGTATCAATTAATTGCGGTGTTGTAAACACTCCACCATAGGCGATTTCCAGCCACAAATGGTTTAATAACTGGCTCACAAAATTCCTGAATACTTAACAGCCTGCTTCCACAAGCTGGTGTGAACCAGCTCCAACACACCACTCCATGATTCAACAACCCTTTGCACATTCGGAGGGCTGCCGGTCAGAGCCACCTGCTCAAGCTGTTCTGTTCTGTGATGGTGATGTTGGAATTATTTTGACAGTTACTTATTAAAAACTAGCAGGATAGTCATGAAGTTCAGCAAAAGAGTAGATCTCAAAAGCACATCCTGGCCTAAAAGCCACCAGAAATCAGAGGGCAGAAGTTACTTGATGAGTCTAAATTTAAATTCAAGAATGATCACATAGCCGAGTTCTCTGGGCTATGTTCAACATTCTGGAGACTCTTTCCTGCCTATGAGCTTTTAAAATGTAAGAGGAAAAAAACCACCAGTGACTTTTCTGGAAGAGTTTTAAGAACTTAAAAACCAGGGCCTGTTCTTAGTAAAAGCTTAATGCGTTTCCAGAGTGGATGAGACACGAAAGTACCCTTTGCCCTCTTACTATTTCTGGGGAGCAGGACTTCTCAGACTCCAAGGGCCCGATGCGGTGGAAAGTTTCTTGAGTGGAGTGGGGTGCTGGGGAGACCTAACTGCCATGGAAAGAGCAGCCTTGTACACCCAAGAGGGACAAGAGAGGACCAAGCCATTGTCTGCCAGCATCCCAGATGGGCTCTTGACTACACGGTCACCATGATCTGATCTAGGGGTTTCCGTGTTAGGTCGGGAACCGTGGCCTCTTTGCTGGGGTACCCCACTGGGAGCAGCATCAGCAGCTTTTCATTTGAGGGGCGGTCCAGGAGCTCCCTCAGTCGGGGACCACAGTTGAGAGGAGTGGTAGTGACAGTCACCAGTCCCGCATTCTGCAACAGGAGGGGAGAGAATACACAGGCAAGTGAGGGGGAAAAGAAGTTGCAGCTTTGCCCTTAGCTTGGGGACATGGTGGTCCCTGTGATGCCTGCTTGTCCCATCCTTTCCCAGAAGCCAGCCCGGGCAGTTGTACCTTGAACTTCACCTGCTCTCCTCAATCTCCCAGTCCCCACATTCTTTTGACCCAATGGTGAGAGGCTTCTTGAAGAAGAAAAACACTAGTCTTATTTTCACTGATAGTTAAGAAATAGGAATGGTTATTTCATGGAAGGAAATGTGAGGAATCTTTTTTTTTAAAGAATTTTTTAAAAGACTTTATTTATTTATTTGACAGACAGAGATCCCAAGTAGGCTGAGAGGCAGGCAGAGAGAGAGGGGGGGAAATAGGCTCCCTGCTGAGCAGAGAGCCCGATGCGGGGCTTGATCCCAGGACCCTGGGATCATGACCTGAGCTGAAGGCAGTGGCTTTAACCTACTGAGCCACCCAGGCGCCCCAAGGAATTTTTTTTTTAATTTTTAATTTTTTCAGCATAACAATATTCATTATTTTTGCACCACACCCAGTGCTCCATGCAATCCGTGCCCTCTACAATACCCACCACCTGGTGCCCCCAACCTCCCACCCCCCACCCCTTCAAAATTCTCAGATCGTTTTTCAGAGTCCATAGTCTCTCATGGTTCACCTTCCCTTCCAATTTCCCTCAACTCCCTTCTCCTCTCCATCTCCCCTTGTCCTCCATGCTATTTGTTATGCTCCACAAATAAGTGAAACCATATGATAATTGACTCTCTCTGCTTGACTTATTTCACTCAGCATAATCTCTTCCAGTCCCGTCCATGTTGCTACAAAACTTGGGTATTCATCCTTTCTTTTTTCTTTTTTTTTTTTTTACAGCTTTATACACATATATTTTTATCCCCAGGGGTACAGGTCTGTGAATCGCCAGGTTTACACACTTCACAACACTCACCATAGCACATACCCTCCCCAATATCCATAACCCCACCCCCTCTCCCAACCCCCTCCCCCCATCAACCCTCAGTTTGTTTTGTGAGATTAAGAGTCACTGATGGTTTGTCTCCCTCCCAATCCCATCTTGTTTCATTTACTCTTCTCCTACCCCCTCAACCCCCCATGTTGCATCTCCTCTCCCTCATATCAGGGAGATCATATGATAGTTGTCTTTCTCCGATTGACTTATTTCGCTAAGCATGATACCCTCTAGTTCCATCCATGTCGTCGCAAATGGCAAGATTTCATTTCTTTTGATGGCTGCATAGTATTCCATTGTGTATATATACCACATCTTCTTTATCCATTCGTCTGTTGATGGACATCTAGGTTCTTTCCATAGTTTGGCTATTGTAGACATTGCTGCTATAAACATTCGGGTGCACGTGCCCCTTCGGATCACTACGTTTGTATCTTTAGGGTAAATACCCAGCAGTGCAATTGCAGGGTCATAGGGTAGTTCTATTTTCAACATTTTGAGGAACCTCCATGCTGTTTTCCAGAGTGGTTGCACCAGCTTGCATTCCCACCAACAGTGTAGGAGGGTTCCCCTTTCTCCGCATCCTCGCCAGCATCTGTCATTTCCTGACTTGTTAATTTTAGCCATTCTGACTGGTGTGAGGTGATATCTCATGGTGGTTTTGATTTGTATTTCCCTGATGCCGAGTGATATGGAGCACTTTTTCATGTGTCTGTTGGCCATCTGGATGTCTTCTTTGCAGAAATGTCTGTTCATGTCCTCTGTCCATTTCTTGATTGGATTATTTGTTCTTTGGGTGTTGAGTTTGCTAAGTTCTTTATAGATTTTGGACACTAGCCCTTTATCTGATATGTCATTTGCAAATATCTTCTCCCATTCTGTCAGTTGTCTTTTGGTTTTGTTCACTGTTTCCTTTGCTGTGCAAAAGCTTTTGATCTTGATAAAATCCCAAAAGTTCATTTTTGCCCTTGCTTCCCTTGCCTTTGGTGATGTTCCTAGGAAGATGTTGCTGCGGCTGAGGTCGAAGAGGTTGCTGCCTATGTTCTCCTCGAGGATTTTGATGGATTCCTTTCTCACATTGAGATCCTTCATCCATTTTGAGTCTATTTTCGTGTGTGGTGTAAGGAAATGATCCAATTTCATTTTTCTGCATGTGGCTGTCCAATTTTCCCAACACCATTTATTGCCCCAAGGAATTTTAATACACCAAAGGAACATCCCCAGAAGCAAGGAGTTCCTATGTTTATATAATCAACATTGAAGAAGAGTGTCATCCCCAGATAAAAATACCTATGTCTGGGCGCCTGGGTGGCTCAGTTGGTTAAGCAACTGCCTTCGGCTCAGGTCATGATCCTGGAGTCCCGGGATCGAGTCCCACATTGGGCTCCCAGCTCCATGGGCAGTCCGCTTCTCCCTCTGACCTCTCCTCTCATGCTCTCTTACTCTGTCTCTCTCTCTCTCAAATAAATAAAATCTTTAAAAAAAAAAATACCTATGTCTGATCACAGAAGACCCAGGGACCTGGGGATCCATTGGAGGTAGAGGAATTACTCCATCAACCTCTCCTCAAACCTCTCCAGATAATAAACACTTAAAAAATTCATGTGCAGCTTTGAGATGTCTCCCAAGCTAACTATCTCCATCCCCCCTACTTTGCCAACCAGAGGGACACTGGAGAGAGTGTCCAGAGCCAGACAGAAGTTCTGGAACTGACTTGGACTGTCCTGCAGGAGAGGCTCTTTGGTGAGGTCATTATGGGATCTGTGCAGATGGGGTTTCAAGAAGATTCCTCTTGCCTCCCTCACAAATAGAACCTACACTCAGAATTAGGCCTGAGGCACCGCTAGAGGGCAGCAAATTCAACACTAACGGGACGAGGCTGCGGACTCAAGAGCTTGGGAAAACCTCTTGAACTAAGCACTTCTTTTCTTCTTCTTCTTCTTCTTCTTCTTCTTCTTCTTCTTCTTCTTCTTCTTCTTCTTCTTCTTCTTCTTCTTCTTCTTCTTCTTCTTCTTCCTTCTTCTTCTTCTTCTTCTTCTTCTTCTTCTTCTTCTTCTTCTTCTTTTCTTCTTCTTCTTTTCTTCTTCTTCTTCTCCTTCTTCTTCTTCTTCTTCTTCTTCTTCTTCTTCTTCTTCTTCTTCTTCTTCTTCTTCTTCTTCTTCTTCTTCTTCTTCACATGTATTTTAAGGAGGGCATGTATTGCATGGAGCCCTGGTTTCTTTTCTCGCCCCTTTTTTTTTTCTTGGAGAATTAGTTTCACGCGTTTCTGTTTTTGTTTTCCTCCCAACACCCTAAGATGAATGAATGGTGGGGCCATATGGTCCGACCTCACACGTCACTTCCTCTATTTTAACCACTCACAGATTCAGGAAGGAAATAAGGGGTCACTTGCTTGAGGCTGACTTCTCAGGGAATCTAAAAGCAAGTGTCTCTTCGGTGTAACAATGACTATATTTTGCAAGGTGTTTTTGGCATATGCAGTTTTCCTTGAAGAAGCATGTAGGTTTTGGGAATTGTTTGTCCCTTGATGGTACGATCACTTGTCCTTATAATCTTGTTTGCTTCTCTTGCTTTATGGGTTTTCTGTCTCTCTCCACCAGTGGACCCTGGTTTCCACTAGAAAGCGCACACAGCTCACACACAAGGCAGCTACCCCTGGGACCTCCCGTACCCCCGCCCGGGGCCTGTCCAGTAGAAGGAGTCAGAAGCTATGGGTTTAGGGAATGAATGGAATCATGTAAAAAGTATATGTCAATTCCTGCTCTATTTCATGCTGAACAGTGCTCTAGCTCCTACATAGTTGGAATTTTTTTTTTTAAAGCACATAGAGATATCTTTCTCATGCAATACAGTGTCATCTTGACTTTCCAGGAAGAGCTCTATGACAGAGCCCTCTTCAGAGCGCTGTCATCATTCCACTGGCTCCGATAGCTGTGAGCACAGCTAGGCGGTGTGTCTGCTGAAACCCTTGAAGCTTCCTGTTGTTATGGTTGCAGGCAAACACAGTGTTTTCCTGAGCCTGATGTCGTACGTTAAGTGAATTTCTAGAAGAATCCCAGCTTGTGGCAGCATTATACTCACCTATCCAGCTTTCTAAGGTGACTTTTTTTTAATACATCAGAGTCGCCTTACTTAGAAATCCAGCTCTAGATGGACAACTTCCAAATGTCTCTAGGCTAGAAACTTGGCTGAAATGTGTGAATAAGGCCACTGTTTGGCCCTGAAGCCTGGCTTCTGTCTTTGGGGCGGGCTGGGCAAGGGAACATACCTGCAGGGCAGCCAGGAGGAGACCGCAAGCAATGGAGACACTGATTTCGTTGTAGTAGTGGACTTTCCTTTTGCCGTTTGTGGCAAAACCATGAACTTGCTTGAAAATCAGAATCAGAACAGGAGCTGTGACCAAGTACTCTTTAATCCAATTGGTTCTGAAGGGAAAGAAAGATAAATGAGAGACTATTTGCTCATAATGATTTTTATTTCCTTTTTTTTTCTTTTTTTTAACCAACTTGGCTTATTTCTGTCTAAAATAAAAGCATTTTCTCGGGGCACCTGGGTGGCTCAGTTGGTTGAGCGATGACTCTTGGTTTCAGCTCAGGTCTTGATCTCAGGGTCCTGGGATGGAGACCCATGATGGGTTCTGTGCTCAGTGGGGAGTCTGCTTGAGGATTTCTCTCCCTCTCCCTCTGTCCCCCCACCCACTTTCTCTTCCTTCTCTCAAATAAATAAATAAATAAATATTTACAAAAAATAAAATCAAAACATTTTCTTGTCTTTTATATTTCAATTTTTACAAGAACAGAATTTTTGTGTGTGTCTTATTCATATTTTTCTGTCCAGGGTCATTCAATCCAGTAAACATGTGTTTGTAAGGATATAGCATGACAAGGCTCAAGAAATGCTGAAAGAGATGAAGATGGTCCTATAACCCAGAGGGCACTATGGAAAACTTGGCAAACTGAAACCTGGTAAGTGGAATTAAAGAAAAGTAAGTCCAGTACATTAGGAGTTCTCCAAATGAAGGGTTGATCATTTTAAATGAGCAGATCAGAAGAACTTTTCCAGAGTTTCCCTTGAGTGGGGCGCTGAAGACCAGATGGAAAGGGTGCACAGGGAAGGGCATCTTACTAAGTCGATGAGTAAAGGGAGAGTCAGGACAGAGGATGATTGGCAGGCCAGAATTTTCAAAAGCCTGGTCGCCCAGAGAAAGAGGTACATGGTGGAGCACAGGGGGGCTGTTACTTCATTTGGTAGATAATGGAAAGTGACTACAAGCTCCTGAGCAGAAGCTTCATGTGATCGGGTTTATTTTTGAAAGAGGCAGATTGCTATGGCCAATGGACTAGGAGAATTTGGGGAAGCGTAGAGTCTGGAGCTGATATGTCTGGTATAGGAGCAAAGGAAAAGAAAAAGATGATGGTGAGGTTTAACCAAAATCACTGGTGCAGAGAGTGTAATGTTGTCCATCCAGTTGTGAAGAAAAAGAAGGGAAATTTGTGGGAGTGGGAGACAATTCATGTGAGGTATTAATATTAAGTCTCAATTTTTGCTTTCCAGCTAAGGAGCTTCCATTACTGTACCTGATACATTTGGTGAAAGTTTTATTCCAGCACAGATACTCAAAGTAATACTCATGCAATGCTATATATTATAATTTTTTTTTGGGGGGGGGGGATACAGACACATTAGGTCATTAATTAACAAGGGATGATTTCATTTTAAGCCTAGTTATGCTTCACTGTTTTAAAACATACTAAACTCACTTGTGCAGTTTTCTATGGTTCCTCTTACACTCTTAACTTCTACAGTTTACATTTCCAAAACTACCTTCCCATGCTTCTATCAGCTTACATGCTTCTCGGCCTTTTGGCTAAGATCAAGTGTAGTCCCACACTTCAGTCAGCTTAGTCACATTGGGCTATGATCAATCCTTTTCTCCTTACAAACATGGAGAATGGTCATCATTTATAAAGAGCATAAACTGTGGAGCTGATGGGTGTTGTCATGTTGGGCAACTTCTTGAATGTCCCATGGCTCAGCTCCTGCATATGTAAAGAGCACTATCAGACACTTACCCCGTACAGCTATTGTGTGGGTGAGATCAGTCAAATAGATAAAATACCTAAAAATGTGCCTAATCTAGCACACACTGATATGTGGGTGTAAGCATTACTACTACTACTATTATTTTAAAATGGATAATTCAAAAAAAATTTTAATGCAAGATGAAGATTAAGCAGTTTACCTTGGTTCAAAGGCAAATTAATAATTTCAATGATTTTTGTACTTTTTTTTTTGCCTGGACATACATTAGTATCTCATATTTCTGGTTTGTTAAATTTTACAGGAATTTATTATGACATCACATTAAAGCTAATAAAAACACAGCAATAAGACCTATTAGGAGAAGGACAAATAGGACCTCCTGCCTGGGGTAGAGGGCTTAGACCCACAAACAGAAAAACAGAAGGTTTGACAGGTAGGTTGGACCCAGGTTGTATATTGAGTCTTTAATGACAGCTATGGGCTTCAAAACTGACTCAAACAGGAGGTCAGGATATATGCTCATTTGAAATTCAATTCAGGGGCACCTGGGTGGCTCAGTGGGTTAAGCCGCTGCCTTCGGCTCAGGTCATGATCTCAGGGTCCTGGGATCGAGCCCCACATTGGGCTCTCTGCTTGGCAGGGAGCCTGCTTCCCTCTCTTTCTCTCTGCCTGCCTCTCTGCCTGCTTGTGATCTCTCTGTCAAATAAATAAAATATTAAAAAAAATTTCAATTCAACAAACAGTTATTCAGTTACCCACTATGCATCAGCACTATGCTAGATGGTATAATGTAAGACATCTTAAATCTGGACTCCTAGAGTTTTTATGTATACGTGTGTGTACATACTGCCTGCAGAGAAAGTCTATAATCTTTCTGAAATATGGCCTATAACACAAGAAGAAAAGTAAACCAATAATTAAAATGCTATGTGATAAAATGGCCATATTAGATGCACAGAAAGTGTGTGTTAGTTTCTTGGAGCACAGAGACGAGGGAGTGACTAATTTTGCCTTCGCTGGGGAGAGGACCAGGGGCTAGCGGCATTCTGTAGGCACTGTGCGTGTAAAGAGCAGGCCATCCAAGGGTAGGAACTCAATTTGACCCATCCCATTTCTTCCCCATGAATATGCGATAAGGTTCTTTTTTTTTTTTAAAGATTTTTTATTTATTTATTTGACAGAGAGAGATCACAAGTAGACGGAGAGGCAGGCAGAGAGAGAGAGAGAGAGAGAGAGGGAAGCGGGCTCCCTGCTGAGCAGAGAGCCCGATGCGGGACTCGATCCCAGGACCCTGAGATCATGACCTGAGCATAAGGCAGCGGCTTAACCCACTGAGCCACCCAGGCGCCCCGTGCGATAAGGTTCTTATATTTATTATTAATATCCTGTGCTAGTTCCAGAGCATGGTAATAAGTTACAACTCCATAAGACATCAATTTCTTAGTGTTTAAATATCTTAGGAAAAATATGTCCTCTGAGGCCAAATAAATGAAACAGGAGCAGAGTCAAGAGGCCTTCTTCCCCTCCCCCAGCCCTGACTACTGGATGAGAGGTCCCCCCTCTTCTCCCCAGGGCTGCAATCTCAATGCCCTTTCTTGTCTTATAGGCTTGGGTCACACTGGGGTGTTGGATAACACCCCAGGACTGGCCACGGAATGCCTACAACTGAAAGCCACAGGTATGAAGACCTCTGTATTCCAAGTGCCAAGAATTCTTCTTAAAAGGAAGAACCAAATCTCGGCCCATTGTCCCTCCTCAAGCTCAGCCTCAGGGAACCTGGGAGGGGAAAGGAAATGGCCTTTGTGGGGAAGGCAGAGTTTATAAAGAGGACTAGGCAAATGACAAAGCAGAGTCTAAAAAATTGAAAGTGACCGTTTTGATGACAAAAGTGACTGAGAAGTTATGAAATGCATCTGAGCTATTATAAAGGACGACTGGCCCTCAGTGGGGAAAGAGGACTCCATAAGTCACTGTTAGTCACAGCGACTAGAGGAACAGACAACTGAAAGGACCTACCCTAATGCATTAAATCTAGTCACAGTGAGTTTCACCACACTTCCTTCCTGGAGATAAGGAGGTCTGCGCAGTGACTAACACCTAATAGATATTACACTTACACTAAATATCTACTCTTACTAACTGTACCCAAACTAAAGCCTTCTAAATAAGATCACTTGAAAGATGGAAGATGGTATCACTTCAGCAAATGGAATTTACTTCAGTCAAGGTCCTGAGAAATACCTCACAATCTTACATTCCAGATAGGAGAAAAGTAAGTCCCCAATGTTTTATTTACTATTGCTTGGGTCAAAGCCCATTTATTTCCCGAAGACACGGATGGCAAACATGCTTACACATTTAATTTTTAAAATGAAGTAAATCCTAGACATTCCCATTTTACAGATGAGAAAATCAAGCACAGAGAGGTTAATAACTCCATCAACTTTTGTACCTCAGCTTCTTCAGGTCCGTGACCCATTGGCGTCCCATCCGTTTCAAGTAGTTTATTTCCTCCTCCTCCTCAATGATCTCCCGAATCTTGTGTTTCACGTCTGGGTCCTTCACAACCACAAAGGTCCAGGGCTCTGTGTGGGCCCCACTTGGGGCGGTTCCTACCATCCATTAAATTAAAATTAGATTTTAAAACACAGGAAAATGTGAAAATGTTCATTAAGGATAGATATGATAACTCATACTTGTTCAAAATGAAGTTAGATCACCCGGTGAATGAAGGGCTTGGCCGCAGACACTGGTGTGTTGCTGCCACTCCGTTTCATTCTGCATCCCTTTAGGGGCAACAAACCAGCTAACTGAGTTCAAGACCAGTGGTGCTAGGGCTATGGGAACTTATCACCACTTCTCTAATTATGTGGAGGAAAACATCCCTAAATAATTTTGCCTTGACCACTAGGTGAATCCAGAAGGGAAGCTCTGACAGCCCCAATTCTCTGAGATGTTGTTTGTTTTGATATTCTTGAAACAGGATAAAGTCGTGACGCTTACTGAAAATTATAAAAATTCAAATGGTAAAATGACTTTTAAACACTTATGAAATGGGCACCTGGGTGGCTCAGTCAGTTAAGCATTTGACTCTTGATTTCAGCTCTGGTCATGATCTCAGGGTTGTAAGATCGAGTCCCACCTCTAGCTCCGTGTTAAGCTTGAGATTTTCTCTCTCCCTCTGCTCCTCTCCCCGCTTACACTCTCTCTCAAAATAAAAACAAAACTCACCTTTAAAAAAATAATAATAAATAAATGAAATACTCATGAAAGGGAACTGAACTACAAATTGTTTGGTACCTATATCAGAACGCTGAGTGTGGTACTGTGGGGTTTGTGGTCCTGCTGGGGACACATGAGATCTCCTGGCCCTGGGTGCTTAGTACACATAAGTCTCTCTTCAGGTCTCAAGGGCTATGGGAACCCTCAGCCCACACTTGGGTCAGTCCCAGGATCCTGAGACAAAGCTTCCTAGTGTATCTCAGTCCCCAAGGAGCTTGAATTCTCTTTCAGATTCCAACCAGGGCCATCTTTTTCTGTGAGTCACCCTGCTGTCCCAGAGACGGACTGCTGTTCCTAGTGAGAGAATGTGACCCATAAGTAGGATATTTCAGAAGGAACTATTCCTTTCTCCCTAGTGAGTAATTTAATGACATAATCTCTGCACCAGGGGGGTTAGAACTGCCTGCTTGATGGGGATCTTTGCTTCCAACCACTCCCTGTGGTTGAGAGGGCATGACAGGATTGTGAAATGCAAGTCAAAAGCTACACACAAAGCCCATATTTCTGAAAAGAGTGATTCCAGTTTCCGTTGTACCCATGTTTTTCCACTAAATATTTGCATCACTACACCTAAGAAATAAATTGTTCCCTAACGTTTCTGATTATGCCAAATTCATCTGCACATCATATGTATAAACACACAAATATAGGTAAAGGTATATATGTGGAAGGAACTCAAGGACTGTTATTGTTAAATAAAAAACTAGCCAGTACATTTGTATTCTTAGCTTAAATGAATGCTTTATTCTTGCTTCCTTTCACTTTGAGCAATGGATCACAATAGCCATGTAATATTTCTGCAAATGAACTTAAATGTGACTTATATAGGAATAATACTCAATACTGCAATAGTATTCAAATAGGAAGATTTCTCTTATGTCTCTTCCCCCTTCTTCTGTAATTCTTTTATTCTCCTCCACAGAGATATCAATTTATGTTGAAAATGGGGTTGCTTTGCTGTAGATTACTCTGCAAATTCACATAGTAAATGTTGCTAGTTCATTAGAGAACAGTATGAGAGCATCATGCTCTATAACATAAAAAAATTGGTTCCAAAAAGAGAAATGCATAAATGTGAGGGTGTGTGTAAATGTGTGCATCCATGTGTTTCAAGAGGAGGGGAAATAAAGGGCATGTTTCTCTTCCAGTATGTAGTAGTATGTTCAAAAATTTTAATTTTTAATAAAATATCATAATATTCAGTAATTTCAGAAACTTTACACTGTTGTTACATCTGCTCCCAGGAAGTATGTAATAGTCAATAGTTTGTAGAAAGTGGAAATCATTATGCTTCTGGCAGCCAGTCAACACCTGGGTAAGCCTTTAGAGATAAATGCATTGCTCTGGGCTTTGTTCACTGTGTTTGAGCTTTATTGCCCCAGTATTATCACTTGCAGCTGACATTCTCAAGGACACAATGCACCATTACAGACCTGCTGCTTTGATGACATTATCAATGACTTCCATGGGTACTTGCTCATTACTTATGAATCGGACAGACCGCCTTTTATTGAGAAGTTCATAAAATTCCTGGGATCGCCTAACCATTTCCTTTTCAGGATACCGGGTGTGGGAGAATGGAATATGTTCCACATTTTCCTCTGAGTCTTGCCAGTCAGCAGCATCTGCAAATACAAGCAAGAAAAGCAGGAAATTCAATGATCTCTCTTGGTCATGAAGGGGAGCAGATTATACCACCCCAAAAAATGCCTTTTTGACATAAGAATTACATTGAACTGAATTTTTAAGAAACAACAGACACAAGAAAAGTTCTGAAAACCAGAGTAAAAGTTACCTTTTTGTAAGGAACACTTACTTTTATAAAGGATACCTCCATTCATAAGCCTTCTCTGTACCAAGAAGAAAAGAACTCTCCCAAGAAAAAATTTTTTTATCAATGGAGAAGGTAGAGTTAAATCTGCACAACAACCTCACTCTTTTTTTAAAGTCATTTTTATTTTTTAAAATTTTATTATGTTATGTCAGTCACCATAGAGTACATCATTAATTTTTGATGTAGTGTTCCAAGATTCATTGTTTGCATACAACACCCAGTGGTCCAGGCAATATGTGTCCTCCTTAATACCTATCACCAGGCTCACCCATCCCTCTACCCCCTCTCCTCTAAAACCCTCAGTTTGTTTCCTAGAGTCCATAGTCTCTCCTGGTTCACCTCCCCCACTGATTCCCCCTCCCTTCATTTCCCCCTTCCTTCTAATATCCTCCATGCTATTCCTTATGTTCTGCAAATAAGTGAAGCCATATGATAATTGTCTTTCTATGCTTGACTTATTTCATTTAGCATAATCTCCTCCAGTTCCATCCATGTTGGTGCAAATGGTGGGTATTCATCCTTTCTGATGGCTGAGTAATTTTCCATTGTATATATGGACCCCATCTTCTTTATCCATTCATCTATTGAAGGGCATATCAGCTCCTTCTACAGTTTGGATATTGTAGACATTGCTTCTATGAACACTGGGGTGCATGTTCCCCTTCTTTTCACTACATCTGTATCTTTGGGGTAAATACCCAGGAGTGCAATTGCGGGGTCATATTGTGCCTTCTTGATAACTTCCCATAACTGGATCCTCCTCCCCCAACATCTTTCTTTCATTTTTAGTAAAAGATGGTAATTAAAGTGGTGGCTTGGGCCATTTCAGGGACTCACTCAATTTTCCTGAATCTGTCCCATGTATACAGGAAGTATATGTGTTATTAAGATCCTTTTTTTTTTTTCTCTTCTTAGTGTGTCTTTTATTATGTGGTGGGGGGGTGGTTTCCTTAGCCATGAACCTAGAAGAGTAGAGGGGAAATTATTTTTTCTCCCCTACAGTCATAAGGTGGCCAATAGGGAGAAGGAAATAAAGTTCTCAAAAATGTCTGAAAGATTATCATTTCAAAAACATCAAGAAAAAATGAAAAGAATGAGTCCACAGAATCCTGAACTCTGATCTTGACTATTGGCTACCCAAATTCCATACTGGTTAGAAATCAAGAAAAAGGAAATTTTACCTACACAAAGATGAAGAATGAAAATTTCTATTAATGGTTAACTGGTGTATTTGAAACAATATCCCACGAGCTGAAAACCACTAAGATCATGAAATAAAGTATCTTTAAAGTCTTAAAACAACAACAACAACAACAACAATGAATTGCTGACGATGTAATAAGAAATTCCTAAGCCAAAACTGAAGGGAAATATGAGCCTGCAGAGGCAAGTAAGCACAGAAGCCACATTTCCTTTGATAGTATTTGCCAATCTCTACATATTTGAATTTTTATTTTTATAAAATTCAGGAATCAAAGCTCAGACCCATACACAGTGAGAAGGCGAATAAGCTGGGACCCCAAGATTACATCCTTAAAGAAAGCATGGATGATAAATATAACAGACCCCAAGGGGTTATACCATTTGGTGGGTCCTGCCCAAAACTTGAACTTGGAAATAGGTGGCCTTGCCTATAAATGTCTCCATTGTCTAACATATGCAAATGCCAATATACAAGTAATTTTAACTACAATTACTAGCAACCCACCATATACAATCAAGCATAAAAAGAAAACATTTTGAGCAAGAAACAACAGAATTGTAATTTAAAAAGTCTCCAAATATTGGAATGACCAGACTCAAAAGAAAACTACTATGATCACTAGGTTTAGAGGGGAAAAAGCACAAATCTGTAGGGTACAGAAAAAGATAAAAGGTGACATAGAAAATAAACTTCCAAACTGAAAAATAAGGTAATAGAATTAAGAACTTAATGGATGGATTTAAAGCAGGCTATACATACCTAAAGAAAAAATTAGTGAACTGGAAGAAAACTCAGAAGAAAATATCTGGAATGGAGCAAGGAGAAACCAACAGATAGAAAGCATAAAGAAGCAGGGTGAGGTGTATATTGGAGGGAGACAAAAGTGAAGAAGAAAGAACCATTGAGAAACCACTACAATAGCCAGAATGGGATGATGTTGGCCCAGGCTAGTTGTGCAACAAAAGAATGACAAATTCTTGGAGCATCTTGGAGATACAAATGATGAGACCTGCGGAAGTGTGTGGTTGGGAGTGGAGAGAGAGGGACTAAGGATGAGACCCAGGTGGCAGGCTTTAGCACCTGGGAAGACAGTGGAACCATCTACTGAGATAGAAGATGAGCGATCTGGGGGAACCATCTAGGGGAAGTAGAGGTAGGAATCACCAGTCTGTCATATTTGAGGTGCCTGTGAGTTGTTCAAGCAGAGATTCCTAGTGTGAAACTAGAAGTCTGAGTCCAGAAAGCTGGATGTCACTTTGGGAACCTCCCCATAAAGATGAGAATGACAACAGGAACAGAAGGAAGAGAACAAGAGGATCCAGTGCCCGGCCCTGAGGGTCTGGAACATTCCAGGTGGGATTCAGGTAAAGGATTAACTTTCCCCTTCAATCATATGCGCATACTTCACTCCTGGGTCTTTGAGGACTGACTGGGGAGAGAGAAGGCAAGAGGGGATGACTTCAAAGACACTGAAAACCTCAATGACAATACCAGGTCAGCAAGTACAATAGTTTTCTCATTGCTGTTAGTGAGAAAACTCCTTATATATTTTACTAGCCAGGGAAGTTTGGACCCAAACTATACACATTTAATGAAAATGCCCAGTTACTCAGTTAAAAGGAAGTAGGTGTGATCGGGGAATAGCAGCAGACACCTATCAGCTTTCTAGGGATCAATTCTGAACCAAAACCAAGTGTCATCAATATCAACCCTGAACTTATCAAATGTGTCAATAAAGACTCTCAACACCAGTGATAACATCTATATCATTTGTTATGAAGTCTGACAACCTCTGTTCTTAGTAGGTGGTAAATGAGCAAATGCATGAAATGCCTCATTACCTGTTTGAAAAGTAAGTTACCAACTCTTACTATCCATTCAGCATTTGTATAAACTAAAGGCAGCCTAGGTGCATGATTTGGCAGTTTCTGCAGCTTCTAAAGTCCAAGGTAAGCGTTCCCACCGTAGCAGAATGAAGCAGCTGCAGCCTAAACATTATCAGTGAGCAAGGCAGACAAATGGCCTGATCAATGCTGGGTTGGATTGTCCTGAAAGGCTTGGTCTTCCTGGAGCTTCTCCCAGAGAAGAACGGCAGGGTAGTGAACTGATACCAAAGGTACTTTTCTCCTTCCCCTTGACCTCTTGACTGCTCTAGGAAGAAGGAGAACAGCCACTGTAAGCTAGTCATTTTGTCTCTATGCTAGACCAGCCAAGCCACTCTGGGGGATTCATTCAGGCATAAAACCCATGTATTTCAAAACAAATGTGTGCAATTATGGTCCACTTTTTGCTATAAGTCTGTGCTGCCACACTTGGGGTTTGCACACTTGGGGTTGACACCAAGAACAACTCACCTTTTATCATTGCTTTAATGCCAAGGAACCCCAAACTGCACTGTAATTAGGTTTAACAGCCAAGAAGTTCTAGGCCACACGTATTCTTTAATGTTTAACACAAAGATGGTTTTCTTTTTTTGGCTGCATGTCTACGTAAGTTGCTTTTGTGTTTTTGCAGTTCTATTTCGAAATCTTTGCAAATGAGCCAAATTTTTTGGGTAGGAATCTAAAAGGCCAATTTGTGTTATGTCATCCTTGCTCCCTCCTTGGAATTTTGGGGAACGTTGAGAAGCAATGTTAATAAGGGTGAGGGTAATGCGGTTCTTGCAGGAGACTGATAATGACTTTGGGGATGGAGCAAGGTCAGGGCTCAAACCCTGCCCTGAGAACACCGCCTTCCTGACTGCCTCAGCCCTCACCATTTCCACACCGGCCTGTCAGTCATTCAGCACCCTACAGTATATATTTCACTAGCAGCTCCTGAGGTGTATGGCAGCTGGAGACTCTGGGGGATGTTCAGATGGAAAGTTCTTGAATAGAGCAATGTTATTGTAGGGGCTCAGGGCAGGCTGCCCCAAAAGGTGCCACAATGGAATATTGATTATTTCGAATTGAAGCTACTTGGGAAATAGCTGGTATAAGAAGGAAACTCTGACCCTGCTCTGTCCCCTTGAAAGCAGGAAATAAATCTCTCATGAAACGTACTCCACTGATACTAGAAAGTAGTGTATATATAGAGAGAGAGACCCTCCTCACCAGGGACGGACTTTAGAGTCAAGAAACCTGTATAAACAAATCTTTTTACTTTTTACTAATCTACTACCTCAGCCCAAATTCTGTTTAGAATTCCTTCCTAATTGAAGCCTTCAAGCATTTGTTTTCTTTGTCCTATCAACTCCTCACAAATTTATTGCCTCTGTCTAGAATGTATAAAATCTGCCTGGCTTGGTCATTTTTTGGGGTCTCAATTTTATTATTGGGTCTCTGTGCACACGTAATTAATTGTGTTTTTTTTTCTTCTACTAACCTGTCTCATGTGAATTTAATTCTTAGATGAGCTTGAAGAACCTTGAAGGGTAGAGAGAAATTTTTCTTCCCCGTGCTATCCTAAATGAATTTGACGAACTTCTTTCTGAGTCCCATCATCTCTTGAGGTATCTCAGTGCCCCCCCTTCTACCTCTGTGTTAATCCTTACCTTCCTTCCCCTAGGGCCCACCCAGACTTGATCTCAAAGACAATGTCTCCGTTCAAGTCCTTTCCCTTTGCTAATTTTCTCCCACCTGAGTTTACCTGTCTTTGCCCTAAAGTTTTAAGGTCTTGTAAGAGTCTTGGTAAATCAACCTTTTAAAGCCAACCATGTAAAAGTATTAATGGCTGTGTGTATGTGTGTTTGTATGTGTGTGTGTGTCCAAGGATAATGAAAAGTAAAGACAAAGCCAGATTTATTGCTTCCTATAGCAAAAGAGAGTCTCTGTGAACACAGTAAATACTGCCGACCCTTTACAGTATTTTTGACAGTGATGTGCTAGTAAACCAGCTCTAGGAGGGGGTGGGGGAGCCTGACTTACAACACTTGCCAATTTCTGCTGTGTAAATACTTTCATCCAGTCCTCAATTCAAGTGATGATTCAAAAATGGTGCACGAAATTCCTGAATATTCAACAATTGGTTCTTGCTTCTCCCAGAGGCTACCTATAGCGTACCACCTGGTTGGGAAGCTTGGAGTTCAGGGATTGGTAGACTCCCAGAAATGTAATAGGATTAATATCATCTCTAGGGACAGTGTTACTTGTTTGATACTGTTGTTGATTGGTTGGTACTGAAGTGAAATCATCCCTGATTGGCTGGCTTTCAGAAGCAAGAAACTGTCACTGACTGGTCCGCTGGCTAAGTTTTTACTGAGGTGAGCTGTCATTGAGCTATTGAACAGATTTGAAACTGGTTCTGACAGCTGCTTATTACCTTGATTACCTAAATTTTAATTCTTAGGGGTTACCCACATTAGATAATTTTAACACAGGCCTTTTTTTTAATGACCACGCACAAACCTTGAAGATGCTTATTGTCTCTACATATATATACATATATGTAATATATATGTATATATGTATATAATATATATGTATTACAGGGGCGCCTCGGTGGCTCAGTGGGTTAAAGCCTCTGCCTTCGGCCCAGGTCATGATCCCAGGGTCCTGGGATCGAGCCCCACATCGGGCTGTCTGCTCCGCAGGGAGCCTGCTTCATCTTCTCTCTCTCTCTCTCTCTCTGCCTGCCTCTCTGCCTACTTGTGATCTCTGTCTGTCAGATAAATAAATAAAATCTTTAAAAATATATATATATATGTATTACATATATGTATATACATATATTTCATATATAATCATATATATATACACAGAGATGCATTAATTTGTGTGTGAAATTTATAAGATCATATATACCTACATACACGCATATCTATGTACATATATCTACCCTTACCACTTAGCATTTTTCTAACACGTTTTTTCCCCTTGCTTCTGTCCCCCATTGCCTTTCCTGCCTTCCATTGGTGTGACTGAGTTTTTTCCGTTTTATCTTTTCTCACCTGGAAGTTACACAGTGTATTAGGTTGAACTAAATGAAATTGCTAACACAAGCCTTTCTTAGTAGTGACTGGACAATCTGGGACAATCAAAATTTCAACCAGGACAGTAGTTTTTGTATGGTCAGTAAAGCTAAGTGAAGACAAATTCCTACCAATATTAAAACAAACATATCCTGGAATGCCTTGGTGGCTCGTTGGTTAAGCAACTGCCTTCACCTCAGATCATGATCCTAGGGTCCTGGGATCGAGCCCCATGTCAGGCTCCTTACTCAGCAGGGAGCCTGCTTCTCCCTCTTACTCTGCCTGCTACTCTGTCTGCTTCTGTACTCTCGCTCACTATCAAATAACTAATAAAAATTTTAAAAATAAATAAATAAACATATCCTGATGAGATGTGTTCCCTCTATCTTTTTCTTTTATTTCCATTTCCATGCACTTCCATGAATCAGGCCTGACTAGAGTATGTTTGTGTAGGATTTTTGCCTTGTTTTAGAGAGACAATCTAAGGTTTTCTCTTTGTCACTTGTCCTTCTAAGACTGCTGTTACAGTTAAACAGGAAACTGAAAGTATTAACAGAACACATGTTTGACCATCCCCAAAGGAAGTCTGTGACTGATGTCTAGTAAGCATGGCCATTCTGCACCGTCCCCCCATTCCCCAAGCCACCCACACACATGCTGATTCTCTGGTCTATGAACCTGGAGTAGGAATTCTTTGTGAGCCAAAGCTGGAGGAAGCTTGGACTGTTACCCATTATTTTCCTTAACTCAAACTAGGATGGCCTAAATACTTATCTTACTGTATTGTCTCTTAAAATTAACTTTCAGCACAGTTTGAATCTGGTATCCATTTGCTGTCATCAAAAGCACCTCCATGTTTCTTTAGAAATGGAATCCTTTCTCTTGTATCTCTGTTAACCCCTGCTCAGTCTCCTCTAAACCTACACCTGGTACTGGTGCCATGAATCCTTTCTTGGACTGTGTACACCCATCCAGGGGTTAAGAGTAGGGACCTGGGGGTGGCAGAGAAGCCTGGGTTCAAATGTTGCTTCTCACTGATCACCTGTGAGACCTCAGCAGGCGTCACTTCAGTGAACAACAAAAATTCCAATAGACTGAACTCCACATTCAGAGCAGAGGGCCCCATGGCTGCTGAGATGCCCCTAAAATTCAACTTATTCTTCTGTGTGAGGAACAGAGAATAAAGAAGCAGAGGATTTTGCAAAAAATGAATAAGCAGGAAGAGAACAGAACCAGACAGGGCCATCCAGTTTGCTCTGTGTTCCCAAACTTCAGGCCCAGTCCCCCACCCGTGGTTCTCCACCAGCCTTACCAATCCCTCTCGTATCCCCCAAACTCTTCAAATTCAGGGGCTTTTCCTCAAAGCATACTACCTCTGATGTCTTGGGGGGTGATGGTCTTCTCCCGCCCTCTCTGTTCTAGTTTATTCTCCTGTTAGAAAGACAGCCTAGCAACTGGCTGTGTGTCCAGAATCCAGAACAGACTGCCTGGATCCTGGCTCTACCAGGACCTGCTTGGGCCGGTTACTTAGCATAGTTGAGCCCCAGTTTCCTTATCTGTAATGTGGGACAGTAACAGTGTCTACCTTGTATTGACATGAAGACTGAGTGGTTTACTATACGTCAGTTGGGACGCCAAGTGAACAGAGCCAGTGTTCTCTAAGAGCCTGCTGTCGTCATTATACTGAGCTGCTCCCCCATATGGTCTTGTCTGTGGTCGCTTCTCCCACCACAGCCCCTCTTAACTGCAGGTGCCCCAGATCCATCCTCAGTCTTCCTGCCAGCAACATCCCTTTAGGGAATTCATCAGTTTTCCAAGTTTCAAGTATCCCCCTGTGCTGGTGAGCATCCAATCAGTGTCTCTGGACCCCTCACCTGGACTGCCTTTCCCTGTCTGCTTAGATGTGTCATCTTCTCAAGTCCAACATGTCCCTGTGTATGTTCAACATCTTCTCTGTGCGTCCTCTCCCCTCCCCCGTGTGTGATAGTGTCCTTCTACTTCTTCCAGCCTCCAGCTCTCATCCTCCCCTTCTCCCCCTATCCAAGGTATTACCAAACCCTGTTGTTCTTCCTGTAACATTTTTACCAAGGCAGACCATCAAGCAGCTTCATAATGGCTGTCCCTTTGCTTAAGAAAAGTGCTTCTCGACTGGGCCAAATTGCCATGTGGGTGGGATGTCCTTTGATGAAATGAAGAGTGAGAGGCAGGTCTGCTCAGAGGCTGCCTGACCTTGAACTCTATGTGCTACATTCAGCATGGCTGGCTCCCAGCACTGCCAACTGTATACACCAGCCCCCAATCCTGAGATTAGGGCAACTCAGAACACCTGTGCATATACGTGCACATAGGCACATCAATACATCCCCAACCATATCCAGGTGGCCTCTTCCCAAGGTGGGGGTATCACTAGCCCAACTGAGAATCACTGAGTCTCTTCCAAATTGAATCCATCCTACAAACCCACCTCAGACGAACCTCAAACCCTGATCGCTTAAGCCTCAAGAACCTCCCCTGCCTGCCTGCTCCCTTACAACCTCGGGTCAGCCATGATTGGGCCCACGCTCACCACCACAGTTCACTTCCACCCATCTCCTCCCCCCACCCAACTCCAGTGCGGTCCTCCTATCTTCTCAGCATCTTTCCCAAGGGCTCCATCCCTGCTTTTATGCTCTTTCTGCTCCTTTTGCTTGAGATGCCTCCTAACCATAGCTATTCGTGTCCTAGTAATCGGCCAGGCCTGACTGTCCTTTCCCTGTGGCCCCACCATGCCCCTATGCCTCCTTGAAACCCCTGCAGATCACTTTGGCCCCTCATTCTTCCCTAATTTTACCTGTTTATTGCCTTGTCCGCTAAACTGGACACCCAGCTTTGAGGACACAGCCGAGTGGTCTCTAAGCCACACAGCCTGGCCCAAGGAAAAGTAGTGAGCCCCTCAACCGATGTCACTTTTTACATTTCCAAGTCCTTGTTTCAAACCTGACCATTTGCCCCACCAGCAGCCTGGGATGTGCCCCTTCAGAAAGATTTCAACAGCCAGAACAGGATTGGGGCCAGGGAAAATGTCAGCCCCTCAGCAGTTCTTTGACTCTTTACCCAGAAAACAAGGGGGGTTGGTGCCAGCAGGTACTAAGCTGACCACCTGAGAGAAATGACCTGTCCCTGTCACATAGTACTGGAATCCGTACAGTAGACGCTGCCGATGAAACTTCCCCGTGTGTGTTTCCTCCTCTCCATAAGCCCAGGTTTCAATCAGTGCCCAGCAAAACAACACAGAAGGTGGAAGCTAGGCAGCTGTGCCAGTATCCTTACCTTCTTCCACTGCGTGCAGGTCAGAGCTGTCTTTTAGGTCCTCATCCACCCAAGGACGGGCCTGGGCCCTGGCTCTAGTCTCCCCCTTTCTTCTCTCCATGTTTCCATCAACATTTTTAAAGATCCAGGCAATCAAAATGCAGACAACTGCTACCAAGAGTGGAGTCAGGAAAAACATGGTCATAAGACTGACTCTGAATGGTGCCCACGCTTCCCACACGGCATTTAAACAAACAGAGCCCGAACGAGAAATGCTGGGGGATGGGATGAAGGAAGAGAGAGGTGTGCGGCTGTGGGAGGGACCTGGTGAACTCTTGGACTCTAGGAGGACTTTGCAAAGGAGCAAAGATCATGGCATGTGCCTCCAGGGTGTGTTGTCGGGCTGGAAATTCACAGGTACATCCCCCTTTTAAAACTGTGCTCTATCAATATATTCTTGGACAATAATTGCTGGGATCTAAGGAAACACTTGAATGCACCAGATCTTGCTAACAGTGGTCTAAGGGGTTTGGTTTTCCTCCTGTATAACTTTTCTCTGAGAGCCCTGTGTCTTCAACTTGCCAGAAGCCAGGAATCACCTGGGGGTCTTGTTTTTAAAAGAGGAGATTTCCAGGCACCAACTCAGATCTAGTGAAAGAAAATGTCTGGAGGGAAAAAGGTAATCTGCATTTTAAAAACAGCATATTTATGAAACGCTGCCCTGAGGCTTTGAACTTTTTTTAAAGGATGCCTGAGACAACAGATAAAGCAAAGAAATTATCACATTTTGCATTAGAGAAAAACTTTTTGATCTAGGAAAAGTGATCCCAAATCATTAAAAATGATGTTTGGTTAATTACATAACTTAGATAGGATTTGTTTGTTTTTATTTTTAAGCAACTGTCTTAGAACAGTTAAGTGGCTTAAAAAGAAAATTTTTTCTTCCCTTCCTTGAAGCTGGGAAGTCCAAGATCATGATGAGGCCCAATTTGGTTCCTAGTGAAGGTGTTCTTCCTGATTTGAAGGTGGATGATTTCTTCCTGTGTCTTCACATATCTCTCATGTCTCTTTTTACAAGGGCACTAATGTCACTCATGAGGCTCAACCCTCATGACCTCACAGAAATCTAAGCAACTCCCAAAGACCCCACCTCCTTATACCATCACATGGGGGGCGGGGCTTAGAGCTTCAACATCTGAATTTGGGGGAGGGGGACACAAACATCCAGTCTGTAGCAGCAAGATACTCAACTATGTATAATATGATACCATTGGAATAAAAACAGCAGGAAATACTATATATTTATATGTTTGTATATTCATAACATTTCATGAAGGATTATACCACAAATTTAAAACAGTGGTTATATTGGGACCTCTCTGTACTAGTTTTGCAATTTCTTCTGAGTCTATTTGTACTTCAAAAAAAAAAAAGAAACAACAGTGGCTACCTCTTTTGGATGGGGTGTGGTATTGGATTGAGTGGGGGCAAGGGTGGGAGAGCGAATTATTACTGTATATTATTCCATAATTTTAAAATTTAACTATTATGATTATGTTACCTATTCAAAAATTAAATATATGTTATTTAAATAGCCCTTTTATGTTTTGTTTTGTTTTATTATACATTTTAACATTTCTTTTTGTAAGAGACAACTATTCTTTTAATAGCTGTTGTACTTGTCCTAACTCCAGAGAGCGGTGTAAGATTGTGGGCAAAGTTTACGATGGAAAACCTGGACTCCAGAGGAGACACTGTAGTTGGGATGGCACTGGCTGCCATGCCCACAGCTTTTTGAAGGGAAGTCCCCTCCCGAGCTCCTCTGAAAGGACATCAGAGGCGGCCATGTATCGTCCAAGTGGATCCAACCCCACACCTGACCCAAGGCAGCTGGTCCGTGTGATGTGTGGCAAACCCATGCGGGGGCCAGCTCACCTTTTCATCACACCAAAAGTACAGAATAAATAAACCACTCAGTTGCAAGGGAGGTACAGACCAATCGGAAGGAAGAAGCACCCTACAGGTCAGGAGGAAAGGCAGACGGAGGGGCCACTGGCGGCGCAGGCTTGAGTTCCTAGCAGATCCCACGTCTTAGCTTTGTTTCAGCCCACATGGCTCCTTATCCTCAAAGGATAAGAGTGATTCTCTGTTTCTTCAATCACAGAGCCCAACTCTGATAGTGCCAGGACGAGATGGAGCCAGGGAGATGGGGGGATGGGAGAATGGGAATTTATTACAGCACGGTGGTCAGTTCGGAGCATGTGCAGTCCCCCCCACCCCCCATCTCACGATGGAATGCGAATAGCGCATGGTGTGCAGCGGCTGGTTAGCTCATTAAGGTGTGGCTTACATCTCTTTGGTTTCAGACCATTGCCCGGCAAAACAAGTCTTTAGAAGAATTTTGAAACCATCAATAACCTAAAAGGATTAAAAAAATGCTGAATAGATGTTTTTCATCATATTTGGCAACTTGCAATGGGAAAAGAAGACTCTTACCCTGGATTGCTTGGCCAAAGGCAGTAGGGTGATCATTTGTTCCTTCTTTCCTTCATTCATTTATCCAACATATTTTTGAGGATCAACGTGAAAGGTATTGCATTAGGTGCTAGCAATGAAATGGTGGATAGAACGGAGGGTATATGCCATGGTGGAACCATGGGCTAAGGGGGAGGCAGACAGGATCAAATGTCACAAATGTCACAGTTCAATTTCCGTAAGAACTATTAAGGGGCAGAACAGAGCATGGTTTGGCCAAGACAGTGAGATCAAAGGTTTTCCAGAGGAAGGAACAGTTGAGTTGAGGTTGGAACCATGAGTGGGAGACAATTAGGTGGTGAGAGGAGAAAAGAACCTTCCAGTCAGAGGGTGGGCAAGGCCTGTATGGGCAAGGCCTGTGTTTTGGAAGGAGATGGCACCTTTGGGGATTGGACACAGGGGATAAAGTGATCAGCTGATGTTAGATGATGCTGGGTTTTGTGGGTCACATAAACAAAATGTATTCTTTACCCTAAATGGAATGGGGATGGGGGTGGGGGACAGGTCAGTGGAAATTTACTGAGTGCTTACCAGCCACTCTTAGCACTTTTTATGTATTAACTCACATATGCTTCACCACAACCTGTGCAATAATTCCCATGGTACAAATGAAGAAAAGGAAGCACAAGGAGGTCAAGTAATGTGCCCAAGGTCAGTGTTATACAAATGGATCAGTAATAACCCCTGTCTGTTGGCCTAAAATCTCTCCATGTCATTTACTTTTCCATAGCAAGCTAGGAACATTAACCCAAAATGCACTGGAGACAAACTAACTTGACTAGGGAAGGGAAGGTGGAATTTTAGAAACTGAATGTTTGTATCCATCCTCCCTCCCTCCCATTCATATGTTGAAACCCTGATCCCAGTGTGATGGTATTGGGAGGTAGGGCCTTTGAAAGTAATTAGATCATGAGGGTGCAGGCCTCATTGTGAGATCGGTGCTCTTAGAAGAAGAGACCACAGAGCTAGCTAGCTCTGTCTACCACGTGAGCACACAGCATGAAAGTGGTCACCTATGAATCAGGAAGCAGGTCCTCACTAGACACCAGCTCCACCAGCTTCTTGATCTAGGACTTCCCAGCCTCCACAACTGTGAGAACTTAATGTTGGTGGTTGAAGCCACTCCTTCTGTGGTATTTTTGTTACAGCAGCCTGAGCAGACTAAGAAATGGCTTTCCATGGCTCATGCTTAGCTGAGGAGGAACACAAACAAGAAGTTTAAAAATATGTATAGCACAGAATAAAGGAATGAAACAGGTGTTTTCAGGTAAAGAGTGAGACAGAGAAAGAATGCAGAGGAGCTGAGGCAGTGAATGGTGGTATCTGGCGGGAAGCAACCCAGCTCCCAAGCCTCAGTACCCAAGCCACCTCTTATCCCCAAGCACCTTGTGGTGCTGATCTCAGCAAAGGGTAGCCTACTTGAGGTTCTTAAGATTCCTACGTGCCTATCTCCGTTCACTCCGTGTGAATCCCTACAATACTCACCTGAGCTAGGCTGAGTGGGTCTTCACTGTTCTTTACAACCAACACAATCCCATGACCAGGCTTCCCACTCATGATAACGTCAGGACAGTAAAATTCTCCATAATCACTACCCAGCTTTATAGTAAAGGTTTCTGATAATATCACAGTTTCAAATCAGTTTTACTTTAGAAACAGAGCTTGATGTGCTATGAGACAGAGATGACATATGGCTGATTTGGGGCGGCCCCATTCACCTCTCTACTTTGAGTAGTCCTAAACCAGCCTGGGGGATAATGGTGTCTCCATACTTTGCCTTATCAGGTTAGGAGCAGGGAGTGAGTCCTGAGGGTAAAGGCCTTGCCACGTGGTGTGGGACACTTCACACCGTTTAGGATGCTTATTTTGTATTACTCACTTCAGACTCATTTTCCATTTTAATTATTTCATTTCCACAGTGGGGCCAAAAACTGAGTTTTGCTATCTAGACAATTCAACCTATATTATTTTAAAATGGAGACGATTAGAAATGTCTCTTGTCCTTCCTTTCCCTGGATACCCTCAGTGTGTCCTGATACTGGAGGAGAGGCATCTCGACCTTGGTGTGGGCCTTTTTCTTACTGGATTTCACCAAAAGGTACAGTCTTGAGCAACAGGCATGGTATGCGTGAGCCTCCACAGGAAACATCCTATCTCCCTACTTCTGCCCTTGCTCTTCCAAGCCCAGATCACCTAGCTGTTCTGGTTGGACCATTCTCAACCTCTCTCCATGCCCCTTTGAGTAGTTCCAAAATCTCCTGGGATGTTCTTCTGTGGTTTTAGGGACTGGGGGAAGGATTACCTCTCCCATTCACTGTTTGCCTTATATATGTGTACATTATTTGAATTTTTTTCAACTGATATGTACAATTTTGTATATTTTTTGATAAAATATAATAATGTAAAACTTACTATTTTAGTCCTTTTTAAATGTACAGTTCAGTAGTATCAAGTACATTCACAATGTCGTACACTCATCATTATGATTTCCAGAACTGTTTCATCATCCCAAACAAAACCCAACACCATCCCAAACAGAAACAATTAAGCAATAACCACCCACTTCTCCTTTCCTGGCCTCCAGTAAACTCTACTCCGCTTCTCATCTCTATGATTCTGACTACTTCACCTCATACAGGTGGAATTGTACAATATTTTTCCTTTTATGACTATGTCTTTTACTTAGCATAAGGTTAAAGGTCCATCCATGTGTTAACATGCATCAGAATGTCATTCCTTTTTATGGCTTACATGGGCTATGTTTATAACTAACAAATAGATACTAAATCGATACTACATAAATCCTTTGTGGGGTTTTTAAAAGACCATTACTGTACCATGGGATGAAGACCATGATAACTGTTAGCTGTGAACTCAGGGGCCCTCATTCAGTTTGACACAAGATTCCCAGAAAACATAAAGCTTTTCCTGAGAAGACTCAACCTCTTCTGTGACAGTGTTACTCGAGGAACTTGTGACGGAATGATGTAATCAACTTGTTCTCTTTCTTTAGAAAGTCGTACTACCAAAAAAAAAAAAAAAAAAAAAATCAGTTGGCCCAAACAGTGTGTGTAGTCACTTGTACTACTACAATGTAAATTTATCAGATAAAATGTAAATTTATCAGAATTTACATTCCAGTGCATGCCATATATTCTCTTTTATGACTGGTAATCAAGAGCGGATGGGCTGGCCAGTCTGCAGACCATCCCATGAATAGCACTATTCTAGAAAACACATTTTCCCAAGACATGATTTTTAACTTCCAGTGCTATTGCTAAATCTGATTGACTCTGTCCCCACTTACTTCCTGTTTCTAAAGTCCACAAGTGTATTTGCAGAAATCACATGAAACGAAAGAGAACTTTCTAGGAAAGCGACTTCTTGGGGTATTGAGTGAGGTAGCAGGGTTCTAATGGTTCACACAGCAAACAGTTACAAGCATTTCCATCATATACTCATTTAGCAAGTGTTCTAGCAAGTGTTCGAGTGAAGGGTTTAAAATAGGATACTCCTGTGTCCACATTGTTATCATATCTCAGTTTAAGTGTGAAGTTGGGGAAAAAAAAGAGGTTTTAACAATGTTTTATTTACTTGTTATTTTTTTTAAAATAAGCTCCCATCTCTCTATATCATGCAAAGCAATGTAAACATCAAATGTTTATTGAAACTTTTTTCAAATGTTTTTTGAAACTGTATGATGTCTCAGTAAGGCACAGTGTCTTGCCCATCATAAGCTCCCAATAAATATCAATTCAAAGTTTCAAGAGTGGAAGGGATGCTTTCAAAATGTTTTTTTTTTTTAATTTTTTAAATTTATTTTCAGTGTAACAGTATTCATTGTTTTTGCACCACACCCAGTGCTCCATTCAATACGTGCCCTCTCCAATACCCACTACCTGGTTCCCCCAACCTCCCACCCCCAACCCCTTCAAAACCCTCAGATTGTTTTTCAGAGTCCATAGTCTCTCATGGTTCACCTCCCCTTCCAATTTCCCTCAACTCCCTTCTCCTTTCTAACTCCTCCCTGCTATTTGTTATGCTCCACAAATAAGTGAAACCATATGATAATTGACTCTCTCTGCTTGACTTATTTCACTCAGCATAATCTCTTCCAGTCCCATCCATGTTGCTACAAAAGTTGGGTATTCATCCTTTCTGATGGAGGCATAATACTCCATAGTGTGTATGGACCACATCTTCCTTATCCATTCGTCTGTTGAAGGGTATCTTGGTTCTTTCCACGGTTTAGCAACTGTGGCCATTGCTGCTATAAACATTGGGGTACAGATGGCCCTTCTTTTCACTACATCTGTATCTTTGGGGTAAATACCCAGTAGTGCAATTGTAGGGTCATAGGGAAGTTCTATTTTTAATTTCTGGAGGAATCTCCACACTGTTCTCCAAAGAGGCTACACCAACTTGCATTCCCACCAACTGTGTAAGAGGGTTCCCCTTTCTCCACATCCTCTCCAACACATGTTGTTTCCTGTCTTGCTAATTTTGGCCATTCTAACTGGTGTAAGGTGATATCTCAATGTGGTTTTAATTTGAATCTCCCTGATGGCTAGTGATGATGAACATTTTTTCACGTGACTGATAGCATTTGTATGTCTTCATTGGAGAAGTGTCTGTTCATATCTTCTGCCCATTTTTTGATATGATTGTCTGATTTTTGTGTGTTGAGTTTGAGGAGTTCTTTATAGATCCTGGATATCAACCTTTTGTCTGTACTGTCATTTGCAAATATCTTCTCCCATTCCGTGGATTGCCTCTTTGTTTTGTTGACTGTTTCCTTTGCTGTGCAGAAGCTTTTGATTTTGATGAAGTCCCAAAAGTTCATTTTCACTTTTGTTTCCTTTGCCTTTGGAGACATATCTTGAAAGAAGTTGCTGTGGTTAATATCGAAGAGGTTACTGCCTATGTTCTCCTCTAGGATTCTGATGGATTCCTGTCTCACATTGAGGTCTTTTATCCATTTTGAGTTTATCTTTGTGTACAGTGTAAGAGAATGGTCGAGTTTCATTCTTCTACATATAGCTGTCCAGTTTTCCAAGCACCATTTATTGAAGAGACTGTCTTTTTTCCACTGTATATTTTTTCCTGTTTTGTCAAAGATTATTTGACCATAGAGTTGAGGGTCCATAATGGTCTCTCTACTCTGTTCCACTGATCTATGTGTCTGTTTTTATGCCAATACCCATGCTGTTTTGGTGATCTTGGTGATCACAGTAAAGCTTGAAATCAGGTAACATGATGCCCCCAGTTTTATTTTTGTTTTTCAACATTTCCTTAGCAATTCAGGGTCTCTTCTGATTCCATACAAATTTTTGAATTATTTGCTCCAGCTCTTTGAAAAATACCGGTGGAATTTTGACTGGAATGGCATTAAAAGTATAGATTGCGGGACGCCTGGGTGGCTCAGTTGGTTAAGCCACTGCCTTCGGCTCAGGTCATGATCCCAGCATCCTGGGATCGAGTCCCGCATCGGGCTCCTTGTTCTGTGGGGAGCCTGCTTCTCCCTCTGCCTCTGCCTGCCACTCTGTCTGCCTGTGCTCTCTCTCTCTCTCTCTCTCTCTCTCTCTCTGACAAATAAATAAATAAAATATTTTAAAAAAAAAGTATAGATTGCTCTAGGCAGTATAGACATTTTAACAATGTTTATTCTTCCAATCCAAGAGCATGGAATGGTCTTCCATCTTTTTGTGTCTTCTTCAATTTCTGTCATGAGTGTTCTGTAGTTCCTCGAGTACAGATCCTTTGCCTCTTTGGTTAGGTTTATTCCCAGGTATCTTATGGTTCTTGGTGCTAAAGTAAATGGAATCAATTCTCTAATTTCCCTTTCTGTATTTTCATTGTTAGTGTATAAGAAAGCCACTGATTTCTGTACATTGACTTTGTATCCTGCCACATTGCTGAATTGCTGTATGAGTTCTAGTAGTTTGGGGGTGGAGTCTTTTGGGTTTTCCATATAAAGAATCATGTCATCTGCGAAGAGAGAGAGTTTGACTTCTTCATTGCCAATTCGGATACCTTTTATTTCTCTTTGTTGTCTGATTGCTGTTGCTAGGACTTCTAATACTATGTTGAACAAGAGTGGTGAGAGTGGGCATCCTAATCGTGTTCCTGATCTCAAGAGGAAGGCTGCAAGCTTTTTCCCATTGAGGATGATATTTGCTGTGGGTCTTTCATAGATAGATTTTGTGAAGTTCAGGAATGTTCCCTCTATCCCTATACTTTGAAGCGTTTTAATCAGGAATGGATGCTGGATTTTGTCAAATGCTTTTTCTGCATCAATTGAGAGGACCATGTGGTTCTTCTCTCTTCTCTTATTTATTTGTTCTATCACATTGATTGATTTGCAAATGTTGAACCATCCTTGTAGCCCAGGGATGAATCCCACCTGGTCATGGTGGATAATCTTTTTTTTTTTTTTAAGATTGTATTTATTTATTTGACAGAGAGAGACCACAGGTAGACAGAGAAGCAGGCAGAGAGAGAGAGAGGGAAGCAGGCTCCCCGCTGAGCAGAGAGCCCGATGCGGGACTCGATCCCAGAACCCTGAGATCATGACCTGAGCCGAAGGCAGCGGCTTAACCCACTGAGTCACCCAGGTGCCCATGTGGATAATCTTTTTAATGTGCTGTTGGGTCCTGTTTGCTAGGATCATTTTGTTTTTTAATTTTATTTTTTATAAACATATATTTTTTTTCCCAGGGGTACAGGTCTGCGAATCGCCAGGTTTACACACTTCACAGCACTCACCATAGCACATACCCTCCCCAATATCCATAACCCCACCCCCCCTCTCCCAACCCACATCCCCCCATCAACCCTCAGTTTTTTTTGTAAGATTAAGAGTCACTTATGGTTTGTCTCCCTCCCAAACCCATCTTGTTTCATTTACTCTTCTCCTACCCCCTTAACCCCCCATGTTGCATCTCCTCTCCCTCATATCAGGGAGATCATATGATAGTTGTCTTTCTTCGATTGACTTATTTCGCTAAGCATGATACCCTCTAGTTCCATCCATGTCATCGCAAATGGCAAGATTTCATTTCTTTTGATGGCTGCATAGTATTCCATTGTGTATATATACCACTCTTCTTTATCCATTCGTCTGTTGATGGACATCTAGGTTCTTTCCATAGTTTGGCTATTGTAGACATTGCTGCTATAAACATTCGGGTGCACGTGCCCCTTCGGATCACTACGTTTGTATCTTTAGGGTAAATACCCAGCAGTGCAATTGCTGGGTCATAGGGTAGTTCTATTTTCAACATTTTGAGGAACCTCCATGCTGTTTTCCAGAGTGGTTGCACCAGCTTGCATTCCCACCAACAGTGTAGGAGGGTTCCCCTTTCTCCGCATCCTTGCCAGCATCTGTCATTTCCTGACTTGTTAATTTTAGCCATTCTGACTGGTGTGAGGTGATATCTCATTGTGGTTTTGATTTGTATTTCCCTGATGCCGAGTGATATGGAGCACTTTTTCATGTGTCTGTTGGCCATCTGGATGTCTTCTTTGCAGAAATGTCTGTTCATGTCCTCTGCCCATTTCTTGATTGGATTATTTGTGCTTTGGGTGTTGAGTTTGCTAAGTTCTTTATAGATTTTGGACACTAGCCCTTTATCTGATATGTCATTTGCAAATATCTTCTCCCATTCTGTCAGTTGTCTTTTGGTTTTGTTCACTGTTTCCTTTGCTGTGCAAAAGCTTTTGATCTTGATAAAATCCCAATAGTTCATTTTTGCCCTTGCTTCCCTTGCCTTTGGTGATGTTCCTAGGAAGATGTTGCTGCGGCTGAGGTCGAAGAGGTTGCTGCCTGTGTTCTCCTCGAGGATTTTGATGGATTCCTTTCTCACATTGAGATCCTTCATCCATTTTGAGTCTATTTTTGTGTGTGGTGTAAGGAAATGATCCAATTTCATTTTTCTGCATGTGGCTGTCCAATTTTCCCAACACCATTTATTGAAGAGGCTGTCTTTTTTCCATTGGACATTCTTTCCTGCTTTGTCAAAGATGAGTTGACCGTAGAGTTGAGGGTCCATTTCTGGGCTCTCTATTCTGTTCCATTGATCTATGTGTCTGTTTTTGTGCCAGTACCATGCCGTCTTGATGATGACAGCTTTGTAATAGAGCTTGAAGTCCGGAATTGTGATGCCACCAACTTTGCCTTTCTTTTTCAATATTCCTTTGGCTATTTGAGGTCTTTTCTGGTTCCATATAAATTTTAGGATTATTTGTTCAATTTCTTTGAAAAAAAAATGGATGGTACTTTGATAGGAATTGCATTAAATGTGTAGATTGCTTTAGGTAGCATAGACATTTTCACAATATTTATTCTTCCAATCCAGGAGCATGGAACATTTTTCCATTTCTTTGTGTCTTCCTCAATTTCTTTCATGAGTACTTTATAGTTTTCTGAGTATAGATTCTTAGTCTCTTTGGTTAGGTTTATTCCTAGGTATCTTACAGTTTTGGGTGCAATTGTAAATGGGATGGACTCCTTAATTTCTCTTTCTTCTGTCTTGTTGTTGGTGTAGAGAAATGCAACTGATTTCTGTGCATTGATTTTATATCCTGACACTTTGCTGAATTCCTGTACAAGTTCTAGCAGTTTTGGAGTGGAGTCTTTTGGGTTTTCCACATATAGTATCATATCATCTGCAAAGAGTGATAGTTTGACTTCTTCTTTGCCGATTTGGATCCCTTTAATTTCCTTTTGTTGTCTGATTGCTGAGGCTAGGACTTCTAGTACTATGTTGAATAGCAGTGGTGATAACGGACATCCCTGCCGTGTTCCTGACCTTAGCGGAAAAGCTTTCAGTTTTTCTCCATTGAGAATGATATTTGTGGTGGGTTTTTCATAGATGGCTTTGATAATATTGAGGTATGTGCCGTCTATCCCTACACTTTGAAGAGTTTTGATCAGGAAGGGATGCTGTACTTTGTCAAATGCTTTTTCAGCATCTATGGAGAGTATCATATGGTTCTTGTTCTTTCTTTTATTAATGTGTTGTAACACACTGATTGATTTGCGGATGTTGAACCAACTTGCAGCCCTGGAATAAATCCCACTTGGTCGTGGTGAATAATCCTTTTAATGTACTGTTGAATCCTATTGGCTAGTATTTTGGCGAGAATTTTTGCATCTGTGTTCATCAAGGATATTGGTCTGTAGTTCTCTTTTTTGATGGGATCCTTGTCTGGTTTTGGGATCAAGGTGATGCTGGCCTCATAAAATGAGTTTGGAAGTTTTCCTTCTATTTCTATTTTTTGGAACAGTTTCAGGAGAATAGGAATTAGTTCTTCTTTAAATGTTTGGTAGAGGGGCGCCTGGGTGGCTCAGTGGGTTAAGCCGCTGCCTTCGGCTCAGGTCATGATCTCAGGGTCCTGGGATCGAGCCCCGCATCGGGCTCTCTGCTCGGCAGGGAGCCTGCTTCCTCCTCTCTCTCTGCCTGCCTCTCTGCCTGCTTGTGATCTCTCTCTGTCAAATAAATAAATAAAATCTTTAAAAAAAATAAAATAAATGTTTGGTAGAATTCCCCCGGGAAGCCATCTGGCCCTGGGCTTTTGTTTGTTTGGAGATTTTTGATGACTGTTTCAATCTCCTTACTGGTTATGGGTCTGTTCAGGCTTTCTATTTCTTCCTGGTTCAGTTGTGGTAGTTTATATGTCTCTAGGAATGCATCCATTTCTTCCAGATTGTCAAATTTGTTGGCATAGAGTTGCTCATAGTATGTTCTTATAATTGTCTGTATTTCTTTGGTGTTCGTTGTGATCTCTCCTCTTTCATTCATGATTTTATTTATTTGGGTCCTTTCTCTTTTCTTTTTGATAAGTCTGGCCAGGGGTTTATCAATCTTATTAATTCTTTCAAAGAACCAGCTCCTAGTTTCGTTGATTTGTTCTATTGTTTTTTTGGTTTCTATTTCATTGATTTCTGCTCTGATCTTTAGGATTTCTCTTCTCCTGCTGGGTTTAGGCTTTCTTTCTTGTTCTTTCTCCAGCTCCTTTAGGTGTAGGGTTAGGTTGTGTACCTGAGACCTTTCTTGTTTCTTGAGAAAGGCTTGTACCGCTATATATTTTCCTCTCAGGACTGCCTTTGTTGTGTCCCACAGATTCTGAACCGTTGTGTTTTCATTATCATTTGTTTCCATAAATTTTTTCAATTCTTCTTTAATTTCCTGGTTGACCCATTCATTCTTTAGAAGGATGCTGTTTAGTCTCCATGTATTTGGGTTCTTTCCAAATTTCCTCTTGTGATTGAGTTCTAGCTTCAGAGCATTGTGGTCTGAAAATATGCAGGGAATGATCCCAATCTTTTGATACCGGTTGAGACTTGATTTAGGACCAAGAATGTGATCTATTCTGGAGAATGTTCCATGTGCACTAGAGAAGAATGTGTATTCTGTTGCTTTGGGATGAAATGTTCTGAATATATCTGTGATGTCCATCTGGTCCAGTGTGTCATTTAAGGCCTTGATTTCCTTGTTGATCTTTTGCTTGGTTGATCTGTCATTTCAGTGAGGGGAGTGTTAAAATCCCCTACTATTATTGTATTCTTGTCGATGTGTTTCTTTGATTTTGTTGTTAATTGGTTTATATAGTTGGCTGCTCCCACGTTAGGGGCATAGATATTTAAAATTGTTAGATCTTCTTGTTGGACAGTTCCTTTGAGTATGATAGAGTGTCCTTCCTCATCTCTTATTATAGTCTTTGGCTTAAAATCTAATTGATCTGATATAAGGATTGCCACTCCTGCTTTCTTCTGATGTCCATTAGCATGGTAAATTCTTTTCCACCCCCTCACTTTAAACCTGGAGCTGTCTTCGGGTTTAAGATGAGTTTCTTGTAGGCAACATATAGATGGGTTTTGTTTTTTTATCCATTCTGATACCCTGTGTCTTTTGATTGGGGCATTTAGCCCATTAACATTCAGGGTAAGTATTGAGAGATATGAATTTAGTGCCATTGTATTGCCTGTAAGGTGACTGTTATTGTATATTGTCTCTGTTTCTTTCTGATCTACTACTTTGAGGGTCTCTCTTTGCTTAGAGGACCCCTTTCAATATTTCCTGTAGAGCTGGTTTGGTATTTGCAAATTCTTTCAGTTTTTGTTTGTCCTGGAAGCTTTTAATCTCTCCTTCTATTTTCAATGATAGCCTAGCTGGATATAGTATTCTTGGCTGCATGTTTTTCTCGTTTAGTACTCTGAATATATCATGCCAGCTCTTTTTGGCCTGCCAGGTCTCTGTGGATAAGTCTGCTGCCAATCTAATATTTTTACCATTGTACGTTACAGACTTCTTTTCCCGGGCTGCTTTCAGGATCTTTTCTTTGTCACTAAGACTTGTAAATTTTACTATTAGGTGACGGGGTGTGGACCTATTCTTATTGATTTTGAGGGGGGTTCTCTGAACCTCCTGGATTTTGATGCTAGTTCCCTTTGCCATATTGGGGAAATTCTCTCCAATAATTCTCTCCAACATACCTTCTGCTCCCCTCTCTGTTTCCTCTTCTTCTGGAATCCCAATTATTCTAATGTTGTTTCGTCTTATGGTGTCACTTATCTCTCGAATTCTCCCCTCGTGGTCCAGTAGCTGTTTGTCCCTCTTTTGCTCAGCTTCTTTATTCTCTGTCATTTGGTCTTCTATATCGCTAATTCTTTCTTCTGCCTCATTTATCCTAGCAGTGAGCGCCTCCATTTTTGATTGCACCTCATTAATAGCTTTTTTGATTTCAACTTGGTTAGATTTTAGTTCTTTTATTTCTCCAGAAAGGGCTTTTATATCTCCCGAGAGGGTTGCTTTAATATCTTCCATGCCTTTTTCAAGCCCGGCTAGAACCTTGAGAATCGTCATTCTGAACTCTATATCTGACATATTACCAATGTCTGTATTGATTAGGTCCCTAGCCTTTGGTACTGCCTCTTGTTCTTTTTTTTTGTTGTGAATTTTTCCGCCTTGTCATTTTGTCCAGATAAGAGTATATGAAGGAGCAAGTAAAATACTAAAAGGGTGGCAACAACCCCAGGAAAATATGCTTTAGCTAAATCAGAAGAGATCCCAAATCGTGAGGGGGGAGAAAGGGGATAAAAAGGGGTTCAGAAAGAAAAAAAAGAAAAGAAAAGAAACCATTAAAAAAAGAAAGCCGATAAAGAAAAAATATAAAAAGGAAAAAAAAATATATATATATATATTAGATAAACTATTTAAAAAACATTAAAAAAGAAAACGGTAAAAGTTAAAAAAAAATTTAGCAGAAGAAGAGAAAAAAAAGTTGAAAAAGAAAAAAAATTAAATTAACTGCAAGGCTAAAGAATCATGGGGAGAAAGCCATGAGTTCCATGCTTTGCTTTCTTCTCCTCTGGAATTCCGCCGCTCTCCTTGGTATTGAAACTGCACTCCTTGGTAGGTGAACTTGGTCCTGGCTGGGTTTCTAGTTGATCTTCTGGGGGAGGGGCCTGTTGTAGTGATTCTCAACCGTCTTTGCCCCAGGCGGAGTTGCACCGCCCTTACCTGGGGCCGGGCTGAGTAATCCGCTCGGGTTTGCTGGGTTTGCTTTCGGGAGCTTTTGTTCCCTGAGTGCTTTCCGTAGAGTTCTGGAAGACGGGAATGAAGATGGCGGCCTCCCGGTGTCCGGCCCGGAGGAGCCGAGAGCCCGGGGCCCCACTCCTCAGTGCGCCCTCAGAGAACAGTGCCCAATGACTCCCGCCACCCTGGCCTCCGGCCGCGCTCCGAGCTGACCGAGCCTGCGACCGGTTCAAGGTAACCCTGAGCTGAGAGCTCACTCCTCGGCTCTGTCTCTGTAGCCGGCTTCCCCGTTCTGATACCTGTAAGCTCTGCGACACTCAGACACCCCCGATCCTTCTGTGACCCTGCGGGACCTGAGGCCGCGCTGACCCCGCCTGGGCTTCACCCCAGTTAAGCCTCTGGGGTGATGTCCCTCAGCGGAACAGACTTTTAAAAGTCCTGATTTTGTGCTCCGTTGCTCCGCCGCTCGCCGGGAGCCGGCCCCTCCCCCCGCGGTCTATCTTCCCGTCGCTTTGGATTCACTTCTCCGCCAGTCCTACCTTTCAGATAGTGGTTGATTTTCTGTTTCTAGAATTGCTGTTCTTCTTCTCTTCAATCTCCCGTTGGATTTGTAGGTGTTTGCAATCTTTAGATAAGCTATTTAGCTGATCTCCCGCTACCTGAAGTAGTCTCAGCTGCTACTTCTCTGCCATCTTGACTCCTCCTGTTTGCTAGGATCTTGTTGAGAATCTTAGCATCCATATTCATCAGTGATATTGGTCTGAAATTCTCCTTTTTGGTAGGGTCTTTGCCTGGTTTGGGGATCAGGGTAATGCTGGCTTCATAGAAAGAGTCTGGAAATTTTCCTTCTGCTTCAATTTTTTGAAACAGCTTCAGGAGAATCGGTGTTATTTCTTCTTTGAAAGTTTGGTAGAATTCCCCAGGGAATCCATCAGGTCCTGGGCTCTTGTTTTTTGGGAGGTTTTTGATCACTGCTTCAATCTCGTTACTAGATATCAGTCTATTCAGGTTGTCAATTTCTTCCTGGTTCAATTTTGGGAGTTTATAGTTTTCCAGGAATGCATCCATTTCATCTAAGTTGCTTAGCTTATTGGCATATAACTGTTGATAATAACTTCTGATGATTGTTTCTACTTCCTTGGTGTTAGTTGTAATCTCTCCTTTTCATTCATAATTTTATTAATTTGGGCTTTCTCTCTTTTCTTTTGGATTAGTGTGGCCAATGTGACCAGCTTCTAGTTTCATTGATATGTTCTACTGTATCTCTGGTTTCTACCTCATTGATCTCAGCTCTAATCTTGATTATTTCCCTTCTTATGTGTGGAGTTGGTTAGATTTGTTGTTGATTCTCCAGTTCTTTAAGGTGTAGAGACAGGTGGTATATTTTGGATTTTTTAAAATGTTTTTAAGGAAGATGAATATGGCCACAAAATCAGGTGCTGATAAAAACCATGGCCAGGAAGGCCAGCCGAGGAGGGACGGCAGCCTCCCCAGAGGAGGGCTTACAGAGCCTCATCCCGGGGCCTTTGGGGATGGGAAGGGGAAACGGAGGCACATAGTCCAGAGGAGGTGGATGCGACAATGTCCAGACATGGGGGTTAGAGAATGGGAATCAAAATTTACAACCCCCCTTCTCTGAGCAACTCGCTTGTTCTCACCCATGCTTTGTCTCACTCCTTCCTTGCCCTGGGGGAGAGAATTCATGATTTCCTGGGCTTCCTGTGACATTTAACCCAGTGAGCATTGAAGTGGAGTCACTGATGATCTCCCTGGAAGAGAGACTCTCCACTAGAGAGTCCACTAGACTCCACTAGAAAGAGTTCTTAAGAAAAGAGCTTGAAAGAAAAACTGGAGAATGTTCTGGAATGTGATTCATCAAGTGCGACTGTCTCTGCCCCTATCAAAACAGGACTTCTGAGTTGGGGATTTTCCAAGTGTTTCTTTTCCTCACCCAAGCAATATCCACACAATACTGGCAGGTCATGGGTTGGGGTCCAGAGAAGAAAAATGACAGGATTTCTCCAACCACTGCACTATAGTATGTTTTCAAAACCATGCCTTCATTTGAAAGAACTTAGCCACAAACAAGATGCATCCATTATAGACAAGATGACAAAAACATTGTGAAATTAGTCTCAATTTTTAAAATAGAAAATGGCATGTTCCAGAACAATATTATGTAGCATTTGCCAATACTGAATTTTCTCTCCCAATAGAGACTTATATCACTTTTCTGTAAAGTAAAAAAGAGGAAGTCAGAACTAGTGATTGCTGCTCAACCTTACTTCTTTTAGAATAAATTATGAGACATTATTTTGACAAAACAGGGTGGTTCTTGATAAAGGCATTGGTTGTTTGGCATTTAAGGTGATGCCTTGTTTATTGGTTTCCTGGGACTGTTGCAACAAAGTTCCCTAAGCTGAGTGGCTTAAAACAACAGAAATGTACTGCTTACAGTTCGGGAGGCTAGAAGTCTGAAATTAAGGTATCAGCAGGATGGTGCTCCCTCTGAGAGCTCTAGAGGAAAATCTGTTCTAGAACTTTCTCTTTGCTCCTGGTGGTTGCCAGCAATCCTTGATGCTCCTTGCTTTGTAGACACCTCATTCCAGTCTCTGCCAACAGAGACACCTGGGGTACTCCCTTTACATCATCCTCCTTCTATAGATGTCTGTCTCTGCGCTGTTTCTTCTCATCTTAAATGGACACCAGTCATGGGGCGCCTTGGTGGCTCAGTCAGTTTAGCATCTGCCTTTGGCTCAGGTCATGATCTCAAGGTCCTGGGATCCAGCCTCAAGTCTGGCTCCCCACTCAGCAGGGAGTCTGCTTCTGCCTTTCCCTCCACCCCTCTCTCCACTCTCTCTGTGTCAAATAAATAAATAAAACCTTTAAAAAAAAAAGACACCAGTCCTTTTGGATTAAGGCCCACCTTAATGACCTCATCTTAACTCAATTATATCAGCAAAAACCCTATGTCCAAAAGAGGTCAATTCACAGGTTGCAGGTAGACATGAACATATTCTCTTTTGGAATATATTTCAACCCATAACACCTGGTAAAATGGAAGTAAATATATTTCAGCCTGTTTCCTTTGAGATTAAGTTCATTATCCATGCAGACATAATTCAATATGGGGAAATATTAATCTATTACAATAATTAGTCAAATTTTAAAATTGTGTAGTAGTCTTCAAAGATTTCCAAAAGCTATCTGAGATTACTCACTACCCAACATGATTTTTAGGAACTTCTTTAGAAACCAACAATTTAAAAATATTTGTTTAATATGGCTTAAAGAAATCTATCTTAAACTGAATCAACATTCTTAATGATAAATACTAGAGGCAATGTTATTAAAATCACAAATCATGTATACAGTGGTATATTACTCAGCCATGAAAAAGAATGAAATCTGGCCATTTGCAATACATGGCTGGAACTACAGGGTATTATGGTAAGGGAAATAAACCAGTCAGAGAAAGACAAATACCATATGATTTCACTCATATGTGGAATTTAAGAAACAAAGCAGATGAACTTAGGGGAAGGGAAGAAAAAATAAAATAAGATGACATCAGAGAGGCAGACAAACCATAAGAAGCTCTTCACTCTAGGAGACAAACTGAGGGTGGCTGGAGGGGAGGTGGGCGGGAGGGGATGGGGTAACTGGGTGATGGGCATTAAGGAGGACACTTGATGGAATGAACACTGGGTGTTATATGCCACTGATGAATCACTAAATTCTACTTTTGAAACTAATAATACACTTTGTGTTAATTAATTTATTTTAAATTAAAAAAAATCAACATGCAAAAAAAAGGTGGGAAGGAAGGGACAGAGGGAGAAAGGGAGAGAAATGGGGGCTAAATTCCCCATTTGAGTTTTACCAATAATAAAACTAGTATTTGTGTTCCCATCTGTCTAACTCCTGGGTCTATCTCTGAGTTCCAAGCAGCAGAAAGAGAGAGGTGAGCATTACACTCAAATCCCAACAATAGACATTTTAAAAAATCTTTATTTTATAGAAGAAACAGGCTTGAAGACGTCAAGCAACACATGTGAAGACAAGAGGGGCCACCATGTTTGCACGCTGGGAGCCCGTGGTGTGAATGGCGCCTTCTTAGAATTGCCCTGTGCAGACCTCTGTCTTCCACTGTGGCTACAACAGTTCTGGTGCCTCTTAAAAAGAGCATCCCAGGAAGGGAACTTCTGGACCACAAGGCAGAGAAACATTTAGCTTTCCAGAATAATGCCAAACAGGCTTCCTGGGATCCTAGTAGCAGAGTAGAAAGTTAAAAATATTATTCCAGCTTTTGTGGAAGATTTTATTAAGGGACTGCTGCAGGGGCAGTTTTGCACTAAGGGAGAGACACTGGGCTCCACTCTGAAGATGACAAGGAAAGTGGAGATTGATAGCTAAGATGCAGGGTGGGTCAGTGGATAGGAAATTATTAAGAGGACATATCAAGGTTAGAGAGATTCTTGATAGAGCCAACCAGATTCTTGCTGAAGGCAGGCTAGGGTTAGAAGATACCAAGGGTGGAATGAGGTATTGATCAGATAGCAAGAGTGGGGGATTTTCGCTAAACTGATCCAGAGGATTCTCACTAAAAGTTGGACTAAGAGGACAAAGGACACAGCCCCAGGTCTGGACCTAGCTGAGAAGAAGGCTCAGGGAAGCCCAGCTCACTTTTGGTTAAGGAGAAAGTCTTTGTCAATAAGTTTCCTTTATGCACATCTTTATCAACATGTGACATGTGACACTGTCCTTGGAGGCGTACACTTGCCTGGATGATGAGTGAGTTTCTGACAGGTCAGGGAGGAATCTTAGAAGGTAGATGGGTTGGAGCCATCTTGCTTCTGGTCAAGAGCTTGCATGGTAGGGGATGAATCCCATTGGTCAAGAGGCTGCTGAGGGCATCATGGAGGACAGGACCTGGAGGGAACTGAAGGAGGTCAAGTTGGAGCTGGTTTCCTCTTTCATGAACTTGCTGTGGGCCCACCTCTCACCAGGGCACCTGGACCAAGAAGCACTTTTTCTGTAAAGGAGCCAAAGAATAAATCAAAGGAAGAAAGTTTGATTAAATGATTATAAGAAGTTTAAAACCTCTGTATATCAAAGTAGCACATACAAAATTAAAGGACAATTGAATCAGAACACAGCCATCAGGAATACAACCAAGAAAAAATAGACTTCACATATTAAAAGTGTGAGCAAACTGATATAAGAAAATCATCAGATTCAAATAGGCAAAAAGACAACAGAAAAGTAGCACAAGAGAAATACATTAGTCTAGAAATATAAAGAATGTTCAAATTCAATAGGAAAGTATTATAAATTAACTATAAGACACCAGGTTTAATTTACCCACTCAGTACACCAACCCAGTCAGACCTTAGCCCCCTCATTTGAACCATATTAAAATATAATATTCAAGGTTGGCGAGACCAGGGTATAAAAGTCTTTCTTTTTTCAGGTATGTAAGTTATACAGCTTTAATGAAAAGAAAATTTCCAATATTTAGTAAATGTCTTTTGACGAGTTGTTTTAAACCATAAATTTCTCTTTTAGGAATCAATCTTAAAGAATCTGAAACACAGAAGAAACTGTTTACCCAAAATGTTCATTTCACTACTATATATAATAAAGGATTAAAAACAATAATAAACAGCAAGGATATACAGGTGATGAAGCAAGTCGTGATAGACTATTAAAAAACAAATTAAGGGGCACCTGGGTGGCACAGTAGGTTGAGCGTCTGACCCTTGGTTTCAGTGCAGGTCATGATCTCAGGGTGGTGAGACTGAGCCCCATGTCTGTCTCTGTACTGAGGGCAGAGTCTGCTTGAGACTACCTCCCCTGCGCTCTCACTCTCTCGTTCTCTAATAAATAAGTTAATTAATTAGTAACAAATTAAAATTATGTTTTATGAGAATTTAGTAATATAGGGAGATGATTGGGAAAATATAAGAAAAATACATTAAATAGAAAAGAACATGAAGTGAAAAAATATGACAAAATTTTAAATATAAGCTAGAGCATAAGATCAAATTTTAAATTATATTCTAGGTTAATTTTAGAAACCTGCATAGAAAAATATAGGACAGGCATCAGAACATTAATGCTGATGATTTCTGAGTGGTATTGGTTTTTAATGTTCTTAGTCATATTTTGAACATTTTCTATATTTTCAACCATCAAAATGTAATATTCCTATGAATTTTAAAGGCGATATACTACTTAAAATATAAGCTTGAATACATAAGAATTCCTTTCCCGATGTTCTGGGAACTAGAATTACTTAGAGAGCAGATGTCACGTCATGGGCCAGATTGCCTGAGTTTCAGTCCTGGACTTACCAGGTACCAGCAGTGTGACCTTGAGTGAGTCACTTAACTTCTTTGTGCCTCAGTTTCCTCCTCTGCAGACTTGGGGCAACAAGAGTCCCCCCTTCGTGGGGTTGTGTGAGAGGCGAAAGAGTTAATATAGTGAACTGTATAACACATGCCCTAGGAAAGACAGCCATTATTCTGATTCAGGAAAAGAAGGAAGAGTTTCACCTTCTATGCTCCTTGAAAGCGAGGCCCATTTCTCTTAGTTCCTTTACATTGGTAACACCCTCTACCTGCTCCCAGACAAAAACCTTCATAATAAGTATAGAATCCATAGTGACGTTCTATACAGTCAAAGGTTAGTGACTTCTCGCCATTTCCTTTACTTGGGTATTGTGACCATCAGAAGTGACCAGTCCGCCATGGGCAGTCGGTGTGTGAACACAGCTCTCCCACCATCACCATCACACCATCATCCTCCATTGCATAGCACTACTTTGCAGCATATTCAATGAGATATTAATGAAAGCAAATCCCAAACCAACCACTTAGCTTTTCGTCAGAAAGTTCTGCATCCCTTTTGCCCTTGGATCAGCAACAATAGCTGTTGTGTCCACAAGGGCTGGTTGTCAAGGGCCTCTCCTTGCTGTTGTGAACAGAAAAGAGCTACTTGACCATGGGTGCTTGGCAAGGAATCCTAGAATGTGACTAAAGAAGGTGGTAGGAGCATCTGTTCTGGATTTCCAAAGTTGGCGAGCGGTATGTGAATAGGATCTCATTCAAGGGGAGCTGTTGATGTCTGGGTTCCCCTTTGAGAGTCCTGTGGGTGCTGCTAGCACTCAGCCCAGCTGTCAGCCCTGGAGAGTCTTGCCTCATGTCACACAGCCCTCATCAACTGTCAGTTGGGTAGAGATCCAAAGGCTTGGGCATCCAATCCAATCTGGTCAGTTTTGGAGAGTTGTCTGATCTTGATTCCCTGGGGCATCTGTTGAGATGGCACCATGGCCCCATGGCCCTTCTGCCCAGTGAAATCTCTCCCCGCCCCTTCCACAGTGTTGATCCCAGAGCTCCCTGATAAAGGTCTGCAGGGAAATCTCTACCTCAGAGTCTGTGACAGGCCCTGCTCCCCTCCCACAGAGCTTATATCCTAGCAGGAGATAGAGAAAGTGAACAAGCAAGCAAACCAATAACTTTAGAAGAAAATAAGAACTAGAAGGAGCATGAAATAGGGAGAATTTGTAAGCAGGGACAGGATAGGGCTAACGGAACCAGAGAAGGCCTCTGAGGAAAGGATTTTGGGTTGAGACAAAGAGCATCGGAGAAGTCAAAGGCCAGGATTAGCCAGTGTTTGCCAAGCAGGAAGAAGTCACTGACCCTGGAGTGATCCAGGGTGAGCTGGAGAACACAGAGTTGGAAAGAACCTTTCCACATAGGAGTTCACAGGCATAACAAGGAGTGTGGGTTTCATCCTGGCTGAATGAAAAGACCCAGGAGGGTTTTAAGTGCTCAGAGACCTGATCTAATTTAGGTTTTTAAAAGATTATTCTTGCTGCTGGGTGGAAAATAGATTGCAGAGAAGTAAGAATAGAAATAGGGAGACTATTCAAGAAATTTCTCCTTAATCCAGGTCACTGCTTCTCAAAATGCAAGCCGCAGCCCATTAATGGGTAATGCAATCAATTCAGTGGTTATGAACGACATTTTTAAATGAAATAGCCCAGGCTAGATTTGAAGAGAATAAAATAGAAGAGAAAATTGAGTGTGTGACATTTAGGAAGAATAAATATCATTTTATAATACTTAATGGGCTTATAAAGAGCTTTATACATCTGTATTGGTTCAAGATTGATTGATTGCTATCTACAGGTTGTGTCAATTAACCAAGACCAGAAAAAAAAATGACTTAAAAAGGAAGAAGAGTTCACAGACGATGGAGGGGATGTGAGGGTCAGTGGGGTCAGAGAGGCCTGTGAGAAGTAGCAGGGAAAACAGCATGTGGCCTAGAGGTACGAAGACCAGAGTAAAGCCCAGAACAAGATAAGGTTGTCCAGGAGGGTAGGGGGCAGCTGGAGTGAGCTGCTGCCTCCAGTACATTGGCCTTTGATGCAGTATCAATCCCACTGGAGGCAAAATGTTCTGTTTTATTTGAAAAAGAAAAGGTGGGGGGGAGGGCTCCTTCAGGGGGATGGCTGACCCAACCACAAGATGGCAGACACGTGCTTAGGGAAGGTCTCCTTTCCAGCCCAGACCCACTGCACTGTCTCACTCAAAATGCAGGAGCAGCTCCTCTGCGGGTGGCAAGTTCCACGGTTCCCCCGGAAACGGAAGTGGAAGAACAGTGGCGTCTGAGCAGCAAGACCTGAAAGCGATGCTGACAGTAGTATTTGAAGGAAACTGAAGAACTCCGTGAGCTGGTATTCCAGACACCGAAGAGCATTGTTTCATACACAGGTTCCACAAGTCATTCATTCCACAGTATTCTCTTCCATGAAAAAGGGCTCTGGACACATAAGTTGGGGGAAATTTGGATCCTGTATCCTTCTTGTTGTGGGTTCAGTTGTATCCCCCTAAAAGATATGCTGAAGTCCTAATCCCAGTACCTCGACATCTGACCGGATTTTTAAAATACAGTCATTCATCTCAGATGGAATTAGGTTACAGACGACAAGGTCATCCTACAGTAGAGTGGGCCTCAAACCCAATATGACTGGTGTCCTCAGAAGAGGAGGCGAGACACAGAGACAAAGGAAGACAATCAGGTGATGACAGAGGCAGAGATTAGAGTGATGTGTCTTCAGGCCACGGGAGGCCATGGATCGCTGGGAAGCACCGGGAGCTAGAAGAGACAAGGAAGGATCCCTTCCTCCAAGCTTCCGAGGGAACATGGCCCTGCCAACACCTTGCTTTCAGACTTCTAGCCTCCAGCGAGACAATAAATCTCTGTAGTTTTTAGTTCAGCACTTGGTGAAAGCGGCCCTCAGAAACTAGTGCACTAGGCATCACGTTCGATGCAAAGCAACCTGTGCCCTTTGGAAGGAATGTATCTCTCAAGAGCCCCAACTTATGTAATGCACGCTGAAGACCTACGAAGTCCATGACTTAAGACCCACAGATCTAGAATATTTCTTAAAAGAAACTGTTCTTTTTTTCTTTTTCTTTTTTTTTGTGTGTGGTTTAAAACAATAATAAATACTATTTCAGACACTTTCTTTGGATCAGGAAGTTAGGAGTGGCGTAGCTGTGTCTTTATGTTCAGGGAAGTGTCTCTCAGGAGGCCGCAACCAAGCCACTATTTGGAGCTACCATCTGCTGCAGTGTCCCTGGCGTGAGAGGATCTTTTCATAAGAGGCTCACTCACTGGGCTTAGGGAGGAGGTCTCAGTTCTCTGCCATGTGGATCTCTCCAAAAGGTTGCTAGAGTATGCTCTTTGCAAAGCCACAGACTGGTTTTTTGTTCATTTTTCATTTTTTATCTTAATTAGCCCGTGTTCCTGAGGCCTTTGCTCCTTGATCCACAGCACCTATTTCCCCCATCCCCCCATTACCCTCCCCTCTGGTAACCATCAATTTGTTCTCTGTAGTTAAGAGTCTGTTTCTTGGTTTGCATCTCTCTCTGTTTTTTCCCCTTTGCTCATTTGTTTTGTTTCTTAAATACCACATAGGAGTGGAAACTTACTTGTCTTTTTCTGATTGATTTATTTCACTTAGCATAATACTCTCTAGCTCCATACATGTCATTGCAAATGGCAAGATTGCATTCTTTTTTATGGCTGAGTAATTGAATATAGATAGATAGATAGATATAGATATAGATACAGATATAGATATAGAATATGCTACATCATCTTTATCCATTCATCAGTTGATGGACACTTGGGCTGCTTCCATATCTTAGCTATTGGAGATAATGTTGCCATAAACATAAGGGTACATGTATCCCTTTGAATTAGTGCTTTTGTTTTCTTTGGGTAAATACCCAGTAGTGTGATTGCTGGGTCATAGGGTAGTTCTGTTTTTAACTTTTTGAGGAACCTCCACACTGTTTTCCAGAATGACTACCCCTGTTGGCATTCCCACCAACAGTGCATGAGGTTTCCTTTTTCACCACATCCTCGTCAACACCTGTCATTTCTGCGTTTTTGATTTTAACCATTCTGACAGGTGTGAGCTGACATCTCATTGTAGTTTTGATTTGCATTTCACTGATGATGAGTGATGTTAAGCATCTTTTCCATGTGTCTATTGGTCATCTGAATGTCTACTTTGGAGAAATGTTTGTTCATGTCTCCTGACCATCTTTAAATTGGATTATTTGGGGGGGGTGAGTTTTATAAGATCTTTGTATATTTTGGATACTAACCTTTTATCAGATATGTCATTTGCAAATATCTTCTCCCATTCTGTAGGTTGCCTTTTAGTTTTGTTGATTGTTTCCTTTGTTGTACCAAAGCTTTTTATTTTGATGTAGTCCCAATAGTTTATTTTTGCTTTTGTTTCCCTCACTTTAGGGGGTCTATCTTGGAAAAAGTTGCTATGGCCAATGTCAGACAAATTACTGCCTGTGCTTTTTTCTAGGATTTTATGGTTTCAGGTCTCACAATTAGGTCTTTAACCCATTTTGAATCTTTTTTTTTTTTTTTTTTTTTTTCCCCATTAAATTTATAATTTATTACTCTATTTTTTATTTTTTTTTTTAGCATAACAGTATTCATTATTTTTGCACCACACCCAGTGCTCCATGCAATCCGTGCCCTCTACAATACCCACCACCTGGTGCCCCCAACCTCCCACCCCCCACCCCTTCAAAATTCTCAGATCGTTTTTCAGAGTCCATAGTCTCTCATGGTTCACCTCCCCTTCCAATTTCCCTCAACTCCCTTCTCCTCTCCATCTCCCCTTGTCCTCCATGCTATTTGTTATGCTCCACAAATAAGTGAAACCATATGATAATTGACTCTCTCTGCTTGACTTATTTCACTCAGCATAATCTCTTCCAGTCCCGTCCATGTTGCTACAAAACTTGGGGATTCATCCTTTCTTTCTTTCTTTTTTTTTTTTTTTTTTTTTTTTTTTACACAGCTTTATAAACATATATTTTTATCCCCAGGGGTACAGGTCTGCGAATCGCCAGGTTTACACACTTCACAACACTCACCATAGCACATACCCTCCCCAATATCCATAACCCCACCCCCTCTCCCAACCCCCTCCCCCCTTCAACCCTCAGTTTGTTTTGTGAGATTAAGAGTCACTTATGGTTTGTCTCCCTCCCAATCCCATCTTGTTTCATTTACTCTTCTCCTACCCCCTCGACCCCCCATGTTGCATCTCCTCTCCCTCATATCAGGGAGATCATATGATAGTTGTCTTTCTCCGATTGACTTATTTCGCTAAGCATGATACCCTCTAGTTCCATCCACGTCGTCGCAAATGGCAAGATTTCATTTCTTTTGATGGCTGCATAGTATTCCATTGTGTATATATACCACATCTTCTTTATCCATTCGTCTGTAGATGGACATCTAGGTTCTTTCCATAGTTTGGCTATTGTAGACATTGCTGCTATAAACATTCGGGTGCATGTGCCCCTTCGGATCACTATGTTTGTATCTTTAGGGTAAATACCCAGCAGTGCAATTGCTGGGTCATAGGGTAGTTCTATTTTCAACATTTTGAGGAACCTCCATGCTGTTTTCCAGAGTGGTTGCACCAGCTTGCATTCCCACCAACAGTGTAGGAGGGTTCCCCTTTCTCCGCATCCTCGCCAGCATCTGTCATTTCCTGACTTGTTAATTTTAGCCATTCTGACTGGTGTGAGGTGATATCTCATGGTGGTTTTGATTTGTATTTCCCTGATGCCGAGTGATATGGAGCACTTTTTCATGTGTCTGTTGGCCATCTGGATGTCTTCTTTGCAGAAATGTCTGTTCATGTCCTCTGCCCATTTCTTGATTGGATTATTTGTTCTTTGGGTGTTGAGTTTGCTAAGTTCTTTATAGATTTTGGACACTAGCCCTTTATCTGATATGTCATTTGCAAATATCTTCTCCCATTCTGTCAGTTGTCTTTTGGTTTTTTTAACTGTTTCCTTTGCTGTGCAAAAGCTTTTGATCTTGATAAAATCCCAAAAGTTCATTTTTGCCCTTGCTTCCCTTGCCTTTGGTGATGTTCCTAGGAAGATGTTGCTGCGGCTGACGTCGAAGAGGTTGCTGCCTGTGTTCTCCTCGAGGATTTTGATGGATTCCTTTCTCACATTGAGATCCTTCATCCATTTTGAGTCTATTTTCGTGTGTGGTGTAAGGAAATGATCCAATTTCATTTTTCTGCATGTGGCTGTCCAATTTTCCCAACACCATTTATTGAAGAGGCTGTCTTTGTTCCATTGGACATTCTTTCCTGCTTTGTCGAAGATGAGTTGACCATAGAGTTGAGGGTCCATTTCTGGGCTCTCTATTCTGTTCCATTGATCTATGTGTCTGTTTTTGTGCCAGTACCATGCTGTCTTGATGATGACAGCTTTGTAATAGAGCTTGAAGTCCGGAATTGTGATGCCACCAACTTTGGCTTTCTTTTTCAATATTCCTTTGGCTATTCGAGGTCTTTTCTGGTTCCATATAAATTTTAGGATTATTTGTTCCATTTCTTTGAAAAAAATGGATGGTACTTTGATAGGAATTGCATTAAATGTGTAGATTGCTTTAGGTAGCATAGACATTTTCACAATATTTATTCTTCCAATCCAGGAGCATGGAACATTTTTCCATTTCTTTGTGTCTTCCTCAATTTCTTTCATGAGTACTTTATAGTTTTCTGAGTATAGATTCTTAGTCTCTTTGGTTAGGTTTATTCCTAGGTATCTTATACTTTTGGGTGCAATTGTAAATGGGATGGACTCCTTAATTTCTCTTTCTTCTGTCTTGTTGTTGGTGTAGAGAAATGCAACTGATTTCTGTGCATTGATTTTATATCCTGACACTTTACTGAATTCCTGGACAAGTTCTAGCAGTTTTGGAGTGGAGTCTTTTGGGTTTTCCACATAGAGTATCATATCATCTGCGAAGAGTGATAGTTTGACTTCTTCTTTGCCGATTTGGATGCCTTGAATTTCCTTTTGTTGTCTGATTGCTGAGGCTAGGACTTCTAGTACTATGTTGAATAGCAGTGGTGATAACGGACATCCCTGCCGTGTTCCTGACCTTAGCGGAAAAGCTTTCAGTTTTTCTCCATTGAGAATGATATTTGCGGTGGGTTTTTCATAGATGGCTTTGATAATATTGAGGTATGTGCCGTCTATCCCTACACTTTGAAGAGTTTTGATCAGGAAGGGATGCTGTACTTTGTCAAATGCTTTTTCAGCATCTATGGAGAGTATCATATGGTTCTTGTTCTTTCTTTTATTAATGTGTTGTATCACATTGATTGATTTGCGGATGTTGAACCAGCCTTGCAGCCCTGGAATAAATCCCACTTGGTCGTGGTGAATAATCCTTTTAACGTACTGTTGAATCCTATTGGCTAGTATTTTGGCGAGAATTTTTGCATCTGTGTTCATCAAGGATATTGGTCTGTAGTTCTCTTTTTTGTTGGGATCCTTGTCTGGTTTTGGGATCAAGGTGATGCTGGCCTCATAAAATGAGTTTGGAAGTTTTCCTTCTATTGCTATTTTTTGGAACAGTTTCAGGAGAATAGGAATTAGTTCTTCTTTAAATGTTTGGTAGAATTCCCCCGGGAAGCCATCTGGCCCTGGGCTTTTGTTGGTTTGGAGATTTTTGATGACTGTTTCAATCTCCTTACTGCTTATGGGTCTGTTGAGGCTTTCTATTTCTTCCTGGTTCAGTTGTGGTAGTTTATATGTCTCTAGGAATGCATCCATTTCTTCCAGATTGTCAAATTTGTTGGCGTAGAGTTGCTCATAGTATGTTCTTATAATTGTCTGTATTTCTTTGGTGTTCGTTGTGATCTCTCCTCTTTCATTCATGATTTTATTTATTTGGGTCCTCTCTCTTTTCTTTTTGATAAGTCCGGCCAGGGGTTTATCAATCTTATTAATTCTTTCAAAGAACCAGCTCCTAGTTTCGTTGATTTGTTCTATTGTTTTTTTGGTTTCTATTTCATTGATTTCTGCTCTAATCTTTATGATTTCTCTTCTCCTGCTGGGTTTAGGGTTTCTTTCTTGTTCTTTCTCCAGCTCCTTGAGGTGTAGGGTTAGGTTGTGTACCTGAGCCCTTTCTTGTTTCTTGAGAAAGGCTTGTACCGCTATATATTTTCCTCTCAGGACTGCCTTTGTTGAGTCCCACAGATTCTGAACCGTTGTGTTTTCATTATCATTTGTTTCCATAAATTTTTTCAATTCTTCTTTAATTTCCTGGTTGACCCATTCATTCTTTAGAAGGATGCTGTTTAGTCTCCATGTATTTGGGTTCTTTCCAAATTTCCTCTTGTTATTGAATTCTAGCTTTAGAGCATTGTGGTCTGAAAATATGCAGGGAATGATCCCAATCTTTTGATACCGGTTGAGACTTGATTTAGGACCAAGAATGTGATCTATTCTGGAGAATGTTCCATGTGCACTAGAGAAGAATGTGTATTCTGTTGCTTTGGGATGAAATGTTCTGAATATATCTGTGATGTCCATCTGGTCCAGTGTGTCATCTAAGGCCTTGATTTCCTTGTTGATCTTTTGCTTGGATGATCTGTCCATTTCAGTGAGGGGAGTGTTAAAATCCCCTACTATTATTGTATTCTTGTCGATGTGTTTCTTTGATTTTGTTATTAATTGGTTTATATAGTTGGCTGCTCCCACGTTAGGGGCATAGATATTTAAAATTGTTAGATCTTCTTGTTGGACAGTTCCTTTGAGTATGATATAGTGTCCTTTGTCATCTCTTATTATAGTCTTTGGCTTAAAATCTAATTGATCTGATATAAGGATTGCCACTCCTGCTTTCTTCTGATGTCCATTAGCATGGTAAATTCTTTTCCACCCCCTCACTTTAAACCTGGAGGTGTCTTCGGGTGTAAGATGAGTTTCTTGTAGGCAACATATAGATGGTTTTTGTTTTTTTATCCATTCTGATACCCTGTGTCTTTTGATTGGGGCATTTAGCCCATTAACATTCAGGGTAAGTATTGAGAGATATGAATTTAGTGCCATTGTATTGCCTGTAAGGTGACTGTTATTGTATATTGTCTCTGTTTCTTTCTGATCTACTACTTTTAGGGTCTCTCTTTGCTTAGAGGACCCCTTTCAATATTTCCTGTAGAGCTGGTTTGGTATTTGCAAATTCTTTCAGTTTTTGTTTGTCCTGGAAGCTTTTAATCTCTCCTTCTATTTTCAATGATAGCCTAGCTGGATATAGTATTCTTGGCTGCATGTTTTTCTCATTTAGTACTCTGAATATATCATGCCAGCTCTTTCTGGCCTGCCAGGTCTCTGTGGATAAGTCTGCTGCCAATCTAATATTTTTACCATTGTACATTACAGACTTCTTTTCCCGGGCTGCTTTCAGGATATTTTCTTTGTCACTAAGACTTGTCAATTTTACTATTAGGTGACGGGGTGTGGACCTATTCTTATTGATTTTGAGGGGGGTTCTCTGAACCTCCTGGATTTTGATGCTTGTTCCCTTTGCCATATTGGGGAAATTCTCTCCAATAATTCTCTCCAATATACCTTCTGCTCCCCTCTCTGTTTCCTCTTCTTCTGGAATCCCAATTATTCTAATGTTGTTTCGTCTTATGGTGTCACTTATCTCTCGAATTCTCCCCTCGTGGTCCAGTAGCTGTTTGTCCCTCTTTTGCTCAGCTTCTTTATTCTCTGTCATTTGGTCTTCTAGATCGCTAATTCTTTCTTCTGCCTCATTTATCCTAGCAGTGAGAGCCTCCATTTTTGATTGCACCTCATTAATAGCTTTTTTGATTTCAACTTGGTTAGATTTTAGTTCTTTTATTTCTCCAGAAAGGGCTTTTATATCTCCCGAGAGGGTTGCTTTAATATCTTCCATGCCTTTTTCAAGCCCGGCTAGAACCTTGAGAATCATCATTCTGAACTCTAGATCTGACATATTACCAATGTCTGTATTGATTAGGTCCCTAGCCTTTGGTATTGCCTCTTGTTCTTTTTTTTGTTGTGAATTTTCCGCCTTGTCATTTTGTCCAGATAAGAGTTTATGAAGGAGCAAGTAAAATACTAAAAGGGTGGCAACAACCCCAGGAAAATATGCTTTAGCCAAATCAGAAGAGATCCTGAATTGTGAGGGGGGAGAAAGGGGATAAAAAGGGGTTCAGAAAGAAAGAAAAAAAAAACTATTAAAAAAAAGAAAGCCGATAAAGAAAAAATATAAAAAGAGGAAAAAATATATATATATTAGATAAACTATTTAAAAAACGTTAAAAAAAGAAAACGGTAAAAGTTAAAAAAAATTTAGCAGAAGAAGAGAAAAAGAAAAAAAAAATTGAAAAAAAAAATTAAATTAACTGCAAGGCTAAAAAATCATGGGGAGAAAGCCATGAGTTCTGTGCTTTGCTTTCTTCTCCTCTGGAATTCCGCCGTTCTCCTTGGTAGGTGAACTTGGTCCTGGCTGGGTTTCCCGTTGATCTTCTGGGGGAGGGGCCTGTTGTAGTGATTCTCAAGCGTCTTTGCCCCAGGCGGAGTTGCACCGCCCTTATCCGGGGCCGCGCTGAGTCATCCGCTCGGGTTCGCTTTCGGGAGCTTTTGTTCCCTGAGCGCTTTCCGTAGAGTCCGGAGGACGGGAATAAAGATGGCGGCCTCCCGGTCTCCGGCCCGGAGGAGCCGAGAGCCCGGGGCCCCACTCCTCAGTGCGCCCCCAGAGAACAGCGCCAAATGACTCCCGTCACCCTGGCCTCAGGCCGCGCTCCGAGCCGACCGAGCCTGCGACCGGTTCAAGGCAACCCTGAGCTGAGAGTCACTCCTCGGCTCTGTCTCTGCAGCCGGCTTCCCCGTTCTAATACCGGTAAGCTCTGCGACACTGAGACACCCCCGATCCTTCTGCGACCCTGCGGGACCTGAGGCCGCGCTTACCCCGCCTGGGCTTCACCCCAGTTAAGCCTCTGGAGCGATGTCCCTCGGCGGAACAGACTTTTAAAAGTCCTGATTTTGCTCCGTTGCTCCGCCGCTCGCCGGGAGCCGGCCCCTCCCCCCGCGGTCGATCTTCCCGTCGCTTTGGATTCACTTCTCCGCCAGTCCTACCTTGCAGAAAGTGGTTGATTTTCTGTTTCTGGAATTGCTGTTCTTCTTCTCTTCAATCTCCCATTGGATTTGTAGGTGTTTGCAATCTTTAGATAAGCTATTTAGCTGATCTCCCGCTACCCGAAGTAGTCTCAGCCTGCTACTTCTCCGCCATCTTGACTCCTCCCTGAATCTTTTTTTTTTTTAAGATTTTATTTGACAGAGAGACACATAGCAAGAGAGGGAACACAAGCAGGGGGAGAGGGAGAGGGAGAAGCAGGCTTCCCGATAATCAGAAGCAGGTTAGCCCATGTGGGGCTTGATCCTCTTATAATTATTTGCATTTCTGTATTATTTGTATTTCTGTGGTGTGGTCTTTCACTTGTGATTATGACCTAAGCTGAAGGCAGATGCTTAATGGCTGAGCCACCCAGGCTCCCCTTTAATCCATTTTGTATTCATTTTTGTGTATGGTGTAAGAAAGTGGTCCACTTTCTTTCTTTTGCTTGTAGCTGTTCAGTTTTTCCAACATCATTTGTTGAAGAGACTGTCCTTTTCTGATTGGATATTCTTTCCTGCTCTGTCAAAGATTAGTTGACCATATAATTGTGGGTTATTTCTGGGTTTTCTATTCTGTCCCATTAATCTAGCTGTCTGTTTTTGTGCCAGTGTCTTACTGCCCTGATCACTATAGCTCTGTAATATAATTTGAAGTCCAGAATTGCGATGCCTCCAGCTTTGCTTTTCTTTTTCAAGATTGCTTTGGCTATTTGGGGTATTTTGTAGTTCCATACAAATTTTAGGGTTGTTCTAGTTCTGCAAAAAATGCCATTGGTATTTTTATAGGTATTGCATTAAATGCATAGATTGCTTTGGGTGGTACAGACATTTAATGATATTTATTCTTCTAGTCCATGAGCATGGAATGTCTTTCCATTTCTTTGTGTCATCTTCAGTTTCTTTCATCAGTTTTTATAATTTTCAGAGTACAGGTCTTTTACCTCTTTGATTAGGTTTATTCCTAGGTATCTTATTATTTTTGGTGCCATTGTAAATGGAATTATTTTCTTAATTTCTCTTTCTGCTGCTTCATTATTGGTGTAGAGAAATGCAACAGATTTCAATACATTGATTTTGTATCTGTGACTTTACTGAATTTATCAGTTCTAAAAGTTTTTTGATGGAGTCTTTTGTGGTTTCTATGTAGTATCCTGTCACCTACAAATAGGAAAGTTTTACTTCTTCACTATCCACTTGGATCCCTTTTATTTCTTTTTCTTACTAGATTACTGTAGCTAGGACTTCCAGTACTATGTTGAATAAAAGTGGTGAGAGTGGACATTGTCTTGTTCCTGACCTTAGGGGAAAGCTCTCAGTCTTTTCCCCACTGAAGATGATGTTAGCTGTGGGTTTTTCATGTATGGGCTTTATTATGTTGAGATATGATCCCTGCTTTGTTGAGAGTCTTTATCATGAATGGATGTATGAATGTACTTTGTCAAATGCTTTATCTACATCTATTGAAATGATCATATGGTTCTTATCTTTTCTCTTATTGATATAATGTATCATATTGATTGATTTGCAAATATTGAACCACCCTTATAACCCAGGAACAAATCCTACTTGATCATGGTGAATGGTTTTTTAAATGTACTTTTCAATTCCATTTGCTAGCATTTTGTTGCAGATTTTTTGCATTTATCAGAGATATTATCCTGTAGTTCTCTTTTTTGTGATGTCTATCTGGTTTTGGTATCAGGGTAATTCTGGCCTCATAGAATGAATTTGAAAGTTTATCTTCCTTTTCTATTTTTTGTAATAATTTGAGGAGAGTAGGTATTACCTGTTCCTTAAATGTTTGGTAGAATTCACCTGTGAAGCCACCTGGTCCTGGACTTTTGTTTGTTGGGAGTTTTTTTGATTACTGATTCAATTTCATTTCTAGTGATCAGTCTGTTCAGATTTTCTGTTTCTTCCTGCTTCAGTTTTCATAGGTTATATGCTTCTAGGAGTCAGTTCATTTCTTCTAGGTTGTCCAATTTGTTGGTGTTTCATAATATTCTCTCATAATTATTTGTATTTCTGTGGTGTGGTCTTCCACTTGTGATTTTATTTATTTGTATTCTTTCTCTTTTTTTCTTGATAAGTCTTACTAGAGGTTTATCAATTATATTGACTTTTTTTCCCAAAGAGTCAGCTTCTGATTTCATTGATCGGATTTTTTTTTTTTTTTTTTTTTAGTTTCTATACCATTTATTAGTTCAAGTTTTTATTATTTTCTTTTTTCTGCTGGCTTTAGTTTTTTTTCTTCTTTCTTTATCTCCTTTAGGTGTGAGGGTATGCTGTTTATTTGAGATGTTTCTTGCTTCTTGAGATAGGTCTCTATTGCTATAAACTTTCCTCTTAGAACTGCTTTTGCTGCATCCCAAAAGTTTTGAACTGTTGTGTTTTCATTGTCATTTGTTTCCATGTAATTTTTTAATTTCCCGGGTTGACCCATTCATTGTTTAGAAGCATGTTATTTAACCTCCGTATATATCTGTGCTCTTTCCAGATTTTTTTCTGTGGTTAACTTCTAGTTTCATAGCATCATGCTGAGAAAAGATGGATGGTCTGACGCCAATCTTTTTAAATTTGTTGAGGCTCATTTTGTGGCCTAATATATGATCTATTCTGGAGAATATTCCATGTGCACTTCAAAAGAATGTGTATTCTGCTGTTTCAGGAGAGAATGTTCTGACCGTATCTGTTAAATCCATCTGGTCTGGTGTGTCATTCAAATCTATTGTTCCCTAGTTGATTTTCTGTTTAGATGATCTGTCCATGGATATAAGTGAGAGGTTAAAGTCCCTCACTATTATTATATTATTATCCATTAGTTCCTTTATGTTTGTTATTAACTGTTTCATGTATTTAGATACCCCCATGCCTGGTCCATAAATATTTACAATTATTATAACTTCTTGTTGGATGGTTCCCTTTATTATTATATAGCATCCTTAAAAGAAACTATTCTTTAAAAACATGTTCTAATCCCAATCTATCTCGTCTTTTCAGTTTGAATACTTTATTTGGTATGCCATTTATATGATTCTATATCTAGTACTTAACCAGAAGGGAAGAAGTTAAATACTCATTGTATTTCAGAGACAATCCTGTCAAACTCAGAGGTTTGGATTCATGGCCTCAGACCAAGCTTCCACACCATTTCAAGGTTCACTAGGCAGTAATGATTTCTTCCCTGCTCCCTTGTCACCTGCCAGTGAGGCCGCCTGCCCCATTTGCCTGTGGGCAGCAGAAAACTCACAAGAGAAGGCCCTTCAGTGGATGGTGTTTATGTCTTCACTTCACACCCTTAACTTGGGTGGGAAGAAGGGCAGAAAAGAGATCTTTTTTCTAGAATGTACACCAGAAGCTGTCACCCAGCGGATCCCAGCAGAATAAAATTAAATCAGAGGGTAACATGTTCAACAGCCTGATAGAATCGAGCTGTCTTTTAACTAAGATGCTTCCGGCTCATCCATCCATTTGTTTAATAGAGCGTTTACATCAATTACCGCTGCACTGCAGTAAAACAGGACACTGAAAGCAGGACCGCCCCAGGAGATGGGGACTGTGTTGCTGAGCAGGCGGGCAGGACCAGGACTCCTGGGAGCGGAGGGTGGTGGCTGCTTCACCCAAAAAATCCATTTCCTCACAGGGATTCGAGATGGAGCTCGAAATGTGAATGTACTTTTTTCTTTGTTTCTCCCTTCTGGGGAGTGAGGGTCTGATTACCAGAGAGATCAAGACTATTTAGGAATGGTTGCCTGGGTGGCTCAGTCGGTTAAGTGTCTGCCTTCCGCTTAGGTCATAATCTCAGGGTCCTGGCATCGAGCCCTATGTTGGGCTCCTTGTTCAGCGGGGAGTCTGCTTCTCCCTCTGCCTGCTGCTCCTCCTGCTTGTGCTCTCTCTTCTTCTCTTTCTCTCTCTCTCTCATGCTCATTCTCTCTCTCAAATAAATAAATGAATAAAATCTTTAAAAAGAGAAAAAGTAATCTCTGAGTATCCAGTGTGAGGCTTGAACTTGCAACCCTGAGATCAAGAGTTGCACACTCCACCTTGGGTGTAGAGATTACTTAAATAAATAAAACTTAAAAAAAAAAAGACTATTCAGGAACCCGGAACACATTACGGATGGTTAAAAAAAAAAAAAGTTAGTTTTTAGGGTCAGAAATACTGGCAGGAAGGTAATGAAGGAAATGTAGAGGTGACATTTCAGGGGGTGACGTAAAGTCCAAAGTAACCACAGTATCCAGAATTCAGACTCTGTAGTATCACGCTACCGCTCACACTCTAAAATGACAGCTTTCCTTTTTTTTTTTCTTTTAAGGATTTTATTTATTTATTTGACAGAGATATCACAAGTAGGCAGAGAGGCAGGCAGAGGGGGAGGGGGAAGCAGGCTCCCCACTGAGCAAAGAGCCCAATGCAGGGCTTGATCCCAGGACCCTGGGATCATGACTTGAGCCAAAGGCAGAGGCTTAACCCACTGAGCCACCAAGGGACCCCATAAAATGACAGCTTTCCTGAGGAAGAATCACCTGGTAAAGTTAATCTAGCTCCTCTAGACCCGCAGCATTTTCCCGCCCTGCTGGGATGAGGCAGCTAGTCCGCAGCTCAGAACGGAGCTTCAGCCTCACTTGGGATTCAGGCAGCACAAATTACTTAAAGAGGTTTGGAGCCCCGAGGGGCTTTGCTGATTCCCCAGTGATTTTTCAGCAAGTCTGTACATACAGGGAAAAAAAAGGAACTCTCGTTGGGAAGTATTACCTGTATCCCTAATTTCCATACCTGACACTTACTGGGAATCAGTGGGAGAGGAGAGTGGATGGATCCATTTCCCCCCATCACAGAGTCACAGAATCTTGGAGATCTTGGATAAACCTAACCTCTCACTTTACCATGGACAAGGGGCTTAGGAGGATTGTACCGTCTGGCTTGTAGACCCAACACCTCAATCAGATCTCCTGAATGTTCTCCCCACTCAGCCCCGGAGTCAGATGATCTGAGATGAAATTCCTGCTCAGCCACTTCGAGGCTGTTGGACTTGAGGCAGATTACCTAACCGCTCCAATCTTCTGTAATGAGGACAACAAAACCTGGTCTTTCTTCCTGACTCACGGATGATTGTGACACTCAAAGGATGCACACAAGAAAATGCTCCTAGTTGGTGGACATGTTCACAAAGGGAAGACATTGTCAGGACTTCCCGTCTTTGGGCAGGACTTCTTATCACTGATGGTGAATGAGGGGAAGGCAGGCCCCAGGGCTCTAGAGTTCCTGTCAGGCAGATGCTAACGAAAATATCCATATACTTTGGTCCTTTTTTTTCTTTTTAGTAACTTAACATGCAGAGTTTGATTTAAGAATGTTAGGCTGCGCTCTGGAAAACAGTATGGAGGTTCCTCAAAAAGTTGAAAATAGAGCTACCCTATGACCCAGCAATTGCAGTCTACTGGGTATTTACCCTGAAGATATAAATGTAGTGATCCGAAGGGGCAACTGCACCCCAATATATATAGCAGCAATGTCCACAATAGCCAAACTATGGAAAGAGCCCAGATGTCCATCAATAGATGAGTGGATAAAGATGTATTTATATATTATAAATATTACATGTTATTTATATAATATTTATAGTATATTATACTATATTATAATATAGGATAAATATTCCATCATGTATATATATGATGGAATAATATGCAGCCACCAAAAAATGAAATCTTGCCATTTGCAATGATGTGGATGGAACTAGAGGGTATTATGCTAAGCAAAATAAGTCAATCAAAGACAATTATCATATGATCTCACTGATATGAGGAATTTGAGAAACAAGATGGAGGATCATAGGGGAAGGGAGGGAAAAAATGAAACAAGACAAATCATGAGAGACTCTTAATCTCAGGAAACAAACTGAGGGTTGCTGGAGGGGAGCGGGGTGGGAAGGATAGGGTGGCTGGGTGATGGATACTGGGGAGGGTATGTGTTATGGTGAGCGCTGTGAATTGTGTAAGATTGATGAATCACAGACCTATACCCCTGAAACAAACATTATATGTTAATAAAAAAAAAAAGAACATTAGAACTAAGAACAGTGTTCCAACAGCCCATCTTCTTCCTTTCAAGGTTTTGTGTCACCACCATCATTAATCGTATATTTAATAAATAATCAAGATAAATTCTAAAAAAAAAAAAAAAAGAACGTTAGGCTGAGAAAACAACAGACATATCAGAGTTGGTTCCAATGGACTTGTTGCCAACCCTCCTAAAAAGAAACATGGAGCCACCTCCCTTTTCCTACTTCCTCCGAGCCCCACAGGCTCTTCTTATCAGCATCCCCACTCCCCCCACTAGCACCTGTCAAAGGGTAAAAGGGGGCAGGATGCACATCTCCTGCACCATCATTCCTGTTGCTTGTCCTTTTAGCCAGACTTGCACCTTCACCTAAAATGGAAGGGAAAGGACAGTTACTATAGGACAGTTACTAAAGGACATTCACAGTCTTCCTTTGATTTCCATGTGCTCTCTGTAACATAGTGCCAACAGTGTATCCATTTTTAAAAACATGTTGTGAAATGATAAGGAAGCATTGTTATCTTTGTCATTTTTTATGCCAATACCTGAGTAAGTATATGTTGAAAGGCAGAGGTAGGTGGTGATCTAGCATGATGCCTGCCATAATGGGCATCAATAATTATTTATTAAAGAAATAAATGAATGGATGGAGAATATTCATGACTTTAACAATATTTATTTGCTTTTTTCTTTTTTTAAAATTAACATATAATGTATTCTTTGCCCTAGGACAGGTCTGTGATTCATTAGTCTTACACAATTCACATCACTCACCATAGCACACAACCTCCCTGATGTCCATCACCCCACCACCCTATCCCTCCCCCTCCCACTCCAGCAGCCCTCAGTTTGTTTCCTGAAGTTAAGAGTCTCCTATGTTTTGTCTCCCTCCCTGGTCCCATCTTGTTTCGTTTTTCCCTCCCCGCACTGCCTCTCAAATCCCTTATATCAGAGAGATCATATGGTAATTGTCTTTCTCTGATTGACTTATTTTGCTAAGCATAATGCCCTCTAAAATTTTTATCTGAAACTCCAATATTTTGCTTAGTCCATTCAGCCTCTCATTTCCCTACAGAAATTCCCCAGGTCCCTCCTAGGTGCCTCAGAACAGATAGAAACGTAGAACCTTATAGAACCATTAACATTTTTATTCTTCTACTTTGGCCTTCCCTCCATGAAGAGGTATCTATTTTTAGATTTAAAAATTTGTTAGTTGGACTCGTTCAAGGAATACTAATTTGTTTGTACCTCACATATTTTCATCAAATTAGACTCTGAATTCTCCAATAACAAGTATCATGTTACTGCCCACAAATTGTATGTTCTGTTTGACATTCCTTGAAGCCATTCCATTTCACTGAACTTGTTAGTAGAAATGATTGTCAGAAAAACCAAAAAGCAAAAAGATCCTGTCATGTGTCTGGTTTCACCAAGATTCTACAATCTGATACTGATCTAAACAAGAAGCAACCCTATTCCAGATTCCAAATGCAGCTAGGACACTTGAGTACAGTTTCTTAAACTGGGAGGAAACATTTATAGTTTTTGTGGATCTTGGTAGGAAGCTGAAATGTGGTCTCGCGCTATTCACTGCAAGGAGGATTTTTACAATAAAAGAATTTTTAGCTGGAAGAGAGCTCAAGGGGACCCTTCATCCAATTCTCATTCAAAGGCACAACAGTAGACCCTTGGCATTTGAGGAATTCCAAATAACAAATTCCACTACCGACAATGATTTTCTTCACAGAAGTATTTTAGTTCAATGGAAAAGAGCAAAGTGATCTCTTTGGACACTTCCAGATGGCTCTTGCAAATGAAGAGATAGAGAACAGTTAAGTCCAGTAGAAATGGAGATGCTGGAAGTTGGCTAGGCTCACTTAGTAGCTCTGAAATTTGTTCCTACACTCCAGCTTTAAAGCACACCAATTCCCATCTCAGCAAATCTAACACTTACTACATACCATGGGCTTTTCAGATCACTTGCAAATAATTTAAGCTCTGGATGTTACATATCAGATACAGGTCCACTTTATTCTAAAAAAAGAAATCATCTGAGATTGCATCCAAGGGAAGTCAATCCTACTAATCTCCTCATAGGACACCATCCATTAGTCAGTAACTATCTACTTAGCGATTCCAACATGACTGTTGCTAATTCTGGAGCAAGTCAAGCGTCCCTTCCAGAATGTGGTTCCAAAGTTCTAGCACCTTCTTTAAAGGTCAGTGGTACAAAATTCTGCTCCTGATGCCACAGATGTTTGTTGGTATGTTTAACTGGAGAATTTGAAAATTACACAATTACATAACTATAAAAAACATACACCATAGACAAACAGGTTTCAATTAAGAAATATATAGAGAGAATCTCTAACCACTTTTTAAGGATTTGTGACAAAACAAACTCTGGCATCAGGTGAGAAAATACCATCATCATTGGAGTAGGAATTACACGCAAGCCAATAAGTATCCAGCATCCCCATTATTACCAGGAATATAAACACATTCACTCATCTGAACTGATTCAGGAAAACCTCTGTTTTTGAACTTTTTAAATAAAATATTTAAATAATATTCTCTTAACAGGTTCTTTGGAAAGAATTTGAGACAATTTACACATCAACATAAATCAAGACACAAGATATTGGACAGAGAGAGAAAAAAGACCGGATTGTACTTAAGGTAATAGGCACTTGTGGTTCTCATAATGAAGCTACTTGGTGCCCGTTGGTAAAAAAAAATCAGGTTTCGTATCTGCTAACGCAAATTAAAAAGCCCACAAACAATAAAGAAGCCAACAAAAAAACAAATCCATTTTTCTCTAGAGGTAAGGTTTTATACATTCATCACATTTTGAAAATAGATAAGAGGTTTTTGTTTTTTTAAATTCAAAAGAACCAAGAGTCTAGCAAAGAACCACCCCTTCCCACAGCCAACCAGGCATTCTGGGATGAAACAAGCATGTGAATAACAGTTCCCGCTCTCCCAACCTCCTTTCCTCTCGATTTTAGTAGCATTTTCAGCAACCAAATCCCAGTTAACTTGCAGATTTCACCCCACTCTATCTTTCCTGGAACTGGGTCCAGAGTCCAGAGCCTCCCATAGTACATGCTGGGAGGGGTCCAGACAGATGTTGACATTCCCATGGTTCCCCCAGGTCAGGGCTGGGCACTCCACCCACGTGGGACCACACAGGCCTGCAGGCCTTACTGCAAGACTGCCCAAGGCCCCACCTGCCTGATTCCCAAGGTCTCCCTACCTCCCATTCCTGGCAGGAAAATTCTGTCCCTCTGTCCCTCTAGCAGAGCCCTCAATGCCCATCATCTTGTCCCTTTCCTCATCTAAGAAATTTTTGTCTAGTTTGAGGGAAGGAGAACTTCTTCATCCTTTGATATCCTCTAAACATTTTGCCAGAGCTCAAAGTCCCTTACATCCTCCTAATATTTTTAGGGAAACCAAAGCCAGGAAGTCTTGCCAGCTATTTCCTGTTTTCGTCTTTGTCCCATTCCTCTCTTGAAGGATGAGCAGGAGATCTCCTTGACAATTAGAAGATGGCAGCGGAGCATAGAAAATTACCCATGCACTCCTCAACATGGTCCTCACAGCCCGGCATCCTCCAAGTTTTCCCCACCTCCACCAGCCAGTGCCACCTGTCCCATTCCTGCCCTGTAACCACGGAGGTCTTTCCACGGTCCTTTGTACTCACTGTGCCCTTGATACTACAGGGCCTTTGCACATGCTGTTCATATTATCTGAAAGACTCTTTCCCTCTTCTCTAGTAATTAAGCCTTTTCAGCTCAGATGCCACTTCCTCAGGAGCCTTTCTGTGCCCGTGTGTCCCTTTTTTTTTTTTTTAATTTGACAGACAGAGATCACAAGTAGGCAGAGAGGCAGGCAGAGAGAGAGAGAGGAGGAAGCAGGCTCCCTGCCGAGCAGAGAGCCCGATGTGGGGCTCGATCCCAGGACCCTGGAATCGTGTCCTGAGCCAAAGGCAGAGCCTTTAACCCACTGAGCCACCCAGGTGCCCCTCGTGTGTCCCTTTTTAAAACATTCCATAGCACAGTAATCCCCTCCTAGTGTCTCACATGATATTTAATTATTTATGTACCCCCCTCTCTTTCTAGGCTGTAAGCGCCATAAAGTCAGAGTATCTGGCTTTGAGATTACTCTGGCTTTGTACAGAATCTGGCACTTAATAAATGCTGAACTGAATGACTAAATGGAACGAAGGAAGGAAGGAAGGAAGGAAGGGAAATTTTCATCTAAAGAAAACTAACTTTTGGGTTGTCTTGCAAACCAGGCAGTTAAGCACAATGAATGGCCTACTTTGTTTAATGACTGGCAACCCTGTGAATCACACCAGTATAATTACCTAATTGACACACCCAGCTGATGTGCACCTTGTCAAAACAGTAGCCATAGTCACCTGCCAGAAAGTTCTGCACTCCTCCAATCACATAGCTGATTGATACACGTTAACACTCTTCAAAGACAAAATTACGTCAGTGAACTAGAACTTAGGAGATCTTTGGCTAACTTCTGGAAGTAGCATGAGGCTGGATGTTAGAGGTGGTGGCCCCAAAATTAATACATGAGAGAATCTGGGGAGGAGTCTTCTTGGAAGATGAGACTCAAAGTGGCATTTGTGTAGAAATTGTCAAATGTCCACATCATATAAGGGGAAGCTGGGTTGACAAAGATTATGAGAGTAGAGGGAAAGCTAAAGAGTCCACATTCATTGCCTCTTGGCTCCAGCTGGCGTTTGACTTCCTGAAACCTGCTGGTTTTTTTCTGCTCCCTACCCTAGGTCCCTCCTGGAATTATGGTAGATTTTAATAATGGTATTGCCCTTTGAAACTTCAGAGTCCACAATCTGCTTAATTCACTTTACAGTGCCTAGCACCAGAAACAAAAGGTGCTTAATAAATACATCTTGATCAGGAGAAATATAGTACGGTTAAAAATGGGGTATCCATATATATATCTCTTCCACATATATCGAGAAATACATTTTACTCTGGGCGCCATTTAAGATTTAACACTTGCAGAAATAGTCCTCTTTTTGCTGTTTATATTTCAGTAGGTTCTGCCTGGCTGGCTGGCTCTCTTTCTCTCTTTCTCTGGTTATTTTGGTGCACCAAAAATTATTGAAAAACATTTTTTAAAGATTCTTCTCTCCTCTTTGGACATCAACTCACTGAAACCTCCAAAACCAGAAGGTGGTATTTTTCACAAATTCAAAAGGAGCTGCAGGCACAGTGCCAGCGATAAGTTACCAGGGTTCCAATGTGGTAGAGATGGTTTCGAGATCCTTCTCGGAGACATTTACTGATACTTCATGCAGTTGGGGTTTCTAAGAGGCACAAGGAACTGACCCTGCAATTTAGGTAAACAGCCACTAGGTGGGGCGAGCGGTACAATCAACCTTGGTACAATCAAGGCTGCCATCCAGTTTCCCTGTAGTGCTGAAAAGCACTTTTTATTTGTCCACTGAGGAGCTTCCCGTTAAGACAGTTGGCCCTGCAAGATCTTATTAGATGCTATGTAATGACGCTTCATATCCCAAAGTTTACGTAGAATTTTACACACACACACACACACACACACACACACACACACACACACACACGTACATACCTTGAAAGCATGATTGTTTGTGTATCCATCCTCGAGGGAACCGCCTTTTGTCATCCTTCTGTTCCCGATGGCAACGAGGGTTCTGAGAGGACCGTCTGCCCTGGAAGGCACTCTGTAATGCTTGTAGAATTGAGGTCATCATCATTGAGAGGAATCATGTCGTAGTCATCACATTCTGACTTGATCATGTCTCACCTGTGTACCTTTTCTCCTGGGTCCTTCTCTGAGGGCCCTGCCTTTCCAGAATGATGAGTGGGGCACTTCGGACACGCCAAAAGAACATCTGAGAGTTTTCTGAATTTCGTCTGCAAACTTGCTGTCCTCCTGAGGCTCTATCACTACTTTTATTACTACCATTTAAACTCCAGCTCATTTCAGGATCTGATCTCTTACACAGAGCCTTGCTACTCAGAATGTGGGCTGAGCCCAGGCACACTGGCCTCAGGCTGGAGCTCGTTCAAGTTTCAGATCCCACCCGAGGCCTCCTGAGTCAGAATATGCATTTTATAGGATCCAAGGCAACATACCTGCCCATTAACTTTTGAGAGACAGGCCCTTTGGGCACAGAGCTCAGCCTCTTCTAGGCACAAATGCCGGTCACCTCAGTAGCCTTCCCCTCCCCTGCCTCTCTCCCTTGGGTGCCTCTGGCCAGGGAGTCCTCAGGGATGAATGAAGTCTGTTACAGGCATGCCCCCGACCTACCAGGGCTAACCCCACATCACAGTGTGGTAGGACCTCCTCAAAGCCTGGCCAGACTCTTGCTTGGCCTAGTTCATGGTACCCCCCCAACCCTAACAGAGGCCTCCTTGGCTTCAGCCATAGAACCTTTCTCTGGCAGGACCCACAGGTGACTCACAGCTACTTTTGGGTTCTGTCTGGGCCACTTCAGAACCTTAGGGCAGCTTGGGGAAACCCTTCCTGAGAGCCTTCACCCACCTGACTACAACTGGTTACTACTCTGGCTTCCCTCCACCTGGTATCGAGGCAAGTCTCTGACCCTGCAAGTCAGCCTCTTCTGGGACCCCAAATTAATCAGAGGGAAGGCTCATCTGACTTCCCTATGCTCCTCAGTTCGTCCAGAATATCTTTTCCATGGCCAATGCACAGAGAGGGGAAATCAGGAGACAGACATGGAAAGCATTCCCTTTGCCATCTTGGATCCTCTGGGATTAGAGATGCATTAGGTAAGAGAAAAGTGGATGCCTCAGGAAGATGAGGGCCCCACTCAGATGTTCCGGAAGCTTCAGAGGCATGCACATTCATCGTTTTATTTGGGGTCACACAGAGCCCTCACACAATGGATGCCCACCACCTCACGCTGAATGGGCACCTCATTTCCCCCGGTTCTTCTTCCTTGTACTAGGAATGTGAACAGCAAAGAGCACAACTCACCTTGCATGACAGGGAGGTGGGGGAGATGGGCTGCCATCACCGACGTCCAGAAACTTCGTATACTCTCAGCTGCTGAACAAGCGTGACCACCTCTCACTGGAGCTTATAGCGTAGAAAGCAGTGTTACATTCGGTATTTGTTTATCCTTGCAACCATCTTTTGTGCTGGGTAGAACGCGTATGACTGATTCTTGTTACTGCAGGTAGTTAAGTTCTAGAGAGTCTCCACAAACACGGAATTGGCAAATGCGGAATCATTGCTCCTAGCAGAAAGACTGGTTTAGGTTCCTGCCGGCCCCTGGTCACATCATTTTCATTAGCCGATCATTATGTCGACATGCTTCACGCATGCTTCATTGAGAGGCACCTTGTTTAACATATCCCGCTGATTTATGGGCATCAAACTCTCGGCCAACAGCTCAATAACTCGAGCTTGGATGAAGATCATCTAAGACAATGCACTTTTTCCGTAAGGCACATCACAGCCTTCCTGAGCTTAGGAGCACCTCACGGCATCAGTGCTAGGCTCAGGGCTGTTTTAAACAACAAAATCAAAATGCACAATTTTTTTAAAAAAATGTAGCTTGAAGCAAATGCTGCAAAAAGGACACTTGTTCAGTGTATGGGGACAGGAACAAAAAGGCAACGTGCTGCCTTGTCTGACATCGTTTAAGAATGGGTGGCTGCACTAGGAAACTCAAATTTTTCTCTGCATGAAGCCTCACATGATCGCAAAAGTGCCATGAGCAATGATGGGGGGGGGGGTTCAAATACGTCTCAGAAGTAGGCAGACTCACAATACAGAATCCATGAATGGTGAGGTTCCACTGAAAGGTAATCCCCATTTCACAGGAACAAAAGCTAAAATGTTAAGTGACTTGTCTGAGGCCATGCTACTGGCAAGCAGCACAACTAGGGTGTGAACCAAGGTTCCTGGTCCAGCTGCAGCTTTTCTCCCCTGACTGCTGGACTCGCCTTCCCTTCAGTGGCCAGCGGCCACTCGCCACATCAGCTGCTGTAAGTTCAAATCTCCATGCAAGCTTCCAGGAGAGGAACCTCTGCGGTCACCTGATTTCCAGACGTGGTAGGCTGAAGTGAGCCAGAAAAAACCTGAGAGACCATATTTTGGTTTCCTCTCGCACCGCGACATAGAACTAGAGGCTGAGGTTATTCGACTTAATCTGTGCAAAGAGAAGAAATAATCTAATTTTCTGTTGGTTCTAATTGTCTTCTCTCCTCTTCATCACGATTCCTACTGGGACAAAATAGAAATATTCTAAGACACTGCTGTGAGGGACAGCAGGAATACAAAAATGAATAAAGGAGTTTAAACACAGAAAGAAGAAAAAAAAAAGCCTATGGGAAGAACCTTCCCCTAGTTCTCAGGTTTGCGCGTTCCTACTCCAGTATCTTCTTTCTGCTATTTAAAGTGTTATCCCCCAGTCACATTTCAAACTGAGGACAGGTGCTCACATATCCAGTGGCTTAGAGACCATCCCACACTGGCCACTGTCCGTGTCTGCTTGAACTCCAGACTGTCTGGCCAGGCCCGCTCAACCTCTCCAATCCCAACCACCCTCAACTCCTGGTTCTTTCCAAACCAACCCTCTCTGTGCTCTTCCCCAAGAAGACTTGATCCAAGTCATCATCCTTAGGCAATACTTTGCTAACTGTCCTTCCTTCCATCCCTGCCCTATTGTCTATTCTCAGTACACCAACCAGTGTGATTCTTTAAAACATAAGTTAGATCATGGCACTCTGTCAACTCTTGGATGACCCAAGAGCAAAAACCAGAATCCTAGAGGCCCCACACTATTTCATCTGCCATTCACCCCCTAAATTGCCCCTCTTCTTGTCTCCCCTCACTCCTTCTTAGTGCCTTCCCTGAAAATACAGGACTCCTCCTACCTCAGGGCCTTTGCACTTGCAGTTCTCTGTTTGTAAGCTTACCTCTCCCTACCATACATTGCTGCAGGCTCACTTGCCAACCTCTCGGGTCCCTGCTCAATTGGCACCTGTCCAGCGGGGTCCTGCTTGGCCACTCTATTTAAAACTGCAACCCCAAACATTGTTGGACTCTTTACCCCTTTCTCTGCTTTCTTTTCTTTTTTTTTTTTTTTATGGCACTCATTACCATCTGACATTATTGTCAGTCCCTCCCACTGAGTCAAAGCTCTGTGAGGGCAAGACATGTTTTTCTATTTTGTTGGTTCTTTTTTATTTATGGAAAAAGTTCTTGGTTCATTGGAACCTGATCACACAGATGGAGAAAGATGACTACATTTTGGGATCAGAAGGAATTTTTAAAATGGCAATATCCAGGGGCACCTGGGGGGCATAGTCAGTTAAGTATCTAGCTCTGGGTTTTGGCTCAGGTCATGATCTTGGGGTCCTGGGATTGAGCCCTGCATTGGGCTAGTGCTCAGCTCAGAGTCTGCTTGAGATTCTCCCTCACCCTCTTCCCCTCCCTCTCATGTTCTGTCTCACTCTCTAAAACAAATAAATATTTTTTTAAAAAAATGGCAGTGCTTACATTTCTCCTTGCCCTGCTTTCCCACGGAGTAGACAGCTCCACCCCGGGCCATCACTCTCATACCGCCAGGAATGTCACCAGGCAGCCTCGCACCCCATTTATGTGCAGAGGGGGCCCATGGCTATGTGAAAGGGGAACCAAGGGAAGGAACACACGATGCAGAGGAGGCTAGCTCCCCCTGCGCCGTCCTTTCCTGTGGAGTGACACGCAGCTTCTCTGAAATCATGCCTCTGCCACCTGCCAGCAGCCACTGGCCAGAGACTCAGGGGACTGTGGCCACGCCCAGGTTTCCAGGTGGTCATAGAAAGCCTTCTATATGCTCACACTGGGGGTTCTTCATCTCCACTTCATGCTTGACCCACACTGGAGATCAGGGATTATTGTCATCAACATCTTTTAAGTGTGACTCCAGGCTAAGTGCCCCGTGGTTGTGGTCTCCTGACCCTGAGAGGTAGGCATCCTCATGGACCCCCACTTTTCAGGTGAGGAACCGAAGCTTAGGGAAGTCTGGAAACAGTGCCAAGGCACTGGAACCGCTGCTGTCCTGGAATGCTATGCTGTCCCCTCCACATTCCCAGTTCTCCCTCAGCACGGTCTCCTTCAGGTCCCTCAGAACAGCTGGAAGGAAAATCAATAGACATGGAGTCCTAAGCAGCCCCAGGAAGGATTTGCAACACACAATGATCTGAAAGGGGGGGGGCATTTCTAGACCCAGAGCAAATTTGCTCCAAGTAAGGAGATCTTTGACTTCCACAGAATCATAGGATGGAGCCTCGGCTCTGAGAGGAAGGAACTTAAGCCCTTTTAGCAATAGTTTCCTTGCAGGGGAAAAGGGGGACGAGTACCATAGGTACTTTTTAAATAATTTTTAAAGTGCAATTTAAGAAAACACTTTTAAGCTCAGAGACCAGCAGCGTGAAGTAGAACTTTGCAAGGAGACACCCCACCGTCAGCTGGAACTCAGCCAGGTGCAGAGGTGGGGACCTCAAGACCGCTGCGAGGGCTTCTTGCTCTGACCACAGTTCCCATGGCCTCCTGGTCACACCTGCCACTGGAGGTTCAGGAACGGGGGGCAAGCTGACCCTGGGGACATTTAAGGAGATCCCACTAGTCCCAGAGCTTGTCAGCAGGAGTTCTCCGTGGCCGGCTTTGATTTTTGTTCAAAGGACAACTTGGAGGAAACTGCCTCCCCCGGAGCTCAGGGAGCTTTTCCTTCTTCCTGCTCAGTGGGCTTTCCCAGGCCCCAAGTTTGTGAGGCTTGTTGCCCCGTATGCCTAACTAGCAGCCGCCTTCACGTTTTGCTGCAATGACCTATCCATTTATCTCCACTCCCTGCTGGACTTGGAAGTTTCTAGATGGCCCAAACTTCCATATCTTCTATTTTATTTATTTATTTATTTTTAGAGAGGAGGAGGGGTGGGGAGGAACAGAGGAAGAGGGAGAGAGAGAGAGAGAATCTTAAGTAGTCTCCATGCCCAATGTGGAGCCTGATGCAGAGCTCAATCTCCAGAACACAGAGATCACGACTTGAGCCCCAAATCAAGAGTCAGACTTTTAAAACTGAGCCACCAGGTGCTCGACATATCTTCTGAGTCTCTCACACTGTGCCTAGCCCACCATGGTGCCATTAATGGGCCTCTGAGGACAAAACAGAGGGGAACCAAAGTCCACATTGTTTGAGCAAACATGGAGGAGTTTCATGGAACCTGTCCTGGCCTGAGTGCTTAGGACAGAGACAAGGCAGGGAAAAAACAGGCAAGCCATCCTCATGAGACAGGAAGTAGGAAATGTGTGGAGAAATTGGAACGCACTTGTCTTCCCTTTCTTCATCCTGTCCAGAACAGTTCCTACACTGGAGTAGGATCTCCCCTCGTGGGAGATGGGATGAATAAACCTCACGTGCTCGCCAATAGCCTGTGTCACTTCAGTGGATTGCCTCAATTCAGAGTGAATCAAGAAATTTCCCTCAGGCCCATCAGTGAAGGCCACGTTGCCTTCTGTGGTGGCCGCCTTAAGAGATATATTTTTTTTTAACGTAGCTCATGTTGCTGGCCTGTTGGCATCAAGTCTTCAGTGAGTTTGTCTAAGTCAGGAGCGCTCTATCCCCATATGTTTGGGACTAAACTTAAAAATTGGCATCAGTCACAAAGTCATCCTGTGTGGCAGTGACTGAGGACACTGAGGCAAACACGCCAGGCTGTATTAACCAAGGACACACTTTTGCATTCAGTAAAAACACTGTCCTATTTGGAAGGTTTACTCTTTATACATATATATATAGAGAGAGATGGGTTTGATACTTTTCCTAAGGATACAGAATATAATGCAGAAAAAGAAACAGAACTATCTTAAACATTTACCAAAAAAGCAACTTGATCAAGAATAGAAAATACAACTTTTCTTTCAGTGCCTTGAAATGTATTGGATACAGACTTTCAAAAAAAAAAATTAAAAAGTCTCTACCTTCATGTTCTTAAAGTATTACTGATATTGAGTATAAGGTCATTATTCTGCTTAAAATATATATACTACTTATATAACTACACAGTGCTTTCCTATCAAATAATTGGGACCCCGAGTTACCCTGGCTGATTCTGGACATGATGACGGACATCTGTCCCTGACCTTCTTCATTCCACATGCTTACTGGGTGTCAGGCCCGGCAGGACATTTTGAAGAAATGACTGTTGACAAGATGCCTGTCCTTGGATAACTTATAACTAGGTAAGGAAGGCACGTGATATGATGAGCACAGGGTGTTATATGCAACTAATGAATCATTGAACACTGCATCAAAAACTAACGATGTAACTATATGCTGGCTAACTGAATATAATAAAAAAGTAAAAAAATAAACAAGTGTACAGAGCTGAGCCAAATCCGGGGTGGTGTGAGGGAGAGGAAGTGGTTAGAGAAGGTGATGTGAATGGAGGCCCCTGAGAAGGAATAAGCCAGCCAAGGGAAGAGTCAAGAGTAAAGCAAACCAAATGGAAACAGCAGCAGTTTCCAGAGCTGGAGGTGGGGAGGAGGTGTGGGCGGGGCCAAGCCAGCAACAGGACCAGAGCACCCCCGTCTGGCAGAAAGCTGAGAGGTTGCTTGGGCAGAAGTTTGAGTGTCTTCTAGAAGGATGGGAAACCACTGAAAGAGTTTACCAAGGAAGCCACATGACTGACACACAGGTTTTGAAGAGCATTGTCTTTATCTTAGCTGTGGTTACATGAATCTACCACATGATATTGTTATTGGCAGAAACTGGGTAATGGGTACATGGGATCTCCTTGCCCATTATTTTTGGCACCATCCTGTGAATCTATAATTATTTCAAAAGAAAAAAGGAAAAAAAAAGTCATTCTGATTCCAGGATTGTGAACGGATGGAAGGGAGGTTTTGTGACAAATATGGCAGGACACGGTGGTGGGGCTTGGAACGAAGTGGAGAGAGAAAGGAAAAGAAGGATTTAAATTTTAAAATTGAAACAGGAACATTCAGCAGATTAGATGTTAGGGCCCCAGGAATGGGGAAGTGGGGGAAGGGAGAGGATGACTCAGAGGATTTGGCTTCAGCAGCTGGCTGGATGGTGGCCATACTCTTAACTTTTTTCTGGGGTAGCAGGGAGGGAATCCTGGGGAGAAAAGTTCAAAGTGGCTGTCACTACAAAATAACAAACCTAAAGAGGCATCTTGGACACAATGTGTCATTAATAATAGTGGGAATAAAATATTTAAAAGACAGTAGATTTTAGACAGTCCAGGAGTGAAATGAAGTTAGAAACTCTGGATTCTGATCAGGTTTTGCTCTGTATTGTGTGACCCTGGACAAGTCATTTCTTCCCCTCAGAACAGTTTTTCTCACCTGCAAAAAAAAAAAAAAAAAAAAAGACTAAACAGGTTTCTGAAATCCTACCTTAAAAATTCTGAGAGGGGTGTCTGGGTGACTCCTCTATTAAGCATCTGCCTTCCACTCAGGGCATGGTCCCAGAGTCCTGGAATCCAGCCCCGCGTGGGGCTCCCTGCTTCGAGGAGAAGCCTGCTTCTCCCTCTCCCATTCCCCCTGCTTGTGTTCCCTTTCTCATGGTCTCCCTTTCTGTCAAGTAAATAAAATAAAATCTTTAAAAACAATTCCAGGGAACAATATTGAAGTTGGAAGACCCTTTTTACATCCTTACTGACTCCAAGCATGGCAAGTGGCACAGTGGCATGTGTTTTCTCTGGACACCAATTCTCAGAACCTAAGTTGCTTTTAATTTCATATCTATGCCAACCTTGCATTGTAGGAAGAGCTCCCCGTCCCCAGGGCAGGGGTCCTAGTCCACGAAAATCTGCACCGTTGCAATGTCTCCTAGCCCACATATGGGCAGTAGCAAAATACACCGTGCACCCCAGAATGCTCTTCTGCTTTGTTTAATTTAAGCTCTCCATGGTCTGCCAGATTAGCCTTGGGACTCAGAGAAGCCACTGCTGACGGGGCTGAAACCGTATCTAGGTTTCATGGATATGGTAGGCGTCCATTCACTGCGCCTGGCTCACTGCCAGGACGTGTCGCCGCCTCCTGCCCTCTCCGCTGTGTATTACACTATGTTCCCTCTTTCCTGTCCTAAACTGTGAGCAAGGTCATTTCTCCTGAGGCTGTATTTTGAGTCAGATTTGCTTGCGATCCTGCGTTTATCAAGCTGCAGGTGTTGCCTGGTGGCATGACTACCTTTTACAAAGCCCAAGGAACGGGGTCTTGGAAAAGGCCTCCAGAAGTCAGCGAGCATGAGCCACACATGTGTATGAAAGCCAGATAGGAACCCAAACTCTGCTCCAGGACAGAAGAGAGGCATCCACCTTTCCCTTGACTCAGTGGGCATTTATGTGGGGGCCTGCTAGGTGACGCATGTAGGAGGGGACCAGGGAGCAGATGCCACTTCGGGGAGTCTTGCTGAGGCTATGTGGCCCAGACAGTGAGATACCCAGAGAAACTCAATCCTAGGAGCCCTCCCAGCAAGCAAATCAATTTTCAGATCACACACAATTGGATTTTCCAGGTGAGGTCTCTGCATGGCGATGGTATGAGCAAGAGGATATGGAGAGAGTCGAAGTCACCTGCCGGTAGCTGGGAGGGGGCCGAGCGGGCATCTGGCTCGAGGGTCCTATCCTAACCTGACCTAACCTAACCGTCCTAACTGCCAGGCAGCGCTACCACTACCCCACACAGCCTTGTGAGCTGCGGAGGGCAGCCCTACAAGCAGCCACAGACCTCTGACTCCAGCCCTTAGTTTCCTGGGCCTGAGGGTGCATGGACGAATTGCTGAAGGCCTTTGGCATTTCAGTGCTGCTGGGACTTGTGAAAGCCCCGAGCATCTCGGATTGCTCTGAGCTTAGTTGCAGAAACAGCATTCCACTAGCTGGGGCGGGGTTGGGGACAGATGTGTCCCACAAGCCAACTGCTGTGTGTCCCACTTTGTGAGGGCTGTGCCGCTAGCAAACCACCAAGGGCACCAGGCTTGCTTCTGATACCCCGTTTCCAGCCTCCAGTCGGTATAAAGCACTGTGAAGCACTCCCATCCGAGGTTTGGGCTGTGTCGGGAATGGGCCCCCATGACAGCTCAGAAGTCGTGCACAGGCGCACTGCCGCTGCCCACTCCCCACCCTCACCCCCAGCCCTGCGCTACTCGCTGCTCGTTGCCAGTCATCTCCTGCCTCCACAGGACCACGAAGACAGGGAGGTGGGAAAACCTGTCGAGTTTGTCATTTTGCAGCAAGGGGTTCTGGGCATTTTCGGAGGGCCTCCGGAAGAACAAACACATTAAGCACTGTGCAGGGGTACCGCTGTGTGCATAAGCAGGGGCTGGTGACACACTGGCCACTTTTGTCCGGCCATCCTAACTGCCTTCTCTGAGGTTCCCAAGCGGTAGCCTCGCTAGCTAGGAAGCTTCTGTCGCTGGGGAGGGGCCTTTGAGGACACTAAGGCTTCCCCCACAGGACAGCTCTCCTGTGCTCCCAGCCCTGCCAGGTGGTGACAGGCTGTTCAACAATGAATTATCCCCAGATGTCCTCTGACAGAATGCAAGTCTGATCAACATCCTTGTCAAAGGAGACAGCCTACATCAAGAAAGACTAAGGGTCATCAGAGTAGTGCTGCCTTCTGAAAACCAACATTTGTGACACTCAAAAATTGAACATACCCGAGCTATCGGTTCATATACTTCTAAAAGCAACTTGGACATGGCAGTGGTTTGGTTGCTCAGGACAGGTTATAGATCCCTTGAGTCCATTTCACCTGAAACCATGAACCAGGGCGCAGGGGTCCCATGTGCACCCTGGGCCAGGCTTCTCTCCTGGTACAGGAGTCTCTACCAGCTGTCATTGTGTCTTGAGTAAAGCCCGGGGGACCTAGGGACAGCTGGGCCACAACAGTAGGGCTCAGCATCAAGGAATGGATTTGACAGATCACCTCTGAGGACAGAGCAGTAAAAGGACCTCTGAATGTCCAGTGATCAGTCATTATCTTGAAAATGAGGTCTATTCCCTTCCTTCTATATTTCACTTCCTGATGGGGTCCCCGAAAGGCTAGCACCCACTCCAGCCAGTACCCTGATTTTTAAAGCAAGAAAGGAGAGAAAGAGATAATGTGTCAGGAGCAACTTCCTGTGATTGTCTTATGAACTCATTTGAGTTTCTATTTATAACTAGGCCATAAATGCCATCTAAAATGATAAACATGTACACATTCTCCCCAGCTCACACCCATGCATGACTTGTCTTCTAGGCTTTAATATCATCCCACATATCCTATTATTTATATAATTGGTAATTTTATATAAGTCATATTAATTAGGGATATTGCCTGTGTGTTCTTGTCACTTTGCCTTAGGTACTCGTACCACAGGGGCTCACAAATCCTTGTTGAGTGATTGAATAAATGAATTAAAAGGCAAACAGCAAGTCAACCATAAATTGACTCAGATTTTTCCACCACTGGCTGGACATCAAGGCATTGCTTCTCTTTTTGGTCCCTTTTATGGACTGAATTATGTCTTCCCAAAATGCATGTATTGAAGCACTAACTCAAGAGTGGCTGTATTTGGAGATGGGCCTAGAAGGAGGTAATTAATGTGTAATGAGTTCATAAGGATAGGGCCTTGATCTAAAAGGATTGCTGTCTGTAACACCAGAGAGTGGCCTCCCACCCCCTCATCCCCTGCTGCCACGTAAGGGGACAATGAGGTGACAGTCACCTACAAGCCAGGAAGAGGGCCTTCACCAAAACCCAGCCATGCATCTGATCTCAGACCTCCAGCTTCCAGAAGTGTGAGAAATCAACATCTGGTGGGGAAGTCCCTTAATCTGTGGTATTTTGTTACCATGTCTGAGCTAACTAAGTCCCCTCCCCATGTGCCTCCTTGGGGAGGCAGCTTTTCTGTTTTTAGCCACCAGAGTCCTGGCCCTCCTCCCTTGCTGTCAACCTAGAGAGGCCTCGTTCTAAGCAAAACATCTGTCCCATCGCATGACGTAAAGCATGAGTTTGATGTGTTGTTCCTCCTACAGAGCGCCCATATTTTCTTTTCCTAAAACTAAAGCATTCAGAGCAAGGGGGAACCGTCAGTGAAAAGATAAGACACCAGGCTGCCAACGAAGAGTTAAACTCACTCTGGGGTCTAGGAATTAGGACTCGACCTTAAGGATACACATGTGTGGGAGCAAGGGAAATGTAGGGATTCCTGGAAAAGCTGGCCCAGCGACCCCCTGGCCACGGGGATGAGCAGCCCCCCAGAGGGCAGACCCCAGCCCTGGAGCCAGAAGGAGCCCCATTCAAGGCTGTGCTGGTGGGCTGGTGTCCTGTCTGCAGGGACCAGAGAGTGTGGGTTCCCACATCAGGGTGAGCCAGACCTCCCCCGTCCTCCCTGTCCAGCTCCTGCCTGCCCTGTGGCCCTTGGCCCTCGGCAGCCCTGCCTTCCATGCTCTGGCCACCGCTGTGCACTCACGGCCCCTCCCCCTCTGTGTCTGCAAGTCCTTTTGCAGGATCCGCCGCCAACTAGTGGCTTCAACCTGGTTTTCCAATGCAAATTCCAAAAAGGGAGAGACTCTGGTTGATTTTTTTGCTGCCCTTGAGTGAGGCTCTAACCCCAAACTGTCACAAGCTACCAGGGAACCCAGCTGCTTGCCCTTGTGGCAGGAGTGCTCCCCAAACCCAGTTGTCTCAGAGGGGTGGGATCCCTCGGGCTGGGCTGGGACTGGATGGGGGGTAGGGAGGGTGGAATTGGGGCGGGGGTGGTCAGGGAGGGGGTGGTTCTTGGGATGCCAGGCACACAGCTAAGGACACATGGTGGGTGAGCTGTTTCCCAAGGAGGGGGCTGCATACAGTTGGCATGCCGAGAACCAGGCCATTCTGGAGCCAAGGAAGCATCTGGTGTGTCCCTTGAAAAGACATTCTGACAAGAGGGAGCAGCGGACCCTGAAGACAAACCATCTATCTCATAGCTTCACCTTGGGCTTGAGCTACACAGTGTGGGAATTTGCCCAATCCATGCCATCTTCCCTTTACTCTTTACATATTCACTATGTGGATGTGAAATATTTCATATTAAATAAGCAGAATTATTTGCTCTAGTTCTGGAGAAACCTATTTTTAAAAATATCCAAAGTCTGAAGGTCAGTGCACAAAGGAAACATGACCCCGAAATTCCAACAGCCACATCTCCATCCCTCCCCCCCAGCAAAGGCTACGACAAGTCAAACCAGTGAGTGCCATTAAGGGGAAACTTAAACACTCTCTAGGGACACAAACACTTTCCTAGCTTCTATCTTTCTGCCAGCATCACAGACAATAGGGCTGATCTGGCTTGAAACCACTTCAAGTTCTAAAAATGGCTTTTTTGGGAAAAAAATGCTATCATGGAAACCATCTAGGCTGGGCTTCATACATGTCACTCCAAAAAAAGAAAAGAACCACATCACTGTCCTTCTTTTCCTCCCCCTCTCTTCCTCCTCCTCCTCTGAAATGTGAGGAGAAGTCTCTGGCTAGAACAGAGGGAACTAACAGTATTGCCCCCCACATTAATGGATCACACACTAGGGACAGCCAGGGATTTAAAGCGCTGTACGAATATTCTCTTCTGAGCCAGGAATTCCCCATTTGTCTGCTGAGATCAGGTCTGTCATCAGCGTTCATGCCCATTTGAAAGATTTTGAAATGTTATATTTAACAAAAGCAACTTGTCCTTCATCAGTAAAGGCGAAGAGAGTTGGCTTTTCTCCAGCCATTTCAAAAAAATTAAATGGGCCAATAGCCTTGAAAGCACCCAGAAATGAGCTCTTACAGTAACAGCTGTTGAACAAAATTGGAGAGACAAAAGAAGAATTGGAGAGACAAAAGACAAAAGAAGCCAATGGAAAATGGGGAGAATCTACTGTCACATCAACATCCTTTCATTCACTGGGTGCCTTCCCTTAGCTAGAGGTGGAGTGGATGCCAGACATGGCTGCCACTCCCAAGGGACCTCCATACTACCATGGAAAGTAACGGCCAGCTCTTATGAAGCACGTATTCTGTGATAACAACTTACGTACATTGTCCTTGGTCCTTAGAACAATCTTCTAAGGCAGGTGACAAACAATTTACTGAGGAACAGGCCATGCATATAAATGAAATGGTGGTGGGTATTGTGGAGGGCATGTATTGCATGGAGCACTGGGTGTGGTGCATAAACAATAAATTCTGGAACACTGAAAGAAATTAAAAAATAAAAATTTTAAAAAAGGAAATATATGTAAAGTTTCAAACACACAGTAAAACAATAACAACAACAACAACAAAACAAGAAACAAGAGTTTTGAGGAAGGAAGTCAACTAAGGTGCTCTTTTGAGGCTTCCAAAAAGTGTGACAGTAGAAGAGAAAGAGGAAGTCCTTCCAGCGAAGGGAGGGGAGGCTGAGGCCAAGTTTCAGGGGTAGGGTTTGTGCACCTGGATGGGAGGGAGGGGGAGTGGGGGGGAGGCAGAAGGGGGTACTGGGCTGACCAGATCCTACACATTTCTCTGTGTGTTAACTCTGGGCTAGAGGCTATCTCAAATGCATCGCTGTGGACTCAGCCCCCAGAACACTTTCTTGGGCTGAGCTTGCCTCCCTCTCCAAGAAGCCTTCTGCATCAGTTCCATCTTATGACATCTTTCCCTCCCTGCCTGCCTGCAGCACTTACGTTCTGGAGAGCCCAAATCATCATGTTGTGGGTTTTTTTATTATTGTTTTCTCATTTTTGTTTTAACCATTTTCTTAATTTTTATTTAAATTTTAATGAACATACAGTGCAATGTTGGCTTCAAGAGTCAAATTCAGTGATTCATCACTTACATATGATACCCAGTGCTCATCGCAACAGGTTCCCTCGTTAATGCCCACCCCCCAGCTAGCCCATCCCCCACCCACCTCCCTCCATCAACCCTCGGTTTGTTCTCGGTCATCAAGTCTTACGGTTTGCTTCCCTCTCTCCATTTTTTTTCTCTTCTCTTCCCTTATGTTCGTCTGTTTTGTTTCTTAAATTCCACATGAGTGAAATCATATGACATTTGTCTTTCTCTGACTGACCTATTTTACTTAGTATAACACACTCTTGCTCCATCCATGTCATTGCAAATTCCAAGATTTCATTCTTTTTGATGACTAATTAATACTCCATGTAGATATATAAATATGCATAATATATACTTGTACATATAAATATAAAATATACCACATCTTCTTTATCTATTCATTAGTCAATAGACATTTGGGCTCTCTCCATAGTTTGTGATAGTTTGTGATAATGCTGCTATAAACATCTGTTTTTTTGTTTTTGTTTTTGTTTTTGTTTTTTTTTTGTGTGTGTGTGTCCTTTGGATAAATATCTAGTAGTGCAATTGCTAGCTTGTATGGTAGTTCTATTTTTAACTTTTTGAAGAGCCTCCATACCATTCTCCAGAGTGGCCACACCCATTGTCATTCCCAACAACAGTGTAAGCCGGCTCCCCTTTCTCCACATCCTCACCAACACCTGTTGTTCATGTGGTGGTTTTTACAACCCTCCATCCCTCTCCAATCCTTCATGTTGTACACATTTTTAGTACCTCCAACAAGATGGCTGTATCCTGGAAGTCAGCAGTGGCATTTTACACTTTCCATCTCCTTTTCCCTAACTCTGGGTTTGCCCGGGGCTCAACCCTCGATTCTCTGATCTTCAGACTCAATTTTATCTGCCATTTGTTTGCAGTGGACCCCTCAGCCTTTATTCCTAGTTGTTCCCTGCCCCCCAAGTTCTGCTCCTGAATCTCCAGTTGTCAATAAAATAATTCCACAGCCATGTCTTGTCATCATCTCAATATAATAAATCCAAAATACAATAGGCCATATTCATGACAGACCAGCTCCTACAGCCAACTTTCTCATCTTTGTCAAATACATCACAGTGGACCCCATCATAAAATCCTTTTACAAAATTACAAATGATGAATAAAATGTTTATTTGGTTGAATTCCAATACACTAGCTCTTTTTTTTTTAAACTTATTTTTTAATTTAAACTCAATGAGCCGACATAGGTGCTCAATTTCAACCAAGTGTGGCACTAGATCCAAGAGTTCAAATGCCTATAACGTCTCTTTGTGTGGCTGTCTCTTGTCCAACAGCTTCCACTACCTCCAAAATATCTGGGATCCCAGAAGGAAACCCCAAATGTTCAGTACATTTTATTATTGTTAAGTGAAGTTACCAGCCAAAATGATGCCTCCCCCACCCCCAAATTAAGATCTAAAGTTTATAACTTTGCTAGTAGAAGAGCCTTCTCCAGATACTTTACATGCAGTTTTAATGGACGTGGTTATCTGGTTTACCACTCCATCCTGCAAACATACAAGTAGGAGGGAGAAAGGTCCCCACAGAGCTGAGCCACAGAAGGAACTCTCTTAGAGATAGGAGAGGGTTTTAGAGCCATGAAAGAAGCTCAAAAGAATAGCAATACAAAAACCATCTCACACAAGGCAGGAGGACTTTCTTCTTTCTGAGAACAATGCTATTTTGTCATAGAGCATGAGTTATTTTGTATAATAATAGCAAATATTTGCCTAATATTTATATTTTGCAAAATGTTTTCCAACCTATTTTTTCTGCTTCCTTAACCATCTCTTCCACCTTTCCTCCTTCCATCCCTCCCTTCCTTGTTTCCTCTCCTCATACTCCACACTTTAGACTAAAGCCTCTACCTACATCCACCTAGCCTAGGATGAGCAGAATTCAATTCCTGAAGATGCATTACTCATTCACCCAGAGAAGACCATTCTGCAAAAATCCCTTAAAACTAATTACTAAGGCTTCCAACCTCATAAACTCTATTTACTTTACTCCAAACCCTCTTTCAATATTTAAAAACGAACACATGTTTTATGGAACTATAATCAGGGTGTTTATGCTATTTCAAGTTCTGGGTTGGTTTTTTTTTTAAACTTCCATTTTTTTCAAATACAGTATCCATATTAATCAACATTTCCCCATAGCATCTTATTAGCTATTCTCTCACCATAGTTTGCTAAATTGACAAAATACTCTTTAAAATACATTTTCAGCATGCTGCATGGTGAGGGATGCCGTCTGCACTGACCTAATGCAGGCCCCACCAGGGAGGAAACTCTGACATTTCATTTCTCTTCCTGAGTCACTGCCACAAATCTTTGTGCAGTAGCTGTCTCCAGCAAAATGCCAGATTGCACCTTGAGAACAGGGTGGGGGAGAAGCTAATTTCCACTCCTGTCTTTCACCTGTCTCTTTCTGTTAGAAGCTCAGTCGAGGCAATTTCATCTCAGGGAGAAGGAAGTTAGGCTGTCTGTTGGTGCTTTATTTTTATATCCACCCATGTCCTTCTGTGGCAAATGTCATTTCTAAAACCAGATTCAGGGGTCATTGAGCTCCCAAGATGCTGGAACACACTAGTGTTCCTGAGCAGTAAATAGAGGGAATCCCCAAGCTTTCAACATTGCCAGTGGAGACAAACTCCAAGGCCCCAGGCATTTACTGCTCTCCACACTTACTCCATCTGTTCTGCTTGGACACAGAATCCAAAGTCCTTGAGAATAGCCAAGAGCCATCACCTGGAAGTGACCGCTGTAGAGGTATCTGAAGTAATTGACCATCAGAAACCTCTACTGAACACATGGTGTATGCTAGGACCTGGAAATGCAACCACAAATCACCTGGAGTCAAGGAGTTCACTTTCTAAGTGGGGGAGACAAGAACAATTCTATAGAAAGCAAGCTATGAAAGCAATGCTATGCTGGGGGTGTTCACTACATGTGAAGGCAAGTGTCGCATCTACCCCTGACCTTCTCTCATCTTGGTATCTGAGAAGTCGCCGCCTCCCTCTTCCCAGCCAGACAGGTGGCTGGACCTGACTCCACCCCAGCTCCCAGGAAGCAGGAAATCCTGAGTGTTGCTCATCATCTTGGCCTTGGCAATTGGTTGAGGGATAGACACTTATTTGATGCAGTCAGTATGGCAGGAGGAGATTTTCACAGGGAAGGAAAAAATCTTCTTGTGATAGGAACCACATGCGAATGGGTAAACATCATGGAAGCAGAGCAGAGGAAAAGAGAGAGAGATTAGGACCAAGTCATATCACATGAGCCCTGAAGCCAGCCAGACCTCAGGCCTGGCCCACAATTGGACCTTCAGTTACATGAGCCAATAAATTATCCTTTTTGGGTGCCTGGGTGGCTCAGTTAGGTAAACTTCTGCCTTCAGCTCAGGTCATGATCCTGGAATCCTGGGATGGAGCCCTGCATCAGGCTCCCTGCTCAGTGGGGGGCCTGCTTCTTCTCCCTCTGCCCCTCACCCTACTCACGCTTGCTCTCTCTCTCTCAAATAAAATCTTTGAAAAAATATAAAATAAATTATCTTTATGAACTAAGTCTGCTTGATACGAATTTTGTCTGACTTGCAACACAATAATAGAACTTGATTGTTGTTTGGTTGGGAAAACTGGCAGGCAAACAGCTAGCTCTAATCTGATGTGATAGGTGACATCTCCAGAGAAGGAATAGCCAAGCAAAAGGAATGATTCACTGTGACTCAGAGGGAGGTGTTCTTCTACACCGGGGGCAAGGAGGAAGAGTCTCCCAGTACAGTGTTCTCTTGTCAGAAGATTTCATAAGCAACTAGAACTGTTCATATGCCATTTCACACTCAGATAAGAAATCTCCAAGCTAGAGAGGGTGTAGCTTGTGTAAGGTGTCAGAATGACATGACAAAGTTGGAATCAAAATAGACATCTTATTTTTTAAATGATTTCCTTAATTTTCACACAAGTCTTTTAAAATATGTATTTGCAAATTCAAAAAATGGTTTGTCATTTTAAAAATTTTTATTATTCTCTTCATTTGTGAAGCCCTAAGTCAAGCTTTTCTCTGTATTTGGGCTCACCTTTTTTATTAATTCAGAGATTGGGGAGGGAGCTATAGACATTGTGTATAGTGGGAAGCTCAATCTTGGGAACAAATACCCATGTTTCACAAACCCATAAGGCAGCAGGCTGTGCTGTCAGATGTTTATATCTGAAAAAGCAGGATAGGAATTCAAAAGGATCTCAATCCTGGAGTTCAACTTGGAAGAGGCAGGGCACATCAGAACAGAAAGAGTGAACCAAGGGGTGGGGATCCTCTGAAGTGGGGGGGAAGGACAGCAGCTTGGGGGGCTGAGGGGTGGGCATTGGGGGAGGGGAGGAGGAGAGGAGGGGAAGGTTATCAAAAGAAATGATCAATCACCAGTGCCCAGTTAGCATTCATTATATTCCTTTTGAATATAATATTACAAAGAGGAAAAGGAAGAGGAAAGAAATCATAGGAATAGTATTTTCTGCATGACAGTGGACAGGTGAAAATGACAAAGAAAAACAATGGAGAGACTCCATTTTTTTTTAAAGAATGAAAAAAAAAGTCCAAGTTAGGATTTATGAAAATAAAGGAAGGGTAGCTGAATATGACACCCAACTATGTCGCTTTGGCATACTGATTATTTTAAACTAGAGGCACTTGAAAAACAGCAAATGCAAGGAGTGGCTTTCACTCAACTCCTTTATCTGCCTAAAGACAGATTTGGTAGATTCTGAACCGGTAGATACCCTGATGATGCCCTCAGAGTGAGTCCCTATGATCTATACTCTCCTATAAAGAAAATCAAACCCATAACGGTGCTCATAAATTTCATGTAGAAATAGCCACACCTCGAGAGGGACAGTTCCACTGCTCTGTGTCACTTGGGTGCTGCTAGGCGTATATGCAAACACAGAGGGTAGAGCTGACTGGACCTTCCCCACCAACTCCCAGCCTCATCAGGGCCAATGTCACCACCTAAAGATCCTTTCTTTCATATTCCATTTCTTCAGGTGTTGGCTTCTGAGATGAGGAAAATTAAAACTCTGCCCATCTGCCTTTTGGTGGAAACTGGCTACTTAACTTAATATCTTCTCTTTAGTGAGCCACAGAATTGGGAATTGTGTACCTCAAACTTCCAGCAGGTTCTGAATAAGGAATTAAACCCCTTCTGTGCTAAACTGTACAAACGAGCAGATGGAAGGGAGATACAATTACAACTCTTAAAACCGTTTTAAAAATCAATTTTTTTTTCCCTTCTCAGAATACAAAACAAGTACGCCCTGGTGATGACAGGGAAAGGCTTTGGTTTTCTGGAAAAGGTAAAATGCACCTCCATCCTTGGAACTCAGGAGGCAAATAAAATTGTCAAAAATTGTAACATAAGTACAACCCCCAGGAGGAAATGTTACCAAGTCAGAAAACATGTCAGAAGCAGCCTGACCCCTTGTCCCCGTGGATCTGAGAGTTTACTGGTTACTAATGGTTGGTAAAGAAAGGTGGCTGTAATTATGGGAGATAATGCATTTTGTTTTTTGTTTTAGAGCAACTGTCCCCATCTTTTTATTATCAAGTATTACGTTTATTATTTTTCCCAGACAATTTATTAATGTGAGTGATGGTCAAACAGAACTTCTGATCTGCATGACCAACCAGTATTTTATTTTTTATTTTTTTTAACATCTTAATTTAATTTTATTTTTTCAGGGTTCCAAGATTCATTGTTTATGTACCACACCCTGTGCTCCATGCAATCTGTGCCCTCCATAATACCCACCACCAGGCTCACCCCTACCCCTTCCCCTCCAAAACCCTCAGTTTGTTTCTCAGAGTCCATAGTCTCATGCTTCGTCTCCTCCTCTGATTTCCCCCAATTCACTTTTCCCTTCCTTCTCCTAATGTCCTCTGTGTTATTCTTTGCTCCACAAGTAAGTGAAACCATATGAAAATTGACTCCCTCTGCTTGGCTTATTTCACTCAGCATAATCTCCCCCAGTCCTGTCCATGTTGATGCAAAAGTTGGGTATTTATCCTTTCTGATAGCTGTGTAATATTCCATTGTATAATGTTCATCAATAATTAGCCATCAGGGAAGTTCAAATCAAAACCACATTGAGAAATGGTGCTGGGAAAATTGGACAGCTATATGTAGAAGAATGAAACTCGACCATTCTCTTACACCGTACACAAAGATAAACTCAAAATGGATAAAAGACCTCAATGTGAGACAGGAATCCATCAGAATCCTAGAGGAGAACATAGGCAGTAACCTCTTCGATATCAGCCACAGCAACTTCTTTCAAGATATGTCTCCAAAGGCAAAGGAAACAAAAGCGAAAATGAACTTTTGGGACTTCATCAAAATCAAAAGCTTCTGCACGGCCAAGGAAACAGTCAACAAAACAAAGAGGCAACCCATGGAAAGGGAGAAGATATTTGCAAATGACAGCACAGACAAAAGGCTGATATCCAAGATCTATAAAGAACTCCTCAAACTCAACACACACAAAACAGACAATCATATAAAAAAATGGGCAGAAGACATGAACAGACACTTCTCCAATGAAGACATACAAATGGCTATCAGACACATGAAAAAATGTTCATCATCACTAGCCATCAGGGAGATTCAAATTAAAACCACATTGAGATACCACCTTACACCAGTTAGAATGGCCAAAATTAGCAAAACAGGAAACAACGTGTGTTGGAGTGGATGTGGAGAAAGGGGAACCCTCTTACACTGTTGGTGGGAATGCAAGTTGGTGCAGCCACTTTGGAGAACAGTGTGGAGATTCCTCAGGAAATTAAAAATGGAGCTTCCCTATGACCCTGCAATTACACTACTGGGTATTTATCCCAAAGATTCAGATATAGTGAAAAGAAGGGCCATCTGTACCCCAATGTTTATAGGAGCAATGGCCACGGTTGCCCAACTGTGGAAAGAACCAAGATGCCCTTCAACAGACGAATGGATAAGGAAGATGTGGTCCATATACACAATGGAGTATTATGCCTCCATCAGAAAGGATGAATACCCAACTTTTGTAGCAACATGGACGGGACTGGAAGAGATTATGCTGAGTGAAATAAGTCAAGCAGAGAGAGTCAATTATCATATGGTTTCACTTATTTGTGGAGCATAACAAATAGCATGGAGGAGTTAGAGAGGAGAAGGGAGTTGAGGGAAATTGGAAGGGGAGGTGAACCATGAGAGACTATGGACTCTGAAATACAATCTGAGGGTTTTGAAGGGGCAGGGGGTGGGAGGTTAGGGGAGCCAGGTGGTGGGTATTATGGAGGGCATGTATTGCATGGAGCACTGGGTGTGGTGCATAAACAATGAATTCTGTTATGCTGAAAAGAAATGAAAAAAAAAAAAAAAAGAAAAAAAACACCACAGTGAGATCCCACCTTACACGAGTTAGAGTGGCCAAAATTAACAAGACAGGAAACAACAAGTGTTGGAGAGGATGCGGAGAAAGGGGAACCCTCTTACACTGTTGGTGGGAACGCAAGTTGGTGCAGCCACTTTGGAAAACAGTGTGGAGATTCCTCAAAAAATTAAAAATAGGGTGCCTGGGTAGCTCAGTGGGTTGGGCCTCTGCCTTCAGCTCAGGTCATGGTCTCGGGGTCCTGGGACCGAGTACCGCACTGGGCTCTCTGCTCAGCCGGGAGCCTGCTTCCTCCTCTCTCTCTCTGCCTGCCTCTCTACCTACTTGTGATCTCTGTGTGTCAAATAAATAAATAAATAAAATATTTTTTTTAAAAAAGAGTTAACAGTGTCCATTGATCGATTTAAAAAAAAATTAAAAATAGAGATACCCTATGACCCTGCAATTGCATTACTGGATATTTATCCCAAAGATACAGATGTAGTGAAAAGAAGGGCCATCTCTACCCCAATGTTCATAGCAGCAATGGCCACAATCGCCAGATTGTGGAAAGAGCCAAGATGCCCTTCAACAGACGAATGGATAAAAAAGATATGGTCCAACCAGTATTTTAGAATAACCTGAGAGAATTCATGTCCAAAGCCAGGAATCTGGATTTTCGTTCCGAGGTTGTAAACTCATGCTAACTGGCAGGGAACAGACAATCAAGACCCCAGGGCTGTGAACCCAGCAGGGCAAGAATCATGACAAATTGCAGCTGGAAAACACTGTCTGAGTGGCAGGGAGACAGTAGGAAGTGGTCGGGTCTGTTGTCAAGTAGAACAGGATACACCCCCCTCTAAAGAAGGTCGCTGTCGCCAGCCTCCCCGCCCAAATTGCCAGGCAGGAACGGGGACCCAGGGTGGCCATATTGCCCAATTTTTCCAAGGGTAGTAAAAAACCAGATATGTTTTAATGAAATCTCCTGGTTTGAAAATGTTGGTGATTTTTGTAAAACACAGTGGTGCTGCCTTGAGAAGCCACACCTGCAGGCTGGATTTGACTTTGAGCCACCGTTTGATGTAGCTGCTGTGGTCAGGCTCTGTGGCTGTCATGTAGTAGACCCGCACCTTCCGGTCTCTGTCGCTTTCCCAGCAATAAATGCACCGGGGCCCTTCACCTTCAGAACTACCAGAAAGAGCTGGTCCAGGGGCCATTGCTATAAGGCAGGGAACATTTGAGAAAGAGAGACAGCCAGTGAGAGCATGGGCAGAGGGAGAGGGAGAAGCAGGCTCTCCACCAAGCAGGGAGTCCATTGCGGGATTCGATTCTAGGACCCTGCAATCATGATCTGAACCAAAGGCAGACACTTAACCCACTGAGCCACCCAGGCATCAGAAAACTTCCTGTAGAAAGCCAAACAGTAAATGTTTTAGGCTTTGCACGCCACTGGGTCTCCATGACAAATGTTCAGCCCCTCCCCATGCCTGGAAACAGAGATAATCCATAAACTAACGCAGGCCGTCGGATTCCAATACAACATTGTAAAATCAGGCTGCTGGCCTGGGGTCTCCCTGTGTGCTGACCTGTAGGGTGTCTTGCTCTGGGATTGCTCCACACACTTATTTACTCAGTCTGGTTTGTCTAATTTTGGAAAGAGGAATCTATTTTTAATTGTGTAAGCCAAAATTCATTGTGATGGGAATCTTTCAGAAATAGCTTGGCTCTTCATGTGCTGCAGCATTGAAATATATCACACAGGTGGTGCAGGGACAGGGAACGCGGACTCCCCCCCCATCCCTCCACCCCTCCCTACCCCTTATCAGTCCCAGCTCAGAGACCTGCTTCCTCACAGCCCCGCCCCCACCACCCCGCTGTTCCCCAGGGCAAAACAGAGCTTTATGGCCTCTATTGTTTCCAATGAGCTTAGCACCTTGCATCGCTGGGATATGACTGCCAGACACCAATAAAGCAACGTGCTAAATTTAGCATAGGCCTGCCTGTCCGATCAGTAGGAACTGTCACCCTTGGAAATGCAACATTTCCTAACTGCTGAGTCCTGCTGGTTTTCCGAGTCAGAGTGAACCTCAGACTCTCACTTGCAATAAACTTGTTGTGGCCGGCTTTGATCTTTGTCCCCAGAGCTGCTGGAGCCTCTGGTTTGTGCCAGCAGACCCCCTACCCCCACCCCAATGTCCGGGAGCAGCCCCAGGTGCTTCAGCTGTCGCAGCTGCTTGCGGAAGGGAGGGGGTCGGGTTGTGGGGCTGAAGGGGCAATAGAAGAGATGCATGGAGTTCTCCTCTTGTAGGGGTGGAGGGATGACACGAAATCAGGACCACACAGGTAAAGATAATCTCAATAATTGTCTCATAAGGGACGTCAATCAACTGGAGGGTAAGAAGAGAATCGTGGCCAGATCTAGGGGCCATACCAACATCTAAAGCCATCAGCACGCTGCAAATACCCCCACAGGACCCATCGAGCCTGGGACAGCACGTACCACTGTCTTGCTCTCCTTGTCCAACTACTCAGGGCCCTAACCTGGGAACAGCATAGAAAAGGAAGGGCCGCTTGCAAACAACTCATTTTGTAAGTGCCTGTTTCTATACAGCCTCTGGTCCCCCAGTTCAGCCTTCAGAAAGCAAGTCGCTAATTCATAGGGTTCACTGTCAAGGTTGATCGGACATGAACGCGTCTTACTGAGATTCTGAAAAGCTGACGCTAACATGTTGGTGATGGCTGTCACCTTGGCCTCATCAGGGAATAGCCTGGAGTCCCTGCCTCACCCATGGGAAGGCTTCTAAGACCTGGGGAAGTAAACATACGGGTTAGCCTTGCAGCCACAGGGTCCATCTGGGTGAGCTGAGATTGCCCACAGGGAACAGAGGAGTGTGCATGGGCTCTCCAGCCCCTGGAGGTCACAGGATGGCTAGTTTCTAAGAATCCAGGACGGCCACACAGAGCTGCTGGACACCTTAAGCCAAAGACTCTCTGCACGAATCATGTATTCCTTCCAAAGGGTCTGTAGGTGTTAGTGGGCTTCTACCTTATGCCGGGTCACGTGAGAGTAAGGCTTAGGGTGTCACAGGACCAATGCAGGGGAAATCCATCAGCAGCTAAAACAACCACTTCCCTTTCCTTGCCCTCAAGTCTGCTGATGAAAGCAGGCTTTCTGGCTGCACCACAGCTCTGAGTTGGGGAGCCCTGCCCTTCATGGGGTATATTGGGACGAGGCCACTCGTCTTGTAAAACCTTGTCTGACTCTCTCTGGAGTATAATGCAGAAAGCCCTGGCTGACAGGTCAGAAGCTAGGATGTCTGGCAGAAGACCCGGCCCTTCCTACATAACTCAGTGGCCTGGGGATGTCAGTTAACCTCCTAGAATCTTGGTTTCCTACTTATAAGATCATACTGTCAGAAATCATCCGTGAGCTTCATACCATAATAATTCTCCCATTTTCTACTGGTGATTGCCTGTAATGTTATTCCACAGTCTGCAGCTTCATGGCTGGTGCCTGAAAATCAGGGCGTGCTGGAGTCCCCAGAAAACGAAAAGTAACCCTTTAATCCAGCTCCTTTGCTCATGAGTAATTTTCACCAAACGCTCTTTCTGGCAGGACCTGTGAAGGGTTCAGCCTCACTCTGTCCCATAATCACCACCAGTGCGTGGTGGAGAAGTAGGTCACGCTCAAGCTCTCATCTCGGCTGCCGACGGCCTTTCATCTTACTTGAAACCCTCTCCTCAGATTGCCAAACCTCTTGCCCGGTGCGTGTTCATTCTTGTAAATGAGAACTCCCTGCGCCCAGGAAGCCAGCAGCTCTGCTCTTCAGAATTGTCTAAGTTAAGTTCAACTCCTCTTCCCGTGGGACTGTATTGACCCCCTGCCCACACCCCAGGCCAACTCACCAATCACATCACCTCTCCTCTTGGACTGGATCTCCCATGCTGAGCCCTACATGGGTCCTTGACAAGAGCTGCAGGAGGAAACCTCAGTCTAGAAGGCTTTCTTTCAGTAAAAAAACCCCTTTTGTACAAAAGCAAAAGTACTTTTGCTGCTGCCTCTGGCCAGCAGTCATAGGAAGGAACCAACTCTCAGTCGGACCTTCAGCCCCATGCCCCCTATGGCCGCCATCTTGATTGCAAGTTCCCATGAGACCCTAAGCCAGAACCACCCAGCTGAGAACTCTTAGATTTCTGACCCACAGAAACTTTGTGAAATAATAGATGTCGTGTAGAGCCACAGATTTTTAGGATAACTTGTAATATGGCAACTGATAACAGATAAATGAGTCGAAATTTAAGAGGCTTGGAGTCTGAACCCTAGATTGTGGCTCTTGCCTGGTGCCTGGGGATATTACTAGGATACTGATTCCCTTGGCAGAGTATGAACGATTTCCATGAGGGACAAGTCCAGCTACTCAGAACAAATATGGCAGGAATGGTAGAGTTAGCACTCTGTGCCAGTTACTGCTTTCATTCAGAGAGGCCAAATTCTCTCTCGATCATCAACAAACCTAGCAGAGCCCCTGACAAATGCATTTTTGCTCCTAAGTTGCTGGAGGTCTGCTATCCTCCATTAGAAATATCTGGACCAGACATCTGGAATTGATATGAAAACTTGGTCTAACACATTGCTTCCCCATCTCTGCAAGGATCCCAGTAATTTCTTCTTGGACTCCCAGTCTGCTGCCCAGTAAGCAGAAAATTCGGATTTAACAAAAAAAATAAATAAAGTGGATTTAACAACGAAAAAGCACAGTCATATAAAAATGTGCCTTCTTACAATGTGTCAGGGGATCACTCAGAAATTACTCTCTTTAGAATCTCTGTGAGAAAAAGAAAAGAAAAATTGTTTTCTTTCACACAACAGTAACAGTGTGAATTGTGTTGAATTGTGACAGCTAAGGGGTCAAGAAAGACACCAGCAAAAGAGATACTTAGCGTGAGTGAAGACTTTTTTCCAGACGTGGTGTGTGACATTCTCAGTATGACAGCTGAACAAGAACTGTTCCATCACTGTGACCCTGTCCCCGTTGGCCATTGGGCCCAGGCCTCTGCTCCCAGAAGCACAGACCGTGTTGTGTGACTTCTTTGTTGTCACTGTCATCAAGAGAAGCTGGAGAAAAAAAGAAAAAAAAAAAAAAAAAACATTCCCTAAAGCTTGTGTTTTCCAATTGCTTCTAGGAACTGCAAAAACAATGAGAGAGAGAGAGAGAGAGAGAGAAGCTTAATACGCTAGCAACATAAAGTTAACTCTAATTTCAAACCCCTTTAAATCTCTGGCAGGGCCCAGAGGAATGGTGGGGATGACATGGACCATGTGGCTCAGGCATGCTCTGTAGTACACAAATATGTCCTTGCTGGCCCCAAGATGTTCTTTTCTTGTAGCCCCAGCCTTGTTCATAAAGATGATGTCTATCAACAGATCTGCCCTCACACCAAAAGCACGAGTCCACAAAAGCTGAGAAAGGTCAAATCCCATACAACCCTGAAAAGTAAAAGCAAATATTTCAGAAAGCGCCACATCTATGTCCTCTCCAGATCTGGGAAGAAGTCCTGACGTTCCCGGGGTGGAGGAGGCTGTCCAGTCTGAGCTGACTCGTCCTGTGCTCGAGGGTTTCTGATGGCCTTTCTGCCATTTCTGGGGCCTCGGCCAGGATGGTTGGGATGATTGGGACCACTTTTCCGACAGATCGACCCAGACTTGTCCACATGGTGGTGGAAGTGTCCGCATCAAGACAGGGCAGGACCCAGTGGGCAAGGATTTTTTAACCCTCTGCTTCTGTTACATCTGCTATTGACTCATTGGCCAAATAAGTCACATGATTAAACCTACACCCACGGGGGAAGGAACCAATGCTGGGAGGCATTGACAGGGCGGGGCCACTCAGATCTCCCAGGTGGGCTGTCCCTGCAGACATTGCATCTCTCATTTCCATATCTCAGACGGTCCTCAAGGAGCTCCTTCATGAATGAATAAATCTACTGCTACTCTAACATGAATAAATATGACCAATGATTGATTATGTCCAAATAATAATCCTTCATTTATGATTGATAAAATCTTTGGGATCAGAGCAGACATGCTAAACAAACACTTTGAAAGAGTTAAGTAAGCTTGACAGGAAAAGCTGAACCCGGTGGGGCCGGGAGGACGTTTACTGTTGGGAGAGGCAGAGGGAGCACTGCACACGTGGGCATCATCTGGGCACCCCTGAAAGGCAGATTGTATGATTTCTGTACATATAGCATGTGCAGTCCATCAGGGATCTAGTCCCTAGGTCTCTGCTTCACTCTGAGTTTCATGTCATACTTGCCTTTTATTATAGCAACTACCAAAAATCCAGTTTTACAAAAATGTGACATCTCCAATAGAAACAAAGCATGACCTAATGGTGAAACTGTGAGCTACCTTGACCTGGTCATTCACTCAGTGTTGGACGGATACCACTGGCTTCCCTCAAAATTTTAGAATATCCTGTGGTGCCCTGAGTTTTGAGGCACCTCTGGGTGCTTCAGTTGCAGTTTGGGAAACACAGCCCTAGATCTAAGTTTTGCACTTTGGGAAGCAGGATTTCATGTATTCTAACAAGAACTCAAGCTTTAGTATTGTTAAAATGTCCGTATTAACCAAAGGGTTCTAAAGATTCAGTGCAATACCTTTCAAAATCCTGGTGGCATTTTCCACAAAAAGGGAAAAAATAATCCTGAAATTCATAAGGAACCTCAAAAGACTCCAAGAAGCCAGAGCAATTGAGAAAGAACAGAGCTGGAGGCGTCAGACTTCCTGATTTCAGGCTATATTACAAAGCTAGAGTAATATAATTTTGGGGCGCCTGGGTGGCTGAGTCCATTAACTGCCTGCCTTCGGCTCAGGTCATGATCCCAGGGTTCTGGGATGGAGCCACAGGTTGGGCTTCCTGCTCAGCAGGGAGCCTGTTTCTCCCTCTTGTTCTGCCTCTCTCCCCTGCTTGTGCTTTCTCACTCTCCCTCTCTGTCAAATAAATAAATAAAATCTTAAAAAAAAAACAAACTATAGTAATCAAAACAAGTATGGTATTGACATAAAAACAGACCAAAAATCAATGGAACGGAGTCCAGAAATAAAACCATGCATATATGGTTGGTTGATTTTTGACAAAGGAGCTGAAATTATACAATAGGGGGAAGATGATCTCTTCAATAAATAGTGTAGAGAAAACTAGACATTTACATGCAAAAGAAAGAAAATGAACTCTTATACCATACAGCAAGTCAATTCAAAGTGGATTAGAACTTGAATGTAAAATCTGAAACAGTAAAATTACTAGAAGCAAACATAAAGGATCTTGGCAATGGTTTCTTGAATCTGATACCAAAAACAAAGAATAAAAAACAAAAATAGACAAGTTAGACTACCTTAAATTAAAAATTCTGCACAGCAAAGGAAACCATCGACAAAATGGAAAGTCAGTCTATGGAATGAGAGAAAAGATTTGCAAACCACATATCCAATAAGGGTCAATATCCAAAATATTATATACGAAAACTCAGACAACTCAATAGCAAAATAAAATAGCCCAACTGAAAAATTGGCAAAGGACCTTAACAGACATTTTTCTGAAGAAGATATACAAATGGCCAATGGGTATATGGAAAGATATGAAATGAGGAAATGCAAATCAAAATCACAATGAGATATCACTTCATACCTTTTAGCATGTTTATTGTCAAAAAGTTAAGAAATAAATGCTGGTGGGGATGTAGAGAAAAGGGAATCCTTCTACACTGTTGGAAGCAATGCAAACTGGTGCGGCCACTATGGAAAACAGTATGGCGGTTCCTCAAGAAATTAAAAATAGAGCTACCAAAAGATCCATCAATCCCACTTCTGGGTACATATCCAAAGGAAACAAAATCATTATCTCAAAGAGATATCTGTACTCCCGTGTTCATTGCAGGGCTATTCCCAAGCCAAGGTATAAAAACAATTTAAGCGTCTATAGACAGCTGAATGGTTAAAGATAATAGGGTATATATACACAATGTGACATTATTCAATCTGTAAAAAGAAGGAAATCCTGCCATTTGCAACAACATGGATAAACCTAGAGCACAGTATACTAAGTAAAATCAGCCAGACAGAGACAAATACAGCATGGCATCACTTACATGTGGAATCAGGAAAAAAAAAAAAGGTGAAAAAAGTGAAACTCCTAGAAACAGAGAGTAGAAGAGTGGTTGCTAGGGATGGAGGATGGGGGAAGTAAGGAAAGGTTGGTCCAAGGGTGCAAATTTTCAGTAAGAAGATGAATAAAATTGGAGGATCTAACGTGTAACACAGTGGCTAGAATTAAGAACACTGCATTGTGTAATTGAAGTCTGATAAGAAAGTAAACTTAAGTGTTCTTACCAAAAAATTAAATCATTTATTTTATTTATTTTTTTAAGGTTTTTATTTATTTATTTATTTATTTGAAGACAGAGATCACAAGTAGGCAGAGAGGCAGGCAGAGAGAGAGAGGGGGAAGCAGGCTCCCTGCTGAGCACACAGCCCGATGCGGGGCTTGATCCCAACACCCTGAGATCATGACCTGAACCGAAGGCAGAGGCTTTAACCCACTGAGCCTCCCAGGCGCCCACCAAAATTAAATCTTTTAAAAAATTTAAAGATGAATGTGTAAGGTGATGTGTGTGTTAATTTGATGGGGAAAATCCTTTCCCAATGCAGACATGTATCACATTATCACAGTATACATTTTAAATATAGTCTGATTGGATTTGTCAATTATTCTTCGATGAACCTGGAAAGAATAAAATAAGTTATAGAAATAATAAAATTATGATTTTTAGACTCAGTTATCTTCCCAGAAGCTCACCTCTAAATCACTTCCCTGCTTGATTAGGCAACTGTTACATCCCTACACATTTAGAAATGATACCACGGCTCCAGTATATTACCAGACTAAACAGTGACTTTTGCTTTTCCCTGGAAAAGCACCAGAATGTTCTGTGTCCATTTTAAAGGATCAATTTTTAGTTTTTATAAAGAGATGAGTTAATTCTTTGTAAGCTTTAGCTTTCATAAATTTAGACTCGGTGCTGTCAGTCTTTTGGAGAAAATACCAGAGAAGTGTGCTTTACATAAGTCATCATTACATAAGTTTTCCTGAAGCTCAAGATGTAGAATGACCAGGAAAAAAAAGTCTTAGAAAATCGTCTTAAAAGGAAAGAAAACAATGCACCAGAGAAATGCTCTATTCTCATCAGAATGAACAAGGATAAGGATCTGGCTCACTTGCCTCGGGCTAACCTCTGACCCTTCCTGGGCATTCTGGGATGTGAGGGTCCTGGAATGAGGTGGGCCCACTCTGAGAAGGAAGCAAACGGTATCTCTGCTTCCCTTCTAGGTTCATTTAGGGCAGACCTCATAAGGCTCAGAACCCAGAGGCACAGGTAAAGGATAAATGCTCACTTTTTTTTTAATTAGTTTGGATCTTGTAAGAGAAAAAATTATAATTTAAAATAAGAGAAAAAGAGAGACATTTTGAAAAATTGCTGGTTCACACTGGTAGGAATACAAACTAGAAGGCGTAATGCAAATGCCCTCCCCCCACACCGCCCCAATGGCATAGGGTCTCCCATCGAATCCTACAGACTCACTCAGTTCCAAGTCAGATGCTTCTGATGGGGCCGCTTGCCCTTCATTGGCTCCCATCTTGGCAACAAATGCCCAGTGATCAGCAGCATTCCTTCTCTCCCCAGGAAAGTTCTTTCCTTCCTCCCAGTCTCAAATCAGAAAGCTTCAAGGAAATGAAGAACATCTCTTCCCCATAAAATAGTCTTAAGAAAGCGTAATGAACTCCCTTTTCCAAAACACTTGAAGCAACTGGGAGCATTGGATCCCACTGGACCCTTGAGTACTCCAGTATTCTACCTGGCGGGAATGGGTGACTGGAATGGGTGAGCTCATGCCCAGACACCTTCATCTACACAAGAGCACATGCTATGATCTCAACTCTTCCATTTCATAGAAAATGTTTTATAATGTAATCCAAAAAGTACATCTCAAGTCAAGTATTACATTCCAAGGCCTTCTCCTGGAGGGTTCACCCTTTCCTTTAATACCCCAAGCAAAATGGTGCAGAGTGATTGGAAAGTCAGGTACTGGGCAGTGCGACAGTCATATAGGTCCTTCTTATTACTCAACTAAAGGAATACTTTTTGAGTACCTAATATGTGAAAATCTCAATGTGGGTACCTATAAGGGTACATAGAAGTTTTTTTTTTTAATGATCGTCTGGTCACTTAAAGAGCTTTAATAACCCAATGAGTTTTCTTTCAATCTTACACCAAATCTTAAAACGGCAGCACAGCAGGGGCAGGTAGGAACACACGTCCTGTAGAGGCTGGGAGCACAAGGACAGGAACAAAGCGACTGTGGGTAGCCAGGGCTGCATCGAGGCCTGGAAGACAATGCCTGATTCTCTAAAACCTCAGGATGGCCGGCAGTAGGAGTAATCACATGAATCAGTAGGTCCATTATCTGCTGTTTCTGGCAGCTTTCAGGACCATGTCACCTCCCTTCTTCCAGCTGTGAGCTGTTGTCATCCCATTTTGCCCACAGTAGGAATTGGCAAACCCGTGAGCACCTCTGAAAGCTTCGGGGACATGAGATTTAGCTCCTCGGGGTTCAGTTTCTCCATGAAGAAAGATCCCATGCAGCATTCCTATGAGGCCTCAAACAAATCACACTGGATTCCAAACAATTTCAGATGACATCAAGTGAACAATGAAAGTCCATGGAAGAAAGGAAAAAAAAGGAAAAAAAAAGAAGATATCTTACTGTGCTTTCCACAGGGGTGACTGGCAAGATGGGAAGTCTCTGCTGTTGCCAGGCAACCCCTTCCCTCTCCAAGCTTCAGGTTGGGGCCCTGACTGTGGGAATGACTTCCTTTGTGTTCATGTGTGCCTCCCTGGCTCCCAAAATGTCCTCTGGCAGCTGAGATCAGCCCATGTGCGAGACCAGAATCTTTATCCTGATTTGTGCTACCTTAGAAATATTTATTTCTGAGCTTCTTACTTTCTCGGGAACTTAAAGCCCTTCTCTGTATGTCATGGATATTATACAATCTATATGCAGACAGTATATATGAACACATTACACATGCAAATTGAGCCAATTCCTTGGAAGTTCTCTGTTCCTTCCTCACCAGCTGCCAGATTTGGCAGGCCAGCTGACACCCAGCCAGACCACTTTATTCATCACTACACAAAACTAGGGTTTGGCCCCTCTCTTCTTAAGAATCACAGAATACAAAAGCTGGGAAAAGCCAGAGGTGGGGGAGGGGCCTTTCAGTTCTCCCTTGACAACTCTAGCCCAAAAGGGCTAGGGTTGAGGGTTAAATTAAGCATTTGGCCCTGGCTATTGTAAATCTGTCTTCCTTGTGATGGAGTACTTGTGACTTTATTCTTTGGGGAGCACTGAAACAGTGTCTAAAGAACAGCTGGATACATATGAGAAAGAAGGAAGTCTCAGCCTCTGGGGGCTGGGGCGGGGAATGACCATCAAGGTCCAAGGTTTCTATGTGGCAGGACTGTGTGTGCTATGATGTATATTCTACCATCTGATAAGAAACTTATGATGCAATCTAAGTGTCTGCTTGAGATATCAGTCCCCAAGACTTTCTTCTCAGGGTGAGGGTCATGCTTTCCTTTAACATCCAAGAAAAATAGCTCAAACCTATCTCACATTCATTATGAAGCACAGTCTCCTGGGAGTCCCAGATGGATTACATTCCTCTTGGTGTTCTCCCCATACCTCCCTCCTCTACCTTTTCCACTGATTTCTCCAACCTCAAGCAACATCACTTCATGCTATGCTTTCCCTCTTCATTCATTCCCCAAAGCAACATCAGCATAAGATTACTGTGTGTAGAACACACTTTAGTGAAAGTTGGGATAATGGAGGGAGAATTACAGAACAAGTCACATGACATAAAATTGAGCATTAGACATCTCAGTCCTGAATTTCTCCAGCCACCTCTGCAACAGAGATTTTCTCATGGGCATTCCCTCCATTTATGGCTCTTCCCTTTTGACTTTCATAGGGATCCTGTGGACTTCTCCTTCAAGTTCCTACCAATTACCTCCTCTCTTTCAGGCTATGAGACCCTAACCCAAAAATCCTGTTACCTGTAATGCAGAAAAAGTTTAGGTTTTTATCTAAGCCCTGTGCACCTGGTCGACTATCATTTTTTCTTCTGGATTAAAAATATTCTAATCCCATCTAAAAATTAAATTTATATTCTTTACATAATCTAAAAATTAAGCATATATGCTCTTTCCTAGTTCTCTTCATCACTAGAAAAGTCTCCTCAAGAAAAGCATCATGGAATCATTTGCAGGTGAGAAGTCTTTAGACAGTTTTGTTGCCCAAAACATAAATGGCATCTCTCCCATAGAATGGAGATATGTAGCAATCGGTGATGCTGTATTTGTTTTTACTAACTTTAAAACTCCAACTATGTTGTCATAGTACTAATAGAATAACTAAATCTCCCAAGAAAGCAAGTCACTTCACTTCTCTTATGAAATACAAGTTTGAGGAAAGTCTGAAAAATGTGAGAGTATGGAACAGATGATCTCCAAGATTTCTTCTAGTGAATACTCTTCTTCATCTTCTCTTCTCAGCAGACTTGGAGACTGTGGAGGAAGATGGAAATGGATGGACAGGAAGTGAACCAGTGGGTTTTAATGTGCTGTATGTTGGAATGAATCTGAAAGAATCAACTGGAGAGTTTGTTAACTAAAAAAAAAAAAGGTTGCCAAGCCTCACTTTTGGAGATTCTAATTTAGGAAATCAGATCCACTATCTATATTTTGAGAGATAAACTCCACAGGTAATTCTGATGAGCAACAAAGTTTAGAAACTACTGGATTTGTATGACAATTGACAGTAATAATGAAGATTAAAACCAAAATGCAGGTTTAAACAATCCATTGGAATACCAAAGAGGAAGATAATATTACTCTATTTCAATAGATTTTGTAAATGTAGAGGGCACAAGACAGTACAAGCTAGCTTTTCTCAAAGGCTACACTGAAAACCAAGAATCTCTCCAAAGGGTGTATTAATTAAATATTCATTAAAACACAAGTTGCAGCAAACCCAATGGCAGAGCTGCAGTATACCAAAATACAGAATTTTGACTAGCTATCAGGTCTCTTTAATACTTATGAGCAATCTATCCAACTCTTTAGCTGGTGTCCCCAAATTAAAGCATTTTAGGATAATTAAGGACATCTTAGCAAGCAATGTATTCCTCCTGGATTAAAAATAATCCAACTAAAATTTCCCCATTCAAAAAAAAATCCCCAATATATATTCTATTCCTATTTATATCATTATTAGAAAAACCTCTCAATAAAACTATAAAATTTGAAGCATGCATAAAGCATGATGTCTTTCCCTTTACATTAGACATAGCAAATATTCATATTTCTTTAGATCTCAGTTTTCCTGAAGATAATAGAAATGCCCTCACTAATATGGAAAGAAAACATTAGAAAATAAGGAACTAAAAACTGCTTTCGAAAAGACAAGTAAAACTTTTTGTTTCAAAATATTTGTCTAGCTTTTGTATTAGTTGTTATTGCTATATAGTAAATTACACCCAAATTTGGTGACTTAAGACAATACATATTTACAATCTCACAGCTTCTGTGAATCACAATTCTGTAAGTGACTTGGCTAGGTGGTTCTGGCTCAGTGTCTTTCACGAGGTTGCAGTCAAAGTGTTGGCTAGGGCTGCAGTCATCTGAAGGCTCAACTGGGGCTGGAGGATCTGCTTTCAAGTTGGCTCACTCACAAACCTAAGGAATTAGACCTGGTTGTTGGCAGAATGTCCTAACTGCTCTCATTGACCTCTCCATGGGACTGCTTAAGTCTTCACAACATGGCAGCTGGCTTCTTCCAAAATGAGTCATCCAAAAGAAAACAAGACAGAAGCAACCAGGTCATTTATGACCCCACACTGAAAGTCACACTCTCTCATGTCCATAATGTCCAACCGGTTGCACAGGTCAGCCTTAGTCAATGTGGAAGGGGACTCAAAAGTGCGTGACTATCAGGAGGCAAGAATCACAGGGGACAGGGAGGGGTATCTAGAAGACTGGTTACCGCACTGCTTGAAACTAACATAAGACCTCAATAAACACTGTATTTTATTCGATCTAAAATACCACTGATTATATAAGACACATTTTTGTTTTATGTAACAATAAAAAAGAAAAAAATGGCCAATATTGGGAGACTCTCCAAATAGAGCTGGTCTACCAAAGGCTAATGCCTTCAGTGTAGGAGTAAATGAAAATAAATCCGTGACACAAAAAGGAGCAGCAGAAGACTCATAAGTCTCAACTTGCATTGGGTGAAGGTAGGGAAAAAATATTCCCTAGAGAATTTGAACCCAAGCATGTAGTACCCTCACTGAGATAGCTGTAGATAGACCTATCCGCAGATCCCCTGTTAAGAAACTTGATTTCGATCCAGGTTGAATGCAATTGTCAGAGACTTTCTAATTTTAAAGGATGTTAAAATGTAGGCAAATATGCATATTAAAATCAAGAAAGCACAGTAAGGCCTATCGGGGAGATTCAGGTAAAATGTTCAGAAATAGTTTAGAGTCAGCATTCTTTAGGGCAAGATGACAAAAATGGAATCTTATTTTTGAAAGAAGAACAGAACCTTGGTCCATCTGCTGTGTTCTGTTGGCCAATACTGTGTCCTTTCTCACATCAGTTTCTTAGACTTAGCTAATTACAGAAGCAGAATATGAAGAAAAGCAGAAAGTTAAGATGGAAATCAGTGTAGAATCAGTAGAAATAGGATGAAGTTGAATTAGACCCACAGCTGAGACCCAGGCCTTCATAGCTTTGTGAGCTTGAGCAAGTTGTTTTACCTCTCTGGGTCTCTAGTCATATAATCTTTGACAATGATCTACCTTGTAGAGTTGTAAGAATTAAATATTACAAGTATGAAACACCTAGCATGGGGTGTATCATATTTGCTCAACAATGATAAATGTTGTTATGATTACTACTTATCAGTTTCTAAGACTACACACATTTTTTGAGACTTTTTCAAGAGCCTCAACGAATAGGAACTCTAGGATCCAGGGAAGGCTACCTTTCTCCTACTATTCACTCAGTAACAACTGTAAATATTGATGGAGTAGTCCGTCTTAATTGCACATGGGTCCTGGACTCATGAGTTATGCCAGTCCCACCACCTAGGCAGCCCTGCCTCCTTCCCAAGGAGCTGTAAAGAGAATGGAGCTGGTCCTCATGGCTTCCTTCCCCCAACTATCACCAAAAGGAGTCCCACTAAGTCTCCATTCTGGAAAAGTTACTTTCATTGATTTGGAGTGAATGGTTCTTTATTCTACAAACATTTACTAAATATCTTCTAAATTCCAGATTCTAAGTCAGTTTGCAAGGACATAGAGATTTATATACATGGCCAGTGCCCTTGAGAGGCTGACAATTCTGTGGAGGAAAGATCAGGGAGAATGAATCATGACAGCCAAGTGAGAAGTCCCATGAAGGAGATGTAGGTGGAGGTTGTGGGAACAACTAGGACACATCAACTCTGTCTGGTGAGACCGGGGAAGGCTGGAAAGAGGAGGTGATGCTTGGCAAATCTTAAAGATGAACCATATTTTGCCAGATAGATACTATTGAGATCTTAGGGGTTCAACAACATATAACACTCATTTATTACTTCCCTTCTCAAGTATGGAATCGCTTGGGAAATAAGAAATCATAGATTGACCAATGGAGATAAAAATCTCAGCTTTATTACTGAGAAAGCCAACTGGAAAACATGGCTCTAGACCTATGGTTAAAGTAACTTTATGGTGGGGAAAAACCTGAAAAGAGACCTCAGCCCCATGACCAAGGTCAGGATCAACAGTCATAAATCATGTTGATAGCAAGTACCCTTCATATGATAGGATAAGAACACTTTATCTCCATTGCCTTCCTCCCCAAACCCATAACCCAGTCTAATTATGAGAAAAAATTCAGACAAACTCCAGTTGAGGGACTTTCTACAAAATACCTAACCAGTTCTCCTCAAAACTGTCAAGATCATCAAAGCAAGGAAAATCTGAGAAACTGCCACAGCCAAGAGGAACCCAAGGAGAAAGATAAAAAACAAAAAACAAAACAAAACCCCCCAAACTGCAATGTGGTATCCTAGGTGGGATTGGGAAATAGGAAGGGGACATTAGGTAAATGCTAAGGAAATCTAAGTGAACTATGGACTTTAGTTAATAAAAATGTATCAATTCTGGCTCCTTAGTTTTAACCAATCTACCATACCAATGTAAGATGCTAATAAAAGGGGAAAGGGTGCAGAATATTTGGACCTCTCTGTAATGTCTTCTCAAATTCTCTTTAAATTTAACACTATTCTAAAAAATAAAGTATCAAAAAGGAAAAAAAAGGGGGGGAGTGGGTTGCCAGTACACCCCAGCCCTCCATCCAAGTGTAGACAGTGGGGTGGATGTTGGGGAAATGCAGAGCAGGCCCCCTGACACAACACTGCTGCCCAGGACAATGAGGAGAGGACACTGAGTCTCCCAGACCTGAAGACATTTAACAGGGTGGCCCCACCCAGCCGTGGCCCACTGGCTATGACCCCCATTCAGATACGAAGGCAGCCTCCATGCAGGGTCAGAGAAAGGTTGCAAGAGGCCAGACATGTTTCCAGAGAGGTCTTTGGTAAAGCAGTCAGAACACAGGTGCAGGAGCTCAGTCCCTGAACTCAAAGCTTGGGTTTGCCACTTTTGACCTGCGTGACCTTGACAGGTTGCTTACCTTCTCTGAGTCTCAGTTTTGTGATCTGTAGGATAGAGATGGTAGGACTGACAGATTAAATGAGATACTACAAGCAAAGTTGCTGGAACTGTCCCTGATACCCAGTAAGTGTTCAATGGGTATAAGCTGTTATTTATTATTCTCGTGGAAACATAAAGCCAGGGAAAATGTGCCCTCCCTGACCTAGCAGTCATCATGGAATAGGACACTGGGGGCCCAGGAAGCAGCACCTACATGGGCAGGGAAGTGAAAGGGAATGGGTCACATCATTGGTGTGGCTGCAGCCCAGGGTACACATGGGAATTCGGGCAAGATCAGTCTGGAGCACAGCTGGGCTCAGCCACAAAAGCCAGCAAATGTTGGGATTCTGAACTTTTCTAGGGATGGACAGGAACTTTTAAAGCTCTGGTAGGCAGCCTTTTTCTGTAAAGGGCCAAGGAGCAAATACTTCAGGTTTTGTGGGACAAGAGGCAAAATCAAGGATATCATGTATCCTTGTTATATAACTATAAATAAAAATATGTGTATATACATATAGATAGCTATGCATATTATATCTACATCTATTATAGTTATATAAAAGAGAAAATTATCCATTAACAAAAAGTGGATTTTGGGGCGCCTGGGTGGCTCAGTGGGTTGGGCCACTGCCTTTGGCTCAGGTCGTGATCTCGGGGTCCTGGGATCGAGTCCCGCATCGAGCTCTCTGCTCTGCGGGGAGCCTGCTTCTTCCTCTCTCTCTGCCTGCCTCTCTGCCTACTTGTCATCTCTGTCTGTCAGATAAATAAATAAAATCTTTAAAAAAAAAAGTGGATTTCAAGAAAAATGGCAAGAACAGTTATTTTGGAACACCAAATCGGTATTTGAAAACAACCATTTGGTTGAGTCCAGTGCAGCTGTAAAGCCAAATTCCGTGCCCCCCCCAACCACCAAACCCCCCCCCCCAGGAGCACAGATTTAAAAATTAAAAGAGCCAAGGTAAATCGTGGGATTCTTTGGTTTACAGTTGTCGGTAAAATCAACCCTAGCAACTACTCACTTGGAGCCTAGAGATTCAGATTTACTCCCCCTCCTCTCCTTAGCTCTGTACTCTGAAGCCTTTGGAATAGTTGGTCATAAAAAATAAATTGGGATATCCTAGAATGGCAGAAGGGTGACACCCCAAATGCCGTTGAGATATAACAGCATCACCCCAATTTATAAAGCGCCAAGGAGCAAAGCCTTGCGGGGGCTCTGGGCAACTGCTGAGTGTCAGAGCAGAAAGCCGCGGAGACAACACGTGCACAAATGGGTGAGGCCACATTCCGATAAAACTTTATTTGTGGGTATTGAAATTTCCATTTGAAAAATGGAAAAACGATGCTCAGCTTTAGGACCCTACACACACAGACATCAGGTCGGATTCTGCTCACTGGCCAGAACACCCACTCCTGGTTTTTAAAAAGTATTTTTATTCATCTTACTTTATTATTACTTTATTGAAATAAAGTTGACACACATTGTTACATTAGCTTTGGGTGTACAAGGGAGTGATGCATTAGGCTGTGCTCACCGCAAGTATACTCACCACCTGTCACCATGCAATTCTGTGTCCTGGGTTCCCCTTTCATCCCTGCAATGCCTGCTTCTCTTTTAAAGGATGGTCCTTAAATAAACATTGAATCTTATCAACTCATTAGCGAACAACGTACCTAAAGGGTCTTCTCTCCATGTTCTAGGGCTGAGGGGCTCTCTGTCTCCAGGGTTCAGGAAACCCCTCCAAGTGACTCATTCACTGTCTGGTACCGTTTGTGGCATCCCGCCCCTCCTTCCATAGCAGGTGCTGTCTCAGAAGGAGCAGAGGGAAATTCAGAAAAATTCTTATCACTCCAAATGAAGGGGATCCCAGGCTGCCACCACCATTAAGAAAGAGCTTCTTTTAGCCTTGTGACTATTGCCAAAATGGAATAAGCTCTATTCTGTTGCTGTAACTCACTGCTATAGCATCCCCCTGCTGTGCAAGGTGTGATGGTAGACGGATGTTCTCGGCTCCCAACCTCTAGGAAGGGACTTAGCATGTTCTTGGGGAGAGTGACATGTAGGGCACTAAGGATATAATACGCTACAGAAGCAACAGACCCACAGTTGCATGGATTTTGATCTGTAATTGGGTTGGTTTGTATATTGAAATGTGTTTTGAAATAAGTCACAATAACCATGGGTGCAGCACTCACAGGTTGGTGCAGAATGAGGCGTTGGTGCTGGGTGAAAAGGGGAGAGGACAGAAAAGGAGAAGAGGGACTGGAGTGCCCTCCCCTCAGCCAGCACTGGCTGGGAGTGAGGGTTCGTCTCCCTTGACAGAGAAGCCAAGTCCACAAAGGCCAGTGGGTCTTCCAAGTTCACACAGCTGGCAGCTGCACCCACTGTTCCTGGATGGGAAGGACAGGTGGGCTGGACTTCTATGATCAAACTGGCTGAATCCACGGGGTTGACATCAGTTTACACTGACAATCTCCAGTTCCTCCTCTTATGGAAGTGGGCACTCAGTTGAGTGTCTGGTAGAGTCTTATGGATATTTTTTCCAGGTTGCTAAGAGCTCCCTCTTCACTCTCAACAGCATGTGGCTGAGCATTAATGAAATGGTCATCTTACTATTTAATGAAGGTAAAGAACTTAAGGTTCTGGACATGCCTGCAAGTGCCTGCCAGGCCTCCTGGACAAGTAAGAGGGAAGGTGTCCCCAGACCCAGCTGGAAGACTGCAGGCCCCCTGAGATGGCCCGAAGCTTGTGTCCAATCATGCTTGTTTTCTTCATCCAGCTCTTTCCCAAAGTATTGATTAAGTTCAAAATCTTTTTTTTTTTTTTTTTTTGTAAACACTGTGCAGCCATGTTCTTCATGCACACAAAGCTCATGGCTTGTTTTCCGAGAAACCAGTTCTGGAGCAAGACCAGACCAGGTGCAGACAACACTGTTCAGCACATCTGCCCCACCCTTCCCCACAGAACAGCCCAGACCCTTCCAACAGTCCTGGGGAGCAGCGACAGCAAAGCTCGAAAACCCTTTCCCCCTTGAAGTTCTGGCTTGACATTGGGTGCTCTTGGAGAAAGGAAAAGGTTAGAAATGTTTGGTGTTGAGAACACTTGGTGTTGAACAACAAATACCCAAGTCTGGACAGAAGAGAATTAAAGGTAAACATCAAGTGGTCCCTAGAAATACAGTGGGACTCTGAGCATCCTGGCACTCAACAAAGGGAAGAGAAACAGTGGGTGACAACAAAGGGAGGAGAGACAGTGGGTGACAACAAAAGGAAGAGAGACAATGGGTGACAATAAGGGGAGGAGAGACAGTGGGTGACACTGCTCTGAGCAGGTTTCCAGAAGCATGAACTGAGGACTTCCCGGGGGTGTGATGACTACAGATTCTTGATCTGTGTCCAGGAATCTGAGAACAAGGTCAGAAGCTACATCTATAAAGACTCCAGTATCTTCTAATCTAAAACACATACTTGAAAGAAATTGATTTTGAAACGTGTTTCAATACACTCTGACCATTCTTTTTATGCCTTTTCTACACCACCATGTGGTTGCTTAATGGGCCTTTTTCCCAAGATCCCTGAAGACACATTTTGATTAATGATGGAAAGAATCAATCAATCAACCAATCAATCCATCACAGAGGGGCAAAGGGAAGTGAGGAAGGGAGTATCAATCATGTGAACATCCAGCTGTCTACAGTGAACTGCCCCTCCCCCTCAGATAACACAGCTGACTGGGCTCATGGGATTCAGAATATTTCCCCCTGGTATTGTCCTGGTGGGTTGCAGGTCTCATCTCCCCGTGGCCTCACCTTCTGCTTGTCCTATTTGCTGCAGGGCTCCATCAAATATCTTTTTCTCTCCATGCCACGATGCAGAAAAGATGGAAAGTGCTAAAATTATTTCACCACACACAGTTGTTAACCTTCCAAGATTCTGCACCTAATTCTAAGGGGTGCAGGACTCCCCACGGACGAGGAAGTCTCCCACAACAGTTGTGTGTTATGCTATTTAACTCACGTCTACACTATCTACCCAGAGATAGCATCTGATCCCACAGGTTAAGGACTCGGTTCACAACACTTCCCCCGCAGCATCCCCCAACTCCAAATGCCAAGTGCAAGCCCAGGTAGTCACCCATGTTTCTAACTGCCCAGCTATGGATTGGAGCTTCCAACGACCCACCTCCTTGGATTCTCTGATTTTCTAGAGTGGCCCACAAAACTCAGAGAAACATTTTACTTAGTAGAAGAATAGTTTGTTATAAAAGAATGTAACTCAGGAACAGCCAGATGGAAGAGAGGCATAGGGCAAGGTAAGGGAAAAAGGGCAGATCTTTCATGCCTTCTCTGGGGCACCACTCTCCTGGCGCCTTCCTGTGTTCACCAGTCTGGAAGCTCTTCAAACCCCATTCTTTGGGTTTCTATAGAAGCTTCATTACATACAGATGATCGATTAAATTATTGGCCATTGATGATTGACTCAACCTTGAGCCCCTCTCCCATGCCCAAGGTTAGGAGGTGAGACTGAAAGTTCTGACCTGATCCCACAGCTGGTTCCTCTGGCCACCAGCCCCCATCCTTGTGGCTACCTGGGAGAGGGGTGAGGAATGTTTTCCAAAAGAGATGTCATCTATAAAACAAGCGATGCCTTTATTGCTCTCATCACTTAGGGACTTTCAAGGGTCTTAGGAGCTCTGTGCCAGAAACAGGGATGAAGACCAAATATATAATTTTTATTATAAGCCACAGCACCACATCCTCTCTTTCACAGGTTGATTTTGGGTGGAAAGTGCTTTCCGTTTGCTTGTTACTGAGTGGGGCAGGGAAGCAATGTTGTCTTATCCGTGTGTTCTTTGTCAAAGTCCAACCATCAACACAAGACTGGTTTATCACCAGAACAGATGGAAGGTTGTATGTCTGCCCATAGCTTCTCTTCAGAAGAGGCTGAAGCTCACACACGAATTCGACCTGAAAACCTTTCATCTTATGCCTCCCTCTTCTCCCCCTGCTTTCCTTCTGAGTTCACTTCTCCTGCCACGTTTGCTGGAGGCTTGTGAGGTGTCGGCAATAAAAAGGAAAAGCGCGGAGTGGGGGTCGGGGGAGTATCTGAGTGGAGAGGAGAACAGGAAGTGCTGAGATGCTGCTCACCAGCCCTGCCCAGCCCAGCTGGTGCCCGTCTGCCTGGCAGTCTCACCGGCAGGTCTGAGAAGCCAATGCATTTCAGACCTTTTATGTCTCTGCAAACTGTACGGCCCAAGGAGAGAAAATGAATATGGCTTTACCTCTGAGAGAATCCATTTAGGACCGATTTGCCCTTTCAAGTCCTGCAAGTGTGACGCTAGAAGATGTGGGAGGCTCTATTTAACCTCCACCCCAAACCCAAACTCAGCCGTGGTCAGGGTGAGCAATCAGCCCGCACTGGCCTTCCCTCTCACCCACAACGGGGTCAAGCAAGGCCAGACCGGCTGGGAGCCCTCTGAAGCAAAGCCGCAGTCACTGCTTTTTCCAGAGCAAGGCTGCAGCAGGCTAGCGGACTTGCCCCGGCCTGCTGTTTTCCCCTGGGGGAAGAGAAAGGAAACCATATGCTAACTTTTTGTGAGCTTCTGTAACAGAGTCTGAACGGATGTTAAGGGAGTCATGGAAATGCTCCCTGTTTAGCACGATCTTTGTCCACATGCTCTGGGGAGAACGAAAAGCCCTTATTCATTCAAGGCTCTTCCTCCCACCGGCCAGACACCAGTCAGCCGCTTGACGATTCTACCAAGAGGCTTCTTTGTTGACTGGAGAAGACTGTGAGCCTTTCTTCATACCTTCCAGAGAGTGATGGCCAAATGCTATCTATCAGCATGGGCAAAAGCCTAAACATACGGGCTGTAACTATACCAGTTTTTTTTTTTTTTTTTCAGTTAGCTGTAAAAAATGAATTTGCTCGGGGTGATGACTACTACAATGGTAAGGGGTGACGTATGCCTCGTAATGTCTCTAGAAAGATCTGCATTCACATAACGACCTCACTCCGCTATATGTACCTGTGTCTTGTTGGGTTGTTTTTAAAATCCCAGGACTCTGAGGGAAAGAATGCCCAAATGTTACTGTGTTTTCTCTTACTTCCTGTTAGACACATTTTCCAAAGTTCTGCGAAAAGCCATCTAATACTTTTATCATCAGAAAGAAGGAGCCATGTTCTTTGGCACTGGGACGGCTCTATGCTGTGTTATGCAAATGAGGTCCCTTCGTGGCAGGTGCTCTGTTCAGTGGCATGGAGGTGTCACCTCTGTGAATCCTGCAGGTTGAATCCAGCGTCAAGAAGTCTGCCACCACGTGGGCGGAACTGCCCTCCCTCAGGAATATGGCTAAACCCAGAACCAACCCAGCCCTGGAGTTAGGTAGGGAAGCAGAGGCTCATGAGGTATGACTCAGCCACACTTACAAATCCCATTGTAAGCAGGCTTCCAGAAACCGTCTTGAAAGTTCAAGAACCTCTTCTCCAAAGAAGACATCCCAATGGCCAGCAGACACGTGAAAAAATGCTCCACGTCACTCGGGATCAGGGAAATACAAATCAAAACCACAGCGAGATACCGCCTCACATCGATCAGAGGGCTAAAATGAATAAGCTGGGAAACAGCAGATGTTGACGAGGATGTAGAGAAAGGGGAGCCCCTTATACTGTTGGTGGGAATGCAAGCTGGTGCAGCCACTCTGGAAAACAGTATGGTGGGTCCTCAAAAAGTTGAAAATAGAGCTACCTTACGACCCAGCAATTGCACTACTGGGGATTTACCCCCAAAATACAAATGTAGTGATCTGAAGGGGCACGTGCACCCCAATGTTTATAGCAGCAATGTCCACAATATCCAAACCATGGAAAGAACCTAGATGTCCATCAAGAGATGACTGGATAAAGAAGATGTGGTGTGTGTGCACACACATACACACTGGAAAATTACTCAGCTGTCAAAAAGAATGACTTCTTGCCATTTGCAATGACGTGGATGGAACTAGAGAGTATTATACTAAGCGAAATACATCAGTCAGAGAAAGACAAATACCCTGTGATTTCACTCATGTGTGGAATTTAAGAAACAACAAATGAATATAGGGGAAGGGAAGGAAAAATAACATAAGATAACCATAAGAGACTCTTAATTATAGGAAACAAATTGAGGGTTACTGGAGGAGAGGTCGGGGGGGATGGGGTAACTGGGTGATGGGCACTATGGAGGGCGTTGAATATAGTGACCACTGTGTGTTATATGCAGCTGATGGATCACTAAATTCTACCCTTGACACTAATAGTACATTTTATGTTCACTAAATTGAATTTAAATTAAATTTTTTTTTAAAGTTTGAGAGCTCTCAGCTTTAATGAGAGCTATCATCAACCATCCAGTCTTGGCGAGGGGTCTGGGAACAAGATTTGAAGAGAAAGAAAGGAAGATGAATGGGCTGCCTTTGTCCCAGCTGATTTGGTCTCTGGCTCATAATAGTGGCCATTGTCAGAAATCATCGTGAGACTTGCCTCACATTGGTTTAGCAAGTCATTTCTCCAAAATGTAGTTGCCTTGAGCACAAATTGGGTACAGGGGACAGAGTAAGTGTTTGGATTTTCTAGGTAGATCTATATGGGCTTCAGTTAGGAAGCTCATGAGAATATTCCCTCTCTCCATCTCCCAACATTAAGCTTTAATAGCATATACTGGACAAAGGCATATTCAGATACTTAGTGAAGTAGAAATGCTCACTTGGTAGCTCCTTTCTCCAACATTTTTCTAAGGACTTTCATATATTATAGTCCTTTTGAACAGATTATAAGCAGAATTTCCCAGACCCTTTGCAACTAGGGTTTCTGGAGGGATTGGAATTTACCACTCAAATGCACTCATGCAGCCTTGAAGAAGGACCTGAGTTAAGTTGGGGGGGCGGTGGGGAGAAGCAGGACTTATAGGCATTGTTTAGTTTTGCAGCTAACAGGTTGGATGGTAGCTTTTGATCCTAGGATCAAAGCTGGGCCAGTGTGTTTCTGGAACCAGTATTTGGAATACCTACTTCCTGATCCTTGGAGTATGTCTAAGGGATAGGACCTGGAGCCTTGTATTTGCTACAGTGGCTTTGCTGATCCCCTAGATTCCTCAAATTCCCTTAGTGGCTCTATCCTGCACTCCTGTTCTCCTGAGAGTCATTTATGGGGGCCCAGCCTATAATCCCACTCCTTCAGCCCTTCTGACAATTTTGTAAGCAGCTAATGCTCTGTATTGAATCCCTTTCTACTTAAAATAGCTATTGTGGACCCTGTTACCTGCAATGGAACCCCAGCTCTCAGTACTGATATGCCGAATGCCCATCATATACCAAGCTCTGTGCCACCCAGAGACTACAGACATGAATTAATCTGTATTGAGCACCTCTTCCATGCCACACATCACTCTGATATCTCTGTCCTTCAAGACCTTATTGGTGATAACTACATTTGGATATGTGTAAAAATAATGACAGATGGTACATTATGATGTAACCAGTTGGTGTTATAACAGGAGATCTAAATACAGTTAAGGAGGAGCAGAAAAGACAGAGAAAGAGTTGGTTTCAGAAGTGGGGTTGCACACCCCCATCCGTGTAGGACTACTACCAGCTGCTGCTAGACCTGCTACGTTCTCTGCTTGTGTACCTGCTGGGGTTTGCTCCCTTCCACTCCAGCCAGCTTGGTCTTCTCATGATTTCCCACTTCTCTGTCTTTGCTCATTTTAATCCCCAACACTTTGAGTGTGCCTCCCTGTCCACCAAGATTGGCTTTCTCATTCATCTCTACTTTATCTGTGTTCCTATATTACTGGGGGCCACACTTAGAGTTTTGGGCTCAGTCTCTGTCATGTGGGGCCTGGATAGTTTGTCACTGTCACAAATCTGCTTATTCAGCTCTCCCGGACCTTGGAAACAAGGGACTATTCATTAAGCATGTGACAGTCACTGCACAAGCGGGTGGACACACTTGATTTGCGAGTAGCCACCATATCACGATTCACCTGCTTATGCACAGGCCCTCGCCCTTGCTGTCCTGAAATGAGATCAACAGCAATTGGAGTTCAAGGAAGATGGGGGGACCAGTTTAAAATTGAAGAGAGGACAAGAAAGGCAGGAAGAAAGGGAGTCATGCACAAGAAAGGAGATGAAAAAGGGAAAGGGAAAAAATACTTTGAGCCTGGCTGGCTCAGTTTGAAGAACATGTGATTCTTGATCTCAGGGTTGTGAATTTGAACCCTGAAATGGGTGTTGAGCTTACTTTAAAAAATAAATAAGTACACTTAAAAATTTAAAAAAAAATGTTTGCTCTTAGTCTAGACAATACTTTTCTGTCTTCATTTGGTGGCATTTCCATCCTAGATGGTACGAGTCTGACTTTCTAAGTGCCTAGTCAGAATATGTGAGTCATGCTGGATCCTAATGATGCCCGCAGGAATGTAAAAACAGAGTCCAAGTTCCCAAGAAGCACCCCCAAATTAAACCCCCCCAGCCTGCTATTTGTAACTCCCATTAGCTAAGGCTGTGCAAGCCACTGGCATTTTCTAAGCATCGGTTATCATTCTATTATCCCAGTACCAAGAACAAAACCCTATCCATCCTTTTCTGTCCACCATACTGCTAGGAAAATCAATCTGTCTCTCTTCCGCCAGTAAGCTCAGAAAAATAGAATACTTCCCCTGGGAGCAAACTGGGGTTTGGAAGGTCTTACAATATTTATGTCATCTACTCATCCTCCACATAGTCCCACACTCAGTAGTCCATGTGGCCAGCGAAATGTCTTGTCGACAGCTAACCTGCATATAGCATGAGTGTGGGTAAATACCGGCCAGCACCCGGAGATACATGGGTCTTCAATGGGTCCAAGGTTTTTTAACTTGGAACTCATAGGCCCTTGCTTTTAACACAGAGACGATTGCTTGTGCTGTTTTATAATTCTTCCCCAGGGATTCTTTCTAGACTTCACTTACTCATCTAGACACTCCCAAGAGTGAGATGTTGATATGTGGTATGACAGAGTGTGCATTCAGGGTTATCCAAAGACACAGAACCCACAGGCAATGAAAGGGGTGTGTGTGTGTGTGTAAAGGTATTTATTATAAGTAATTGGCTCACATGATTATGATTGTGGATGAGTCTAAGATCCGTAGATTGGGTCAACAAGCTAGAGACCACCGAGAGCTGATAGTTTCATTCCAGTCCAAGTCTGAAAGCCCAAGAACAGGACAGCCTATGGTGTAATTCCTGCCCAAAGTCCAGCAGGCTAGAGATCCAGGAAGAGCCATAGTTCCAGTTCTCATCCAAAGGCAGAAAAAGACCCAAGGTCTCCGTTCAAGGCAGTCAGGTGGGAGGAATTTTTTCTTACTTGGGGAGAGTCAGACTTTTTTTTTTTAAGATTTTATTTATTTGACAGAGATCACAAGTAGGCAGAGAGGCAGTCAGAGAGAGAGAGGAGAAAGCAGTTTCCAGCCAAGCAGAGAGCCCGACGCGGGGCTTGATCCCAGGACCCTGAGATCATGACCTGAGCTGAAGGCAGAGGTTTTAACCCACAGAGCCACCCAGGCGCCCCGAGAGTCAGCCTTTTTTTATCCTGTTCTGGCCTTTAATTGAGTAGGTGAGGCCTACCCACCCTAGGGAGGGCAATCTGCTTTACTTAGTCTACCAGTTTAAATGTTAGCCCCCTTTAAAAACACGTTTGCAGAAACACCCAGAACGATGTTTGACCTAATGTCTGAGCACCCCTTGGCCCATCATGTTGACACATAAATTAGCCATCACAGGGTGCCATGAGGACAGACAGCTAGAAACCCAATCACGGGCTTCCATGATTCCCCCCAAGACCCCACTCAGGGTCTTTTCTCTCTCTGTCCCATAGTCCCCATCACAGCCCTCGTCAGAGCATAAAGCTGTTGGTTTGCGTGTCTCTCCCACTACAAGACCCTCAGCATTCCCACAGTGCTGCTAAGACCTTGCCATGAAATAACACTAACTAGGTCAACGTCCTGGCTTTCCTACATTTCTTTCTTTTTTATTTTTCCTAAAGATTTTATTTATTTAATTGACAGAGAAAGAGCACAAGCAGGGGGAGCAACAGACAGAGGGAGAGGGAGACACAGACTCCCCGCTGAGCAAGGAGCCCCATGCGGAATCCGATCCCAGGACCCTGGGAACATGATCTGTTGGCTCTCCTACTTTTAGCTGGATATGTGGGCAAGTTTTCTAACAACACTGAGGTTCAGTTTTATTTGTGAAAAGGGATCATAACAGTTCCTACCAGCCTTACAGGAATGCTGTGAGGATTAAATGACATAGTAAATGGGAAGTGCTTAGTGCTGTCTGGTACACAGTAGGTCCTCAGAAAATAGTGGCCATTACGGTCACTCACTGGGGAGCTCCCAGCATGTGACCAGCCCCATCCAGTCAGATCTTCTATTCACAGAAAGACTGACATCTATCAGGGAACTAATTTTTGGCCAATCACTTTTGAAAGGAGCAGAGCTTCAGACAGTCCATTATCAAGCATTTGATTTCCACTTGAAGGAGAAACAGTATTCAGGGGAATGAATCAACATGGGATAATTTCATCTTTTTCCATCAGTAAAAATGTATTTTTCTCAAGAAAGAGACTTTAGTTCCTTGTTAGTCTGAACTCAGTGGTGGGTTCGCGTTGCCTACCACAACCTTCTACCTGCGGCTGCCGAGTGAGTCTAGGAGGGGGAATCTCCCTTCAGACCCTGCCGCTCTCTACTCTGTATCTCAGTTACTGCACCTGTAAAGTGGGGACAATCACCTTGTCTATGCTTCAGGGTGATCTCTTGTGATACGATACCTGTGTCAGGGAATACTGGTGAAAGGGGTGGGAGAGTACACAGTGTTACACACACACACACACACACACAAACACAGAGAGCAGTAACACTACATGGGAGGAATTCAGCCTGAAGGCCTTGAATAACCAAAACTAATTCTTACATGGGAATAAATGTAAAGTGGGAGAAATGACTTCTCACAGCATGTAAATCAACAACCGAAGTTGTAATGCTTTAGAAAATTATCTAGCATCATCTCTAATTATTTCAGCGAGCTCCCTTTCTTCTGAAGCTAATAGCATAGTGTACCATGGTGCCCGGCCTTCATCATAGCTTTTTGTTTCTAGTTTTCATTCCAACCCATCCTTCAGCACTAGCACCACCAATTAAACGAGCTAAAGATATAAAGATAAGCTATTTAAAAGATACTAAAACATAACCACAGTGAATTTCAAAATAACAGCACAGTGGCCCCCAGCTTCACTCTGGCTGGAGCCCCTGGGCATATTCCACTGTGTACTTTAGAATTAGCTCTTTATTTATCAGCTAAAGAGCACTGCTTCAGGGACAGAACATAAACACAGCTTATCATTCAACAAGCCCAGTATGAAAGCTGGGTATTATGTTTTGAACTGCATCCCTCTTAAAAGATACTGAAATCCTAACCCCCATCCTCGTGAATACGACCTTCTTTTGAAATAGCAGATTTACAGATGATCAAGGTGTAAGATAAAGTCATTAAGGTGGGCCCTAGTCCCGTATGACTGGTTTTCTTATGAGAAGGGGAAATTTGGACACAGAGATAGACACACATAGAAAGAGGATAAGGACGATGTGAAGACACAGGTAGGAGATGGCTACCTACAAACCAAGGAATGCCTGAGAATATTTTATTTAAATATTAAATATATTTATTAAAAATATTAAATATATTTTATTTAAATTATTTAAATATCAGACAGCTTATGATCTGCACAATAAGCAGTAGTAACCTAAGAATCTAGAAAATGTTTGAGGAAGAAGGATGTGTGGATCTCTGGACTTACTACAGACAAAGAGTGTGGGGCTCAGAGCGAAAGAATTAAGTGTTGATATGTACATAATAATAAAATTGATAACTAATATTTATTGGGTAGTTCCATGTGGGAGGTACTGAGTAAGCCTTTCACATGCATTAATTCATTTAATGTGCACAAGAGCCCTATGTAATAGATACAATGATCACCCCCATCTTTTGAATGAGGAGAATGGTCTCAGAGAGGTTTAGTTAATTGCCTAAAGTGGCATAGGTAGCAAGTGGGGATGCCATGCGTTAGTCCCCGGCAGTCAGGCTCCAGAGCACACCTCTTATGGCCAGAAAGACCTGAAGCCATCGGTTTTACAAGTTGTGGTTAATTCCATGATCTGCTTCCCTGAGATAATGGGTGGGTGACCCAAGGCAGATGGATACATATTTACGGATGGCCTATGGTGGCCAGGTACTATTCTGGGTGTCCAGGATCCCAAGCTGAACTTGATACAGACCCTTCCTACAGGGGACACATCATCTATCAGTTTCATTTTCATCCCACTGTATTAAGTCTTAGTTCTGCCCACCACAAAACTGAGACCTACTAGGAAGATTTCTATAATACGGTTGTGATGGTTATTTTTATGTATCAACTTGACTAGACCATGCACCCAGATATTTAATCAAATGCTACTCTAGGAATCCCTGAGAAGGTATATTGTAGATGTGGTTCACGTCTGCCATCTTGATGGTAGATAAAGATTAATCTTGACAGTGGCGGTGCACGTCATCCCATCAAATCCATTAGATCTGTCCATTCAAGATCCTTAGAGCAAAAACTGAAGTTTCCCAGAGAACAGGAGCTCTGCCTGAAGACTATAGTGCTGACTGGCACTTTCTTCTGTCAGTGTATTGCAGAGAGCTCAACAGTCATCATTGGAGTCCTCCTGAAGCCTCCACCCCTCCCCCTTCTCTTCTTACATCCTTCACATGGCGCCTGTAGGGCCACAGGACCACTTAGCTGTTCCCAGGTCTTCCAGGTTTTATCCAGGCCAACAAACTATTTCTGAGAACAAAACGCTTTCTTCACAGATCTACAGAGCCAACATTCCTCTAATATTGTAATTATAATTTAAAAAGTGTCCAGTATGGGGCACCTGGGTGGCTCAGTTGGTTAGGCTGACTCTTGATTTCGACTCCGGTCATGATCTCAGGGTCATGAGATCGAGCCCTGGGTCAGCCTCCCTGCTGGGTGTGGAGCCTGCTTAAGATTCTCTCTCACCATCTTCCTCTGGTCTTCCCCACGTGCTCACGTACACATGAGCTCACTTGCTCTCTCTCTAAGAAAAGTGTCCAGTGTGACTGGCATGAGCTTGTTCAACACCCCACTGCCCACAGGCTGGGATTTCCTCATTTTCTTGAAGCTCCTTACCATACATATTCATCATAAGTATTGATCTCATACTTACCCCTGAAGACTTGTCATACTTTTATAATTTCAAGACTGTTCAGTATTAATATTTGCTTTGTCTTCCAGGATTACCTCCATTCTCATATATTCTTCCCTCTACATAGTCATAAAAATCAAAAGCCTGAGTCAGTATGCACCATCAAGTACGCCAAATAGTTCAAGCATATTTATGGCTCCACGTCCAGTGGGCACTATCTACCCCGTTGTCTCCATGATGGCATCTGCTCTGGAGCTCCGCCCCTAGAGGCAGCAGACTGTTCCCACACTGCACCCCTGGCCAGGCCATCACTTGGGTTTCTGGAAGTAGGATAAGCCTCATTCTAGAATTCTTCAAATATAACTGGTAAACATCTGAGCTCAAGCAAGAAGGTCCATAGTATAAAGAAATGATTGATGTTTGTGCAAACAGCATGTTGGAAGGAAGGAACGGAGGGAGGAAGGAAGGAAATCAGTCATCATGGACCACCAGGCAGAAAACAGAGATGCCAGATTTTGTGCCTCTTCAAAATCACCGTGAGCATTTGATGATATCTGGTAAGTTTAGAGATATGGATAGTCTCATTCCCAGCAGTCGCCAGACCAGGGCCCGGCACTCTGCCAACAAGACGGCCAAATCCAGCTGGAGTAATATGTATGACCCTCAAGTTGAAAATGGTTTTTACATTTTTATAGGATTGTTAAGAGAGGGGTGGTGGGGAGAGATGAAATGGCAGGACTTGTCAAAAGCTGTGTGGCCTGCAAAGCTTAAGAATACACAGGATCTAGCCCTTTCCAGAAAAAGTTTGCTGCTCAATCTCAGGACCCTGAGATCATAACCTGAGCCAAAATCAGGAGTCTGACGCTTAACTGACTGAGCCACCCAGGTGCCCGGTAGCATTGCTTTTAATCACTAGAAGTCAGAGCTGGTCTCATTCAGGAACAAATAGATACCTCCCTTAGAATAAATGAAGAGGCCATGAGTATTCAAAAAGGAAATTCTCACATGTAAAAAGCATATTGCAGATTAAGAAATGGAATATGATACTCTTTATATGAAATCTGAAGTGGAACATCATTTATGGAACTTACATAAGTAGTAAAAATATAAAGAAATACATGGGAAGGGTAAAGATCAAATCCAGGTTAACAGCTGCCCCTACAGAGGGAAAGGGGTAGGGGCTTCAATTTTATCTAGAATCACAAGTAGATGGACAGATCATAGATCGCTATAAACAGAGGTTGGTATTCCAATATCATTGCCTGGATTTTTCTGGACACCAGAAATAGTTTCTAATAGCGATCTTTTAAAAAATTACTTCTGATCTTCCTAATGGATATTCCAGGAAGCCAAAGTCTTTAGGGTTACGATGTGGGTCACATGAAAGAAACCCTGCATTTTCTGGTTCCTTTTTCAATGATGAATTTATTGAGTGAGGAATATTTTAAAAATCAACTAGGTTTTTCTGATTTTAGGAAGAGAAGTCAGCAGGGTCCATGCCTGATTAAGGAGGTTTCTCTATCTCTTCTCCCAGAAACAGCGGGAAATGCTGGTCAACATCTTCATCAAAAGACTGTGGACAGGTGGAGGCCAATGCAGGGGAAAGCAGGAGTGAGGACCACTGGGGTGGTGACGAGCAGGGTGTGGGGAGTTAAGAGAGAGCAGGCTCTGCCCTTCACTGGCTCACTGCCAGACCCGCTGGAAGAGAGCAGAATGCAAGCTGAGACAGCAAGAAGAAATCCTCCAGATGAGGCTTCCAGATAGGAGCTGCCAGAAAGAGGCAAGACCTGTGAATAAAACCTCGAGGCCAGAGGGAGGTCTCCGCTAATTAGAGTATATAATTTAAGAGGTGAACGCAGCGCAAAGCCCTCGAGGGACTGACTGCAGGTTTAATTAAAAATGATCTTCCATAACCTTGTCCTTCGTTTAAGATCACTGGTCCGGAGAAATGCTGAGGAAAACAGGTACGCCTTGTTAAACGAATCTCCTCCTTTTTTGAACCTCGGATCCGGAAGGCCATTTCCCACCCATAATTTGGCCCACTGGGATGGCTGTTGGATTTAGGATTTTTGTTCAAGGACCACCTCCCTATGCCAGCCAAATAGGACCCCCCAGGAGGGAAAAGTAATACACATTCATTTCAATATTAAAAAGGAGAAAGTCTAACCCACAGACAACAACAATCAAAACACAAGTTTTTTTCAGGACCTCGAAGTGTCTGACTACAGAATCCCAGAGCTTGAGAATTCTGGGGTACGGATGCTTATCCCCCACAGGCAAGCGCTCCAGACTTACATTTAAAGACGCCTTACGATGCCCCTGGACTTCCTACAGCTTCCTCTCTCGTGGGTTAGCAGAAGCAGATGAATCATGGGAACTGACCAAGAGGGAAAAGGGAGGAAGAAGAATTAAGAGTCTTTAGGGAATGATTATTATTTTTTAAACTGAAAATGAGAAAGAAAAGTATTCTGAGTACTTACATGTAGTCTTTTCCTAATTATAGAATCGTAACAGGTGCTTTTTATAGAACAGGCTTATAGACGTGTAAAATCTAATCTTGTTATTTTTCTAATTTATAGATAAAGCAAGCAAGGGGTAGGAACCTAAGGCAGCACCAAAAACCACATAGGGAGGAAGCGGCGTGCAGGGCTGATTCTGAGCCCAACGTTGTGGAGTGAGGGAGTGACAGGTGTCTCATCGTTGCAACTACTCAGGCTCCCCATTTGACAAACATACAACCTCATTTCTGCAGGCATCTGTCCACTGCAGGACCTTTTTGCGTTAATTGCTCATTTGTTCCTTTCTACGTCTGGGCAGAATCACTTGCCCGAGGACACCAGGCGGGGTTGTGACAGATCCAAATATTCTTCTCACTCTATCAATCTCCCAGGGCCCACTCGAGGCCCACAGAAAAATCAAAATAAAGACCATACCCCTCCCCACCTACTCCCTTGCCATTTTCTGTCTCACAGCTCCTAGGGTATTTTCCTGAACTAGGCCTTTCTCTGTGATATTTGCATTGTGGGAACGAAATATGCTGATCAACAAACCAGAATCACAGACTACTTAATCTAGCTCCCAGGGCCTACTTAATCTAGGCTGAGTTTTGCTATTTTTTTATTTTCAACGCAGAGGGAAGCCCATACTTTGTTTGGGGAGGCCTGTATCACAAGACGGGAGCCAAAAAACAGCCCCTCCTTCCCTAGCTCAGACAACCGTGTCACTTGGAATCCTAGTGAGAGCTTTAGCTTGGACTGGGTTTCTCGGCACAAGGAGCATGTAGTGGTGGGAGCTGGTCAGGAAGGGCATGCAGAGGCTGGATGGAGTTATCCAAGAGGAACAGTGGAAGGGCCATCTCGCACCTGCTGTAGCTACTGCTGCTTTTCTGGAGAAAAAAATAAAACCTTCCCCCTGTCCCCAATTCTTCACCGTGTCTTTGGAGATCAGGAAACTGGGTTCCAATTGACCTTCAGCCTCTTCTCTCAGAGGAAAAATGCCTCTGGCTAAACCTTTTCTGCCAGGGCCTGTTGGAACCTTCCAGAGTCTCTGAGCAGTCACCCAGGCCCAAGCACACAGGCCAGGCAGTGCGAACCACACTCAGCCAGCCACAGACAGAGGTGTGAGGCTCACAGAGGCCCTGGGCGAGGCACCTTCCACCAACATGTCTTATTCAAACATTGTCTCCTCCTAAAAATACTCAAACATGGGGCATCTGATCAGCTTAGTCATTCAAGCGTCTGACTCTTGATTTCAGCTCAGGTCATGATCTCACGGATTGTGGGATCAAGCCCCTCATCAGCCTCCACGCTCAGCTTGGAGTCTGCTTAAGACTCTCTCTCCCTTCCCTCTGCTCCTCCCCACCACTCGCTCTCTCTCTCAAAGGAATAAATAAGTGAATGATTAAGTAAATAAATAATTTTTTTTAAAGAAAGAAAATACTCAGACACTACAGAAATGTAATCAATAATAAGTGCCTCCCCAACACCTGACCCTATATTGTTATCAGGATAACAGTTGATGACAAAGTATTCTTCTACTTTTTTTTTTTAGTTTTTTATTTATTTATTTATTTGACAGACAGAGATCACAAGCAGGCAGAGAGGCAGGCAGAGAGAGAGAGGAGGAAGCAGGCTCCCTGCTGAGCAGAGAGCCCGATGCGGGGCTCGATCCCAAGACCTAGAGATCATGACCTGAGCCGAAGGCAGCGGCTTAACCCACTGAGCCACCCAGGCGCCCCTTCTTCTACTTTTTAAAAATGCATATGATCATATGTATATATTGTTTTTAAAAAGTGGGATTACATTAAATTCTCCTGTGTAATTTCCTTTTCTCTCCTGGTAACCACCACCACGGTGGTGTACCTTTCTTAGAAAACCCATATAATGTTTGTAGATAGGCATGAGTTGGTTTCCATTTTTCTCTACTACAAAAACACTAATAAACTTTACACATATATTTGTATAAGTATTAGGTACATTTTAAAAAGTGTAACAATTGAATCAAAAAATATTAACATTTTATATTTTAATAAATATTTCGAAGTTGCCCTCCTAAAGTATGGTATCAGTTTATATGCCTCCTCCGCTCAGTCTATTGGCAAAGATTTTGACCTCCTTTTAGCTTGACTTCTTGTAAATGGAACATGAAGCTGCTCACATCACAGGGTTGCTGTAGGAGATAACTGAAATTCAAATGACATTCAAACAACCATTGGTCAGGTCCCCATTCCCCACTTTAACTAGCCTTCACAGCCTCATAACCTAACCCTCCCCCAAAATAAGGAATTGGATGAAAGCAAATATGCTTATAGTTTAAGGCTCCTACCCCGGATATGGGTGGGTTAACTTGAAGGAGAATGGGTGTCTGGTTGTAGGATCTCCAGTACTGACGTGGTGGGGGGATTACAGAATTAGAGTGGAAGGAGAGCTGGGCTTCTGGAAGCTCACCGAGTGGTGCCGCTGACTCCACCAATTCTACTAACCTAAGCTTGTCCCCTAGAAGATTTTTCCTTTTGAAATCCAGGCACATAGCTTAGCCTCAGAGCCACCATTTAGGAGGAGGACAGAGGGAACCGGGCATTACTTTAAAAACCTGATGGGCGGGGCGCCTGGGTGGCTCAGTGGGTTGGGCCGCTGCCTTCGGCTCGGGTCATGGTCTCGGGGTCCTGGGATCGAGCCCCGCATCGGGCTCTCTGCTCTGCGGGGAGCCTGCTTCCTCCTCTCTCTCTGCCTGCCTCTCTGCCTCCTTGTGGTCTCTCTTTGTCAAAAAAAAAAAAAACAAAAAAAAAAAAACCTGATGGGCAGTATAGTGGGCAAGCTCCATTCATCTTCTTGAGGAGCCAATGTGCTCTGACAACTACAGGTAATTTAAAAGCTTTTATGGAGCCTTGGGTGCAACCCAGTGAAACTTCCAATCCCAGGCAATTCAATACAAGCATCTGAAAATTTAGTCATAAAACATCCTTTCCTAAACCACAGCAGACATTAACATTGACTTTCCCAATGACCAATGAATAACCCTCAAGGACTTTTCACTAAAACTGACAACACAGAAATTATGAGCCCCCGGTAATGAAATTAGTATCTGAGGGAAACACTGATTTGATTATTGGTTAGGATTTTAAAGCCCCTTCCTTTCTGCTTGTTTGTGTCTGTATAGTCATCACCGAATTAAGTTTGATATTATTGGCAACAAAATGGGAATTCCAGTTCTTTCACAGTTTCTGCCTCCAGGGTCTGGATCTCATTAGAAATATGACTTTGTGTGGCCCACAGTAGGGGTGGATGGGTCATTCTGAATCTCAGGGAGTGGGAGGGGGAGCGAGTACTCAGGCAGGGGCCATTTCTGCTGCTAATATGACATGTGCCTCGTGGCATTAAGTATCTCTAGTATTTCCCCCATACTAAGACCGTAAATCATGGACCCGTGCTTTGGATTAAATGAGACTCATGATAAGACACAAGCAAAACAAACAGCTAAGAGCTTCCTTCCTCCTAGAAGGTATAAAATATTTTATGGGATTTAAATTCCCAGCCCCAATTAAACACCAGCCCCAATAAAACACAATAGCTTTCTTTCTTTGCACACCTATGAAACAACAAAAGAATGCTTCAAAGAAGTGGCTTGTTCTTACCTTCTTTTCCTCTTTTCCTCCCCCCAGGGACAAGATGACCAAGTATGGACTTTTCTCCCACCCGTTGCTCTGCCCCGTATACCAGTATTCACATGCCCATCTCAACGTGTTTGTGTGAGAACCTAAACAAGATGGCAGCAGGGAGTGGAGGCGGGGGTTAGGCTGAGGAAAGATCTTTCTGCAGGTGCCCTCTGGCACCCACCGCAGGCTTGTTAGCCAATGGCACTGGCGGTTGAAGCAGACTGTGGAGCTGGGCGTGTTGGAGGTGAAGCTGCTCTGGAAGCTTATGATCATGGGAACCCCTGGACAGAGCTCAGCGCTGAAGGCAGAAGAGGAAAGACACCTGAATCTGCCTCCAGAACAAGCCTGTTGTTCTCTGCCAGGCAGGCTGTTACTTGCTCCTGGGACAGTGTGTCTGGGAGACTCCATCATCCATGGAAGGAATTTAGCAAAGTGGAACATCTGAGTATGAGGTGGGAAGGAAGGAGTTTGGGGAATGCACTCGGGGAGGTCCGAGGCCGAGGAGGAGAGGCTGGCCTTGCCACCAGCTCTTTGGGGGGCTCCTGGCAACCCTGGCTTCCTGCACAGCTGTGGCCTCCAAAATTCCACAACCTGGTTCTTGGTATGGACATTTTTGGTATGGACATTTTGAAAACCCAGTGAGAGCACAGACCCTCTCCTCTCCAAATTGTCCGTGCCTCTCTTTTGTGTCCTTCTCCTTTCTGACACACGATCTCTCTCTGCTGCTCTGTGTATGGTTCCGTCTCAGTCTGTTCTCTCTCTCTCTCTCTCTCTCTCTCTCTCTCTCCTGCAAAGTCTCAGAGGTTTTGAGGACTCCCCGAAGCCTCCAGGAGCTGTAGCTTTAGGAACATTTAGCTTAAAGATATTGGCAGGGAGTTCTCAGTACACCTATTCAAACAGAAAATAAGATTAAGAAGGAAAGAAAAAAAACCCAATTTCTCACTCATCACTAATTTCAGGAAGAGGAAGGTCTCTAGGGCTTTGAGGTATTCTGTTTAAAGTGAGGCAAACCTACATTACAGATTGTACATTTTGGTCCCCACCCCCACAGCCCGCACACTGATCCCCGCTGGGATTATAGCTAAAAAGAGTAATGCTCTGTGCTAAGGGCTATAAAAATATTTCTTAAAGATAAATTATCTTATTTATCTCCTTATCCATGAGAGATCAGAAAGGGGGTTTTGTCAGTGATGTCCCCTTTTAGGAATATAATCAGCCACAAGCGAGCATTTTCCTGCTACTAACAATAGAAAAACCAAATAGTAAATCACTTAGGCTCAAGCCACTTGTGACCCAGAAGGGCGTGTTGGGTTACACTTTCTATGAATCATCCTGCGAACTGACAGGAACCAATCTGGTAGCAGCAGATATTCCATGAACTCTTTTTCTATTTTTGATTTCAGAAACTGGGCAGACTGGGATACACAAAGATATGACGGTCACAAACCTGCTGTTGGAGTTCAATTTGGGCACTTCAAAACCACAAGTGATAATGTGCTACTCATATTATTCAACCCCTGCCTGCTCTTTGTTTTAGAGGGAGAAATGTATTTCTATCTTCCAATACTGACATTAATTCAAGCATGCAGAAACACAAGAGACCTGTGTAGAATTGTCTCCCAACAACAATCACACAGAATTAAAAATATGTATGTAGATGAGATCAAGTCTATATAGCCATGATGGTAAAAGTGTACTTTTCTTTACCCTCATGTGCTTGCTAGGACTATCTACCTCTAGAATCTACCAGAACAAGGTCAGCCCTGAGAAGGCCATCCAGCAGAGTCACTCCTGAAGATGAAGGAAAACTGTACTAAAGATTAATCTGGACTTCTTTCTCCAATGGATGCAAGGAAAGCCCTAGAAAACTGGATTTCCAGGATTGGATTTGTAGTTGCTTTAACATCCGTGTTCTAGTGAAATGCCTGTCCGCCATGTTGTAGTGAGAATACCCACAGAACCAAGAGAAGGGTTGAACGATCCAGTCTTTTAAAAATAATTCATCCTCAGTCAAGATATGCCATGCTGGCTTAAATACACTGAGAAAGTGAAATGTTTCTGGCACGTGCATCCAAATAGGGGTGGAAAGAAACCCCACCAAATCTGGAGAGACTCTGAGAAGTCAACCATTTTTTCACAGGCAAAATATAAACACACAGTAAGGGATATCCTGAAACCCAAAGGAAATGGCACTAGTTCTTAGTAAAAACTCTGCAGGCCCCAAGTAAATTTGAGAAGAGGAAAGCGATGGGGAAACTACTGGTATTCCTGTCTATGTCCAATTTGAAACGGGTTTTTTACAAAGTTCCAGTTACTGAATACATTGAATTCTTTTGGTTTTTAAGACTGCAGACCAGGGGTCCCTCCAACCCCAAAGTACTTCCCACCAGGCCTTCTTAGGTCCTTTGTGCCATTAGAGGGCCCTGAGTCTAGTGACCAAAGACAGGGAAAAGGAGGAGGCAATGGGGTTGGGAAGAGGGGAGAGAGCACCTCCAAAGTGGCTGTTCTCAGAGAAGTTTCCTGAGCAGTGGAGGGAATCCTGAGGATCTTTGCTTCAGAAGCAAAAATGATGTGAGGATAGAGATGTGTCCATCAGCTGTGCGGCCTGCCTTTCCCCAGGCTATTAGTCACACAGAAGCCTGGCTCAAGGCCTGGGAGTCTTGAGCAAGAAAATGGCAAAATCCTAGCACTGGGTGGGAGCAGTGCCCACCCTAGAGCTAAGCCATGGAGCACATTTCTGGCCCCCACTGGCAGCCTCATTGGTGCCATGAAACGGGAAGGGGACATCTCCCAGAAGCTATCCCACCTGCTTCTCCAGGTGCTGGGCTAAGTGCCTGGGCCATACTGGCCGCTCTTGGTGCTGGCCTCTTTGGTCAGTGTCTTCTGGGGATACGGTAGCCATGGTTCAAAAACAGCTCATGTTCCCAACCACTGGGTCTTCTGGGAAAAAGCCAGTATAATCGTGTACTTGTCTATTGTTGATAACGGATTCTGCACAGCATGCTATCTTTTATGGGGGTTTTAGTTGTAAATGAAAATCAGGTATCTGTGTTACAGGAATTGAGAAACACCTTCCTTGAGTTGTTCTTCCTCCCAATTTTGCCTCCTTGGGAAACTGATGGAAGGTACTCCATGCTGAGCCTCCAAGGCCAAGTCCAGAGCTTTCTGTCAGGGGAGAGGGGGCAGGGGACAACAGCACAAAGCCTGGGATCCCCTCTTCTCAGGAGTGAGGGAGAGCCCATAGGGAGCCGAGGAACTGCTCCAACCACAGAGCCTCCCAGTCTCCACCTCTCAGCCCAGGGGCTCAGCTCACTTTCGATGCAGCTCCTGGCTTTCATTCCTATGGGGGGAGCTGAGAACAATTCCCCTCTAAGGGGCAGGAAAGCCTAACGGTCAAGGGGCTTTGAATCAGACATAGCACTGGGTTTCAGTATCAGCTCTGGGAACACATGACCTCCAGGAACCTGCTCAATGTGTCTGAGTTTACTTTCTCTTCCATAAAATGAGGATAATGCAATCTACCTCATAAGACTCATGTCAGTATTAAATGAAATAAGGCAGGTAAGTACTCAGGACAGTGATAAGTGGGGACTATTATTATAATTGTTATAAATGGATCAAATTTAAACTTAGATTTCTTCGCATTCAAGTGGAGCACCAAACTAGAAGTTGGGTACTTTGGAGTCATTCCCCTAGTGCTGGATTATAAACTCTTCTCCAGCAGAAGACAAAATGAGAAATAGTCAATGTGTTAAAGCCACAGATGCCACCTGCTGTAATAGCATCCAAGTGATGAACTGAGGTCAATGAGGTCAGACTTGTATGCCAGACTCCATGAGAATGAGCCAACAGCCCAGTTGGTGCTCAGTTTGGGAACCTGAACAAGAAAAATATCCAAGGTCTGTTCCTTCAAATTCTGATTAAATGGGCTACGACTTGTTTTTAAAGATTCCCAGGTGATACAAATGCATATTTAGTCCTAAGAACCGCTATCCCTGCCAAGAAGGAAACAGTTGAGTTTTCTTGAAGAATCTTTTATTATATTTATTCATTCAGTTGCAAACATGCATTGACCCCTTGGATGGACCAGACTCAGGACTAGGTGCTGTATTTACAAGACTCGGTCCCAATCTCAAGGATCCTAGAGTCTAAAAGAAGAGATGAACAGGCGAATAGACAGTAATAATATGATGGGTACTTGCTGTGATGGGGGTAAATACTAGAAGCTCTGGACATACTTGGGAAGGGCTGTAGACTAGTTTTCCAGAGAGAACCCATGCATGGTCGGGGAAGTCCAGACTCAGGCAATAGTTTTGCAAAGCTTCAGGGGAGAAAATATCTATGTTCCGGAAACCCTAGTTATTCAGTAAGACTGGATGTTAGTGGAAGGCCAAAAGATGAAGAGGGAGAGGCATGGACTAATGCCTTGTAAGAAATGCAGAGGAGTTTGGGTTTTAAGTAGGGGGTAGAGTGTAGAGTGATCCTAGCTGTCTTTCCGAAAAATTATTCTGGCTTCTGAGTAGAGAGCAGATCAGAGATAGGCAAGACTGGACATGGGGAAGCCAATCCCCAAGATGGTTACAGAAATCAAGGCAAGATTTAACTAGGGATATGAGAGGTATTAGCAGAGGAAGAAGAGCCTGGTGATTGAGGGTGTGCTGAGGGCAGAGATGAGGAATCAAGGAGGAGTCAGGGGAGTCAGGTGATGTGAGGCCCTCAGTGAGGGAAGGACCAGAGTAAGCTGTGTGGCAGCATCAAAGGGCTTCCTGCTTCATTAGCCCATAACCTGAGCTGGTCAGGCCTAGTGGAAATCTGGCACATGCAGTACCTTTGTGTTTCTAGGGTGCATGGCATTCTCGCATAATTGGAGTATCTGACTAATTTGAAATTTTCTTCAGAATTTCTATCATATGGGTAAAAGGGAGTTTAAATTAAATGCAAAGCCTGTGGCCCGAGAGAGGCCCCAGAGCACATGGTCAGGCAGGACCAAATACACAGAGCTCATTCTCACTTTCTTTCCCAACCCAGGAACATGTCCCAGCACCTCTGCTCTCCTCAGGAGAGAACCAGGATCAAAGGCCTGAAAATTTCTGGGGAATGAAAAGCGAGGTGTAAGGACTCAGTACCCCAGTCTGCGGAACATCTCACAGACTCAAATTATCCTTCAAACATGGCTTGCAATGCAAAGGTGGAAGCAGATTTGTAAGCAGCTCCATTTATTTGAGTAAATAGCTTGTAAATAAATCATTGGTAAACATTACAAAATTAAATACATTTTCCAAAGCTTGCCAGTATACATAAAATTCACAAACATAGTTCTTTTAAAAAATAAAATATGTTCAGAGCACCCTTGTTATAAAATGTCTGACTCCTGTCCTCTGACAGGGCCACCTAGAGATGCCTTATAGTAGGTGGGGTTTCCGTGGGGAGGCGGTGGGGGCCTCCAGGGGGAAAGGGAGAGTTTCTACTCTGACCTTTTACCCAGCCCACATCCATCTGAATTTTGATCCTTCTTCAAGGAACTGATCAATACTGGGAGGCAGGGGCCCTAAGCCTAGCTCCAAGCAAGGAGGCCGGGGTGCATAACTGGGACCAGGAGCCAGAATCCTTAGCACATGCCATTGAGAGGAGCCAGAAATGCAATCTCCACCACCCTTCCAAAGCAGCCAATGCTCCTATATCAACTTTCTTGAAAGCAGGGGAGGCTTTCTCACCTCTTACCATGTTCAACCCTCCATTGACCTGCTCTGGTCTAACGCTACCCGGGCATGGAATTGACCAGAGCTATTTCTAAGGAGGAAAATAGGTGATTTGCTAACTTCCTTATGACCTGCTTTCATGGACAGAGAAGAATACACAGTATTTGGTTGAAAGCAGAGAGTTAATTGCTACACAGTGCTCCCTTTTTCCACTGCGAGACACCCCTTGCCGTGGGCATTTCTCTAGAAATCTGAGTAGTTCTTCAAATGAAGGGTTCATAAAATTTTAAAATACCACGAACGAGGCAAGAAGTACATGACCTGGCAAAGCATCTCAATGAATGAAATAATATGAAGTCCATGAATTAAGCCCTTGACCAACTCAACTTTTTGTGGCGTAGCTCATTAAAATAATGGATACGCTGAATTCTTTCACTTTGGTGCAGAAAGTGAATGCTGGAGGTCAGCTGAAGTCACATGAAGAATAATTAGTGGCTTCTTGAAAACCCATGTGCTGTGACCTCCAATTAAAGGACAACCACAAGTGTATCCCATCAATGTGAAATAAAACCCACGTCTACATTTTAACTTAGTCGCGTGTAGATATATACAAGTACGAGAAATTTGACATCTGAGACAACTGTACAACTTAAGAAAAAGTATTACCAAACGAGTCGTGAGAAAACCATCATCCCTGTATAGTTAGGTTCTAAACCTGCGATTTCTCAAAGAATATGCTGCTGGGATCAACCCATTCCTGCTTGTCTGCCTGGTTTGATAATCCTTGGTTGTGCTGAAACCAAAGACCTGCTGGTCTTGCTATTAAAATAGTACACTAACAAAACCTCCCCAAACAAAAAAGGAACACTCTTGAATAAATGTCTAATAGACACCCCCCCAAAAAAAATTTTTCTCATAAGGGCAACTATGCTTTAATAAATGTCTTCATGAAGCCCAAATCCCAGGACTCTTCTTCGTCTCTGGGAGAGTTGCACCCTGTGCCGGAATTACACAGTCTTCTTCTGTGGAGGGCTCAGCTTCCTCATGCCTCTTATCCGAGAGAGCAGCTCCTGGATAAATTCCTAGAAGAGAGTAGAAGGAGTTAATAAGACAGGCTCACTCTACTACAATTGGGGATTAAAATCTGCTTGAAGTCATTGTGGTCAACAGCAGTTATCTTGGGTTGATGAGTTTGGTGGGAGGTGTCAAGCCCATGGTCTTCAGTAGAGGACATTTTTAAGCAAATGAAGCATGCTTGAACCTCACATCACCATCAATACCTTCTCCCTGTTGCTCTCTTTGGGGGAGAAACACAGGCTGCCTTCACTCACTGACATTGTCTACATGGCCTCTGAAGGCACTTGTGGTTTTAGATCAGCCTTCTCAACCTTTAATAAACCTTTTATATGAGCACACAAGTGACCCAGGGAGCTTATGGCTTCTGACTCAGTAGACCCAGGATGGGGCCAGAAATTCTGCATTTCTAACTGGCTGCAAGGTGATGCCCATGTTAGTCTCTGGACCATGCCTGGAATAGCAAAGCTTGACTAGTGGTGGTTCTCAGATGTAAGCCCTCATCTAAATCACCATGGGGACTTATGAAACCAGAGTGCTGGGTCCAAGAATTTCTGATTCAGTAGTTCTTGGGGTGGTGGTTGCGGGGGGGAAGTGGGTCCTGAGAATGTGTACCACTGAGAAGTTCTCAGAGGACACTTCCTCCTGGCTCCAAGGATCGTTCTGAGAACGACTTATCTAGATCTCAGAAGAATCTTCTGACTTCTCTTGACTGCAAATCAGTTTTGTAAAAAAGCCAAACGCGTTTTACATTTACAATTCAGTATATTCAAACACATACCTGCAATAAAAATCTAAAGAATGAATACTTAATATATAGAACACACCCTCTATTTTCTATTCTAATTTCATTTAAAGGGGTTGCAGAGGGAGATCCACTAAAATGATTCCATGTCCTAGTCACAGACGAACACCCAAAGACTAAAGAACAATCTAGAATAGTTCCTATGTTATACCATCAGGAATCTTTCCTTGTCGCCTTCTGTTTTAAAATATTTGCTATCTAAACAGTCACATTTATTAGATAATAATTACTTTGTCTTTCTATTTTGTATGTCACAGACAAAGAGGAAAGCCAGACTTTCTGATCAACAAGTGGCAGTCGTGGGTACATCAGGAATTTACCGAGAGTGAAAACACTAAGAAATCTTCCTCTTCATTTGGCCTTCTGAGAAACCATGCTCTATCTCCCCTTCCAATCATGAGCTCCCAGGCCAAGTGATCCCAGCAACTACTCTCCAGCTCTAAAACACAATAAGCTTAAACATTCAGTATTTTGTTAGCCACCCAAATTTTAACGTTTTTGCTCTTATAAAGTAATATGTGCTTTTTCTAGACAACTTGGAAAATATAAGCCAGCAACAATTATCCTCAGAATGAACCACTAATGTATTTTCCTTTATGCAAATGGATTTTTACCTTATTAAGATCACACTGAATATGCCCTTTTCTTCAACGTAGCATTATGCCAGAAGCTTTCTCCCACAACACTAAATAGCCTTCCTAAAAATTTACTTCAATGGTTATACGATCCTTTATTATATGGATATTCTACCATCTGCTTAATTCCTCCATTATTGGATATGTGGTTGGTTCCGGGACTTTTCAGAAGTAGTAACAACATTACAATTAACATCTCTGTGTATAAATCTGCAGTTTTGAATATTCCCTTTGGAGAGCTTATCCAGAAAAGCGTTTGCATCACCACCATTTCTGATCTTGGGCAGAGTGGAACACATATGAGGCCCTATTTTAACTTTCTGAACACTATTTTAATTTTAAAAATTCTTAGGATTAACTAAAGCCAAATTTTCACACTTACATTCAGTTTTCATTGTGTCAAGTTAAGTGCATTTCCTGTTTCTCCTCTTGCTATATGGTTTCAACAATATAATATGAAACATATACTTTCAGTTTCATTGATTTGGAACCTACTACTCAAATGAATTCTGTAGAAAGTTCCAGCATTTGAGTGTAGATCTCCTTTTTTTTTTTTTAAAGCAAAGGTCAGAATCACAACTTCTATCACTTATCTTGTTAATAACTAGTAATTCTTCTGCACTATTTCTATAGCATATTTTCTATAAAGATCATTATAAAAATAAAGATTAAACATGATAAGAAATAATATATCCTAAACTACAGACCTTTCTTCTTCAAGACAAAAGTAATTTGGTAATTTAAATAAAATTCAAATTATCTCAAAAAAATCAATCATGAGGTATATTAATCTCAGTGATTAAAAAGTTCAATAAATAGGGGAGCCTGGGTGGCTCAGTGGGTTAAAGCCTCTGCCTTCGGCTCAGGTCTTGTCCCAGGGTCCTGGGATCAAGCCCCACATTGGGCTCTTTGCTCCGTGGGGAGCCTGCTTCCCTTCCTCTCTCTCTGCCTGCCTCTCTGCCTACTTGTGATCTGTCAAATAAATAAATAAAATCTTTTTTAAAAAGTTCAATAAATAACTTGCATTTATAAGAAATTAACATCAATGAAACTCTTAAAGTTTTATATCAACTAATTTATGTCTCTAAGTTAATATACTGTATTACACATATTTTAAAGTGTTCATTAAATTTGTATAATGAGGTATTCCGCAGAGTTAAAAAAATAGCAAGACCAGTACTTATGCCCCATATAGAAACTTATGCAGGATTTTAATGATTGCAGATGATTCTCAAAGAAGAACCAAGAATCTCTAATCAAAAATACTTTGATGACTCTTGTTCCTGTTACTCAAAAATTCTCTATGTAAATAAGAACCTAGCTCATTTACTTCCAAAACAGGTCACTCAGGCTTGGGTTGTGGACACTACTTGAGTCAGAGACGGGCCGCCCCTTTGTGGAAATGACATCTGATGTGAGACCTGCATTAACAAAGAGAGGCCAGCTCAGAGAAAGTCTGGGGGTCTGGGTCACGGCACACGTTTAAAGGTCCTACAAAGAAACAAGCAAAGAAGTGGGTGTTCCTGGCAAAAAAAGGCCAGGACGAGTGGAGTGGGAGCCATGCTGTGGGAGCTAGAGTCAGCTTGCCAGGGTCTCGCTGTCCGCAGTAATATGGGTCAAGGCCAGTTCATGGGTTACCACCCACAGTTTGTAACTACATGATGTAGAACAAGGCTAAGAGATGCTGTAGCCCCCAACCACATATACAAGTACTATAAATATAAATAAATATAGATCCATCTTCATAGTTTATTTATTTATTTTCAGCATAACAGTATTCATTTCATAGTATATTTATATGTAATGTATATTTCTATATTCTATAGTATTAATGACATAGTGTGACTACTTAAATGTAAATCAATTAAAATAAAAACAATTTAAAATTCAGCTCCTTATTCATACTAGCCACATTTCAAATAGTCAGTAGCTACATATGGCCAGTGGCCACCATAGTAGACACTGGAGCTATAGAATATTTCCATCATTTCAGAAAATTCTATTGGATGGCACAGGTAGCAATGTTTTGAATTTTAAGGCTCGATGAGATAAGCTTGGAGGAAATTGTAAATAGAGGGGAAAAGAAGGCTGAAGACCAAGGCCAGAGGCGCCCTAGCAAGCAAGGTCTGGAAGAAGCCCTGGCCCAGCAAAGGAGACTGAAAAGGAGAAACGAAGGAGAAGGGGGGAAAACCCAAGACAGTGTGCTGTTAAGAAGTCTTCTACTTTCTTGATTTCTTTTATGCAACATAATTATTTTGAGATTCAGCCACACTGTTGGATTTATTTATTAAAATAGCTCCTTTTGGTTGAGACTTCAATCCATAAGTCAATTTGTGGGGGAAAAAAAAACAATGAATGTTCTCAGCAACGTTTTCTAGATCTCAGTGTACAGAGATTACACATCTTTTGTCAGATTTATTCCTACATGTTTAAATTATTGCTGTATTGTAAGTAGTATATTTTTATTCCAATTTCCAACTGTTACCAGCCATAGATTTTCATAGACTTACCTCACATCCTGCAAGCTTGTTGAACTCCCTTGTTCCTTCTAACAGCTTTTTGTAGACATTTACCTTTTGCAGATGTTCTTTCTAGAGTTTAGAACTTTCCCTTCTATTCCTAGTTGGCTGAGAATTTTTAACCACGAATAGAGAGATTGCATTTTGCCAGATGTTTTTTCTGTATCAACTGACATAATTATAGGAAGGGCTTTTTCCTCCTAATTTCTTAACACAGTGACTTACACTGATTGATTTTTGATATTTTGATCCTTCTACGTATACATATGTACTGTTACATTCAATTGGACAAAATTTTCTTTAGAAATTTTTCAGCTATGCTTATGTGGAATAGTTGTCTACATTTTTTTTTTTGTCTGTCTGGTTTTAGTATCAGAGTAGGGCTGTCCTCATAGAATGAGTTAAGAAGTATTCCTTCTTTCTCAAGTTTCTGGAAGACTTTGTATAGAGTTCGTATAATTTCTTCCTTAAATGTCTGGTAAAAATTCCCCTGTGAAGCCATTTGGGTCTGGAGGGTTTTGTTTTGTTTTTTCTTTTATATGTAAAAATCTTTTACATTTCTCCTTTTTAAAATTTTTTAAATTTATTTTCAGCAAACAGTATTCATTGTTTTTGCACCACACCCAGTGCTCCATGCAATCCGTGCCCTCTCCAATACCCACCACCTAGTTCCCCCAACCTCCCACCCCCCGCCCCATCAAAACCCTCAGATTGTTTTTCAGAGTCCATAGTCTCTCATGATTCACCTCCCCTTCCAATTTCCCTCAACTCCCTTCTCCTCTCTAACTCCCCATGTCCTCCATGCTATTTGTTATGCTCCACAAATAAGTGAAACCATATGACAATTGACTCTCTCTGCTTGACTTATTTCACTCAGCATAATCTCTTCCAGTCCCATCCATGTTGCTACAAAAGTTGGGTATTCATCCTTTCTGATGGAGGCATAATACTCCATAGTGTATATGGACCACATCTTCCTTATCCATTCGTCCGTTGAAGGGCATCTTGGTTCTTTCCACAGTTGGGCAACCGTGGCCATTGGTGCTATAAACATTGGGGTACAGATGGCCCTTCTTTTCTCTACATCTGTATCTTTGGGGTAAATACCCCGTAGTGCAATGGCAGGGTCGTAGGGAAGCTCTATTTTTAATTTCTTGAGGAATTTCCACACTGTTCTCCAAAGTGGCTGCACCAACTTGCATTCCCACCAACAGTGTAAGAGGGTTCCCCTTTCTCCACATCCCCTCCAACACATGTTGTTTCCTGTCTTGCTAATTTTGGCCATTCTAACTGGTGTAAGGTGGTATCTCAATGTGGTTTTAATTTGAATCTCCCTGATGGTTAGTGATGATGAACATTTTTTCATGTGTCTGATAGCCATTTGTATGTCTTCATTGGAGAAGTGTCTGTTAATATCTTCTGCCCATTTTTTAATATGATTGTCTGTTTTGTGTGTGTTGAGTTTGAGGAGTTCTTTATAGATCCTGGATATCAACCTTTTGTCTGTACTGTCATTTGCAAATATCTTCTCCCATTCCGTGGGTTGCCTCTTTGTTTTGTTAACTGTTTCCTTGGCCGTGCAGAAGCTTTTGATTTTGATGAAGTCCCAAAAGTTCATTTTCGCTTTTGTTTCCTTTGCCTTTGGAGACATATCTTGAAAGAAGTTGCTGTGGCTGATATCGAAGAGGTTACTGCCTATATTCTCCTCTAGGATTCTGATGGATTCCTGTCTCACGTTGAGGTCTTTTATCCATTTTGAGTTTATTTTTGTATATGGTGTAAGAGAATGGTTGAGTTTCATTGTTTTGTTTTGTTTTGTTTTGCTTTGTATTGGTAGGTTGTGTCTTTCAAAGCATTTGTCTATTTCATAGATGTCATTGAATTTATTGGTATGAGGTTCATAACCTCGGTACAAACTGTACTGATGTCACCTCTCTCATTCCTGACATTGATAATTTGTCTCCTATCTTTATTTCCATTTGGACTAGAGGTTTATCAATTGTATTGCTCTTCTCAGAGAATGAGCTTTTGTTTCACTGATTTTCTTTATTCAATTTTGTTTTATACTTCACTGATTTCTGCTTTCATCTTCATTATTTCCTTTCTTCACCTTACTCTGATTTTAATTTGTTCTTCTCCTAGTTCCTTAGGTGTATTTTAAAGCCATTTATTTAAAACCTATTTCTAGTGTTATATATATATATATATATATATATATATATATATATATATACATATATTCACTTCTAAGCACTGCTTTGGCTGCATCTCACAAATTTTGGTATAATGGGTTTTTACTTCATTCATTTCAAAATCATTTCAAATTTTACATTTGATTCCTTCTTTGGCCCAGGAGTTACTTAGGAGTGTGTCATTTAATTTCCAAATATTTGGGGATTTTCCAGACATCTTTCGGTTACTGATTTCTAACTTAATTCCATTATTCAAAGAATGCACTTTGTTTGACTTGAATCTTTTAGTATATGTGCTGCCGAAGCGAGCACTGACTTGAATCTTTTAAAATTTGACACTTGCTCGGGGCGCCTGGGTGGCTCAGTGGGTTAAGCCGCTGCCTTCGGCTCGGGTCATGATCTCAGGGTCCTGGGATCGAGTCCCACATCGGGCTCTCTGCTCAGCAAGAAGCCTGCTTCCCTCTCTCTCTCTCTCTGCCTACCTCTCCGTCTACTTGTGATCTCTCTCTCTCTGTCAAATAAATAAAAATAAAAAATCTTAAAAAAAAAATTTGACACTTGCTCTGTGGCCCAGAATATGTCTGACTTGGTAAATGTTCTGTGTGCATTTATAAAGAAACAAGCTAACTTCAAGCAGACCTTCTACCACTGTGTTCATTTGGCCTCCTGCCATGTGACTTGTACGCATAGAGAACACACCAAAAGAAGGGATGAACAAAGTGGTTTCCCCCAGATGCAATATTTCTACAAGAAAATGATTCCCTAACCACAAAGGTCATGATCTTTTGTGATACTCAAAAAGGACCTTTATGACTCTTTTTTGACCTTTTAATCCTTAGCTAAAAGGATAGGTGAGGATGGAGGCAAACTCCTTGTGCATGTGGGTTCTGTATGAGGATCTGGCTCTGGTCGTGCTCAGTCTAAAGAAAACAAAGGGGAATTCATATTTGCTGAAGGCCTTCTCTGTGTAGCCTACTTATACATACCACCGTATTTAATCTAATCTAGTTTTATCGTGTCCGTTGTACAGATGAGAAAAATAGAAGTTCTAGTTCATTAAAAGTCCTTATCCAAGGTCACAAAGCAAATATTTTGAATCCAGATCTCTTGAAGTAAGTTGAACTCCATAAATAGGTACCAAGCCCCCACCATGTGCCAGACTCCACCCTACTTGCTGGGATGTAGAGGAAGGAAGAGGCCCCACCTAGCAGGGGCTCCCAGGCCAGCAGGGAAGGAAGACAGAGAGATAGGTTCTGTCCACCTAAGACGCGGGCCACAGTGCTACATGTGTATGTGAGAGCCCTGTGGGCAGGCGACAGCACACACCATCCCTGACCAACCCAGGCCTGGGACTGTCCCTCCCTCTCCCACTCTGCCTATCCCAGGGGATGACAGGCTAAAAGAAGGTCATAAATCTAGGAGATTTTGAAAGATGAGAAGTTCTGTATTAATACAAGGTATCTAGAATCTAGAACCAATGCCCTGGAGTGACAGCCTAGCTTCCTCTCTCTCCTCCTCCTCCTCTCACTCCCCCTCTCTCCTTATGGGTATCCCTTTTTTTAGTTGAATATCTCTCTACTGGTCTGTAAGATCTGACCATTCTAGTTTCCTAATGTTTGAAACAGTATTTTATAGCAAACTGCTGGAATTTTAAAGAGGCAAACGGACATTGCCCTGACCCATCATTTCAGAATGACTGGCATCTGTTTTGTTAGGCCACCTGAGCAGTTTTGTCCAAATGCTCTCCGAGATCCCAGGTCTGCAACCCACCCCCACCCCCAGCTACACTGTCTCTGTGGGCTGCTGAGGGCCAGGCTGTGCTCAGGGCCCCGAAACTTGCCTCTTGTTAAACATCTCATGGGGCGCCTGGGTAGCTCAGTCAGTTAAGTGTCTGCCTCCAGCTCAGGTTCTGGCATCGAGTTCTGGTCAGGCTCCCTGCTCAGCAGGCAGTCTGCTTCTCCCTCTCCCTCCACCCCTCCCCATGCTTGTGCTTGTGCTTCCTCTCTCTCTCTCAAATAAATAAAATCTTAAAACAACAACACCTTTCTAAATGACTCTGGGTCCCTACCCCCGACCTCAGTCCTGGGCACTACTTTCATATCTGAGCTGAGAACACTCTGCATTCCCATTTCACCCATTAACCTACCTGAGGACGACTCCTTCCCACAGTATGTACCTTTCTATTTTGTCTGGCATAGTGCCATGCTCTCACGAGCACTGAGTTTCTGTCTGGGGTTCGGACACAACTCATACTTACTGGGCACCCTCTATGTGACAAGCAGTCTGGGCATTTTCATGTACTGTCTCACTCAATCCTTATAACAGTCTTATAACATAGGCTCAGAGAGGTTTAGAGGTTCACCCAAGGTCACAGAGCTACTGAATGGTCAGACTAAGGTTCAAACCCTACATTTCTATAAGCCGTCAGAAACCTGGTCTCATCGCCGGGGAACGGATGGTACAATTCCCTCTCTCTGTATCATGATGCCCAGGGGGGACATCTTTTTTAGTAAGCAACCAAGATGAGTAATTCTAGTCTAATTACAAACCAAACTAAAATGACTTCAAGTGAGTGTGATAAACACAGTGATCCTTTAATGATTACACATGGGGAAGGGCTGACCAGAGATGTAAAGGACTGTTTCATAGGTAAGCTCTGGAAATCTGTCTCTAGAGCAAGAACCTTCCCTCCATTCTGCTCACAGCCTCTTCCCACACATGAATATCTCAGAAGCCCTAAGTTGCTGCCTTCTAGACTCTAGCTAACTCATAAATTAGAAAAGAAGAAAAAAAGGAGGAGGAAAAGGATGGAGCAAAAAGGAGAGAATGAGAGAAGGGAAAAAGGAAGAGGAGAGGGAAGCCGGAGTGTTGACCTTTCTTCTGCCCACTGAAACCCAGGTTTTACCCAGCCAGCTGACTCCTCGGGGCTCCCCATAGCCATGTGCCTCTGCCAAGCTCTCTTCATCTGACCCTGCTAAGACAACTTTCTCTCTCTCCCTCTTCCATCCATCCATCTTTCCTCCCTTCCATCCTTCCTTTCTTCTTTCCTTCCTTCCTTCCTTTTTCCCGCTTGCTTGCTTGCTTGCTTGCTTGCTTTCTTTCTTTCTTTCTTTCTTTCTTTCTTTCTTTCTTTCTTTTTCTTTCTCAGAGCTTGCCCCCTCTCCTCTATATTCTCTTTGTAAGTCTCTGACTTCCACCCTTCACTCTTCTTTTTTGGCCACTTACTTCTGCCCCCTGATCTGCTGATGGAATGTGGGTATTCTCCAAAGCCTGGTTCCCAGCCTTCTCAAGGCACTGTCTCTCAGTCAGCCAATTTCCTCATACTCTCAGGCCTCCTCTCTGTCTTCTCCCTTGAGATCCAGGCCTGCATTTCCTGTGGCTCCCAGAGGTCTCCACAGGGAAGTTCCATGGGCACACCAGTCTCAAAATGACCAAAAGCAAACTCACTGTTACCTATCCTTTCTTCTAAATGTCCCTCACCCTGAGGAATTCACAGTTTTTATTATTGGGTCCTGAACAAACCATCATAAAGATCTCATTTACCTCCCAATTAATCTATAAGTTTAATGCAGTTCCAATCAAAATATAAATATTTAAGAATAGTCAAGATATTTTTTAATTTTTTTATTAACATATAATGTATTGTTTGCTTCAGGGGTACAGGTCTGTGAATCATCAGTCACACATTTCATAGCGCTCACCATACCACATACCCTCCCTGATGTCCATCACCCAGCCACCCTATCCCTATCCCCACCCCGCAGCAACCCTCAGTTTGTTTCCTGAGATTAAGAGTCTCTTACGGTTTGTCTCCCTCCCTGGTCCCATCTTGTTTCATTTTTCCCCCCTTTCCCCCCACCCCACCCTGCCTCTCAAATTCCTCGTATCAGAGAAATCATATGATAATTGTCTGTCTCTGACTGACTTACTTCGCTTAACATAATAGCCTCTAGTTCCATCCACATTGTTGCAAATGGCAAGATTTGGGGGGGTTTTGATGGCTGCATAATATTCCATCGTATGTATACTGAATAAGAAAATCCTGGCCCTTGCTAAGAACTGATTATAAAGCCCTGGCAAGGGGCACCTGGGTAGCTCAGTTGGTTAAGCATCCACTCAGGTTGTGATCTCAGGGTCCTGGGATTGAGCCCCAGCGTTGGGTTCCCTGCTTAGTAGGGAGTCTGCTTCTCCCTCTGACCCTCCACCGTCTGCCCCCACTCATACTCTTCCTCTCTCTCTCTCTCTAAAATAAATGAATAAAATCTTTAAAACAAAATAAAATAAAACAAAATAAATCCCCAATAATTGTGATAGTGTGCAGTGATAGACAAACAGCAAGTTCTGCATATCAGGAAAATGTGATATACAACCCAAGATGATTACCTGTCAGTGGGGGTAAGGGCATAAGGATGGACTGATTACGTAATAAGTGGTACTAGAACAACACAGCTAAGGTAAAGTTAGATCTCTGTTTCACACCATACACAAAAGTAAGTTCAAGATGGTTTAAATATCTGAGTGTGAAAAATAAAAGTGAAACGTTTTAGCAAAAAATATTAAGATGATTATCTTTTTTTTTTTTTTTTTAAGAGAGAGAGTTCAAGCTCTGGGGGGAGGGGCAGACGGAGAGGGAGAGAGAGAATCTTAAGCAGGCTCCATGCTCAGCACAGAGCCCAATCCTGAGATCATGACCTGAGCCGAAATCAAGAGTCACTCACTCAACTGACTGAGCCAATCAGGTACCCGAAGGAGGCTGTCTTTAAGACACCGGAGTAGTAAACTCTTTCTTAGGCGCACATCTTTTAAAAGCATAAGCCATAAAGGATGTCACGGATAAATCTGATTTCAATTAAAATGTAAAACTTCTATACACAAAAGACAACACAAGCAAAATAAGCTTTACAGTTTGTGAAACATATTTGCAACCTACACAAAGGTCAAAGGATTGTCATCCACAAAATATAAACAACTCTTAAAAATCAATAAGAAAAACACAAACAACTTGAAAGCAGACAAAGGATTTGAAATGGAAATCCCCAAAAAGGAAACATAAACCAACAATAAGCACATGAAGAAGAAAATGTGTTCAATCTTACTAGCGAGCAGTCAGGAAAAGGTGTGCTAAAACAACGAGATCTCCTCAGATTGGCAAAAAGTTTTACCGTTTGGCAATACCAGGTATGGGGATGACGAGGTTAAGGAGAATTCTTAAATTCTGCAGGTGGGCATGCAAGCCGGGGCCAACTTTTTTTTTTTTTAAAGATCTTATTTATTTATTTGACAGACAGAGATCACAAGTAGGCAGAGAGGCAGGCAGAGAGAGAGGAAGGGAAGCAGGCTCCCTGCTGAGCAGAGAGCCCGACGCGGGACTCGATCCCAGGACCCCGAGATCATGACCTGAGCCGAAGGCAGCGGCTTAACCCACTGAGCCACCCAGGTGCCCCCCGGGGCCAACTTTTAAGAGCAACTCCATTTCTTGGTATATTCCTTGGAGACTCTTTGTATACGAGTCAACAGATCAGGAGTTTTTATCACATCATATTCATAATAATAAAAAACTGGACACAGCGTAAATGAGTGTCAGCAGAAGAAGGGATAAGTACATTAATACATCGGAATGCCACACAGAAGTGAAAATGAATGAACCAGAGCGTCCTACATCAGCAGGAGCAAATCTCAGAAATCTAATATTGGGCAAAATAATTGAGCTGAAGAAAATTTGCAAAACATTACTTACATAGCTGGGCAGCATGCAAGATAATCCACATGCCTTTCTGTCACTCCTGTTTCGTTGCCAGAGCCCCATTCCTGCCTGCCTAGCATGGTGTGTAATATACAAGAGTTCCTGGGCAAAGGTTTGCAAAGTAAAGGAATACATGCGTGGACTCATTAAATCACACAACAGTGGCAGTGAGGAGCAGAGAGGGGAGACACTAGCAGCCCTGTGCACTAATTCTGCGTGTGTGTGCATGCATGGGCATGTGTGTATGTCGGGGGGGGGGGTTGTACAAAGTATCTATTGGCCCCCACTACTATGGAGGAAGGTTCTAAAGGTTCTCCTTTAAGCACTGGAAAACTAGCCAACATGAGGGAGTTAGGCAAGAGGAGAAGCATCCGGGGAAGCGTGCAGCCCAGGAAGCGTGTGTGCACACATGGGTTCACAAGCGCATGCACACACGCCCAGAGAGCTTAAAGAAACAATAGAAAGAAAAGAAACAGTTCCAGTGACCTCGTAAACCTGACTACATAACACGCAGTCCCCTGACTGATGAGAGACTTCGCAGAGCCAAAGCATGTTTGTGAAGGGATCTGGCACCAGCCGTGAAAACAGACGGTCCTTCCTCGCTCTGGAGTTTCTGCCGGGTGGCACTGTCATGGGGCACAACGTCCCAGTGCCACGTTCTGCTCTGAGCTCCCATCCCTGCATCCCTCCTGCGCCCCGTGGCTTTCAGCTTCCACCCCCTCTCGCCTGCCCCGGCCAGGACCAGAGGCAGCAGATGGACACTCAGTCTGTAATTATCACCGTGGCCAGGCGTCTGGGACCTTTCCCTTGTCACTCACAGTGATTCATGTTACATTCATTGATGTTCTGCACTGCTGTAACAATGATGGGTCCAACAGAAAGTAGGAAAAGGAGAAACCACAGTATCTTTGCAGATCACTGCTTTGTGCATAATTAAACCGACTTCTGTCATAATTTCAGCATTTAGAGTCATTTAAAAAGACAAATAGATATTATGGGGCAGCCCTTGAATTATAAGTCTTTCCCCACAAAAGGACTTTTTGAAAAATATGCTTAAAACTGTTGCTTGGTACATACTGTCACCGATCACAATAGTTGTACAGATCAAGTGAGCTCCCATAAAAGGCGCCCAGCAGAACTCTGAAGGCTCAACCCGCTTTTCCAAAAAATATCATCCACCCTGATACAGAGTGCAGGGTAGAGTGGAGAGAGAGAGAGCAGGTGAAGATTCTGAAGGCTGGGATCCGCGTGGCTCAGTGACTCCCCCTTGTACTGTCCCCTCTTTGTCACCCCAATCAATGCACCAGTCACTTCCTTAAAAGGCATATTCACGGGGACCATCTGCTTAGTCTCACTGCCCAACGACAGCAAACCCAAGTCAACCGACCCAACTTTCACAGATCAGCCTGACAGTTCCCAAAAGCCTGACATGCATCAGAAGACATGCGGATCAGGCAAAGCATGATCAGGGGGAGGAAAAGAAGAATTTCCAAATCCACTGAAGTTTAAATAGGTGAGGGTGATGGAAAGGCAGTACTCCCTCTTTTAAAAGTGATGGCAACAACTGAGAACTATTCCAAATGCCAAAACGTCCCTGCCCGAAGAACCAACCAGGCATTTAGAAAAATCACACTGTAAGTTTTTATCAGCTTACGTATGCAGGTCACATGTAGGCAGGCTGTGAGTCAGCACTGACAACAGGCAGGCCGTGAGTCAGCACTGACAAACAGCTTTGGGGGGTTCCCCAGCCCTGTGTCCTCCCACCCAGCCAGGATTTGCTCCCTGCCATCTGAGGCATTTCAGCACCACAAGTGCCAGCATCACTCGCAGGTGAATATTTAACTGTCCCCCTCTTTTTAGAGGGGTGGGGAGAGTGTTGTTTATCCTTAAAGAGGTTCGTCTGCTCACCGTGCACAGCAGAACGGTCCCATTTTCATGATCTGAAAAGAGGTTTATGAAATCTGTTACGGGGAAGAGTTTGTGCCTGCTCTCATTATAACCCCTGCTGCCCACGGAAATTCCGGAAGGTCGTAAGTGCATCCTGGTTGTTTCCTTCTTTCCTTCTTCAAACTTAAAGCCACTTGACACTGTGCTGTCCATTTATGTTCTTGACTATCTGCCTTTAGAGATTAATTTGTTGTGCTGGTGAAAGCGGTCCCATTAATCTATTTTAGAGACTCGGGCCACTGCTCTTAGACTAATTGTTTTGTACCCGGAGTCTAACCTTCATTTGTATGTGGCACGACAGTTCACCTGCCCCCCACCCCCACTCAGCCTCTCCGGCATTCAATTCTTCCTTCACTTACTAATGACTGGCTTCTCAGAACTAGGACACCTGCTATTTGGACAATGTAAAATAAAACCCACATCAACAATCCCACTGCAAAAAACCATCAGTGGAGTAAATCCAGCAAAATTTTAATCTCTAACTTTATAATCACTAAGAAAAACTGAAGTAATTTTATCAAGGGCCCCATTATCAATGAGAGAGAATATTACACCTAAATCTTGTTAAAATGACATCTTACTGAATTTACAAGCGGTGAGATTTGTTTCTGATTATGACTCCCTTTTCTAACGATCTAGAAATCCAAAAGACATGTGTCAAATTGTCTTTAATTGGTGTTCTTTCTTCTGTCTAAATTAAGTCCAAACCCAGGAAGAGAATGTGGAGCTGTTTATAATTTGGGTTGATCAGCTTTGAAAACATGTTCATTCTGAATTTAATGAAAGAGGAAAAGGCCATAAAATCACCAACAATCATTCAAAAATGCCAGCCACTTAAAGACCCACTATCCTTGAAAGCCTGTACAGCTTCCATCATGTGTTTTTTAAAAATAACCATCGTTAATTACTGGGGGGAGGGGGTTGGGTTCCCTGGGTGGCTCAGTTGGTTAAGCAACTGCCTTCAGCTCAGGTCATGATCCTGGAGTCCTGGGATCGAGTTCTGCATCAGGCTCTCTGCTCAGAAGGGAGTCTGCTTCCCCCTCTAACCTTCCCCTTCTCATGCTCTCTCTCTCAGTCTCTCATTCTCTCTCTTTCAAATAAATAGATAAAATCTTTAAAAATAATTATATAAAATTATATATATATATAATTTTATATATATATAATATATAAAATAATTATAATAATTACTGGGGGGGGCATCTAAAGCCAGACCTATATGGCACATCCTATAACAGCATCTACCTCTTCTTTCCTTATGTCACAATTATTGTCATCATCATCATTATCACTCATCTCATGGCCATCCCGCTTCTAAGAGTGGTAAAGAATTTCACCTTGCCCCAAAAGAGGTCGTCTTTGCCCTCAGTTCCTGGGAGGTGAGCTCTAAGCTCTGGACTGTCTTGCCTGATAAAAGTATCTTTGTTTACCCCAGGGCCCTTGACCCACACTAGAGAGTATTGGGGGAGGAGCTTTGGGTGATGTGATATCAGCTCAGTATACCAAGGGACTGGTGACTGAAGTCAAGCTCATGGGCAGTCTACGTAACCAAGTCCCAGTAAAAACTCTGGGTGTCAAGGCCCCGGTGAGCTTTTTCCCTGGTTGGCAAGAGTCTGTACACGGTGTTGCATGTCATAGCTAAGAGAATCAGCGCTGCCAGGATGCCACCGAGAGAAGACAGCTGGAGGCCCCGTGTTTGGAACTTTCCTGGACTCTGTCCCATGTACCCTTCCCTTGGCTGATTTCCATCTGTAGCCTTTGACTGTAATGGAATGAAATGATGCATATAGAAGCGTACAGTGAGTGCCGTGGGTCCTTCTAGCACATTGTCAAATATGAACATGGTCTTGGTGACCTCTACGCTTACAATAGGTGTTGGAAATGAGGATGGGCTTGTGGACTGTTCCCTAACTCTGCAAAACGTGCTGAATAAAGATGGAAAGAGACATGTGGAGTTTTGCTCCATGACTGCATGTCCTCGGCAAGCTTACTTAACCCTTCCGGGTTGATTTCCTCAAGGAAGACAACCTGAACCAGGTTTACAAATATTCCAAAGGGGTGCTGGTGCTGACCTAGTAAGAGTTCAGAGAAAGGCAGTGAGAGGTAGACAGAGCACAGATGTGGACTCAAATATGGGTCCAAGTGCGAGCTTCAGCACCTGCTGGCTCCTTCTCCCTGGGCAGAGGACGCCTGGTGCCTAACAAGCCCTCAGGAAAGTGTGTGAGCGACGGGCATATGGCGACCAAAATCCTTTTGGCTACTTGGTAAAGCTACTCCTGTTTCTGGTTAATAAATCCTAGTCCTTTATTACTAACCACCCTAATTACACTAAAACATAACAAGGCTTTCCTAGCCAATGGCTACAACCTCTAGAATGTCATAGTCATTGATTTCAGGCTTTCTTTGGAAGCTCCCAATATCCTCACTCTTCAGAAAGATTGTTCTAAAGCTGACAGCTTCCAATGGGTGTATTTCAACTCATTAATCCAGCATTCAAGCTCTCTTCCTCATCCCAGCCCCAAACTGCAGTCTTTCTTGAGGAAACCCCATGAGAGCTGAGAAGAAAGAAGGTTTCTCTGCATGGAGTCACTCTGACCCATTTATAATGGAGTGAAATGGCTATTTCCTTGTCTTTCTCTAGCAAGTGCAGAGCCACTCAAAGCACATTCCAGTAGGCAGTTTGGTAACTAACTTGGAAAACGATAGGATAAGCTGACATCCTGGCATTTCTGGCCTTTGATTCCTATTTTAATATCCTTTGAACACTTAATTCTCACCATAGTTAACTGTGAACTTAGGAGAGACTGTTTTCTCAATGGATGCCCAGGTTCACTGCGTTATCTAAGTCCCTAGATTCATTATAGGCACACAGATGTTCAATAAACATTTGCTGAGCAAATGAGTAGAGAGAAGATAGCAAAATGCCAAGCCATGTCTCCTCCAGTCACACACACAAACTTTCTATGTTAGAAATACCCAGTTTCTCTCATGTCCACCGCAATGAGCTCAGAACAGGAGCTCTGAGCACTACCATGAATTCCACGTATACATAGCTGAACAATATTTTGCAGGACAGCTTAAAAATGCTAAATGGAGCAAGACCAATGTGAGCGGGGTGAGTAACAGTGGGCCCCACAAAAGTCGGTCAGAAAAGTGAGATGCAGTCACCAAGATGCCATGGTGAAAGAGGGAGATCCTACCTTCCCACCATCAACATGGAAAGAACAACAATGCACGCCTGCCTTTTGGAAACCACTGGTCAATTTCTACTGCAAATCACGATCAGACATCCATTTCCTGCACCATCATGTGTCTGTGACATTTCCATGACCCGACAGATTACTAGGACCCAGATATGCCTCTCACCACCTACTCATAGGTAGTCATCCTGTGTAAAAGCCTGATGCGTATCAACCTACAGGCTCTGATTGCTAAATGCACAGAAAAAAAAATATGATGTTTATCAGAGAACAATTGCACAGCCATCATCAACTATAAAAAGAGATTCCTACGAGTCCATTGACTGGACTGACAACTCCTGTAACAGATGGTAAGACAGATGCCCTCGAGCCCAAATTAAAAGCATTTTCTGTCCACCATAGCAGTAAGAGGAAATGCTCCTGTGTGATCCTAAGATTTGAAAACCATGCAAAGTAAGAATGAGAAATAGGACACGAAGCTCTTCCCCAGCCTGGCTAGCTGGCCCCAAAAGCCCATCTCAGATTTCTCTAATGTTCACCAGGCTGTCACTACTGATCATTCAAATCCAAATATCAACCAAAATTAAATGACTCCTTTTCCTCTTGCATTATATAAAAACATTATTTTTCTACATTTAAATCAGCTCTGTTTTAATATCAGCTACATCAGAAATGTCATTTACTCAGGGGGAAAAAAATTAAAACACCATTCTTACTAATCAACCACACATACATTAGTGTGGTGACAATTACATCGTTGTGTCTTGAAAGGCCAAGTCAGAAAAGATTTGCACATTGAGAGTCCACAGCTAAGAATATGAATCAAAATGAGAACATACAAGTTCTTTTTTTTTTTTTTTAAAGATTTATTTATTTATTAGACAGACAGAAATCACAAGGAGGCAGAGAGGCAGGCAGAGAGAGAGGAGGAAGCAGGCTCCCCGCTGAGCAGAGAGCCCGATGCCGGGCTCGATCCCAGGACCCCAGGATCATGACCCGAGCCGAAAGCAGAGGCTTTAACCCACTGAGCCACCCAGGCGCCCCTACAAGTTCTTTTTTGATTAGCCAGCGCCCTCCCTAAAATGAAACCATGGACCCAAAGCACATGACACACCAAAAACAATATTACTTCTGTGAAATTAGCAAGTTCTTTAAAGCACACTCTTCAAGCTGAATAATTCAAGATGTCATTATTGGAGAACTGGGGCATTTTGCATATTTAATATGTAATGGAGAACTATTACCTTATATAGAACAAGATTTGACTAACACGTGTCAAGCTCTATGCTGGGTGCTTTTGTACATATCCTGACTTCTCCAACTATTAAGTATATCAGTTCAGGCAAGTGACATAGCCCTTCTATGTCTCAAATTCCTGATAACAATGGTGTCAACCTCACAGTTTTGTTGAGGACAAGAAATAAGTTAATACATGTAATGTACTTAGATCAGTCCCTGACATGTGCTTAGTAATTACTGAGCTATTATTATTATTATTATTGCTATCTCTAAAATTATCAGTGCAAATACTGGTTACGAAAACCCAGAGAGGTGGTTATTACCTCCATTTTACAGGGGAGGAAATGGAGGCTCAGAGAGGTTGAGAAAATGCTGAAAGTCACACATACGTAGAGCTGTTGCTCACATAAAACTCTTGTCTTAGAGGGCGCCTGGGTGCTCAGATGGTTGAGCATCTGATTCTTGATTTTGACTCATGTCATGATCTCAGGGTCCTGGGATGGAGCCCTGGGTGGGGTTCCACTCTCAGCAGGGAGTCTGCTTAAAGATACTTCTCCCTCTCCCCCTTTCCCACTTGCATGCTCACTCTCTCTCTCTCAATCTCTCTTTAATTTTAAAGAGTGTTGAGAATCACACTTTAAAATTTAAAATTTCAAAATCTCTCTTAAAATAAAAAAAAAAATTTTAAAAAAAGACTCTTGTCTTAAAGTCCAGTCTTCCCACCACCCACCCCACCTCAGCAAGGAGACTATAAATAAATGTCCCCAAGAGATGTTTTCCTTACATTGGTTAATGTAAGAGAGATGTTTTCCTTACATTGGTTAACTTCAAAGTGACATAAAATTGTATGCAAATTCCTTTGATCAAAAAAAATAGCAACTTCAGAATGGACTACTTTGAAAAGAACATTGTTAATTGGTAGGCACTTCGTTGAGATAGGACAAAGTCCTTTGATGTCCTAAATGTCTTTCCAAGTCAAGTAGCTCAGGGAGCCAAGCAGGGGGAAAGAATGAGCACAATATCAGGTGTCTGAAACTCAGGGTTGAGTCTTCCCTTTGCTCACTGCTGTGAGGTCAGAGACAAAATAACTTAACTTTCTTCTTCAGGTCATGATTGTGAGGATTAAATAAGATAATGTTTGTTACTGCAATGTGAACTCTAGAGCTTTGGGAAAACAATAAGGTATAATTTTTATCATCATAACCCAAATGCCAACCTTTTCTGAAATGACCCCTTTAATGGATGAATGAACTTCACTGAAATTCCTTAGCATTTGTCACTATTTCTATTTCTAGAAACCATGAGCTAAAGGACACAGAGAAGTTCACATGTAAATGCTTTTTCTTCTTTCTTCCTTTGGAACTCCAAAGAGAATTCAAATATTACATCTTTCATCTCTTAAACCTCATCATAAAAACCAGATGAGGAATACTTTTGTTCTGGGGGAAGCAAGACTCATCATTTTCATTTAACTGCCTGGCTGTTAACAAGTGTGAATATTTTGCTTTCTAGATACTGTACAACTGGAAGAGAATAGGTCTCATGAAAGTCCTACCTTTCTTACCTAACTACCAGAACATGAACTGTCCCACTAGAAGGAGAAGTGAAGAAGGGAATGATTAACTGAGTAAATGGCACATCTACACCAAGTCTGGACCTACTCTCAACAGCAACCCTCCCACCCCCACATCACACGTGATCAGTGACACAATCTATCACCTTTCTTGACTATTCTACTATTCTTGTTTAACCTTTCACAACAACTTAATATAACTCTCCAAATATCTAATTAATTTCCTTTTTTAAGATTTAATATATTTATTTGAGAAAGAGAGGGAAAGCACAGAGAAAGTGAGAGGGAGAAGCAGACTCCCCACCTAGCAGAGAGCCCAACGCAGAGCTCGACCCCAGCACCCTGAGATCATGACCTAAAGGCAGACGCTTTAACCAAATGAGACACCCAGGTGCCCCTAATTAATTTAACTCTTCCTTTAATTCCCCAGATAACTATAAACAAAGAAGTTCTTTTCCCAAAAAAGCTGATGGTGAGGTCTCTTGCCTCCATCCTTGTCCTTGTTTCCAGAAAGCCTCTAATCCAACTATCAACTCCTCAAGGAGTTTATATGGTCCAACTCTTTAAAAAAAACAACAAAACCTGAATCTTTTTGGTAAAAAGGTGTTCAAATAGTGACATTTTGAGTTGAGTTGGGACCACTTCTTCTGCACACACACCACCACCACCACCACCACCACCATCACCAAAAAAAAGTTGGTTTGTAACCTAATCACTCCATGGTGAGACCTACCAGTAGACAAGCTGTGCTCATGCTACATGGATTTAATCAGTTTACTGGGTCCTAACACTCATAGACATGCTGTCAAAAATAGGCAAGGACAGATGAAAACAGAAAGAAAAAAAGTGAGATTCAGAGAAAACAGAGACCACACAGGGAGCAGAAAAATCTTAAAAACAAAAATAAAGAAATCAAACATTTGTTAATATCCTCAAAGAGAAAAAAATTATAAAATGTGTCCATGAAACACTAAGAAATAGTAAAACAAAACAGTGAACAGAGAGCAAGAAAGTGCTCTTAAATATTAAAAATAACACAGCTGAAATTTTAAAATATCAGTAAAAAGACTAGATAGTAAAGTCAGAAATCTTTCAGAAAGTAGAATAAAAAATCAAGGAGATGGACAATGAAAGGAAAAAGATAAGAAATTAGAGGCTCCATCCAAAAGACGTAACATCTAAATAAAAGGAGAGCCAGTATTATAGAATACTAAGGAAGAAATTGGTAATAAATAAATAAATAAATAAATAAATTTTGAAGAATTGAAATACATATAACTACAGACTAAAAGAGTTTGCAAAGTACCCAGCACATGAATAAAAAAGGACCCATACTGAGGCATATCACCGTAAAATTTCAAAGTGTGGATAATCCTAAATGTAATTCAGGGGGGAAAATAGGTCACATGTGAAAGTCTGAGAATGGAAGTGGCATCAGACTTTTAATATGAGAAATGATTAAAAAATAGGATAATGCCTTAAAATTGAGCTTTAATAATAAATTTTATCCCAGAATTCTATACCATCCAAGCGATTAATCAAGATACATTTTTATACATGCAAGGACTCAAAACATTTACCTTCTAGGCATCTTTTCCCAAAAACCTACTGGAGGATGTACTCCCACAAAAATGAGGAAGACTGGGATTTAAGAAACAAAGCATCAAACAGGACAACAGTGAACAGAAATCTTATTACAGTAGTTACTCAGTAGACCCAGAGAATAACTTCTCCACATTGTTGCATAGGAGCACCACGAGGAAAGCCTGGGGTGGGAGCATAGTAATGATAGGTTTGAGTATACAGAAAAGAATCTACCTGTTTGACAAAGATATTGGAGAGTTCATTAAAAAATAGCAATAGGTACTAGACAAAAATAAAAGACAAGATAGCATGAACTGCAGAAAAAACAAAGAGCTACACAAAAAAGGAGCAATGGTTATATGTTACTATTTGGCTTAGCAGTGAAAAATATCTGTTTAAATTATAATACTATAAACCTTGACCACTGATTCAACAAAATACTGGCCAATAACTTTATCAAGGGGATGGAGGGAAATGAATTACAGGGAAAGTGAGAGAGCTATCATATTTCCCCTTAGGTGAATAAATGAAAAAAAAAATAGCAGTTGCATATTTAGGAATACAAGAGTAAATAGTAGGAAAACAGCCAAAAGTGTTGATGTATAAATCTATTTGAATATAATATATAGATATAAAATATATACCTTTAGGAAGAGGGACTGAAGAATGGGACAGGCAATGTTATATTTCCTTTATAAGTGTAGTTGTATATTTGGCTTTCAAAACTTTGACTATATGCTACATTGATTTAAAAATATACTTAATATCTTTACAATTTTAAAATTAGAATTAAAAATCTCTATGATGGCAAGATGCAATCAGCATAAAGGAACACTGGAGACTGTAAGAATAAAGCTCAAGTAAGTAACTGGCCTCAAGCCAAACAATCACAAAACACCGTATTCATTTAAATCTTATACGCTCTTGTGCAAGTATGCTTTCCTCTCACTTTGTAATTACATCACTTCAAAAATCAGAAGTCCTACTACCACTGCTGCGATGTTGCGAAAAACATCGGATGGATATTCTAATTTCTCTGATTTATCATAGGAACAAATGAAAAAGACTTCCTTTATCAATCTTTTCATGATCGATCAAATCCTTAATTTCTCCACCATGCTTTCACTTTTTGGAGTATACCTTAAATGCTTTGGTCTAACCAAACTAATACCCACTGTTTTTTATACTAATATTTATCCACTTGGTGGTAAATATGCAAACAGCATAAAACTTCTTCCAATAAAGGCAATTCTTCTGAATGACAGACTTCACTTAACAGTTCTTAAAAATGCATATCTATATAATAAAAGAATGCGTTCTCCAGTTACAGATCTAACACTTTACTAACATTTTCCTAAAACACTAACAATTCACTAAAATGATTCCAAACCCTCTCCTAATTACCTTTGAATTTGGCTTTTGGGGATAACTGGGTGATGGGCATTAGGGAGGGCACTTGATGTAATAGGTGTTATGCACAACTGATGCATCACTAAATTCTACCCCTGAAACTCATAATAGAGTATATGTTAATGAAATCAGATATAAATAAAGAATTTTTTAAAAAGACAAGCAACACACCCAATTCCATTAGTTTTAAATCTTCCTGAACCAGAAATGCCTGGGCATACATTTAAGGAAGTTAATACTAGTCAAGCATGCACTTGACCTATGGGTAAGAATAATTCCTTAGTATACACATAACCAAACCATTTACTGTTGTTTGGTTTTAAAAATACGCAAACTGGTTTAATAAAAACGAATTCAAACACAGCATTTAGGAAAAGCGATTTGTTTACCTCTGTTGGTTTGTAGCAGTCTACAAGAGCTTCCTAGGATAAAACACACAGAAAGTAAGTTTGATTATTTTAAAATCCATTATCATTTTAAAAGTGAAATGAAACATTATTTTCTCTTCATGGTGTTCTTCTATACATGGTAAAGCCAGATTTTCTATCGACCATCTACAAACACACTTTATCTCAGCACCCATCGGGTCGTCCTGAAGATATCGAAAGTTGTACATTCCTACGCACCAATGCTTTGCACTCTTCAGAACATACACATGCCTTTCCTTCGGGCTACCAAATGGTTAATAGTAAACCGTATATGCTTAAGTCAAGACAGCCTGTGGGAAACGGTAATGATTAGCCGGGACATGGAAAGCCAGGGGTCTGGCTGTGATTCCTCCACAAACTGCCATGTCACACCCCTCCAGGCCTCAGTGTCCTCGCCTGGAAACCAAAGAGGGTGGCCTGAGTAGCTAAAGCCCCTTTGAAGTTCTTAATTTTATAAAAAACCTTTTATAGGCCACTACATTTTCTGCAGAACCTGGTGCCTGCTTTACTGTTTCTAACTTTTGTGACTAGATGCTATTGCATCCGAAGTAAATTTACCAACAAGGAGTGATCACTAAGCTGACACTGTTCACCACACAAGGGACACTAGTAATTATTAACACACAGAACACATTAATACATTAAAATGTGTCCTTTCCTTGCCTTTAGAGATCACTTGCCGTTGGTGATGACCAACAACTATTAGCAGTAATTATCAGTGAGCACTAAGAGCCATGACAGGGCAGAAGCTAACTGGTTTTAGAAACTCCCAAATGCAGATATTAAAATGATAGATCTGACCTCCTGTGGGAAGGGAAAGAAGTTTTGTTTCGCTCTGGACTGAGGAAACAGGAGACAGCTTCAACATCCGCTATTGTACCAGGAGGTTACCAGGCAAGTGTATTCTAACAATATTTCTTTTATTAGGTTGTAAACAATCTGCTCTAGAAACTGATTTCAAGGGTGATAGAATCCAAAACCGGGAGACCAAAGTCCTGGCTTGGGCGCCCCAGATCTGGCCCGGCACCTCTCCTCTCACATAACTGTGGAACATTACTTCCTGTCCTGGTAAACGGATTTCTGGAAGCAAGAACCAGCTCTTCCTCCAAGAAGATGTGGCTATGGAAGCTCATACCCGGTAGGCGGTTTGAGAACTGACCATAGTCAAGAACCACTTTGCCATCAGAGACGCCGTGCAGGGGAATGGATACTGAGCACCCCCCTCCTCTCCTCTCGGCCCACTGCCTGCTCAGGTCCTGGTGCTAACACCGCCCTAGGACAGGATCAGCGCACACCAGGTTCCAGACATGCAAGCCAATTCAAGCACTCACAACAGGCAAGTTCTAGATTTTGAAAGCTGCTTACCCGTAACTTTAAAGCTCTCTCTTCTTCACTGTCAGCATCAAGAAGGTCATCAATGTCAATTTCTACTTCTGGCATTTCTTCTTCCTGGTTCGGGGAGGCAAATGGGGAGGCATTCTATTTAGTGAGAAACTACATTGCACCAAACCAACTTAGTTGCCTTAAAGGAATAACTAGATCACTGATGGGGCAGGGTGGGGGGGGCGCGGGGATCATCAATGGGGTGGGAGGAGAGACCAGATGGAAAAGGAGGGAAAGGAGGGGATGGGGAAAAAGTAGGAGAAAGAGAGAAAGTGGGGAGAAAGGGGAAGCCAGAAGAAAAGGGAAGAAAAAGAGGGAGGGGGTAAGTGGAAGGAAGGAGGGGGAAAGGAAGGGGCAGGGGAGAGGGAGCAAAAAAGATTTAAGAGTCACAAAGCAGTAGAAAGTATTTCAAAGATGACAATTTCCTATGTTATGGTAGAAAGCTACAATTATGAGTAGAGGATGGGAGTCAGAAGATTACAGAAAGAACAGTGACACCTTCCCGGTAGGGGTCACCTCCTCCCCAGCTCCTCCCCATCGCAGGGATGGGTCTGCAGAAGCTAGAGAGAGACCTCTATGAGGGACATCTGGGCTTAGTCACTCAGTACTGGCTGCATCACTTGGTCCTCAGGCACAAGGCTCACTTCCTGAGTATCTCCTTTCTAGTTAGATGCGTTCACTAATAGTGCTCAACCATTCTCTTTTTTCTATTCCAACAAACAAGAGGACCCAATTTGGAGGAAACCAAGGAATATGATATACTGGTGTGAAATGATAAGAAATGTATATATTGGTCTCTACCCTGGTTCCTGGCACAGAGCTCCTAAAACCCTTATGAATGGGGGTGCCCACATTTGTTCTAACATTTAGTCTCTGACCCCAGTTCCTGAAACAGAGCTCCTAAATCCCTTAGGATTTCCCGGCTGGTAGGAACATCTTGAGTTTTAATGCGGTAACTCTTGGTGGGCTCCTGGATGGGGGCTGCTCACAAGGAAGACCAAACCATGATTGGAAGTTTGGAACTTTCTACCACACCCTCACCCATCCTTCTAGAAAAGGGGGGCTGGAAATGGAGGGAGGCACAAACGTAGCCTCTATCCAGGTTGAGGCTGCTGAGCAGATCCTAAGGCCGCATTCCATGGTCAGGATGCTGAGAAACCCCACACTGGATGTGCGTGCTGCTTCCGTCCATCCGTCGCTATCAGCCTCCCTGGCCGCCACCATGTCCCTTCCCCCGCAAGCTGGTGCTCTGTCACTCAGAGCTGCCCATGCCCCCGCTCCTATTTTTGTGTGCATGTGAAATCCCATCTGAAAGGAGTCATTTAGAAAGCCACAAACAGAGGGGTGGTAGAGCTCTCAAGGGTCTACCTGACTTCCCACAGTGAAAGGACGTGTGGGGACTGAAACACCAACAGAGAAAATCACCAGTTTCTGAAACAGCCGGCAGCCCACAAACACAGACCACAGCTAGGGAGCCACAGTGTGGACAGAGCCCACAGGGAACCTCCCCAGGCTCATGAATGCTGAACCAATGGCCATCGGAGCGGAGCCCAGCACACACTGGCTTACGTTCTGGTAAATGTGGTTAGAGATTAATTCAGTTACATCCACAACGCAATGTGGCTTTAAAAACTACCATATAAGGCCAAAATACCCACAGCCAGTTTCAGCTGCCTCTACTCAAGAAAAGCAAAAGAGACAAACCCACAAATTCCTATCTGACGATCCACACAGAACCCTCTTCTGTTTCTCCACTCCTCCCCCCAAAACAGTCATCTGCGTTTGGCATTAATTTTTGGTGAGGACGTGAAGTCTATATTTAAGTCAGGGTTCAACTCCTCGAGCATGGGAGCAGGATACAGAACCTGCTTGAGGAATCACGGCTAGGGGAAGCTCAACGTCTGCTATTCGTAAAGGAAATGACAGAGTAAGTCAATAAGGCTCTCCTCAGAAGAGTACGGCAGTGGGTTTCCCTGCAAACATTATTCAGCTCTGATGCCCGGCCAAATTTGGCCAAATGGGCCTTTACTTGCTAGCAAAGCAGACTCCCACCCATGCAGGAGGCATCCGCCGTACTCTCATTAAGGAACGCACTCAGCTCTCCCTCAGATACTACATTTGACCCATTTTCTCCAACCTGCGAGATCTGGGCTGTCCAATATGGCAACCACATATGGTCCTTTCATTTAAAATTTACTAAATGAAATCCAATTAAAAATTCCGTTCTGCAGTCTCATTAGCCACACTTCAGTGCCCAGTGGCCACATGTGGCCCATGGCTCCTGTGCAGATGTGGAATCTTTCATTCCATTGGACGGGATTGCCCTAGAGTCCACTCACCACCTGGCCCAGATATTGGGAAGCAAAGCCTCCTTCCCTCTCAAAGGAGCTTGGCAGGAGGAGAGAAAACGCCCCGTATCACAAGGTCAATACCATTACCAAGGGTATATGGCAAGGAAAACCTAGGTTTGGCTTTCCTGAAGCAGACTGTCTTCACCGACTGAGTAATTACAACAATCATTGGGCATGGACACTTTCTACCAAACTAGGATGCTTCTCTTTACCACCACCCTGTCTGTCAGTGGCTGGGAGGAGTCCGAGCTCCATGTACACCCCAGGAGGGTGGAGTAGGGGTGTGTTCTGAAGGTCGGTGATGGCGAAACCAAAGCCCGGGACACAATGACATAGAGACATGGGCCATGGAAGTAAACATGGGAGAGTCCTGGGGAGCAAGGAATGATCTAGTATCAAGTAGAGAATCCTATGTATATTTGGAGGCGCCTGGGTGGCTCAGTGGGTGAAGCCTCTGCCTTCGGCTCAGGTCATGATCTCAGGGTCCTGGGATCGAGCCCCACATCAGGCTCTCTGCTCAACAGGGAGCCTGCTTCCCCCTCTCTCTCTCTGTCTGCCTCTCTGCCTACTTGTGATCTCTGTCTGTCAAATAAATAAAATCTTTTAAAAAAAAGAACCCTGTGCATAGTTGGTATTTAAAATTTTTAATGAGGAATGCAGAAATAGTCCATATTTCATGGAAATTCTCTTTGGCGCTATTCAATGTATATAGCAGTGTCACCAAATAAACAACAGATCACATCGTTGACGAGGGAGTAACCACAGCCACAGCTTACTCTGATGTTCTCGCATTTAGCTGTGTTTGAGGATTTCCCCACATCAAAAATAAATCAGGGGCTATGGTAACACTAAGTGAAACCATTTCCTCAGGATCCCTGGGCTAAGTCACCAGCCAACATATCCCCCTTTTAGTCAGAGGCCTTCCTGTTGGTACCACAGAACAAGCCCCTTGATCATCACCACCCATTTTCTTGTTCATACATCTGTTGGGAACCCACTATACGGGAGACATTGTGGGCCAGGCCCTGTGAGACTCAGCCTGCGAGGGACTGTCTGTCAGTCAAAGCTCAAAACAAAATAACATACGATGGCACCCAAAGAGAAAGACAAACTCCCAGTTCTTGAGTAATTCAAGAGAGGGAAACCTTCCTCCAAGGGCTGCCTGGGAGGGTTTCACCAAGGAGCATGTAAGCTGGCCTTGAGGAGTGGCAGGATTTGGAGAGGGTTGTGGGGGAGGGAGATTGTCCACAAGAGGCAAAATGTACACAGGAGGCAAAAATACAATGTGAGTTGTAAATATGGCATGTAGGAAGGTCCTTGGCCCAGGAGTGAGACATCTCTGTGTTGTCAATTTGAATGCCTATGGCGAGCAGAGGGGTTACAGAAATGAGCACTAAGGCAGCTGGGGGCACTATAAGGAGTAGTGAGGAGCAGGGAAAACTGGAGTAAACATGCCCTGAAGAAAAACAGCAAAAAACACTCCATTCCTGCCAATTAGAGCCACCAGATTTTCTAACTTCTCAGAAGTTGAAATAAAACATTGCAATATTTTAAAAGTTGGCTAACAATCCCTTAAAATCCTGTAAAGGATAAACAAAATCCATCCCCCCGCAGGCTGCAGTTTTTCCTCATCCTGCGGAGACTGGCCCACAGAGGGCTCCGGAGCAAGGCTGGAAACTGCAAGAAGGGGAGCGGGCCGGCTGCAGGGCCGCGGGCAAAAGGGAGGAGGAGAGGAGAAGAGGAGGCCTGCCGAGAAGCACACACTCATCCCAGAGTGAGTGAACGAACCGGGCTTGAATGAGTTGCGGCAAGAACAAAAAGATCTTAAACCATGATTAACCTGGAGGGAAAACGGATGGCATTTGGAAGTGAGCTGGGTGGCAGGTGAGGGAGAAGGAAAGGGTAAGAGAAGATCCAGGTTTCAAGCCCCAGAGGTGTTGGGGGGAAATGCCATAATAAGGAGCACATCTGGGACCTGGAGTGCAGTTCACAACCAGCAAGCAGTTCAGAGGTAACCCATCTGCAATTCCCGCCCCCCCCCCCCACTCCCAGCTCTGGAACAGATGTCAGAGATGCAGGACCCCCGTCCTCGCCACTGCAAAGGGACGCGCTGCAGGGCTGAGCAGCAGAGGCCCAGCCCCTAGCGGGCAGAGGCTGCGGCCTGGAGGTGGCCAACTCCGCTGGGAGTGCACAACAGGCCCCAGCATGAGGACACACTCAGGCCGCCCACGCAGGCTCCTGAAGCTTGGCCGGCCTGTGGGAAACACACACCCTTGCACACACACACATTCTCACATACTCTCATGCATACATACACCCTCTCCCACGTGCATTACACACACACACGTGTGCACTCACATGCATACACTCTCATAGACACATGTGTACACACTCATGCACATTCTCATATATGCATACACTCATAAGCACACACTCACATACACCCACACCCAGTCTCATATGCACACTCTCATGTGCACACACCCTCACATGCACACACTCACATGCTCACACTCTCATGTGCACAAACTCATATACACACACTCTCACATGCACAGTCTCCCATGCGCACACACTCACATGCTCACACTCTCTCACATGCACACATTCACACACTCTCACATGTGCACATTCACTCAGATGCACACAGTCCCATGCTCACACACTCATGCACACACATTCACATACCATATACACACACACTTCTAACTTGCCAGAAAATTTACACCACGAACCCTGTTCAGCGTGGTGATAAATGTGCTTGTATTTAAAAAAAATACAGCTCCGTGGCAGTGACGGGGCCAGGAGCGCTGGAGCTAAAACAGCTTGTACACGGATTCTGGTTTTCCAGCTCTGTGACCCACAGCCTGATGGCTCCCCGAAGGGCCAGAGGCTCCCGGTTCTCAGCAAGCCTCCAGTTCCAACAGGGCTGTGAAGGGCTGTGGGACGGGAGCCTGGACCCTGGCAGGGCGTGGATGGACACACACGGGGTGGGACACCCAGGTGGCAGGGCAGGGCTGGGCAAGGGCCCGTGCCCACAGCTGCATTCACAGCCGCCTGCTGTGAGCGCACAGGGCAACTGGTTTAGGAAAAATATAAAGAGAAGAGAGGCGAGCGGAAGCCGAGGGATTCCAGGAATTCCCTGTGAAAATATTTACATTTCAGGTTCTCATTTTAATGACAATCCCAAAAATTTCTGTAAGCAAGCATATGTTGTCTAAGAATCATCTGGACGACCACCCTCTAACCTTCAACTCGACTCTGTTTACACATTGGCATCAAGCAGAATGACTGTAACCGTCGTGGGCTAATGAGTAGAAGGCCAAAGGTTTAACACCGAATGGATGTTAAACACAGAGACCTGTTAGATTCCTACCCCGGCGAGTACGCCCACCAGGTGAAGCCAGAAGACCTCTCTCACGGGATGCACAGGGGCAGGGCGGGGCCTCCTTCCTAACCTCGAAAGGAGTGACATCAGCTATCATGCTAAATTCATGTTGTGTCCCTGAATTCCATTGGCTGGGTGCTTTCCAGACAATTTGCAATTTTTATTTGATTTTATAACTGGAAAAACCATTAGCATCAAGAGTTATACTTGGTTTTAAGTGGCACATATTTAAATATTATATTACATGTTCAAGTAAGTCCTGGAAACTGCCAGAAATCCTTTCCACTTAAAAAGGAACCTGGCCTGCCCTACGGCACCTTGCTGTGGAATTTCAAAACATAGGGGACCAAGAGGAGACCCTGGAAATGTCCAGAAAGGGAACAGGTCACAGAGGCAGGCAGAGAATCGGTGTCATCAAGCAAGGGAGCAGTAATTTCAAAATCCTGAGGGAAAACGATTTCCAAATGGGACGCCTCCATGCCCACAAACTGCCAACCGAGAGAGAAACACCACAGACATTTCAAGACACCTCAGGTTTTACATCTTAATAGATGTGCCTCCCATCTGAGGAAGAAGTGCTCCAGTGAAACAAAGAACTAGGAAAGGCATCTGTGGTTGATCTGTGGTTGGCAATGGCACAGACCAGAGGGCACACACTCTCAATCGAGCTGGAGGAGGGTACCTGGGAGGCCGGGAAGTGAAGAACAAAGCACGTGGGCCCTCAAACCTGGGAAGCTGAGCAGAAAGAATGGAGCTGAGTGTACTGGGCAACACAGGTTTGGGGACAGGCACACACCTGCCTGGGGCCAGGCATTCAGAGGGGCTGGAAGAGGATGGCCTCCCATGGATCCAAAATGGGGCAACACATGCGGTCATCCCAGCTCCGATGCCGTTGGTAAGTGCTCTGATCCCACATTACTAGCCTTTCCCTTATACCCACTTATTTTAAAATTTAAATAAGCTTCAAGGGTTGAAGCTGGCTTCAAGCCAAAAAATAGTACCTCCCAAACTCTTCCTTAAAAAAAAAAAAAAAAAATGAAAGAGCCTAACGAAACTTGATCCTGCGGCAAAGGGACTGTTAAGGTAACATCCACGAAGAATGCTCTTCTTGACATCCAGAAGAGCAAGTCTGTGCCTCCCTTTATCCCAGACACCTCCCAGCTGAAGTTTACCTCCAGAGCACAGAGAGCACCCCTCCATTGTCACCACCCACATCCACCTAGTACCCCACACAGAGAGCCACCCGTCCTCTTGGCCAAGAAAACCTGATGTGATATGGGTGAGCAACACTGATGTGATTTGATAAACACCATAAACTGTTCTAAATTTGTTGATAGTTCACATGCTTGATTTGGTACTTCCCATCATTATCATTGAGCAAATGACCTGTCACACAGCCTCATGTCACAGCAGCCCAGGGGAGAGCTGCTGCCTTAACATTCAACAACAGAAAATGAACGCCAACTCATAGAAAGATTCGTGTTACTGGTCTTGTGAGATTATTCTAGAACAAGGTACAGCTACGGCAAACGCTAAGAGCACCAGGAAGACCCACACGACATCTACTGGCGACATACCTACCACCACCGAGCACTTTCTAGACGCCAGAGAGAAAGAACAGACAACCGACAAAAACACCCGTTCTTGTGGAGATCAAACCTTGGAAGGGGAAGACACACAATAAACATGTAAGCACCACAGACAGCACAGCAAACAGCAATAAATACTTTGGAGGAAAAATAGGCAGAGGGGAGGGACAGGGAGCAGCAAGGCTAGAATTTTACCTCCGGTGAGAGAAATATCCAAATAAAAGACCTCAAAGAGAGTGAGGGAAGCGGGTTGGATGTCCGGAGGGAGACATCGAGGGGGACTAGCAAGTGCTCAGGTGTATCTGAGAGCTGCCAGGTGTCAGGCGTCACTAGAGTGGGCTTGGGGTGGCGCCCCTGTGAAGACTGACTTGTCCCGTCCGTGAGAGAAAAGCCACTCCGAGTTGGAGAAGAGTGGTGGCGTGATCTGAGTCACCTTTTAGAAAGGATCACGCTGGGCTCTGCGAGCTATGGGCATGAGCAGAGTCCCCGTTAGAGGCGGCAGAAATCACCTGGTAAGAGACAATGCTGCCGTAGACCAGGTGACAGAAGTGCAGTACGTAATTCTCCTCCTACTTGGTTCGCTGAGAAGTCAGGGGTGGCCACTGAGATGCTAAGGAAAGGAGCTGCTGTGTGGGAAAGCAGCAGGACGGCTCCGAGCCGAGCTAGGGAGGTGCTTTCCTGGATGCGAACCCCATTCCCTGGCCCCCATGTCAATTATTCCTCCACTGACGGGCGACACGGGGCAGGCCTCTGCCACCCCCAATCTCTGCCACTCCCAAAAGCCGCACAAACTCAAGGATCAGTAACACGACCTCAGACGTGGCTAAGGTTTCCGAGCCCGTCTGATCAGCGGATCCCTCTTTTAAAAAATTTAATATAAATGTCTCTTCTGGCCCATCTTTCACTCCTTACACCTGAAAATCACATGTAAAGACCTAACACATCACCAACTTACTCAAAACCACAAGGATTAAATGGGCGGGGACAGGGACAAATGTAAGCAAAAATCCCCAGAAGCAGAGCTTTCTGGAAATAGTGACGCTTTGCGTTTCTGCGTCCTGTATATGAACACTTAACATGCACAGCTGGTCATGAACAATGCCAGAGTGACCAGAAAAAAATCAGAGGTTGTGTTCCTAAGCAGGTATTTGACAAGAAGGGAGAGCTAAGGCAGTTCGCAGAGACGGCGAGGATGGCCTTCTCAGCCATGGCAGAATGGATGTCCCAAAGGTTCTGGCTGCACTGATAAGACGGCCACCGCCCCCTGTGCTGACTCACAGCACGGGGACGCCTCTAGGTCTCCAGCCCCTGGAAGCAGCACCTGCATCACCAGGAGCACCACATGCAAGCTCGCAGGCCAGCGCGGAGAGGGCTGGTGGACACACGCACTCAAAAGCACATCAAGCAGAAGACGGGAGGGATCACGTGGGTCAAGAACATGGACAAGACAGCGGAGCCATGAGCTTAAGCTGCTGTGGGGCCGCAGGCAACAGCTAAGGACATGGGGAGAGAATAAAGGGCTGTCCCGGAAGAGAGGATTGCTGTCACCCATGGGGAACAAGAGGCAATGGGTGTGCAGCCTGTCCCTAAGAAGTCACACTTGGCTATGACCTGCTTCTCCTCCCTTTAGTCATATGGTCAAGACTGTCTTCTGATGGATGATGATTCATTCCTACGCCTAAGGGCCCAGCAGAACTCTTCAGGCTGGAAACACTCAGACCCAGGGTGTCACAAAGGCAAACATCTGTTACAGCTCAGTTCTTAGAAGGCAGTCCTCCCGAACTTTCAAACCGGTCACCGCACTGTTCGTGACTCATTCGTTCCAATGGGAAACCAGGTGACCAGGGTGTTGGGATTACGGGAACACAGAATATCGAATGTGGACATTTTCCCATCTCCTATCTTGGGAAAGCTGCTACATCTGCTATGGCCACATGTGTTCAGGGTTGACAGGTACACAGAAGAGTAAGACTGAGGAGGAGTCAGAGAGCTGCCATTTGGAAGAGATGCCAGACACCGAAAAGAAATTGTGATTCCCCTCTGGAGACTTCCAGGTACAGACCGGCAGGCACAGCGCACTTGCAGTGTGGCAGACTGTGGATGATATGAGCTCTCAGGTCACAAAAAAGACACGGAGGAACCTCATATACCTATCACTAAGAGAAAGAAGCCAACTGGGAAAGGCTCCATGCCAGAGGATTCCAACCATATGACGTTCTGGAAAAAGGCAAAACTATGGAGACAGTGGAAAGATCAGCGGTTGCCAAAGGCTTGAGGGGAAAGGAGGGATAAACGGGTGGGGCACAGGACAGTTAAGGGCAGTGAGAGTGTATGACATTGTACTGCTGGATAAATGTCCTTAGGGTCGAGCCCATAGAAGGTACAACACAAAGAGTGCGCCCCCGATGAAAAGTCTGGAGAGTGGCTGAGAAAACTGTATCAAAATCCTTTTTAAGTGGATGGCAGGCAGGCAGGGACAAGGGGTTCCCCCGGTCCCACCCTAAGGGGAAACCATCTTATAAGGATTTTACACACCACCCTGGAAGGAGCCCTCTACCCTTTCCCATATTATAGATCGGTGACAAAACCCTGATTGGATGACAGGTGCAGGGGGTGGTAATCAGAAGGAAAGAGCCCGCCAACAAGCCCATAAAAACCCCTGGACTTAGAAACTCTGGTGGCAACCCCCTTGGGTCCCCTCCCTCCTTGGGAGCTCTGTACTCTCACTTTGCTATCACTCAATAAACCCTTGCTTTGCTGCCCACCAAAAAAAAAAAAAAAAAAACAAAAAAAAACCAAAAGTATCAATACTGGCTCATCTGTTGTAATAAATACACCAGACTAATACTAGATTTAGCAACAGCGGAAGCAGGAGGAGGGGAGAGGATGCCTCGGGAGTGTATGGGGGTACTTTCCAGAAGCTCGGTACCTTCTAGGGTACAGGTGAGAGCTCAGAGCCACCCACTGGGACGTTCTGCCTGAGGAGAACTTGCCAGAAGTTCCTTCCATTACCTCCCTCACACGGCAGGGGAGGGGAGGGTCTAGAGGAGCTCTTGCTCCAGGGACCACGGTGGGATCAGAGGGCAGGTCCCTGGGCACACTGGGCGCACCCAACTTTGGTCAAAGTCTAGCCTCAGAAAGAAAGGCCAGCCAAAGAAAGTGACTCACTGGCACTTCTGTGCGAAATGAACAGACCAAATGGAGCGCAGCTTCACAAACTGCCATGATCATTTCCACGTAATAAGTGCTACTCTGCCTCAGCGAGGTCACCGTTCCAGGAAGCGTGGCCCCGGACCCCGCCTGTCCCCCCATTCCCCTCATCTAATCCATCACCAAGTCTATCTGTTCTCTGGCTTAAATGGCTCCTGAACCTGCACTTTCACCTCCTCCCCTACCCCACATCTATACTAAATCATATCTTGCCTGAATTACTACCGGTTTCTCCCAATGGCTGCCACACATCCAGTCTCATCCCTCTATCGGTCCAGTCTCCACTCTAGCCAGGGTAGCAACTTTAAGAACACGAATCTGGCACTGCCCTGCCGAAGACCTTTCGGTGGGTTCCCATCAGTCTTAAAACCAAAATTCCTGGCAGGGCCTGCCCCTGGGTGCCTGCCCCTACCCCCCACCCTGCCCTGTCCTGATCCCTCAACATGCTCCCCACTGAGGCCTCCACAGGGCCTTTGCACATGCATGTGTGATATGCTCTTCTCATTAGCTGAAGTCAGCAGTCACTTCCTAAGGGGGAACCTCCTTGGTCTCGCTTGTGCCAAGGTCAACCTCCCCACCCCTGAAACTGTATTCCTAAGACCACACACTTCTTTGTTGCAGGTACCACACAGGTCAAGTTTTACACCTATTGGTGTCCCTCCCTAAACTGTTAAGTTCCCAGAGCAGTGCCTTGCATGGAGCCCGGCACATGGGAAGCCCTTGCTAATCATTTCTTGAATTAAAGTCTGAACAATTCAGAGTTAGGTCTTATCCTTGCCGCGGTTTCCAGAAATGTTTGAGTATCTTGACTCACGGGCTGAGGGCTTAGTTTCAAACTCAGACAAGCTGACCCCAATCTGCATGGCTTTATGCCAACATGTGTGTTCTCCACCTTTCAGGATGCAGCGTGCTGAGCAAAAGATTTGTCCCTGCTGATTTCAGTGACTGTGGGAGCAGCACGAGAATGGCAGAGCCTTTTCCAGAGTGCTGGACGGCAGCCAGAGGGCCCTCCAGGGACTGCTTCACTATCATGGCTTCTGGACGCTCCGACACATCAGAAATAGCCCAGGCGCTCACCAATCTGGAACCCAGGAGGTGATTCCAAGTTTCCACGGGACACACCCTTTGTGAAATACACACGAACAGACTCAGGGTTCTAGGGCAAGTCTGGGAAATAACTAACCATGTCCAGAGAACGTGCTAAAACCCCAGTTGGAGACCTGAGCCTCACATGTTACAAACATGGTAGAGATGGTCGGTGTAAGCACTGCTCTTTCCTGGGGCTGTCGCAGAAAAGCCCACGTCCACACTGGAGGATATGATCCATCGGGACAGACAGTCAGGATGTGGGCAAGGGACCAGTGTCTGTACTAGTCTACACTACCTACTGGTCAGCAGTGGGAATGGGAACTGGACAGAGCTACCCTAGGGTGCCAAGTGAAACCCAAGTCTTGGACAGAGAAAGATTCAAGATTATAAGGGAGCGGGGAAAAGGCCAGTTGTTCCACAGAAGCAAGTAATTAGGAAGCTACTTGGGAAGTGGCTGTGATATATTGCCAGTCTCCTGGGGCTAAAATAGAGTTTATTTAAGATCTGGTGCTTTGGAAATTTAACCGATTTTTAATTGTAGGTCTCGTAATTTATTTTGTGACTGCTCTTCTACAAAGGTACTCAATTTTTTAAATGTCAACAGGTTTCAGCCATGCCACTGAATAGTTGGAGTGTACTTGAAGAGCATGGCAAAGGGTCCCCACGGGACTCAATGGCGCAGTACACAAGAAATCAAAGGTGTGGAAAATTCTGGGTGTGTGATCAAAGCAGCGGGAATGAGTCAGAGTTCCTTCTTGGACTGTTGACTCCCCACTTGAAGAGCCTACTTCCAGAGCACTCTGCGGCAAGAAGCAGGAAGCACTGCTTCTCAAGTCCTGACCTGCAGAACACCTGCCTCAGAAGCCCCATGTGAAAACGCAGACCCCTGGGCACTGCCCCCCACCCAAGAGCCACTCGACCCCAGCCTCTACACAGGTAACGGGAGCCACAGAGGATTCACAATCCAATTAGTTTGCTTCAGAAGGGGTTGAGTGTCTTTGCAGAAAGGGAAGACATTCCATGCCAGAGAAGGGCAACAAAAAGGAAGAGCCACTCCTCACATAGGGTCTCCATTCCCCATCTAGAACCTTCGTTCTACCGTGATGGGCTGGGTGCTGAGGATTGTACCACCAACGAGACATGAGACCCCCACCTGACGTTCGGGGAGCAAGACAAAGGCAAATGGAATGGCAGCTACACAGAAGAACACTGTGGCACGTGTTTCGGCTATGAAACACAAGCAAGAAGTGGCTGCTCCGTCCTACTCAATCAAGGGCCACACAAAGACCGATCCCCGCTCAAGGCCACTGTTGCTCGGCCACTGCTCCTCTCTGCTTCTCCAGACCCTCCATGAACAGATGGCACTGCTGGGCTCCTGCCGGGGGCTCCATTTTGAAAGTGAGTCAAAAAACCCATCCTCCACAGCGTTTGTCATTGTACAGGTCTTCAACACAGGATGAGGCGAGATCAGGGGGAATGCCAAGGAAAAACAAAGCTCTGGCAAGGGAACTGAGCTCTCTACACACCTCTCACCACAGAGCAGCCCTCCTGTCCCTGTGGAGGGAGGTCTTCTGATGTCGGGTAGCCAGGCCACACACAAAACCAAGCCAGTCCTCTTCCTCACAGCCTGTGGTGACAGGGGGACAGATGTCATAACCAGATTGTTTCTACCCTGGAAAGCAATGCTTCAACCGCTTGCATATCCACCACCAGACATCCCATAACAGTCTGGAAATCAGCAATTTGCCAATCCTATAAAACAACCCTTTAACTCTGGGGCCACCCGCACCCATCTCCCTAATCATATAGATCCCGGGCAAGCAGCAGACATTCAATTCAGTTCAAACTCAGTGCCTTCCCCACATGAGCCCAGAGCCCCCCGGAGCCAAAGATCCACTGGTGTGGACCTTCTGGGAGTGGCTATTGATGGAAGGGGCTACACGGCATCACTTCCTAGACAAACACCAGCAACTAGAAGGTCAGCCTTCACCCACACTGGATCTGTAGCAGGTTCTCCTTGAACTCAACAGGCCAGAGCTGAGCCTCTTACACTGGGCTCTTCTGACTTTTTCCTCCCCAAGAAAATACTCCCCCCGTCCTCCATCTGTCTGAGGCCTGAGGAATGCAAGTTCAGGAGATAATCCTTGTGAACACTGGGTTGAGATTTGAGTGCCCCCCACCTTAAGGTTATGGGTCTGGGAACGAAAAGGGGGAAGCCAGGGGCAGAAGTTTGAGCCTCGGTCTGTGGCAGGTGGGAGGTCACGTTTATGTGAAGGGGTGGGGAGAGAAAGAAAGAGTGCCCAGACTTTCTTATACCTAGAAACTCTCATCTGTCTTCCAAAATGCTGTCAGCCCTGATTATGAAAGAGTTTCACCTTCGATTCCAGGCAAGTAGCACAAAATACAATTCCAGTTCTTCCAAAAAGGCCAATTCTGTTATTCTGATTCATCGCAAAGTAAGCTTCAACTAAGACAGCAAGTTGTTACCTCCTATGCATCTGTCACTTTTGCTACTGGAACAGACACTCATTTTAGCATGCAAGTAATGGCAAATGCACAGAAAGAAAGGGATGCCATGCTTTATTTTTAATTTCCACAAACGGACTGATCTCCTTGTCGAAAGAAAAAAGCGGTGGCAGATAACAAAGGTGCAAATGCCTTACTCCGATCTATGTTTTTATTCCCAGAAAGAGGTGTGACATGGTCAACTCTTTCCCCAAATCCTTATTTAGTTTCTTCCAGGCGGGGAATAATTTGGATTGAAGACGACATCTTCAAAACAACCTTGCAAATTAAAAAAACAAAACCAAAAAACCCCCCCAAAATCAAAAGGTCTCTGGAACAGAAATTAGATTTAAGAATCCGATGCCCTGCTAGTCTGCTAACTTCTGACATCAATGAGAGAGGAGACAGAAGGCCTCACACCTAGTGGGCACTCCATAATTATCTGTTGAGTGTCCGATCACATGATTTATCCCAAGTCCCAAAGGCTCTTTGCACTTGCAAGCTAATTCAGTTGTCATAAAGGCAAGCAGGGTAGAAGATTTATGATTACCCGGTTACCCCAAATGACCACAAATCCTTGCCAACCTCTAGGCTGTTCCAAGCAGCCCGGCTAGTAGTTCGGCAGGCATAATGATGGTATATTGTGATGATTCCCTTTGGAAGGCCCTGGAGATGCTCTTTTTAGAAAGTGAAGGTCAGGGACGCCTGGGTGGCTCAGTTGGTTAAGCAGCTGCCTTCGGCTCAGGTCATGATCCCAGCATCCTGGGATCGAGTCCCACATCGGGCTCCTTGCTTGGCGGGGAACCTGCTTGTCCCTCTGCCTCTGCCTGCCACTCTGTCTGCCTGTGCTCGCTCTCGCTTCTCTCTCTATGACAAATAAATAAATAAAATCTTTAAAAAAAAAAAAAAAGAAAGAAAGTGAAGGTCTACCAGGAGTACGGTTCGTAGTCGGCCTCTGTAACACAGACCAGGAGAATCCCATCCCTCCACTCACGGAGATGGGTTCTTCAGCCCAGACAGGGACCCACCTGAAGGATCTTGGGCCTTCCATCCTCAATACCCAGAGCACATCCGAAGATGGGGTGAAAGTCATTCAGGCTGACCACTGCCCATGACCCAATCTGGGTCTGGATCTTCTGTCCTCTTAGGACCTGGATCTCCTGTCCTCTGGCCTCCCACAGCTCTATAATCACTGGCACATTACATTTCATCATGATCCCTAGTACATTAAAACCCTAAAACCCATCAAGATGTATATAACTGTTGTGTCCACCAACACAGGAAGAGGTCCTTGAGGGTAGGGACTATGTCTTATTTTGTAACCCTCACACCTATCTGGCCCATGTACCTGCATGGTGAATTTTTTATCAAGTGAATAAATGGAAGTGCTCACCAAAACAAAATAGTTAGGCCTACAACTACCTTTAGACACATTTTCTAGGATATTGACATTAAGAATAAAAGGAAATCGTGTAACGCCATGAATACTTAATTTCTTCTTGAAATTGACCCAGAACTGGAGATAAAATGGTTGTGCAGGTTTATGTAAGAAAGGGCTATAAACAGAAACTTCTCTAGCTGTGTTAGTAAAGAAAATGCGAGGGAAAGTAGAAATATATTCTTTTTATAACTCTTGCCTTCATTGATCGAGAGACAATGAGACAGCCTCTTGGATCAATTACTATATTTATGAACTGGCTCCATCTCACCCATAAATTTCTTGTCAATAACTACATTCAATGTGCATGAGTACTTCAGGGAGCAGACTTCCCCCTTTACTCATTGAGATGCTAAAGAACAGCAAATATCTAGCACCAAGAAATTTTTTTGATTAATTTTTTTTACCCAAGTGTAGATGATGTACAATATCATATTAGTTTCCAGCATAGAGCACAGTGACTCAATATGTATATTCATTACAAAGTGATCTCCATGGTAAATGTAGCTATCATCCCTCACCATACAAAGTTATTACATATTACTAACTATATTCCTATATGCTCTACATTGTATCCCTGTACCTTATTTATTTATTTTATAACTGCAAGTTTGTAGCTTCTGCTCCCCTTCTCTTATTTCCTTCATCTGCTCCCTCCCCATCCCCACCTTGTTCTGGCAACTACTGGATTATTCTCTGTATCTATGAGTCTCTCTTGTTTTACATTATTGTTCATTTGTCTTGTTTTTTAGGTTCCACATACAAGGGAAATCCCAGGGTATTTCTCTTTCTCTGATTTATTTCACTTGGAATAATACCCTCTGGGCCCATGGCAAAGGGCAAGATTTCATTCCTTTTTGTGGCCAAGTAATATTCCATTGTATATAAATATATCTTCTTTATCCATTCATCTTATCGATGGACATGGACTGCTTCCATAACTTGGCTATTGTCATAAGGCTGAGGGCTAATCCCTGAGGCCTCCAGTGGGTAAAATTAGAAGTGTGATAACCAGCAAAGTGACTGGATAGAGTTTGGTGCCTGGGAAGCCAGAAGAGGAACATGCCTTAAGGAAGAGGGAATGAGATGACCTGTGCCAAACTATGAAAGTAAGACAAGGACCAAGACTGGGCCATTGGGTTGAGCAACAGGGAAGTCACGGTTACTCAACAAAGCAGCTTCGGAGCAGGGCTGGGGCACAATCCCAGAGTCAGTTCCAGACACAGTGGGAGACTGGGACTGGGTTTGGTATTCAAGAAAGCAGCCATCCCACCCACCATCTCCAGTTTCAAATACCTGTGGTCAAAGTTGGTCTGGAAGCAGATGACCCTCCTTCTGACCAAGCAGCAGAAGTTCAAGAGCAGCCTAGCACTATATCACAAAGCTTAGGTCACTCCCCTCATCTCCTCACACAGGCTCACACCATTACACCATCACACCACACAAGAAGCAGGCTGAGAGCAGTATAGTAAGGTATCATGAGAGAGAGAGACCATGTTCGCAAACTTTTATTTCAATATATTGCTGTAACCATTCTATTTCATTACTAGTTATTGTTGCTAACCTGTTACTGTGTCTAACTTATTAAACTTTATCACGGGTAAGAACACAGAAGGGAGAAACACAGTATATGCAGGGTTTGGAATTAGGCACAACTGGAGGCATCCATGAGCAGTCTTGGCAGGTATCCCCTGCAAAAGAGGGGGGCCGCTGCACAGAAAACTTTCTCAAGTTGTTTTGAAGAGAAGGACAGGGTTGTTAGCTAACAGGAGGAAGTGGGGTCAAGAAAGGATTCTAGACTTTTTTTTAGGGATGAAGAAATAATAGCATGTTTATACTCCGCAGGGAATGAACGAAGCAGGAAAGTGAGGAAAAGTTACCAGAACAATATCCCTGAGTAGACCAGAAGGGTGGAGTCCCCTGCAGAAGGGAGGGTCCCTCTTGGGCTGTAGACAGCTCAACCGCCGCACTAGGAAGTGAGCAATGTGTGTGGGCACATGAGCCCGTGGGGCACTGGGAGGGCCCTCCAACTGTCCCCGTTTTCTCTATGGGAAACCAGAAGGCTGAGGCGGGACCTGCGGAACGTGGCTGCCTCTGGCATCTCAGGGAACAGGAGAGCAGCCAGCCTGGGCTAGCTGGTGCACGCGGGGCCTGTCTCTAGTTCATCGTCGTGAATTTACAGTGTGTCCAGGCAGAGTGGTAAGAGTGAGGAGAGAGCCCCAAGCCAGATTCTCTACAAAAGAAAGTCTGGCTGCCTCCCTTTTGTCCTCCAAGATGAAGTCCCAGCAACACTGGGTACCATATGTAATGGGTCCTTTTCCATGGGCCTCAGGCACCTCCTTGCACATTGCTGTCCCCTTATGAAATATTTGCTCTCAATAAATGCATATCCAATGTCACTTTTGCCTTCGAGTGGGAATAGTACTTCCAGAACACCGACTTGTGGCCGAGCAGACCAGGGGCTTGGTCCCAGCCCCACCCATCACTCGCTATGTGACCTAAACCTCTCTACGCCTCTACTTCCTCATCCATAAAATGGGACTAAGTAAGAATAGTCCTCACTGGGCTGTCCCAAGGATTAAGTAGTATGTCCTGTGCCTCACACTGTGTCTGCCTTATTCTGTGTGCTGCACCAGCGAGAGCTACAATCAGTCTGAGGAAGTCAAGAGCAGACCCAGGCCAGAGAAAGATAAGTCCTGATCCAAATTCCTAATCACATCCGAGCAATGCCTTTGTTGGCAGAGCTCAAAATGTAAGTTTTATTAGTGGTTGTTCAGGGTTCCTGGCCTCCATCCAGATGACTGCTTAGTACCACCTGTCTACACCCTCTAAGATTCAGTAAATCAGTCCCAGAGCAGAGACTATTACGTCCATTGATTAATAATAAAAAGACAGGGGCGCCTGGGTGGCTCAGTGGGTTAAGCCGCTGCCTTCGGCTCAGGTCATGATCCCAGGTCCTGGGTTCGAGCCCCACATCGGGCTTTCTGCTCAGCGGGGAGCCTGCTTCCTCCTCTCTCTCTGCCTGCCTCTCTGCTTACTTGTGATTTCTCTCTGTCAAATAAATAAATAAAGTCTTTAAAAAATAATAATAATAAAAAGACAAAGTCTCGAGCCATAAATCAGCTATAAATGAGTGACTTAAGAGTCAATGTGTATATTTTCTTTAAGAAACTTGTGTAAGAGCCAAATTATCACAAAGCATGGTCCTAGGTCTGGTCAAGAAGTACCAAATTGGGTATTATTTTTTCAAAATAATAATAGTTCCTATTTGTTAGTACCACTGTGCTGAGCACTGTGCCAATAACTTTTGCCATCAAGAATTTAATTACGGCTCATCTCGACCTTCGCAGCAGGTGCTATTGTTACAAATGAGGACATGAAGACTTGGAGAGGTGACAGGATTTGTCCTGGGTCAGGCAGCTTGATCTACAGGTGGTTTGAACCAAAACCATCTTTCTTCCCTCTTTAATGTGCAAGTGGAATGGGAAACTAAGGTCCAGCTAGGAGCCTTGCTGAACAGGGACCCTCTTGGCCTTCCCCTTCCTATAGCTCCCGGGACGTGTTCTTGTCCGGGAGGGGAGTGGACGACAACCCAGACCAGACCGGTGTGATTCAATTCAACCCCACTAGGGAGGTGGCAGCTCAAAGAGTCAGTAGAGAACCAGCCAGAATTACAGTTCCAAGCTATGGTTGTTGATGTTAAGGGGTCTATGGCTTTCAAACTCCATCCAGAATTGTGCGGGGAAAATGAAACATTCGAAATTGGTCTGAAGGAAAGTTTTAAAGGTTCCAAATGAGAGTAGCCTAGAATGTGAAGTCAGAAAATGTTCCCACTGCAAGAGAAGTTAAAACATGGAGAGATGGAGAGGAAAAGGGAGTTGGGGGAAAATGGAGGGGGAGAAAACCATGAGAGACTATGGACTCTGAGAAACAATCTGAGGGTTTTTTCTTGTTTTGTTTTGTTTTTTTATTTGACAGACAAAGATCACAAGTAGGCAGAGAGGCAGGCAGAGAGGAGGAAGCGGGCTCCCTGCTGAGCAGAGAGCCCGATGTGGGGCTCGATACCAGGACCCTGGGATCATGACCTGAGCCGAAGGCAGAGGCTTTAACCCACTGAGCCACTCAGGCGCCCCCAATCCGAGGGTTTTGGAGGGGAGGTGAGTGGGAGGTTGGGTGAGCCTGGTGGTGGGTATTATGGAGGGTACATATTGCATAAAGCACTGGGTGTGGTGCATAAACAATGAATTCTGGAACAATGAAAAGAAATTTAAAAAATAAAAAATTTTTTAAAAAGAGAAGTTAAAAACCATCGATATCAACATGATGAACTTAGCCGTCACCAAAAATCCCTCCGTCATACAAGATGGTGTGGTAATATATCACAGATAAGACTTGAGTATTTTTCTAACCCTCCACGAGGAGGCTAGAACTGTTGCTAGATTCAATCAGGGACACCCAGGTGTCCTCCTTATCCAATCAAGAGACCAGAGTCCCCCTCAAATCCAATAACTGTGACCATGAAAAATGGCATGAGGATGTCAATTAAGTCATCAAAGAACACAGCAAATCTTCTCTATTGCATTAGGTCCACTGTCTGAGTGGGTGCTATGTCAACAGAAAGAAATATAGGAGGATGGGGAGTGAACGCAAAACACTGGAAACTTATCGCTCTGCACCTGGCACTTTTGGGGAGAAGGGATTGCACAGACCCTCAAGGGTTGATTTCAGTTATATCCAGAAAAATGAACGCAAAGGAGTGGGAATTTCATGCTCGAACAAAGGGTAAATAAGTATTGAGCAAAGGGAAGGAGGCTCCCTTTGTTCTGTTCATCACCAGCCAAGCTTCTGATTTCCATTCCCGTCTCCCAGGTGCACTGCCCACCTGGACAGTGTGTCCTGAGCAAAGGACCACTGTTGCCTTCCTGCTGGACCTCACGCCCATCCATTGGCAAGTCCCATCCATCCTACCTCCAAAGAACACCCCAAAGGCACACCCCACCCCATCCCCACCGCTAACATCTTCTTGGTCCCCCTCTGCCCCCTCCAGCTCTTCACTCCTCTCGACCTCTGCCACTTGCCATTCCCCACACAGCAGCCACACGGCGCTTTTCAAAATTCTAATCTGCCGTCAAGTCATTTAGGAACAAAACTTAAAGTTTCCGAACGTGTTGTATAAACGTTTGTGTGACCATCGGATTAAACTATTACCAAAAGAAGAAAGATTTGAATGAATAGAGTATCTCACCACAAAACTGACAAAAACAGAAGCAGATCTGTCTGTTCTAAAGTAGAAACCCTTCACGCTTTAAATCCATACGTACAAAGTTAAATTTTGACAAGATAATGAATTGTAGCAACCACCTAATGAAACAAACAAGCCCTGAGAATAAACAGACCTCTCTCATTCTCTCTCTCTCTGCTGTGATTGAGTCTACGTTACAGTAGAACATTCCACTTCAGTTTTCTCACATGGCTAAATTTTCTGTGTGAGTGAAAAAAAAAAATACTGGAAATGATCAGATTTAAATGCGAGTATTCGGTGTAAAATAGAACTTGAGGTTTAAAACAGAAAGTAATTAGTTGTGGAAATGTAAATCATACCAAGAAGTAAGGCATGTAAAAAGTAATGAACAAATCCAGCTTAAGTTAAATTTAAAAATTCAAGGCATTTTGTTTCGAGGCATCTTTGAGCTTGCCGAGCAGACACTGTAAGCAAAACTCCTCTCCTGAGATGAAAAAAATTATGGGCCAGAAGTTATGGTCACAATTAAATGGTGGCAGACGCGGCCAAGGAGTACCAAGGGGATCTGGTCCCTTTATGATTCTTTTGACAGATGACTGTGTGGGGATGAGGCGACGAAACTATGTGGGAATGATGGGGATGGGAGGAAAGAGCCTTGGCGGGAGCACAGGCGACAGCCATGTTCACCCAGTGACAACCACTCTTTCTGTGTGTCCCCCTTCACAGCACCTTTTTTTCTAGGATATAAAAATCAGGTTGTGTACATTCTAATATTGAACTTTTCTGTTCAATACACTTTTGTAATAGTAAAAAAAATAAAATTCTGAACTGACCACCTCATTCCCCTGTGTCTGTCGCTTCTAACTAAACTTAAAATTCTGACTCCCTTACTTGGCCCGCAAAGTTCTCACGGTATGAACCCTCCGTGTCTCCCGCTTCTGCTGCCCTACAGCCTGGAACCATCTCTGGACCACGCCCCTCCTCTTCACCTCCAGTGAGCTGATTTCTCAGCCTTGGAGAATCTTCTGGGGGAGGCCCTCCCCTACCTGCTCTCTCCTTCGCTTATTCTCTGGCACACTTCCCTTTGCTACTTCTTCCCTCAGGATGCCGTCATTTTATTAGCCATTCTACCACATAACCTTAGAACCTCAGCTCCCAGCTCAGGACTGAGCCCAGAGGGGCCAGTCCCCAGAGGCTTGTTTATGCTTCTTACGGTGGATTAAAGGCCATATAAACCCTGAACACATGAAAGGTCTCAGGAAAAGCCCAATAGAATAATGAGTCAACCGAGGGGCTTTTCATGTAAATCACTCTCCTTGGAGGCCCAGCTCTAGATTACTTAGGATATTTTCTCTTCAGACAGATAGTCATTTCCTTCAAAGTGGATGAGTTCCTCAGAGCTTTGGAAGGCAATCCTGAAGGAAAACTCCACTTGTAAAGAAAGCTTCCTGGGATTCATGCCTTTTCTCACAGACTAAATTATTTTGAATGAGGATGGAGATGCGGCATGGAACAATCCTTTTGAAGAGTGACAGTAACAATTAGGAAACACTCTCTTTGTCAGCAAAATCTCTCTCTCTGGTCACAAGTATTCTAGTGGCTCGTTCAGGCTTGGCTGGTCCCTCTAAGGTTAGATGTGGAGTGAGACTGGCTTTGGCCAATGAACTAGGAAGTGGGAGCAATGGGTGCCCTTCCTGGTGGAAGCCCTCAGGGGCTTCTCAGGGCCCTCTCCCTGACCTGCTAATTATAAAAGCATGTTTCTAGATGCAGCCTCATGGGTCTGGGTCCCTGAGTGACATTGAGGAGCGGAACCCCCACATCAGGTCAACACTCGTTACACAGCTTGAGTGGGAAATACAATGTTATTATTTTTAGGCGGGAAAATTTGGGGTCACTCCTAGCCTATCTGGACTGACACAGCGAGCTGACTTGTCTCCAGTTGCCGGAATGATAAATGATCTTTCGGTTCTTGTCACAGGCAGGAGGCTGGAGAGCCACCATGCAGCAGCCTGGAGCCCCCAGTACAGGGTGAGGCCAGCTCACAATCTTCCAACTAACAAGTGTTCACTGGTGTGCGTTTTTCGTCAGATGCTAAGCTGGAGTGCTAGGGAGACAGTGGACTGTCGCTAGAAGATTCCAATGGATGCTGTGAGGAGGGTCCCCCTGGCAAGCTGAACAAAGTCGGGAAAGCATGAGGTGGCTGGCAGGGCCAAGAGTATGGGGGAGATGGCCTGGGCCTCAGCAGGGGCAGCTGTGCAGGTGCACAGGACAGGGTGGGTGACTCGGGGATCAGAACAGACTACCACAGGCCCTTTCCCAGGCAGCCACTCCCTGCATCCCCCCAGAGCCTACGCGATAGGAGGTATCACTGCTGTCATTTCCTACACAAAGAAAGTGACACAGAAAGAAGTTACATTTAAAAAAAAAAAACAAAAAAAAACAGTTACATTAAATAACACCCCAGCTGCACTGAGAGGCAGGGCCGTGAAAAACATACACATTAGAAATTGGGAAGGGTAATAATAAGAGTGGAAAGGGGAAAGGCCTGCCACACAGGGTGACAGCCGAGACCCAACCACAGGTGGCACCGTCAGCTGAGAGAAGCTGCTGGCTGCCCAGACAAGGAATCAAGAGAATGAAAGGGGAAGCAGCCGTTCCAGCCCTGGTGGGGGAGTCAGGACCATGGCTTCCTGCTCACCGGTCTCTCAGCTGGGCCAAAGGCATGAAGTCATCCATCCATTAACTCAGTCACCCATCCTCTGGGGCACCTGCCGTGTGTGAGTCACTGTGTGTGCTCCAAGATACAACAGTGAAGAAAACTGGGCTGTGGCTGCTCCAAAGGAGCCCTTCTTTCAGTGGAGAAAACAGACCTAAACCAGAAGTGGGGGGTCCCACACAAAACGGGGTTCTCTTAGCCACATCTTGGGCAGAAAAAAAGCTCAAAACATGGGTCAAGAGGCACCTAGGTGGCTCAGTCGTTAAGCATCTGCCTTCGGCTTGGGTCATGATCCCAGAGTCCTGGGGTCAAGCCCTATATCAGGCTCCCTACTCAGTAGGAAGCCTGCTTCTCCCTCTCCTACCCTCCCTGCTGGTATTCCCTCTCTCGCTGTGTCTCTATCAAATAAATAAATAAAATCTTTAAAAAAAAAAAAGATTTTCTCAAAATATTAAAAAAAAGAAAACAAACAACAACAAAAAAACACGGGTCAAGTGGATGTTCACCCAAACGCAAGATGTGGTAAATCACATCCTGTGGTCACAAGGGGAATGAGGCAGGGGAGGGGACAAAGGGCCAGGCATCCATATTCACCGGAAGGTGACAGGAAGTGCTCACCCAACAGAAGTCAGACTTGCCCCTGAGCAAGAGGCGGAGTCTGTGAGTGAGACAGCTCCCACACTCCATGCATGAGCCACCGCAGCTCGACACTGTAACAGGCCCAACGAGGAACGTCACATACCACATGCTACCTGGGACACCTGTTTACCAGGTGCGGCGTTCACAACACTCTGACATGACACCACCCCTGCAAATTAGTTCCTGGAGAGCACAGATATTAACTTCTGAGTCCATCTAGATCAAAAGAGAAAATTATATTTAACCTACCCAATTTAGCTTGTCAAATTCTGACAACTCCTCTTCTTCGAAAGCTCGAAGAATCACTCCCCTGACATCAAAAATGACCACTCAAAATGAGAGAAATGTGTGAAGAGTCAAAAGGTGAGCATCACACCACAGCACATCCCTTCACCTTTGCTAAGATGTTGACCATAAATAGGCTTTAAAAATAAAGTTAAATTGAATTAAATTGAGAGGCTTATAAATGTTTGCCTCAATATGAATTTGATATAAACCACTGAAACTTTTCTATGCTGTACTTACTCATTTCAAGAAATTCCCCAGTCTGATGATTCAGGTAGAAACCCACACTCAGATGTTAGACAGTTAGGTCTGTAACAACTCTACACCACGACATGTGGAAGCACTTTTCTGAACACCGAACTTGCCTGAATTCTTAAAACAAAATGCAAAATTTTATTTTCCATTCTATTTCTTTTCTGTCAAGGTAGAGAGTTACAGTTGGATTTATAAACCCATTTTCCCCAACTCATTTTCCTTTTTATAATTTTCAGGCTAACTGTACTATAGAAAAGTCAACTGAAATTTATAACTAACATTAGCCACAGTGGCTTGCTAACAGTCCAAGATAACTGATATTTAAAAAAAAAAAAATCACTCCCTTTCAAAAGTGAAAAGTGTAAGATACCACAGTAATCAGGAAAGCTATAATCCACAAACCAGCCAAATATTTATGCTTTAAGTGGGTATTTATGGAGTTCTACAATTATATTGTGCTTACTTGGTGAAAGGTACTATACTCTGCACTATATTCACACCATATCATCTCATTTACTCATCACAGTGACCCTGTAAGGTAGGTACACACCTACATTATTTCTATTTTATAGTTGGAGCAAGGTACCCAGCTTGCAGTTGACAGAGCCAGATTCAATCCCAGCAGGTCTGGAAGGACAGTGTGCACCTTCAGCCACCATCCTAAGATTATTCTGTTGTTGACCATAACCTAAAGATCTATACACACCAACTTATTTGGTGAAAGTGGCTGAATTCAGTCAAGTAACAAAACCAAGCTTTCTTTTTCTTTAATATCATTTGCACCCAGGCTAGTTAGCGGTACAGCCCAGACCAGACATAGCACTTCTAAAAAACTAATTCATATTCTACCCCAGCATCGTGTTTCTCACTTTATCTAGCAACTGCTATGGGAGAAGAAGAAGAAAGGGGTAAACATATTGCAAACCATTTACTGCACAGAGTAATTTTATTTCAAGTCTTAAATTAGAGAAGCAATGAAAAAGAAAACCTGTCATAGCTCCAAATCCAAAATAAATCAAGTCACATTAATGAAAGATCTTAACAAAGATACACTCCAAGCGTGCTCTGTTTGTCAGAAAGATGGCTCACACAGACTCCAAGCCAACCTCAGTGGCTCAGCTCTCCAGCATGCTACAATTAAGGCGAAGGACAGAGCATCTTATTATATCCAGAAACAAGACAGCTAGGTTCATATATGATATTTTTCCTAATTAAGGTATAAGCAAGAAAACCATTACGTGCCAGAAACCATTTCGTAACTTGGGAAGTGGGCTACCTGGGGAACAGGAACCGGACGAAAAGGGAAGAGCTAGGACGACGGAAAAGAACGATGTTCATTCACAGTTAAGTATTCAAGACAAGATTTTTCAAATGTTCTGCCATACTTTTAAAATGCTTCCTCTCAGGACAACCTGAATCTCAGAGCAGAAAGGAAGGAAAAGGCCCACTGGCAACCCCACCCCCTACCCTGAGAAAGCACAGATAACCATTGCGCCAAGCAGGAGCTCGGGTGCATGGCAGGCTAGGCAATGCACACCCAGAATCTCTCCTAAAAACGCAGCCTTGCTGGAAGCAGCCAGCCACTTCCTGGCAAATAGATGAAAATAGAGGGAATAAAAATTTCAATTCTGGGGATGCCTGGGTGGCTCCGTCTGTTAAGCGCCAGACTCTTTTGATTTCCGAACAAGTCATGATCTCAGGGTCATGAGATCAACCCCCGAGTCGGGTCGCACTGGGTGTGGAGCCTGCCTTAAGGTTCTCTCTCTCCCTCTGCCCCTCCCCATCCTGCATGTGCTCTTTCTCTCTCTCTCTCTCTTAAAAAAAAAAAAAAAATGTAATTACAAGAGTTGAGATTCTGAAGACAGAGCCACTTGATTTCACCTAAAATACACACACACACGGGGGGCGCCTGGGTGGCTCAGTGGGTTAAGCCGCTGCCTTCGGCTCAGGTCATGATCTCAGGGTCCTGGGATCGAGTCCCACATCGGGCTCTCTGCTCAGCAGGAAGCCTGCTTCCCTCTCTCTCTCTCTGCCTGCCTCTCCGTCTACTTGTGATCTCTCTCTGTCAAATAAATAAAATCTTTTAAAAAAAAAAATACACACACACACACACACACACACACACATCACTTACATCTAAATTTAAATCTGACCATCACTTCCAAAGGGAGAAGCTGTGGTTTCTCTACCTTCCTTTCACCCAAATCAACCTAAACTTTGACATTCTGTCCTTATTTCAGATGCACGGTGACAAGAATGTGGACACTGATGAATTTTCCTAGTGATGATGCAGAGTGTCACTGTCACATCCTGTTTCACCCGGAACCCCTCTTACACCTGCGGATGTGGTCCAGGATCACTGTTCAGCAGTAAAAACGCACCGCTCCGAACAGGCTTCCTTCAAATTCAAACCTGCAGTCTGCCCACTCCACATGCCCCTCCCCCAGCCACACTGCTGGTGACACTCCTGAAAACCTCTGCAATCATTCTCATGTCACTCACATCGAGGAGCTTATTACAAAGACTGTGCTCCCTGTGTCACCCACCGAAGGGACCCCAGGGAGGTCCTCAAGACACGTACTCAAAACAACTACTCCAAGAAGGGCTTGTGTGGCTGGGACAACATTTGCAGCAGAGAAACCAACCAAAGGCAAACTTGGGAGCTCGTGAGGTTTATCTGCAAATGTAGAGCACCGTACGCAGCCCCGGAGAAGATACAAAACTACCCCACACCTTACACCCCAAAGGGCTTGCATTTCACTACAGCACTCTCCCCAAACATGACCAGGTGTAGCTCTCATGACTATGCTTTCATGGAGGGAGAACTAAAATTACCCCTTTTGACAGATGGAGAAACTGAGACTTGGCCAGGTTCCATTATATGTCCACAGTAACATAGCTGGAAGGGCAGCCCAGACCTTTCTCCGTTGCTACTCCTCTGCCTCAACTCTAGAAATAGCTGACATTTCCTGAGCACTTACCATCAACGAGACACTGTGATAAATGCTTTATTACATAGAACACCTCGGTTCACTCTCACAACATCTTGTTACCCACTATTTGACAAGTGGAGAAACCAAAGAACACAGAGGCCAAGTGATTTCCCCAATTGCACAGTCAGTGTGTGACTCAAACCCGCATCTTCCTCACACTATGGTTGGCACCATCCTTGGGTTTCATCATGCCTATTCTAAAAATACTAATAAGCTTGTTTCATCTCACGGATGTAAGAGTCACCATGGATAGAACCAATTATTTGTACCAGTCTGAAAAGCAACAAGACTTAACATGAGACATACACCTCAGATTCAGAGTCTAACAAATGGTAAAGCTACAGAATTAGTTTCCATTTCAAAAGGCCCTTGTGGGGGCGCCTGGGTGGCTCAGTGGGTTAAAGCCTCTGCCTTCGGCTCAGGTCATGATCTCAGGGTCCTGGGATCGAGCCCGCATTGGGCTCTCTGCTCAGTGGGGAGCCTGCTTTCCCTTCTCTCTCTCTCTGCCTGCCTCTCTGCCTACTTGTAATCTCTGTCTGTCAAATAAATAAAATCTTTAAAAAAAGAAAAGAAAAGAAAAGGCCCCTGTGGTCAAGCCCCCAGGTCTAGACACTTACTGGGACTCGCCACACCAGGGCAGTCCATCCTCCTCACTGTGAGGATGAAGGCCTCTGTGGGTGGTCCCTCCTCCCTGGGTCTCTTCCCATGCCTCCCCAGGCTGGCTCTACTCTCAGGACAGGCAGACCCCACAGGCCTCTCTTCATCTCAAGAGGAAGTGAATCGGGAGGATATTTTAGGAAGCAGAACAGAGCTTTGCAAAGGACTGCACTCATAGTAACAGGCAGACTCTAGAAAGCGAACAAGTGCAGCTGGCTGGCTTTCCCTGGAGAGCTCGCCCGGCCTGCGGCATCCGCTGTTTGGAACCCATCCTCCAGGAGGTACCTCCAAGAGGATCTCATTTTTCTCCTTTTCCGTGAATGATGAGTCACCTGTAAGATCTGAAAATCCACATATCAGATGTGGATGCCTCCAGACCTCCCCGAGCTGGGTCGGGGTTGGAGAGAAACCACTAGGAGCCACACTCTCCTCTTGGGTGATCACTTCAGTGCAATCACACGGTAACCAATGGCACAAAGATCCTCTGTAGTATTTCTGGACACGGAATTTTGTATTGCCATGATAGTTTTGAAAGCCAGGTATAATCTTATCTTTAATGATTCCCAAAAAACAAGAGAGGAAACAGAGAGCAATCAAGGTGATGCATCTATTACCATGGTTAGGTCAGACACACAGCCATCTCTTTGGTTGAGATGTTTCCAGTAGGTCTATGAATGAATCGCACTGACTTAAGTTGAAGGAGGGAGCTAAAGAGGCTCATGCATATTAGGAGAGTAACAAGTCTCCACCACTGTAACTCCTTTCCCCTTCAGGGATCTCCCACAGTCTCCAGAGATCCTTGAGCTGGTCCTGCCCCTCTCTGTCATCCCACATAGGGCTCCCATTGACCCTGTGGCCCCAACACACTCCCCTGCCCATATGTGGTGTTTCCTCCAGGCTTTCTACATGAGCTGGGTTATCAGCCAGGCCATCTGGATGCTTCCTTCAGCTAGGTCTCCCCACAAGGATCCCAGGTGGGCCCGAGACTGGTCACTGTAAGCCTTTCCAATATGGTGCCTGTCCCCTATCACAGGACACAGACAGACAGGAGGGCACAAAACCTCCACACAAAAGCCCCACAGTATCTACTGGGGTGGTGAGGGGCCACCCGGGGGTCAGGAGACACACACACAAAGCCCTCTAGGAGATGATGGTCACAGCACGCAAGTTGTGGCAGAAAGCATGTTCATGAGTGAGGTAAAACATTAGACTGATGAGCAACTGGACAACTGCCCAGAAAAGAGGGAAGACGTAGACTGCAAAGAGAAGCCCATCTTCTTGGCTGGCGATGGGGTCTTGGTGGTGAGGTCTGTCCCCATCTCCTCACTGGGAGAGTCACTGGACAGGCGGGCCTCTGGGGTTCTGATGTAGGTCTGATCAGTCCCATTAAGGTAGCTCCCCCCACCCACACTCTAGCTCCCTCTGCCAGGAAGAGAGGGACAGGAATGCACAGAAAGGAGAAGAGAAAGGAAGCCTAGGCATGAAACCATTCCATGTTCACAAAAGCTCTATTGCCCAGGACACTCCACACATGACCCTGTGTTGTCAACAGAGAGAGGCGAGTCCTCCATCACACTGGCAAGAATTCTCACTTCTTATCTACCAAGATAGTTCCCTTCCCAATATAAACCTGGCCTGAAGGCACCACTAAGACCCATATATAGGCGCAAATTATCATTTAATTTTCCATCTCTTCTTCCCAGGTCGCTTCACAGAAACAACAGGTAGAGAGAGAAGCAGTATATCTTAGTTCTTCCAGAACTTTCAAGATGCATCTCTTGAAGCAGAAGCTCATTCCCATTCTGGCTGTCACACGGCATTCGGGAAAGGCCTGCTTCCTTTCCACTGGGTGTTAAGGCTGGCTTACTGGTGTCTGGAGGGTAATGTGGAGTCAGAAACTTCTAGAACAAAACCACCCAGAGAGAGATCTTGGGAAGTAGGTCTAAGTTGTCGACTGGGTAACACGGACATTAGAATTTCTGGTACAGAGAAGGCAGCAAACAGGACATGGAGTCAGGAACACAGGAAGCCAGAAGCCAAAGGCTAGCTGACATACGGGGCAAACGTGGGCTACTTGCCTGGTGGGACTGCCTTAAATAATTGGCTGTTCCTAGTGATCCAGCTTCCCATTTCCCAGGGTGGACTCATCAGTCAGTATGAAGCCCACTTCCTCACCCACAGGGTCCTCCACAGCACAGGATTCTCCTGATTCAGCCCCTCCTTCCAGTCCTCTGTTAGACAGACCTCTGTGGCAATGACAGGGGCCTGCCCTCCCATGGGTCTCACTCCCAATAACGCTTAAAAGAACATCTCATTTCTATGAAACGAAAGAGTGTGTCTGAATGGGACCGAGTTGAAGACGGTCACAAAACTCTGCCGGCTCCAAGACATGAATCCACTGATCCACTCAAACATCACAGGAAGAAACAGATTATGCATTCGACCAACAAGTCCTTCAAACAAACTAAGGAAGCTGTCACAATTACTGAGCCCAATTACCTACTCGGCACTTTAAATAAAACTGCACGGCGTGGGGCATCTGGGGGGCTCAACGTGTTAGGTGTCTGCCTTCCGCTCAGGTCATGATCCCAGGGTCCTGGGATGGAGCCACACCTCAGGCTCCCTGCTCAGCAGGGTGTCTGCTTCTGCCTCTGCCCCTCCCCCCTCCTCTGTTCCTGCTCTCTCTCTCTCTCTCTCTCAAATAAATAAATAAAATCTAAAAAAAAAAAAAAGATTGCACAGATAGAAACAGGATGTTGCTTTTCTGTCATCTCTTTGGCACCAAGACCTACAATCACGGGGAAAGGCCAAGTTAAACTGAATGATAAGTCGCGAAGCTGGAAAAAAGACAAGGTGGTTGCCGAGGGAGCCAGACACAAATTGTACCAAGGGTGACCTGCCTCAAGCTTAGTTTTTAGGGGCAATTGCTGGCTTGGTAACTCAAGGAGGCCATAGGGCACCCCTGCAGAGAGGGCATCCCTCCACACTGTTCTGTCCAGATTAGCCAACAGGGTGGCTGAAAACATTGCATGGGCTCCCCAACCCCAACCCTCACTGGCCCTAGCCCCTCACCTCCTAGAGACCGACAGGGTCCCTCCTGTTCACTGCTATCAGGAGAACTCCTTCCCCAAAAAACCAGGTAATCAGTCAAAAGGATAAACCTACAAGAAAGGGGAAAAAAAAAGAAAAGGGCAGAGGCATGTCGGGCCAGTACTCTAAAAACCCACAGTGGAGTTGTGAATTCTTCTTGAGCAGAGGAACTTATGACTTAGGTGTGGCAGCTCTGGGGATCCTGCTGCCAAAGAGAGAGAACCTTGGAATCTTCGGGACCCACCAGAGCAATTGCAACCAGCAAACCAAACATCAGTTACAAATACCAGAGGTATGCTTGTGGTTAAACCGCATTACCCAAAACAGGCCACGGTTATGACATCCAGGTTTTATTTTAACTGATTCTAAGAAAAATACCAGCCTTAAACCTAGCAGAGTGAGAAGCCATGTGCTGTGGTGACCCGATAACACATGGTTAGATGCTGTAAAATAATTAAGCATTAGAACAGAGAAAACACACAAAGTAGGAGTTCTGATAATGCCCTACCACCCCCACCCCCGGTCCTGGGGGGACCAAATCCCCACCCAGAAAATGCCAGAGCAACTTCTTTGCATTTAGAAATCCTCCACACTTGGGAGCTTGCCTTTATTTGGATTTTTAATTGGTAAAGTATTGTATTACAAAGGAAGTTACTAAGCAGTCCTAAAGAGCAAGAAGTTAAAGATTTATAAAGGCTCACACTGGCAATGAACTCACTTAGAAAAAAAAAAAAAAGACACTCAGCACATCAAAGTTCTGTAGTCTTGGTAAATGACCTCTGACCTCACAAAAAGAAGAGGTGAGTTCTGAGGCCACTGTGACCCCACTGAAGGAGACCCAGGAGATCCAGCCCACAGGAGACAGTCCTTCCTGCCCACCAGCTCCTCTGTGCCTCTCAGTGAGTACTGATCTCTCTGTGCCTCGTTCCTACCCTTTTAAAATGGGACTGATGAAAATATGTGCCTCAGATGTTTGTTAAGAGGGATGAAGAGTTAATGTGGCAGGTGGGGGGGGGCACTGGGTGGCTCAGTCGGTTAAGCAACTGCCTTTGGCTTGGGTCATGATCCTAGGGTCCTGGGATCGAGTCCTGCGTCGGGCACCCTGCTCAACGGGGAGCCTGCTTCTCCCTCTCCCTCTGCCTGCTGTTCCCACTGCCTGCGCGCTCTCTCTCTCTGTCAAATAAATAAATAAAATATTTTTAAAAAAGAATTAATGTGGGAAAGGCCTTAGAATTGAGCCCAGAACCTAAATAAACACAGATGCCCATTATTATTGTTGGTTTGGGTTTTATTTGGTCAAGAGTGATTCAATGCCACAGCAGCTCCATAAGCAAAGCTCAAGCCATCAATAATATCTTTCAAATAGAATGAGACACTCTTCACTATTTATTTTCAAATGATATTCCAGGAAATCACACTTACTTAAAACACATTTATTCACCTGGTTCCCCCAACCTCCCACCCCCCCCCACCTCTTCAAACCCTTCAGATTGTTTTTCAGAGTCCATAGTCTCTTGTTGGTGGGGGGGTGGGAGGTTGGGGGGAACCAGGTGGTGGGTATTAGAGAGGGCACGGATTGCATGGAGCACTGGGTGTGGTACAAAAACAATGAATACTGTTATGCTGAAAATAAATTTAAAAATGATTAAAAAAAAACAAGGGTTATTACGAGTGAAAAGGAGAGGAATGGTTAGGCGTCAGAGTCAGAGAGATACTATGCTCTGTCTTTGGAGGTGGAAGAAGGGGCCACAAGAAAAGAAATTCCAATACATCTACGAGTTGTAAAAGTCAAACAGATTTTCCTCTAGAGCATCCAGAAGGAACATGGCCCTGCTAACATCTTAACTGTAGTCTAGGAAGAACTGTGTGGACCACTGACTAAAGAGAATGAATCTCTGTGAATTGTTTTAATCCATTGTCTACGATAACTTGTTATGACAGCAGATAGGAAACACACAAGCGAAGGAAGTGCAAAGAAGGGATCACATTTTCAGCCAGAGCAATAGAGGAGATTTTACTGAAGGAAGAAGCACCTGTTGACTTTGGATGGGACCGTGACCTTCAAGTGAGGTAGTGCCATGAACCAATGGGCAGAGCAGTGGCTGTGAGGCATGTGTTGAGGTTCTTGTGAATGGCTGCATTGGCCATCCTGGGGACGTGGGAAGAGGAGCTTGGTGGCAGGACTGGGCAGGGATGGCAGGACTTGGAATTGGGAACCCCGGCTCGAGGTGGAGTTACCTTGGAAGAGTCCAAGCTCAAGATGACCTAGTGTATTCTGGGAAACGTATCTGCAGTCATGTCTAGTGGGAGAAGGGAAGGGGGAGAGCATTTAAGAGGAGGAAGAGACGTGGCCATGGGCACTGAAAAGTGGGGTGGATGAAAAACTGGAGGCCTGCTGTGTAATTGTTCATTTACTCATTACAGAGAAATCTTCTCCAATGAAGACATACAAATGGGTATCAGACAGATGAAAAAATGTTCATTATCACTAGCCATCAGGGAGATTCAAATTAAAACCACATTGAGAAAAAAAACACATTTATTCAACAGAGACTGTACACTGGACTTTTTGGATGACATAATACATTATAAACCAAAGTTCCCTGGAAAACAGTATGGAGGTTCCTCAAAAAGTTGAAAATAGAGTTACCCTGTGACCCAGCAACTGCACTACTGGGGATTTACCCCAAAGATACAAATGTAGTGATCCGAAGGGGCACATGCACCCCAGTGTTTATGGCAGCAATGTCCACAAGAGCCAAACTATGGAAGAGCCCAGGTGTCCATCAACAGGTTAATGGATAAAGAAGATATGGGGTGTGTGTGTGTATATGTATACACACACACACACACACACACACTACACAACAAAATATTATGCAGCCATCAAAAAACTGAAATCTTGCCATTTGCGATGACATGGATGGAACTAGAGGATATTATGCCAAGCAAAATAAGTCAACCAGAGAAAGACAATTATCATATGGCTCACTGATATGTGGAATTTAAGAAACAAAACAGAGGATCATAGGGCAAGAGAGGAAAAAATAAAACAAGACAAAACCTGAGAGGGAGACAAACCATAAGAGGCTCTTAATCATAGGAAATAAACAGGTTTTCTGGAGTTTCTACCCACCTCCCCCTCTAGCAAACCTGTTTATTTCCTATGGGGTAACCGGGTGATGGGCATTAGGGGCATTAGGGAGGACATGTGATATAATGAGCACTGAGTATTATATAAGACTGATGAGTCACAGATCTGTACTTCTAAAACCAATAATATATGTTAATTTTTTAAGTTAAAAAAATAATAAAAAATTAACCAAGTTCCCACCCTCTAGGAGCTTACAGTCAAATTGGGAAGATTAGATGCACACCCATAAGAAATCACACACACAGGAAGCATATGGTAAGTGCCAGCTGAGAGATAAAGCCTTTATTTTAATTGATTTATAAGTATTAAGAAGGCTGGGTAAACAAATTGATTTCAGTCTAAAATGAAAAAAATAACTCTTGGGAATGAGATTTCGGTTTGGCTTTGGGGGATGAGTAGAATCCTCACTAAAAAAATGGAAGGGTTTGGTGAAGGAATGTGGGAATGGCATGAGCAAAACTCATGGGACCATCTTGAATTTGAGACGAGAGACTGGAGTGCTCAAGAACTTAAGGTCCACAGTTAGACTCTCTCAGTCCAAATCCTTGTTCAGCTACATACTAGCTGTGTGACCATGGCCAGTTACTCCCATTTCTGTGCCTCAGTTTCTAACTGGTCTCCCTCGTAGGTACTGCCCTAAAGACTGAGTAAGATAAATAATGAAAGAACACAGTTCCTGCACACAGCAGGACTCAAGGTTGGCAACTGTGAGATAGGAAGCAATGTTGGGGAGGCTCCCAAGAGATCCCCCTGTCTGCAGAAGAGGGCCAAAGTAGAATCTGGGAGGTGGTGCAAAACCATGTTGGAAGGGTTAGAAAAGAGGCTGTGAGGAGCTCAGCTTTCAGCCAGGGAAAAGTCTGAGCTACCTCACAGGGGTCCATTTTCCGATGGTTCCCTGCCAGTTCTGGGCAGCTCCCAAGAAGGTCAGAAAATCTGGCGACAGAAATCCAACAATAATATGCCAGGGTCCACAAGTGAGGTAGTAAGTAGCTGAGGCTAAGCTCAGGCACTTCCATGAGAATCGAAAAGAAGGGTGGGTATAAGGGACTAGATTAGGTGACTGAGAGTGGGTGGAACATGAGAGGAGCCAAAGACAAACACCACCAGATGCGATCTGATAGATCCTGGATTAGGTCCTGCTAGAGAAAAAGGACATTAGTGGAAAAAAAACCAGGGAAATAGGAATAAAGACTGTGGTTGAGCTAATAGTATTATACCAGTGTTGACTTCTTGGTTTTCGTAAATGTACATGAAAAGATGTTAACATTGGATGTACCCCAGTGACAGGGGAACAGGAAAACTCATCAGTGTCTCTGCAACTCTTCTGTAAATCTAAAATTACTTCAAAAACAAACACAACCCAGGTCTGTTGGGGGGATTCACCACACCATCAATAAAAAGAGGGAAGCCATAGCAAGTGCCAGTTTGGCCTTAAGATGATTTGACTGAGTGACACTAAGAGCAATATGGCTGACGCTAAACCAAAGAGATACCCAAGCATGGGATGTGAGAACCTGACCTCACCCCCACATCTGGCCACCTGATGAAGCTGGATGAATCTGGCCTTTTAGGGACACGGAGCAGCCTGACTGTCCCTTCAGATTCCTTGCCGGGAGCCAGTCTCTGTACCCATTACGCACAACACCCACACACCCACTGCTTTCCTGTTACAGAACTGTGCCCACCAGGAGAGATGTCAGATAGGATTTCCAAAGAATTTTATCTTCAGACTAAGGAGCTTCTATTTTGAGGCCCATAATAAACCAAGTCTTCTTAAGGAAAGAAGAAATATCCATAACACCAACTCCCAATAGCCCAAAGGAAGAAGAATCACAAGCTGGTGAGCAGAGCAGAGCTGGGCTTCAGATTCAGGTCTGCCTTGGTCTGCAGGCCGTGTCCTTCCCACCACACCACAGGGCCCCATATGGGAAGTCTAGTGTGGTTTGCCGCATTAACAAACACACACCAAAATACAGCTTTACAGAAGAGCTCCACCATGTCATAAAGGCACCAGTGCCCCAGGGTTAGAAAGATCTAGAAGGCTGTCTGGTATCATTAGCCCAAGAGAATCAAATATTTCCTATCTATAGGAAATTGAAATATTAGTTCTGAATGTCAGAAATACCATATAATGAGTATATATGGATATATATATAGGTTTTATATATATACACACCTATGAATATATAATAAGCCTGTATAATAAATATCCTTTATAGATGGGTGTTGAAACAGTAAAATAAACTCTTCATCAAAAAATCGGAACTACAAACCACCTACCACATAACAAGCACTAATAAACATTTGCTGATTTTACTTAATGACATGGAGGTCTTTGAATGAATCTCCCCCCAATAAAACATGTCCTAAATAATGAAATCTTTTCATGAGAATGAAGCTGGAGAGCAACAGGAGAAAGACACTAAATTCCAGGGATGGTTTGGGGTGGGAAAAGCCCGTGTCCCTCCACCTTCGAGCGCAAAGGTCAGCGGTAGATTCTGTACTGGGACATGAGAAACCCAAGTGCCGGAAGCCTGGGACTATCCTTTCACTGGCTGTAGATGGAATTAAAGTGGCAGGTGAAGAGGTCAGAATGGATGGGGGGGGTCTCTCTTAACTATAGGTTTCTGGGATTCTCTTCGAGAGCTGGTTGGACTGTGGTTATGCTCGGATAAGATGGCATCATCTCCCTCAGCTACAAGGGGCTGGGTACGTGCCAGAGACGGCTCACAGCTGACGAGAGACAACTGTTAACCTTCCAGGGATTTTATGAGCCAACTACCAAGCACAGCCCTTGAAAATTAAATTATATAAACATACAAGGAAGTTAGTGACAAGTAAAATAAAGTTAATAAATGCTCAAAATTTAGCACTTTTTAATGACTTCATTACCTTTCACTCCTGTCTACACTCCGGAGGTTGCTTACATCTACTGGGTCTGTATGGAGGAAATATTCATCCCTGCTCCACACTTGGTGACTTCACAATGGTAGCCTGAGATCAAATTGGCAGGGGTGGGGGTGGCTAATCCACACCAACAAAAGGCACAAATGCTATAAATCAGGGTTGGTTGGTTGGTTGGTTTCCTGAGAACCAGCTGTTGAACATTTACCAGCAACCCACTGGATACCTGTGTCCTTCAGAGACAAATGGGAAACTGCACTGTGTTGGGCAGGGGTGGGGGAGGGGAGGAAAAGCAGTTGGGCAGGGGAGGTAGGTGGAGGGACCAGGGTAAGGAAGAGTGGGGAGAGAGAACAGCAGGAAAGAAAGCAAGAAGAGCGAGAGAGAGAGGGGGAGAGAGAGGAAGAGAGAAGGAAGACAGAGAGAGAGAAAAAAATATTGACTATCCTGAGGAAAACAATGGATCTCTATAAGCAAGTTATTTTAGGTAAACAACACTGGGCCTCTTTTTCTGAAAATCTCTCTAACATATTACTCATGTGTCTGCCTTCTGAAGCAGAGGCTACCAACAGAATTAGTATTTTCTTAATGACTCAGGTCAGCCCTGTGAGCAGACATTCCTTTGTGCTGCATTACCCTCCAGGCCACTGGCATGCATGGAGCTCTTTGTCTTCTGTGAGACGGCTCCAATCTTCTGAGCTTTTTATAGATTCTCTGTCAACCCCTCACCGTCAGGCTGTCAGCTGTCACTTGGAGACTTTCTCCCAGTACTTCAAGCGAGCAGCATGGTGTGCGGCTTCTAGAGCCTGGTGAGCTAAGAAGTCAGGAGGCCAAGCTTGTTGGAATTGTGGCTCAAGGAAGAGTCGACGTGCTCTCCCCAGCCCAAGACCTTCCCCAAGAAATGAAAACATAAACTCCAGGGCAGCTCTTCAGGTTCTCGAAGTCCCCCATCTGCCTTCTCCCGGGTTCTTTGCTGTGTTTGAAATGGCTGAGGTCACAGAATTAGTGGCCTCGGGATAGCTGAGGTTTCACTAAATATACAACACGTTCAAGGAGAGAAACTAAAAACAGAGCCGACGTTGACTAATATGAAAGCAAATAAAAGTTCTATCAAGTAAGCGACAGTCAATAGCACAGACACCCTGTTCTCTTGCCAGTCTCTTTGCTTTGCCTGAGGCAGGGCAGAGCCAGCCATGACCCAGCTCCCCAGCTATCTCTTCCAGCGTCCACAAAGGGCTCCGAACAGGTGGAACTGGAAACCATCAGAAACAGGCAGCAGTAGACGAGAAAGAGCTGACAGGGGCAGCCCCGCCTTCCAGCAGCTAATGCTGAGGGCTGGCCCCAGCTTAGACCATCTGTCCACCCCACCACTCCTCATGAACACCTCTGGGGGGAGGCAAGGAGCAGAGAGGTCCTGTGATGTGAACCAGGGCCCTACCATAACCGAGCAAGATGGTGGCTGTGGAGACGCCATCCATAGACAGGCCCCCTGATGGACAGGTACCAGAGCAACAGCAGCCCTCAGCATGCCCCCCATTTGTAGTGCAATCTGATGTAAGGACAACTGACTGGCCCCTTCTGGGCACAATGCCAGCCTCCAGAAAACACACGTCTCCATTACACTGGATGTGGTCTTGGGGCTGGCACTAAATTCTGAAAATAAGGAAAGCATTTAACTGCTCATTGAATCCACTAATAGTGTGCTTTTTTAAAATAAATAATGTGCTTTTTAAAAAAATTTAATCACTTTTCTTTTGTAGGGTTCAATTTGTTTTAAAATATTCTGATAGCAATATAAAAGTTCTAATGCTTAGGCCTATTGCCTGTTTACCCAGACTGTCACACACAAAAAATTTTAAATAACTACAATAGAATAAGCTATCCTAGCAATAGAAGAAAATTCCAAAAATTGCCCTTCTTGTACTGAGTATTTAACTTGTAAAGAAAGAAGCATTTAGTTTATAAAGAAAGAAACAACAAATATTCTAAAATTAAAAATGGAAACTCTAGAAGGAATCCCATTATTTAATAGTTCTCCTTTATGCCTGGTACATAGTAGACCCATAACAAATTTTATTGGGTGGCTGACTGGAGGGTTGAATAGATACAGTACTACCGACTGGACGGTCTGAAGTTAACTGACCTTCCCTAGGACTTCCACCAGCAGGATGAGTCCAAAACCATATTGGGGCATGTTGAAGAAACACAATTAACTAGTCAAGTAAAGTCTTTTCTAAAATGAAATCTGAGTATCTTTTCTTTGAGCCTGAGCCTAGAGATTTTAAATGCACTTGTCTAAAGGCAAGTTCAGACCTGCTCCTTGAATAGTTGATATTTACTAACCATTTACCATTTTAGTGCATGGGTCACCGTGCCAGGAAATGAAAATGGAAGTATTGTGAGCAAGACGGGAAGGCTTAACCCAACATTAAAACACACTCAGCAGAATCTGTAACAGACTCACAGAGATATGGTCCCCTGATTGGTGACAATAGTGCACTGGACAGAGGATGACACTTAATGAATGGTACAGGGTCAACTGGAGGGGAAAAAATGAATCTTGATCCCTACCTTATACCATAAAAATCAATTCCAGATAGATTACAGATCTAAATATAAAAGGTAAAACAGCAAAGCACCAAAAGATAACATACAAGAACATCTCCATGGCCTTGGAGCAAAGATTTCTCCAATACGATGCAAAATGCAGAAAACTGGTAAACTGAACAATATTACTATTAAAAACTTCTGTTCATCAAAAGACACTTAATATTACAAGAGTGAAAAAAAAAAGGCAGCTCACATTGTGGGAGAAAATATTCAAACAACACGTTATTTCTGACCAAGGATGCTTATCTAGGATGTATAAAGATTAGTAGCCAGGATTCATAAAAATCAGTAAGACAGACAACTCCACTCAACGTTTTACTTTTCAGTGGGCCAAAGATTTGAACAGGCACTTCTCAAAGAGGATCCCCAAAGTATCAATAAGCATATGAAAAGGGGCTGAACTTTCTAAGTCCTCGGGTAAATGTCAACTAAAACCCCAATGTGATGGTCTCCCTAAGAGTGAAAGTGAAAAAGAGAAAGCACCAAGTGTTGGCAAGGACGGGGGGAAACAACTGGTCGTCTCCTATACCTCGGTGGGAGTGTAAGTCAGTCTAATTACTCTTGGCTGACATATATACAATCCTCTGGAAATATACAGTCTGCAAAGCCAAACATATGCACTCCTACTAAGCCAGCAATCTCGCCACGATGCATAGAACCCAGCAGAAACGCAGGCATATGTTCACCAAAAGACGTGTGGGGTAATGTTCACAGCACCTCGATTCAGAACGGCCCCAAACTGGAAACCTTTCAAATGCCCATCAGAAGCAGAACAGATGAAAAAGAAGTGTGACGCACTCACACGTGGAATATGGGATGGCAACTAAAATGAGCAAACTTCAGTGACACGTACACCCAGGGCCTTTGCACCGCTGCAGTCATCTCTCATCATGGAGGTCCAGGTGCCCGTGTGACCGCTTGCCTGGGGAGGCCCTTCCTTGGTCCCACCCAACAGGCCACAGAGCACCCTTTATCCCCTCGGCCTGTTCTGTTTCTTTCACAGCACTTCTCCTGAGCTGAACCCACTTCAGTTTGCTCACTGTGTTTGTGTTTGGAGCACAGACTCTTGGCCTCTTTGGTTCACTGCAGGGTCCCCGGCACCTGGGCCCTGACATCTGGCAGAGTTACCCAACTGATCTGAAGCTTATATCCACAGAACAGCCTGCATGCAAATGTATGTATTGGGTGTATTTATAATTGCCCAAAACCCGAAGCAACCAAGATGTCCTCCAACAGCCAAATGGACAAATAAAATGTGGTACATTTATACAATGCGACATTATTCAGTTATAAAAAGAGCTGAGCTACCAAGTCACAAAAAGACATAGATGATTATTAAATGCCTATTGCTAAGTGAAAGAAGCCAGGCTGAAAAGGCTTTATACTGTCTGGTTCCAATTCTATGCCCTTCCAGAAAAGGTGCAACTACGGCAATGCTAAAATGATCGGTGGTTATCAGGGGCCTGGGGAGAAGCAGAAAGAGCTGAATGGGTGAAGCACAGGAGACTTTTTTAAGGCGATGATATTATTCTATGTGATATGATTTTTTATTATTAATTTTTAATTTTTTGAAGTTTTTAATTTTTTTATTAACATATAATGTATTATTAGCCCCAGGGGTACAGGTCTGAATCATCAGGGTTACACACTTCACAGCACTCACCATAGCATATACCCTCCCCAATGTCCATAACCCAACCACCCTCTCCCTACGCCCTACCCCCGGCCACCCTCAGTTTGTTTTGTGAGATTAAGAGTCTCTTATGGTTTGTCTCCCTCCTGATCCCATCTTGTTTCATTTATTCCTTCCCTACCCCCCAAACTCCCCATGTTGCCTCTCAACTTCCTCATATCAGGGAGATCATATGATACTTGTCTTTCTCTGATTGACTTATTTCGCTAAACATAATACCCTCTAGTTCCATCCACGTCACCACAAATGGCAAGATTTCATTTCTTTTGATGGCTGCATAGTATTCCATTGTTATTCTATGTGATATTGTGAGAGTACACATGACACTCTGCATTTGTCGAAACCCAGAGAACTCTATAGTGCAAAGAGTAAGTCTTTCATATGCACATTAAAAAAAATCATTTAGGGGATTGGGGGATCTCAGGAAGGGATGCAGAATGTGACAAACCAATCTTACCAAGGACACCCTGATTTCCCAAAGCGTTACCAGTGCTTAGTTGGCAAAGGTAAAGAATAGAATATGAACAAAATTGTTAGCTTACTTTTTCCTTAATTATTTGCAATTAAAAATAAAAACCTCTTGGCTGCCTCAGAAAGGGGAGAAGGCAAAGCCCCAGAAAAGCTGCTCTTAACATGGTAAAGATCTGTGACAGGGAGCCCTTTCCTCACAGGTGAGGACAGGCATACCCATGCCCACCACTATTTTAAAAGAACCGTAGATTTCTCACATAAGAGGAATGCATTCATTGGTTTACATACATTGTAAACAAAATAAAAATTACCCATAATGACACTAAAAACACTATTAATATTTATTACCCATCTTTGCAGCCCTTTTTCTAGGCACATATGGAAGATAACCTATGAAAAGGATTTTGATCCAGAATGAATATTATATGATAATAGATATATTATCACTTAACTCACATGCAATAATTCTCTTGAACTGAAAAGGTAATTCTCTTGAAGCAGCCCAGCAACATTTTTTTTAAAGATTTTTTTTTTTAATTTATTTATCTGACAGAGATCACAAGTAGGCAGAGAGGCAGGCAGAGAGAGAGAGAGGAGGAAGCAGGCTCTCTGCAGAGCAGAGAGCCTGACGTGGGGCTCGATCCCAGGACCCTGGGATCATGACCCGAGCCGAAGGCAGAGGCTTTAACCCACTGAGCCACCCAGGCGCGCCCCCAGCAACATTTTTTATCCCGAGGCAATGGCAAGGTTATTCCATAATCATAAATCCTGGTGTGTGACCAAAATTTTCAACCATGGCCTAAGCCCCCTCAAAAAAAATTTTTTTTTTTTTTTTTTTTTTTCAAAACAAAAACTTCAAGAGCCTCTGTTCTCTTTTTGGTCAAAGAATGTATCTTTACCTTGAGTATTTGTAATAAGAAGGCTGAATTGATTATGGCAAAAAGAGCAGAGATGTTGCTAATGGTACTTTCATAAATACCACGTGCTTCTTCTGGGATGATTTTTTTAACGTTATTAATCCTCAAAACATCCCTGAGAGGGCTAGATCATTTAAAAGGGGGAAATTAAAGGAAGCCAAGGATGACAACTCAGAACCATACTGTGAATAAAGGCAGGTGCAGGGAGCCTGCCTCATCCTTCTGGGCAGACCAAGCCCATTTCTGCCCCAGGGAGATGTCCCATCTCCCTTATAATGCAGTGCTCTGCACCAGGCCAGGCATCTAGGCATTTGTTTATTTTTTTTAAGATTTTATTTATTTACTTATTTGTCAGAGAGAGAGAGCGTGCACAAGCATGGGGGGCAGCAGGCAGAAGGAGAGAGAGAAGCAGGCTTCCTGCTGAGCAGGGAACCCGATTCGGGGCTCTATCTCAGGACCCTGGGATCATGACCTGAGCCAAAGGCTTAACCCACTGAGCCACCCAAGCCAGGCATTAAGCATTTAAAAGAAACCCAAGGTCAAAACTAATGAGGGGGTCACCTGGGTGGCTCAGAGGGTTAAAGCCTCTGCCTTCAGCTCAGGTCATGATCCCAGGGTCCTGGGATCGAGCCCCACATCGGGCTCTCTGCTCAACAGGAAGCCTGCTTCCCCCTTTCTCTCTGCCGGCCTCTCTGCCTACCTGTGATCTCTGTCTGTCAAAAAAATAAATAAAAATCTTTAAAAAAAAAAAAACTAATGAGGGATCCTGAAATGAGACAACTTATTTCCTACCACCAGCAGGAAGCCATATGTAGGAACTTTCCCATTTGTTCTGATTTTGTAAAGTGGGGCCAGAGAGAAAAAGACAGCCGGCATTCCTTGAGAAGAAGGCTGGTCCACACCCCACGCACCAGACCTGATCAGAGCCCCCAGCCTCGCTCGCACCTGCGGCAGGGGACAGTGGCTTCGTCATAATGACTGACTTGAGAATCAATACTTTGCTAAATGTTCTATGTATTCTCTGTATTTTTTTTTTTAAGATTTTATTTATTTATTTGACAGACAGATCACAGGTAGGCAAAGAGATAGGCAGAGAGAGAGAGGGGAAGCAGGCTCCCCTCCGAGCAGAGAGCCCGATTCAGGGCTCGATCCCAGGACCGTGAGATCATGACCTGAGCCGAAGGCAGAGGCTTAACCCACTGAGCCACCCAGGTGCCCCTCATTCTTTGCCCTCCTTCAGCCTCTTTAACCGCTTTATGCAAGGTGTCAATGACAAACAGACCAATTCCTCATTTTCTTCTTCTTTAGAGCAACGAGTTAATTCAAACTTGGGATATTTCACTTAACAAAGTGAAGCCCACGCTCCCTCTCTGATTTTTACATGTGAATATCCTCGAGGTTTGAGAAATGAATGGCAGCTAAATGCTTTTAAAGTCTCAGGCTAGTTTAGACGATGTTCTGTTTACCTAAATACACACGTTTTTATTTAAACATCCATCCATATAAACTGCTTCTGGCAGAAGATTCCTGAATGCTGAACCATCTGGGGTTTGCTGCAGAAATGGGATATTCTAGCTTAACAAAAGGCACTTGTCTACCAGATATAGTACATGTTATTTTATTTTTTAGTTGTAATATTTGTAGGCTCTTTTTGTTGTGGCAAGCATAATCCTGTTTTAGCACCAAATCAATGACTCATCTTCTCTTGACTTGTCGGAGAGCTGCCACACCCCATCACCAACAGAAGAAAAACCAGCTGACTAATTAGAATTGTTAGGTTGAGCACTGGCCCTAAGAACCAAACAGAAAGATCATCTTTACCAATCTGAAATCTCAACGCCTTACCTTTTTGGCTTGAAACAGATTGGATTCTTTTAACATCTGCAGAAATGAATGGAGCATCTACATCCATTGTACGACTGACACAGAAAATATAAAAGATGTTAACAGACGATTGAAAAAGCAGCTCAGGGCAAAAATATTCTTTAACAGAAGTGAAGGAAGCTGGTAAGACGTTTGTACATTTTATTTAGAAGCCTCGTTTCTTTACTTCTATCACGTGACAAGTAAGAGCTGACGCTTTCAAACGGGTTGGAAAAAATACCCACTCTGGGGACACCTGGGTGGCTCAGTTGCTAAGCATCTGCCCTCAGGTCATGATCCCGGGGTCCTGGGATCGAGCCCCACATCGGGCTGAGTTGGTAAGCCTGCTTCTCCCTCTCCCACTCCCCCTGCTTGTGTTCCCTCTCTCACTGTGTCTCTATCAAATAAATAAATAAAATCTTTAAAAAAAAATACCCACTCTGCAACCAATGCTTTAATTAAAGTGAGTTTCCAACTTTTCACCTCAAAACTCCATCTGTGTGGACAGCTGAAGAGCGCAAGGGCTCCAGTATACTGTTTGTGCAGACTTGGCCATCCAAGAAATGCTCAGTACCCTTCTTATGATATAGACTTGAGAATTGATAGATCTGAATTTTTCCAAAGAAATGGCTGAATCCTGTTGATGGTTCATCTAATGAACTGGGAACAAACATAGAATGGAATCCTGTAAACTGCTCAACTAAGAAGAAGCATGCTTGGAAATGTATCCAATGATTAGGCAGAAGAGCTCTGCTCAGGGCATGGGGGCAGACATTCTAGAATAGCTGGAAATGACCAGGGTGGTGGGAGGTGACCCTCAAGGTCACGGTTTCCAAGTGTGAATCTTCCTCTTTTTCCCGCCAGCAATTTATACTCGGGCGTGGTACTGAGCCTCTCTGAGCCTCAGTTCTGTTGTTTTATTTTTTTTTTAAGATTTTATTTATTTGAAAGAGAGAGAGAGAGCGCACAAGTGGGGGGAGGGGCAGAGGGACAAGAAAACTCCCCGCTGAGCACAGGGGTGTACTCGGGGCTTGATCCCAGGACTTTGAGATCATAACCTGAGCCCAAGTCAGACACTTAAATGAATGAGCCACTCAGGTGCCCCTGAGCCTCAGTTCTGTTGTTTTAAAAATGAGGTAGCTACAGGGACACCTGGGTGGCTCAGGCCGTTAAGCATCTGACTTGTGATTTCAGCTCAGGTCATGATCTCAGGGTTGTGGAATTGAGCCCTCACTAGGCTGGGAGTTTGCTTAAGATTCTCTCTCTCTCTCTCTGACCCTCCCTTCCGTGCATGTGTTCTCTCTCTTTCAAATAAATAAATCTTTTTTAAAAATGAGGTAGCTACTTATATGACAGAGTCTTTGTATGGATTGAAAGGGATTATCTGATGGTGCCTTATGGATTGCATCATCATACAAAATAAACAAATATTAAGAGCAAAAAAATCTGCTTTCCACTACCCCCCAGAACTGTGCATGAAAAATCTCAATTTCTTCTTTTTCCTATCCTGTCATGCTCATTCTCACACTAACTATAAAATGACATTCTAGGGATAAATTCCCCAGTGAAAATCAATTTGTTTATACAGATTTATTCAGTCCCCTTTTTAGGCTACTTTATACACTTCATCTTTTAAAAAAAATTTTTTTATTTCCTAAAGCTATTACTATTTTCCCTCTCAGATGCTCATTTTATATCAACGCAAGTTAAAAATAAATACCACTATTAGTTAATTGTGAACGGCCAAGGTAAAGGACAAATAAAGAAAAAGGAAAAGCCTCCCAAGAGCCAATATTATAAGTTAGACACCAAAAATTTTTAAGTCAAATATGCCAGCTCTTCTTAAAAGTTAACCTAATTAAATTTTTCTTTAAAAGGCAGATAGGATACCTATGATATCGGCAGTGTCAAGATTTCAAATTTAACCTAGAAGTCAATAGTGGGAAGTGCTGGAATAGGGAAATAGGGTGTTTTAAAAGGCTTCTCAATCTGATTCTTCCTATCCAAGCCCTGTCACCCAAGAGACCAAGCCAAAGGAAGGATGGATACACTCTCACTTGAGCTATTGGAATTAGCTCTGCAATTAGATGCTCCTTTGGTGAACTAGCCTAATGTCTGTCTCATGTTTGCCTTAAGAGAGAAAGACCCTTCAATTACCACTTTAAGTATCACCCTGTCTTCAATAAACCCCATTTTCTGCAGTGCAGGGCACCCTTATCATAGGAGCTCTAAAGCGTAGAGCCTAAAAACCCTAGACCACCCTCATTTTTTCAGATAAGGAAAGAAAACCTGAAAACAGAAGTCTGTCATGAATATGACTTGCCAAGATCATCCAGCTAATTAAGCAGCAGCCCAACTAGTTCAAGTCCCACAGGCCGGGGTCCTTCCCATGACATCCTGGGAACAATGGACATGCTTTGAATCCATAGATTTCATAAATGCCAAGAAGGTTCCAGAGCCCACAAATAATATATTCATTGATTCCTGTTCATTGATTCCTGAAGTTCACTTGCTAAGAGATTACTTTGTCTTACTTAAAACCCTACTTCCTATAGATAATTAAAGTGTGTTTAGTCATTTACATTTTCAAGTGAACAAATTTATCATATCCTTTCTTGTGAAAGGGCTTTGAGTAAAAGAAGCAGCACAGAGTCACTATGTAGTAAAAGAACGTACTGAACTAAGACAACCGCGAAGAGGACATAGGCTCTGCCCTCAAACGACTTCGATCACATGGACAGCTCCATTCTCCTCCTGTAACAGAAAGAATTCCTTTCTTTTTCTTTTGCCCTTACACAATGTTAAAGGACAAAGGCTTCCTAGTCCCCTTTCCTCATCTTTGCAAATATCTGCTGGAAACGAATGAACCCATCAACCAACCCACCAATCCATCAATCTTCCAAAGTTCCTTCCACAGTTGGCCCTAAGGAGTCTTCAAAAAAGGAAAAGCCCTTCTTTGATCATTTTTTTCCTCAACCATAAAGTCATGTGTTAGAGATGAACCTGCGCTCCAATGTCTTCTTTTTTCTCAGGTTTTACACAGTGAAACGGATTTCCAGAGCACCAGTCCTGACTCAGAAAAACCTGGTTAGACCTTACTGGCTGAAACTTTGAAGCAGATGCAGGAATCTTGGCTCTCATTCCCTGTCCTAATAAGACTTGCGTGAGCCTGTTGCTCTGAATCTCATCTACTGATGGAAAAGAGCTCACCCCCTCTTGGCCCAGCAAGCACAGCCACTCTCAGAGAAATGAACAATGACTGTGCAAATAAAACAGGATTCTTGTACATACTGAAAATATAAAATTATAGAGAAGAATGGCAGTAACCTGTGATTACGTCCTTGGAAGACTTTCATCCCCCTGCCTCTGTGCTTTATTTCGTTGCCACTTCCTTGCCATTCACGGGTTCACAGGGCTGCACAGATATAATTCACAACCAGGAGAGCGAGCTGAAACTTTGAGTCAACAATGAAAAAGTAGACTTATAACCCAGGCAGAGCCAAATGACATTAGTGCAGTTAATTGGGGTGTGTCTTTCTGAAACACACAGTTCCAGAAGATGGTCTGGAGGGCGAGTTTTGGTCACACTCACTTGAGGGCCAGGTGCTAGACACCTTAGGGCACCCAGGTGTGTGAGAGACACTGGGGCCTCAGGGACCTCCCAAGATCATACCCTCATGAAGCTGCAAGAGACAGGATTACAGACGTGTTCCAAGAAAGGGGGAAGGAAGCACAAGCTCCTGGAGGCCAGTCAGCCAGCCTGCCATGAGGGGACGTACCAGAGAAGCTTCTAGAGGAGATACCCCAAGGGTGAACCTGAAGAACAGGTAACAGGTGGACAAGTGAGGTAGGAGAGATAGGAAGAGATGGTCTGGCAGGAGGAGAAGCAAGTCTGAAGGGGTCCTGTCTGCCCTGCATGAGGATCTCAGGGGGAGGGGACAGGGGCAAGAAATGTGGTTCCAGAAGCAGCAGGCAGGGCAAGCCCCTGAGCCCTGGCTGCAGCCTGAGGGCTCATCTTTTGCCATGAAGGCCATGGGCCATAAGAGGATCCAGTCTGGATTTCAGAAAACACTCTGAATGGCCACAGTGAGGGACAGCTGGAGGGGAGGGCTCCGAGGGGGAGGTCCCAGCCCAGGAACCAGAGACCGCTGTCTGTTCCTGACTCTGTCATCCAGAGGGACGTGGCCTCTGACAGGAGCCTATTGGTCAAGCCCTCCATAGCTCTATTCCTTGCAGAGTTACTGCAAGGATGGGGTATCCAGTAGGAACTCAATAAATGGAGCTGCTGGGCGCAGTGGCAGCATCACAGCTATGTGCCTCTGGGGTCAGCATGATCGTAGACAGGGATAGGTAACAGCTTCTCTGGTGCCCCACGATTGCAGAGGAAGAGGAGGAGGTCTTCAGAGGAAGGTAAACTCATCTGCCAGCCAGAGAACCATGAGGTTTTCGTGGAGCATCTAAGTGCAGTTGTCCATTTCTTTCTTTCTTTTTCTTTCTTTCTTTCTTTCTTTCTTTCTTTCTTTCTTTCTTTTTTAAGGTATTATCTATTTATTTGACAGAGAGAGAGAGAGAGAGAGTGCACAAGCAGGGGGAGCAGCAGGCAAGGGAGAGGGAGAAGCAGGCTCCCTGCTGAGCAGGGAGCCCGATGTGGTGCTCCATCCCTGGGCCTTAGGATCATGACCTAAGCTGAAGGCAGATGCTTAACCGACTGAGCCACTTAGGTGTCCCTGGAGATGTCCATTTCAAAACTCTCTGAGTATGTCTGGTCCTCAGAAAACTGATCTGGGCTAAAAATACAGATTGAAGAGCTGTCAGCATATGGCCAGCAACTGAAGCCACGCGAATATTCATTCCACCCAGAAAGAGTGTGCGGGGCGGGGAGGGGGGGGGGAATCATCACAGAAGGCAGAGCAGGGGCCCAAAGACAGGCCCTGTGCAATATCAGACCAAAGAGATGGACACAGAAAGAACCCAGAAGGGGGCTGGCGGAGTGGGAGACCCAGCGAGGCTGCCCCTGGAGCCAAAGGCTTCCCCAAGGAGTGGCAAAGGGTGCCTACAGAGGCAGGAGTCCAGGGAAAATAAAGACTCATGAGGTTCCCCTGGACTGAGGAACAGCAGGGTCCTCGGGGCAGCTGTCGTGCATCAACAGTGTCTGGAGAAGGATCCAGAAAAATAGATAGTAAGAGTAGCAACCCGAGGGGATACAGGATTCAGGAAGGGAAGCGTTTTTCATGGCAGGCAATGGCTGTTCCTGGTTCTAGCAGGGAGCTTGGCTGCAAACCCATCCCAGGCAGGAGAGTGATGAAGGGAAGAGGCCCTTGGGCGTCCGCACTGGCTGGTGCAGGACGGGGCCGAGGACTGGACCGCAGGGAAGGAAAGAGCAGGGAAAAGTTGCCTTGAAAAGACAGATGATGGTTTGAAATAGCCGTGAAATAATCAAGCACAGCCTGGGGAGACTAGGGAGGAAACCACAAAATGAGATCGTGCCCACAGTGGGAAGAAACCATGCAGACCTGGCTCTTCCCTCCTCTCTAAACAGGGGCTCCTCTGAGAAGCGCTGTCAATGAGGGATGGGTGGCTAAGAGCAGCCAGGTGGTTTCAGAGCTGGGAGAAAAGCAAAAGACCCTGGAAGCAAAAAATGTGAATCCCAGGCAAGAACCTGAGGCAGAGCTGGTGTGTCAGGGGCACAGCAGAAGCAGAGGGAAAGAGGGTGGGCGGGAGACATGAGGAACATCAGATTCTCAAAAGAATTCCCTCGATCTAAGCTGAAAAAAATCAATGCACTGCAACCACAATTTGTAAACTCCTGTTTGGAGCAAATAAGTCAATGAAGGTAGGTGTACTTTTCAACAACGCTGAAATAAAGCCGTAATAATGCGAGAGTGGGATATGGATTACTGTAACAAAACCATAAATCTGGTTTTTCTTTTCCTAGCTGTGACTCTTAACAAAGAAATGCCACCAACTCATTCAATGCTAAAACATGTTTTCTGGTGATTACTCTTTTTCATTCATTTCAGTAAATGCTTAATGACTGAAGAACTGTGTTCTACCGCACCAGGACAGATGCAGAGAAAATTAATGCAGATTGAAGTTTAATTTCTCTATACATACATGAAAACCCACGGGAACTTCCAGAATAAGGAAGATTCTAGGAGAAAACGGAATGATAGACAATTTGCCCATGTCCAAGTTCAAACACATACCAACATCCCTGACTCCAAGTAACCACTCATCTTCTCCAAGTTCTACCAGCAAACAGATGTGAATGCCTTTTCTCTTCCTTCCTGTCCTCTGCCCACATGACAGAGAATAAGTGATAGTGGCTGGTTATGGTTCCAGGTACAAGGGCAACTGCATACCTACTGTGTTCCAGATCTATGTTCCATGCCTTTCCCATCTGGTCCACACAACAACCCTGCCAAGAGGGCAGGGTGATCCCCTTAAATAGAAGGGGAACCTGGGGCTCCAAGAGGTTATGGAAATTGCCTTCGCTCTCACGACCACTGAATGCTGGGTCACGATGAGACTTCAGGCTCTTCGAGCAGTGGAGCACTGACTCTCTCAACCTCCACCTCCACCCCGAATTTCCCTAACTCTGTTCCGAGGGGAAGCATGTGAAGTACTTTTCTTCCCTTGGCAATGGAGAATTCTTCCATTCATAGACTTCTGACATGTTTCATTGATTCCTTATAGATTGCGTTTATGGAGGTTTAAAAAAAAAAAAGCAGGTTTTTAAAAATGTCTATTCATTCTCCAATACCCAAACCCATGATGCTTCACCAAATAATCCACAAACCAAGCTCTCGGCAACAGGTTCTACCTTCTGGCTCAGGTACTAAGAAAACAGCAAAACAGGAGAAGGTGATGTCATAGAGTGGGACTCTATATACAAAACAAGGACCTGAACTTCAAACTAGAAGCCTCATCCAGGTATAAGAACAGCTCCCCGATGGTGGGGTTTCCCTGTACACGCAAGATCAGTCAACTCAGAGGCTCCAGCAGCCACTTCCGGGGAGTAGACAAAACATGGAAGTTCATGGAAGGTGCCCAGCGCTGTCCTGCCTTGAGGAGCAGTCAGTTCATGGGGAAGGGATGGGGGAACGTGGACCTGCACGGACGCGTTTCAGCCGTGGGCCCTGGGGCAACTTTCTGGCATCTCCATGACTCAGTTTCTATACCCACAAAATGAGAATATCGGAAATTGTGACTAGGACTACATGAACCATACTTGATGCGTTGAGAGCATTTAATAAACGCCAGCTAATTCTATTACATATGTTCAGGTTTTTCTTTCTGGAGGAGTATTTTTTTTAAGATTTATTTATTTATTCTAGAGAGACAGAGGGGGAGAGGGACAAAGGGCTCGGAGAGAGAGAGAATCTCAGGCAGACTCCCTGCTGGGCCTGCAGCCTGACGCGGGGCTCGATCTCACCACCCTGAGATCATGCCCTGAGCTGAAATCGAGAGTCGAACGCTTAACTGACTGAGCCACCCAGGTGCCCCTCGAGGAGTATTTTTAAAACTGCATGCCACTGTCCAAAAATGTTATGGAATCTATTTATTTATTTTTTTTTAAAGATTTTATTTATTTATTTGTCATAGAGAGAGAAGCGAGAGCGAGCACAGGCAAGACAGAGTGGCAGGCAGAGGCAGAGGGAGAAGCAGGCTCCCTGCCAAGCAAGGAGCCCGATGTGGGACTCGATCCCAGGACGCTGGGATCATGACCTGAGCCGAAGGCAGCTGCTTAACCAACTGAGCCACCCAGGCGTCCCTATTTATTTTTTTAAATTAACTTATTTTGTTGAGAGAAAAAGAGCATGAGCTGGCAGGGAGAGGGAGAGAGAGAATCTTAAGCAGTTTCCATGCCCCACAGAGTGGGAGGTGGGGCTTGATCTCACAACCCAGAGATCCTGACCTGAGCCAAAATTAGGCGTCGGACACTTAACTGACAGAGGCACCCAGGTGCCCCTAAAAGCAACTTAGAGAGTCACAACCAGCAATTCTGGAAAAAGAAATAGAACAGAATATTGTATTTAAACATGAATAAAGTCCTATTTTGCATGACGCTTGTCATTTTTTCTCTAGCATCCACGGTAATATTGAGCGGTGCTTTGTGAATCCACGTGTCTTTCATACATCCATGTGCCCGTGTGTCAGGCAGAAGTCTGAAGGGTATTTCTTTCTAGGGTCACCATCAAAACATTTGGAAAAACACTGATTTACAGAACGAACAATGACAGGGAGTCAGGGAATAGGAAAAGGTAGAACATGACAGGAACCACATTTTAAAATGCAGACATCTGGGGCGCCTGGGTGGCTCAGTGGGTTAAGCCGCTGCCTTCGGCTCAGGTCATGATCCCAGGTCCTGGGTTCGAGCCCCACATCGGGCTTTCTGCTCAGCAGGGAGCCTGCTTCCTCCTCTCTCTGCCTGCCTCTCTGCCTACTTGTGATTTCTCTCTGTCAAATAAATAAATAAAATCTTTAAAATGCAGACATCTGGGGCGCCGGGTGGCTCAGTCATGCAGCGTCTGCCCTTGGCTCAGATCATGAACCCAGGGTCCTGGGATCCAGCCCTGCCTCGGGCCCCCTACTTGGCGGGAAGCCTGCTTCTCCCTCTTCCACTCCGCCTGCTTGTGTTCCCTCTCTCGCTGTCTCTCTCTCTCTCTCTCTCTCTCTCCAATGAGTAAATAAAATCTTTGAAAATAAAAAAAAAATAAAATGCAGACAGCTGCAGCAAAGGGAAAGCCTAAGTGGACCGTCAGGGTAACCCAGGAAATGCCCTCTGCGCACGTCTGTTTACGGGGAGCTGCTACAGGAATTGCGATAATCTGAGGTTAACAACAGGCTTTTATTTCCAAAGCAAACCAAATTGCAACACTGGAAGTACAGATGTTATCTGGATGCTGGGCAAGATGAGAAAAAATGATTATGACTTACCCATCTTGCAATACTTGTCAAAGGAAATGCAGTGCCAGATTTCAAATGTTCTTAAAAACTGTCTGGGTTTGGACGAGATATGAAAATGTCTCAAAACAGAAATCCTTCAATGCGGCTACAGATCCATCCTCTAACAGTTCCATTATAACCAAATCCCTGGCTGGAAAATTTAACTATCTGTACAAGAAGATGAAATGGAAAATAACTATAAACATAACTAAGCATTTCAGAACTTAGAAAAACACTTCTCTATATATCCAAAAGCCTGTTTGATGTGGTGTGCCGAAATACTGCCCTTACACTGGGTAGGAAGGGCCATGATCCTGGGCCCTAATCCCCCCACACCCTTTCCCCTGCAGAGTTCCCAGGACCCACTGGACCCACCCACCCAGAAGTGCTGCCCCTCTCGTTTTAGGCCTCACTACAGCTCCCCAGAGTTTCCTGATCCAATACCAAGCCATTCCCAGGGCATGAATAGGCTCCTCCTGGATCTGTCCCTCCAAGGGGGCCTTTGCCACCACTGGTCTGAGCCGAAGGTATGACGAAGAGGGACAGAGGGTATAGACAGAGAGTGGGTATGGGAGTGGGCACAATGCTCTTCACCAGGTGAGACTGTACCGTGGGAAGAAAAGAAAGCAGGCCCAAGGCCTGGGGGTTCTCCAGCTGCATGCCAGCTGTGAGCCCTGGGAAGTCTGAGAATTCAAAATTCAAACTTAGCTTTCCAGGCCACTATGGAGATATCGCTGTCAAGGTAGGCAGACAGAGTAAATTTTATATCATGCTTGTTACAACTGCATTATCTTTAAATAAGTAGACCTCTGCTATGAGGGCCTCCATCTGTTCTCTCTGCCTAGGCCCCTGCGAACTTAAGAGGCAGGCCTGGTGCTTAGCTGATGGGTTCATACTGCCATCCCCGTGCCCTGCCATTCACTAGCTCTGCGGGCTTGGCAGACCCGCTTACTCTGTGTCTCAGTTTCCTCGTCTATAAAACAGATAACAGCACCCTCTTCATAGGGTTGTTGTAAAGACTTAAATCAATTAGTCCGCACACAGTGTCGAGAGCAGCGCCTAATAAGCACTCCACACGTGCCATCTTTAGATTTTTCTCCGCACAGAATCGACTGGTCACTGCAAACTCCGAACTAAGACCACAGCCAGGAAGGTGTTCTGTGTATTTCTTTCTTCCCACTCCTGATCTTAAATATCGTGCTTTACGCCTCTCCAAAAGATCACTATTTTCTATTCCGAAAAGGACAAGTCTTCCAACTGCTGACCGGTCTGATAGACGTTCTTCTGAAATTAAATAGGGGTTCATCATCTCCCCCAGCTTGGCAGAAAGCTCAGGCCTCTGGCCAGTTTGAAGTCTGGCAAATTCGCTTTCTGTGTCAATTGCATGCAATGAAAATTTGACAACATTACCAATTTTAAGTGTAAAAGGGACAGTCCCTACCCTCTGTATTCATGAAATTCAGAGCTATTAGCCAGGGACGGTCCCTCTCGATTAAGAGCAGAGGCTGACATACTTGAAGCCATCAGCAAGGAAAGGCTACCAGACCAGAGAAACTAAGCTAAAAATAGAGCCCCACCAGTGCAGAAATAGAGGGAAGAAAACAATTCTTTATATGTCTACTTAGGAGCCCACATGCTTTTTGTCATTAAGGGAAGCTGTATTGTCAGCTTGGTAATTAATTACAAACTGCCAACAACCTTCTCAATGACCAATATTCCTTCAACCTACAGTGATAGAGCAAACAACTTGAAGAGAACACTTGCGACATTGTAATGACACACTGACAGCACAGAGAGAGCCCCCTCTCAAATCTCTAGTTCGCTGTAGGTCAGAAGGTCTAAAACGGGAAACGAGGGGCGCCTGGGTGGCTCAGTGGGTTGAGCCTCTGCCTTGGGCTCGGGTCATGGTCTCAGGGTCCTGGGATCGAGCCCCGCATCGGGCTCTCTGCTCAGCGGGGAGCCTGCTTCCCTCTCTCTCTCTCTCTCTCTCTCTCTGCCTGCCTCTCTGCCTACTTGTACTCTCTCTCAAATAAATAAAAAATCTTAAAAAAAAAAAAGAATAAAACGGGAAACGAAATGTAGGAGGAAAAGATTCAAGGTCATGTTTACCCTTTCCAATATATTTTTAACCTACACATTCAATACAGTGAACATCCAATCCACCACCCTCCCCCCAATTATTCTGAAGAATTTTTAAGATTTTTGATTTGCCAATCTGCTAAGGGGCAGAACTCTCTAGCTTCCCCCCAACTGCCCCTAATTAGTCTTCCCTAAAAGGAGTGCTGCTCAAGCACTGTGAATTTCAACAGCAGTATTTCTATTAAATCTTCTCCAAATCCAAAATGGAGTATAAAGGTCAGTATGAAATAAATGAAAATTAACTGGATTCTACAGAGGCAAGACCGAGCACATCCATCCACCCAACAGTCATCCCATCTAAATCAAATAGTGTTTCTTGCAAGAGTTTTGCCAACTTCCTACCAAAAAAAAAAAAAAAAAAAAAAAAAAAATCAATCCCAGAAACGCTTCCTGTGTTGGCCAGTTTTTATTTACTCAATTAAGATGGCTTTTTGTAAGAGCCAGGCTGGAGAAAAAATATATTTTTACAAGCCCATTAGTCATATAGTCAAGCTTCATTATATGCTAATCATTCATCAGTAGTCCCTAATGAGGATGCTGTTGCCTCCTGCCATGAGAACGTGAAGGAAAGGATGTGTTCACAATAGGCCATAAAATGTGTGAAAAACAGAATACCCCAAACCAGGAGAAAAGCCAATGAGTTCATCTGGCTCTCTTTTTTTTTTTTTTTTTTTTTAGTGAACAGCGTTAACATCCCTATGGACACAAACCTGCTTTAACTGAGAAGCCGTCTCCTTAATTATTAATTCCCTCCATTCTCCCACCCTTCCCGAACTCCACACCCTTAAGAAAAGTACAATACTTCATTCAGAATCGCTGTTATTAAAGACTCTCCTGGGCAATCATTTTGGCTTCAGGCATTTTTCTAGCAGACGTCTGCTACAGCTTATTCTAAATCTTCCTCCTAACACCAGGCATCTCTGCAGCCTTCGGACTCGGGTGTGAACCTTAGACCCCAAACCCTGGGAAGTCACAGGGTCCTCGCGGAGGGAAGCTGGTGGATTCCGAGCATCGCACAAACCACCCGCAGAACTACCTTCCTTTCATCCAGGCACCTTTCCAGGTTGCCAAATGCTCTCACTCGGCTCCCATCAATGGGAGTAACCGAGCTCGACCAAGGGGGTTAAAATCTGCTTCAACAAAGCCCAACGTGTGCGGCTTGGGGAAATGCAAGGATAAATTATGGGAACGCGCGTCGGGGCTGGCTGCAAAAGGGAAAGCATTCATCTCCTGATTTTGAGGTAGAATTTCAGGAACCAAGGGGTCCTCTGGGATCCCCAGAACGTCTCCTCTCCGATAAGCAGCTTTCAGGTCCCTTCCCTGCTCCCTCTCCACAGAAACCGGGATTGCTAGGATCTCAGCAGTAAGAACTGTTCTTGTGGGGTTAGGCGCAGCTGGCGTGAGCCCTTCTGAGCCCCGCTGCGTGGAGCTGCTGCTGGAGCCTAGAAGCGCCCCCCGGCTCCGAGAAAAGCAATGTGCTTAGCAAAACCCATCCCTCCCTACTGCCATCCAAGGGGCCCGCACCTCTGCGGGCACCGGGCATCTGGACCCAGGCAGAGGCGTCCCAACTGTCGCGCCCTGGCGCCAGAGGGCACCCCGGAGAGAGCACGCCCTGCGCCTCGCTCCCAGAGCTGGGTCCCGGGGAGTCAGGGGCCCAGGGACAGAGAATTCCTGTGTGGGCACCGTGCGGCGAGGGAGGCCCACGACCCTCCCGGCCCCGCGCTCAGGTACCTCGCAGCCATACAGCTGACCCAGCTGCTCCACGATCCACTCCTCCAGCACGAGCCGCTTCCGAAGCTCCTTGCGATCGTATTTCACTGTCACTTTTCCCTGCTGGTGGCGTCGCTGCTGCTGCTGCTGCTGCTGAACCTGCCCCGCCGCGGTCGCCGTGGCCACCGGCGCCGAGTCCTCCCGGGAGGAGCCTGAGCCACTGCTCGAGCCCGGGCTGCCGCCGGCGCCGCCCCGGGGACTCTGGAAGAAAACCCGCGCGCCGCCGCCGCCGCCGGCCCCACCGGCCGCCTCGCTGCTGCCCGTCGCCACCGACATGTCCCCGCGCGCGCCAGAGCCCGAGTGCTGCCCGGAGGAGGGGCGGGCGGAGCGCGCCCGGCGCCGCTACCACCTCCGGCCCGGCAGCGGCATGCGAGGGGCTCGCCCGCACCTGCTCCGCGCGCCGCGCACGCCCGGCAGCCCGGCTCCAGGGGAGGTCGGGAGGAGCCGAGGCGACCGGGAGGAGGACGGGCGGGGGAGGGCGGGAAAGAGGGAGGGGCGGGGACCGCAGCCTTAAAGACGCCGCGGAGGACCCTCTAGCTCCAGCCCCGGGAGGCGGATCCGGCGCGTCGCAGGCACCGGGCCCGGGGCGTGGGAGCGGCGCGCGGAGGCGGGAATGTGTGCGCGCAGGCGGCCGCGCGTAGACACCGGAGAAGGCTGTCTTGGGTCTGGTGCCAGAGATGGTCCGCTGCGCGGATGACGGTGTCCTCTCCTGCCAGAGACGCGGAATTGCGTTTTTCGCCCCCAGCGGTGCGGGAGCGCAAGCTCCCGGCCGCCTCCTGCGGTGTGGGCTCCGCGCTGCCCCGGGGGCAGGGTTCCGCCGGGAGAGGGACGCGCGGAGGGACGGCGCAGCAGGTTCCTCGAGAAGCTTTTCTTGCCTCTCCCTCTTCGGGTGGCGGGGAAGCGTCTCTCTCCCTCCTGGCCCCACCCTCCAGCTCCAAACACATTCCTATTCATGCCACTTCCTCTCTCAGATTGTGAGAAAAATTGACGAGGCGATGTTTGTGCAATCAGACGATCAAAGCGCCCGAGAAATTCTCTTCAGACCAGTTTTTCTCTCCTTACAAAGTGTCTGTTTATTCGGAGACAGAGCATTCTTATATCTTTGTATCTAAAGGACTGCAGGCTTGATCCATCGCTTGGCTAAGAGGCTGGGGACATCCAGGCAGCAAACATTTCTCTAAAGGAGTCAGTGCTGTTCACTGGGCTTACATTTCTAGTATTGTATTCCCTGACTAGTTTGCTCTCCTCTCTCGGAATACCCCTGCCAAGCTACCTCTTTTTACTGGGGAAAGCCACTGCACTAATTTTACTCTGAAAACATCAGGCTGCCAAGTAGAGTTACAAATGAATGAGCTTATTATAAGGTTTAGGGCAAAGAGATGGGGAGGGAAATTATAAACAGAAAAGTGCATGTATATGTGTGTAAAATTATAGGGAGACACTACTATATGTCTCCTGTGCATTGCATTTCTGTTCAGGCAACAGAAAGAAAACACAAAGGTGCTCCAACACAGTTAAGTGGCTTTCAAGAACTTTTTGAAAAAGCTGGTGAGGTTTACCAGCAGCTACTCAAAAAAGTTTCTCGGAAAGAAAGTAGATAAAGTTGATTTCTTCTGAGCATTTTCTAGGGTATCCCCCTGTGGGATTCTAGACCAACAGTTGCAAAGGGAAATAAAAGACGTAACCAGAAATTTTCTCCCCAGCTTTTCTGGCTCTGCAGTCAGCTGGTGTGTAGGTCTGCTCTACCCAGATTTATGATCACCTTTGTTCTGTCCCTTTAAGGTTTTCACCAAGAGCCTGAGAAGGGATTTTTCCCAAAAAGTTCCATGCCTGAGGTTCATCAGCAGGACAAGGCAGGCCCTGAAGAGTGAAAGGAAAGGATCTAGTGGGGGATTGTGTGAAATGGGATGGCTGGTGTGGGGGCCCTGGAGTCCTATCACCATTAGAGGGGGTCAAGGCTGAAATCTTTCTGCCCCATGGCAGAAGCCAGCTTTCCTCAAGTTAGGTTCCCCACCCAACTTTTCACAGACAACTACCATGATTGGCCCCTCGAGACTGATGACTGTTTTCCACGTCACCTCCACACCCACCTGCCTGGGGCATCAGAGGTTGTTCTAAATTCCGAGTGGGTAGCCAAGAGGGTGAGCACCTCTGCTGGCCAGGAGGAAAAGGTTGGAAGGCAGTGGTGATCAATGACAGAATAAGCTTGTCTGTCTCCAGCCATCTGGCCCTGGTCCAAGTTAGCTAGCACCAGCTTTAACCGGCCGAACCAACCAGGAGAATTTCAATCAAAACAAAACCAGCTAAAATTATAGTTAGCGAAGGAGAAACTACATAAAATCTGCCCCTCATTCTGGCACTAGGACCAGGCTTTACCAATATTTTGAAAAATTGTGCCTATGATCCAGGAGTATGGCAAAGAGTGGAAAATTCCAACCAATTCCAGCTCCTTTGAGTCTCTGGACAATGAGTTCAGTCATTCAAGAACAACTTCAAAGAGTTTGTAAAAATTCACTAAGTTCTTTCTGAGAAAGTCTTGTGTCAATTTTTTTTTTTCACTGTGTAGGATCCTTTTTTCCTTTGTGTTTAAAACTCAGCTTTCTCTTATGACTTCAAAAATGACAGGTACTAAGAGATATGTAAGAAGAAACTTAGGGTTTTCGGCATCTTCACTTGTAGGAAAATAGCCAGTGAGGAGTCAGTCAGTGTCTTCCCTCACATACACCGACCTTCAGTGGCCCAAATGAGTCACCTTGACTTACAATTAGGAGTTGAACTAACATGAAAGTTCCTTTTCCTGTAAATCCACTTGCCCCACCCAGGACATGATACACACTTGGAGGGAATTCTCCACCACACAGACACACACACACTCACACAAACACATACACGCACACTTTAATTCCATGTTTCAAAATATTTGGGAGTAAGGGGCTTATTCACAGGCCAGAGACCCTTTACGTAGATGACTATATTCAGCAAAACCAGCAATATTTCTCATCTTCAAGACTATTCATTTTTGTGAATGAAAGGCAAGCACTTTCATTTCCAAACCTTTTAGACAAATCTTTTCACATGCTGGTTAACCAAAGACCATGAATGGTTTTTAGTGACTTGAATGGTCTGAGAATGTTCTAGAACACAGGAGATGAGCTTTTTCCTTAAGGCAGTTACTCACCACTTTCACCACTGTGAAAGCAACCTAAGGAAGATTCATCAATATCTTTTCTTCATAGTTTCACACTTTCTTAAATTGCTCTCTGATTTGGAGAAAGTTTCTTTTAGGAATTATATATAGTTCCTTCATCTCTGAAAATGATCTTTATGCCCAAAGTTTGTCAAATAAGATGACTTTATCAGGGGTCCAGTTTTCTTCACTCCCCAAGGGAAGCAAAGATTAAATACAAATATTTATGCTCAAATGCAAATTTCCTTACTCCTTACAGACTAGATGTGGCAATGATTATGCAACACCTGGTAACCTACGTTGAGGTTGTGATAATGATAGTCCCCAGGGCCCAGGAACCTGAACAGAGAAATCTTATCTTGACTAGTGAATGTCAGCGATAAGCTTCCTACATCCGAATTCTCGCAAAAGTGTGGTAAAGCCAAAAGACAAATCAAAAGTAATTTCAAGTCTGGTTTTCATTGTAAAAATAGAATAAATTCAGTCTGTTCTGTTGGATTCTATCTGTTACCCACGGCATTTTCTGTTTTCAGAATACAGTCCATTAGTTCATTATTCCTTATGCAGTGAGAGCGCTAATGTTGATAGCCTACCAATGTCATTTTTCTTTTGGCTACCGTTTCATCCTCTTTTTCTTTTCCTCCTCCAAACTCTGGGATTTTGATTGTATTGTGCATTACAATTTGGAATCACAATTCCCAAATAAACTTCACCACTGCTTGTATAAATAACCAGAGCAACAGCAGTCATTGTCACCATTCTACAATTTTGTCTCCACAATTACCAGAAGTTCTTACCCGACTGTTCGGAGAGGATGGGGGTTGGGGGTGCGAATCCAGAGCTTCATCGCATCCCTTCTAACAGAGGCTAAATGTCCTACACCTTCTTATAAGCCTAGCTTATATTTTGTCTTTCTGTAACACTAGAGCCAAATTTGTCTCCGGAGGAGCCCGTTATCCCCCATCTGGCCGATACCTTCTTGCCCTCCCCATTTCATTGCCAAGCATTTTGGAAGAGCTGCCCATTCCCCCCTTGTGTCTGTCTTCCCTGGTCACCATTCAGTCCCCCACAGTCCAGTGGCCAGCACAGACTGAAGGCACCAACCAAAGTCACCAAGGAACTTATGTTGCTCAATTCAACGTGTGCCTTCCAGCCCTTAACTAACTTGACCTCCTGCCACATTTGACAATCTTGAACCTCTCCTAGCTTTTCAAACTCTCTCCTCTTTTGGCTCCCATGCCAACATCCTCCTGGTTTCCCTCCCACATCTTTGTCTGTGTCTTGAGATCTCCTTTTCCAATACCCCTGCCTTTAAGGTAAATGGTTCCCCAGATTCTACCCTCTTCTCTTTGCTCATTCACACACTTTCTCCAGATGATTTTGTCTCTGGCTAAAGCTTCCATTTGGACAAGCTACCATCTATGTGCCACCAACCCCCCAAATCATGAGCTAGAGCAGGTTTCTGGTTGAAGCTTCAGATCTGCAGGAATACTGTATTTCCTGCCAATGCACTGAGCATGTATGTGTGTAGTTAAAGTACACAGGTGTACGCCTATATCAGTTCATTAGAGAACAAAATACAGTAGTCCCCCCCTTCTCCACTGGGGTATATTCTCAGGAACCCCCCTCATGGACACCAGAAACCACAGACAGTACCAAACCCTATATATGCTATGTTTTTTTCTCTACACACATACTTACGATAAAGTTTAATTTATAAATTAGGCATAGTAAGAGATTAGCAACAATAACTAACAATGAGGGGCTCCTGGGTGGCTTAGTTGGTTAAGCGTCTGCCTTTGACTCAGGTCATGATCCGGGGGTCCTGGGATCGAGCCCTGCATCTGGCTCCCTGCTCAGTGGGAAGCCTGCTTCTCCCTCTCCCACTCCCCCTGCTTGTGTTCCCTCTCTTGTTGTGTCTCTCTCTGTCAAATAAATAATAAAATCTTTTAAAAAAATAAATAAAATAAATAACAACGAAATAGAACAATTATAACAATATACTGTAATAAAAGTTGTGTGGATGTGGTGTCTCTGTCTCAAAATATCTTATTTGTACTGTACTCAGTACATCACTCTCGTGATGATGTGAGATGATAAAAGGCCCATGTGATGAGATGACGCGAGGGGAATGACGTAGCGTTTGTTGTGCTGCTGTTGACCTTCTGACTTGTCAGAAGGAGGAACATCCACTTCTGGACTGCCCTTGACCATGAGTAACTGAAACCACAGGTAAGGGGGAGGGGAGCTACCATACATAGTTCAGTGAGTGTGTTTGGCCACGGACTGCCCAGTAAAGGGTGCTCTGGCTCAGCATTTTCCAGACATTCAATAAAAAGCACATTTATGTCATGACCCAAATATATATGCACCCACATATATATGCACCCACATAACTTACTTAGATTCCATGTAATACACCCCCTACACGGCCTAGTCTCTTCTGTCCTTTTTCATTATTTGGAAGGAATGCCGGTTACGATCTACTGACTGATTTCCCAACCCACTGAAGGGTTGCACCCCCAAGTTTGGAAAGCGCTGCTGTCAGCCAGAGCTGTGCCTACGAGAACAGGTCCTGGCTCTCCTTGGTCTTCATGGCACACACCAGGCTGGTTATTTATTCCCCTGTCACTCTCTTTCTGCCGTGATTAGGTTATCAAGTGTTCTGGTAAACAACTCTGATCCAAAATGGCTGACCTAGGGCATGTGTGTGATCCTCCCAAAAGTGCCATGAGAGAACTAAAGAGGAAAAATATTCTGGACATAAAGGTATACCTGTTGCCAGACCTCCGTGCTCCCCGCTCAGGGAATGGTGGAAGGCCTGGAGGGTAAAGATCAGGAGGACACTAGGGATTGGTAGAGCCTCCGGCTTGAGGACAGGTATGTTGTGGTGGTTGTCAGACTGAATCTTGCCTCCAACATGCCTGGATTGAATCTGGCCTCTGCCACTTAGGCACTGTGTGACTTTAGCAAGTCACTTCACCTCTCTGTGCCTTCATGTCTCCATCTGGAAAATGAACAACAGTGCTTGTCTAACACGCTGTTCTGAGTGAAAATGAGTCACAGGAAATAAAACACATAAAAGAGTGCCCTCTGTTATGCGTGAACAAAACATGCCATAAATATGGTGGAGAGGACACACTGTTGTTCCAACAATGCCCCCAAGAAATTATGGCCACAGGCACATCTTGATTTCAGAGATGTGAAGCAAGCAGTTGGAAATCATCTCCACAGGCATCCTGTTGAGAGCCACTCTACAGGTGATTCAGTTGTCGTCCCCATTGGCAAATCCCAGTGAAGAAAGGTAAGATGTGTCTCCAACGGCTTACTCAGTTGGGACCTGCACCTGGATGTCTTGTAGTCACCCCCAGTTAATAGATTCAACACCATCTTCCCCAGCTGAACCTGCTTCACTTCCAGTTTCCCTTCTGGAGGGGCTGTCTAACAACACTGTTACACCTAGAAATTCCTGGTCTTATCCACCATGTCCAATCCACCAGTAAGCAAACCCTAATGATCCCATGCTTGACTGGGTCCGATCTGCCCCCTCCTCTCTGTCCACACATTCCACCTGGGTCTCTCCTATGGTCTCCTCACTTGCCTCCATACCTTGCCTTCCACTCATTCTTTCTATTGCTCCCACAGAGAGCTTTCTAAAAGCAAATGTGATCATATCATATGCTTAAAATTCCCTCCATATTACCTGTTCCCGTCAGGCTATAGTCCAAACAACTTCACATCGCCCATAAGGCTTTTCTTGCTTTCTTTCCCAGCACCTGTTCAAATAATCCCCACTGCACCCCCAGACACAAACCCCTCACTCTACCCAATACCTTACATAGCCTGGGGTTCCCAAATACAGAACACTCCCTGCCTGCTTTTGTCTGTGCCTACAACCTCCCATGCCAGTTCCCCGTGGTGCCAGCCTGACCCCTCACGCCCCCAGCTGGGGTTAGTCACCTCCCTGACTAAGCCCTTCCCACTTTCCTAGCAAGGTCTCACTCTCATGTCTGCCCCTTGGCCACCACCCATCACATCGCGCATCAAATCTTTCTGTGATCAAGTCTCTGCTCAAATGTCACCTCCTCAGACAGGCCTTCTCTCTGCATCTCTGGCCCCTCGCTCTCTTTCTTTCTCTTCCTCGCTCTTATGACCACTTGAAAATTATTATTATATGTGCTGCCGAAGCGAGCACCTACTTGAAAATTATATATGTAATTATGGAAGACATTACATTTTATATATTACATGTGTATTACATAACAGTATACATTATAGAATGACGGAAGGAGTCTATTGGGTCATCTGTCCCTCCCACCAGATTTTAAATCCCTGAAGACAAGTATGTTACCAAATGAAGTGCGTGTTCTCAGGACCAACAACAGTGCTTACAACAGGGCCAGCACCCCAAACAGTGTGTGAGTGAGACTATCTCCACTTCTGGTTTGACACATTTTTTTCTTGATCGTCCAATAAAAATACGCAAAAATGCAGATCTCATCACTCCTCAGTACAGGCCCAATCTGGTGTTGGTTGTTCTTATAAATCATAGGAAGTTACACTTCTCCCCTCTTTATAGACACTTCCAGGATTCTTACTAGGTTTCTGTAGGAAGCAAAGGAAATGGTGGCCACCCAAACTTCCCAAGACCCTATACTTGAGCTGGAGTCCCCTGTTCCTCCAGCATTAGTCTTGGCTTTGGAGCACCTGGTTGGTTGGAGGTTGTTATGAGACATGGCTGAGGCATCAGGTGTAAAATCAAATTATCATTCCAACTCTACTCCTATCAAGACTCCACCATCAGTTGGTCACAGTCTCCCCAAGCTATTGTTTTCAAGCTGTAAAAGGAGGACTGGTCAGAAGGCCACCAGCTTAGGCCATCTGTGAGGCGGCACCAGTTTTGTTTCTTTCCAGGGCATTGTGGGAGGAGGTGTGGTCTTTCCTGTGGGGCACAGCTGGTCTGTAGCTTGAACTGCCTTCAACACACCGAGTCTGACCCCTGCCTTCTGACCCGGGGCTGTACCACTGGTCCTATGACAACATCAAATGTCTCTAGAACTTTTGAGACACCATTTCTTGAGTTCTGCACTTACCTCAGCAAGGACCAGACACTAACAGTTCGCAAGTTGGCACCAGGTCAGGAACCACGCCCCGCAAAGCACCGTGCCATTTTGTAATTACAAACGGCTTATAAACTTCAATAGTTATAGTAATAGCAATAATAATTGGGCATCATCCTCTAGTTAGAGAGAAAGAGCCACTGGTTTTATTTCCTCCTATGGAAATCTTTGATAAATTCAAGCTTAGTCCAAAGCTATAAGCAATTTAAATGGAATGATATTGGCATAAAGACAGACACACAGATCCATGGAACAGAATAGAGAGTCCAGAACAGGGCACCTGGGTGGTTCAGTGGGTTAAGCCTCTGCCTTCAGCTCAGGTCCTGATCCCAGGGTCCTGGAATCGAGCCCCGCATCAGGCTCTCTGTTCAGCGGGGAGCCTGCTTCCCCTTCTCTCTCTGCCTACTTGTGATCTCTCTCTCTGTCAAATAAATAAATAAAATCTTAAAAAAATAAATTAACCCACATATATATGGCCAATTCATTTATCACAAAATAACCAAGAATACACAATGAGGAAAGCATTCTCTCTATAATAAATGGTGCTGGAAAACCTGGACAGCCACATGCAAAAGGATGAAACTAGACCAGGATCTTATTATAAGATCATAAGATACAGAAAAATTTACTCAAAATTGATTATTATATACAGAAAAATTAACTCAAATGGATTAAAAATTAATTCAAAATGCTTGAGTGTAAGACCTGACACCATTAAACTCCTAGAAGAAAACACAGGTAGTAAACTTCTTGATATCAGCCTTGGTAATGTGTGTGTGTGTGTGTGTGTTTTAATCTGACAGCAAAAGCATAAGTAAATAAGTGGGACCATATCAAACTACAAAGCTTCTGCTCAGCAAAGGAAATCATCAACAAAATGAAAAAAAAAATGAAAAACAATCTGCTGAGTGAGAGAAAATATATGTAAATCATGTAACTGATAAGGGACTAATATCCAAAATATATAAAGAGCTCATACAACTCAAGGGCAAAAAAAAAAAAAAAAAAAAAAATCCAAATTAAAAAATGGGCAGAGATCTGAACATTTTTCCAAAGCAGACATACAGATAGCCAACTGGTACTTTAAAAGATGCTCAACATCATTAATCCAGGGAAATGCACAACAAAACCACAAGATATCACTTCCTACCTGTTAAAATGAGAATATCAGAAAGACAAGAAATACTAAGTGTTGATGAGGATGTGGAGAAATATGAGCCCTGATGCACTGTTGGTGGGAATGCAAACTGATGCAGCCACTCTGGAAAACTGTGTGGAGGTTCCTCAAAAAATTAAAAATGGAGCTACCATGAGATCCGGCAATTTCACTTCCAGATATTTATCCAAAGAAAACAAAAACACTAACTAAAAATATCTGCATCACGTGTTTATCATAGCATTATTTACAATAACCAAGATATGACAACAACCTAAGTGGCCACTGATGGATAAATAGCAAAGAAAATGGGACATAGATCTATTTGCACACCATTGCTGTAGAGAAGGGGTAGAGAAGGGCATGAGAATCCTTGCTTTAGAAATCAGCATCCCTGTTCCCATATGCGTCTCTCAAGACTGTGGGGATTACCATGTTGTATTGATTGTGTTGTGGTGTATGTTGCATTGTGTTACGATGGGCTCCATCCCAGTGGATAGGAGGCTGGTTATTCATGAAGGGCTTGACATTCCCAGTGTCAATTGTCTCAAGATCTGGAAGGTCCTTCTTCTGTAAAGCGAACTCTAGTTGCTGCAGAGGGGGATAGGAGAAAATGTTTTTCCTTGGCCTTGTGATTACACTGGAGAAGATGTCTAGAACTCATTCTGTTCTACTTACGGTGTCCTCCATGGGTCAGTGGACCCACAACAAGGTCGGCAGGTCCTGAGCTAGTCTTATCTGGAGCAGATGATCCAGGGTGAGGATATTTTGAGTCTAACAATAGCAAAAGCTACTCATCACTGACCTCTATTAGGTGTCAAGCATTTTATTATAAATGCGATCTCATTAAACTTCCTACAATCCCACATGATTATGTACCTACAACAATGATGAATATGTTCATTTGAAAGATAAGGAAATCAAGCTACCAGAAGCTAAGTAACTCCTACCTCCAACCTAAGGTTTTATAGGAAGTGGAGCTGGGATCTTATTTTGCATCTGCGGGCCTAGTTAATAATAAAATTTGACTTGAATGTCCCCTGTCTTGCCCTCAGTTCTATGCAGGGGTTAGGACAGGGCTATGTTTAGGGCAAGGCCACTGTGTTATTGGAATACAGCATCCCCTTTCCTTCCATTTTGGCTTGGCTCGGTGGAGCCTGGAGTCATTGTGAGAGACCCTCAGGGGGACAGTCAGCCTCAGAGGAGCCTAAGCCCACCCCTCCCAAGATTGCTAGTCTACTTCCAAGTCTAGAGGAGCCAAGTTCTGTTTTTATTGACGAAGGCGCTTTTCCTCTCCCCTTCTCTTCTTTGAAAACTGATAACCTCTGAAAAGATCAGCAATTATATATGGCATCTGCTGGCTGTCCAGTTCCATGTTCCCTGCCACGTGGGAGGCAAACCTGATGCTAGGCCCACCCCCACACAAATTAGGTCAAAGCCTTTGGAGGCCAGGATTGGGTGCTGGTGCTGCTCAGAATTCCTGGGTGATTTCCCCGTGCAGCTGGGGCTGAGGACCACCACCACAGACCATCTGGGGACAATCCTATGTGTGACAACTTTCTCAGCCTTCCTCCATTCTTCCCCACTCTTAACTCTTCTCTGGAGTTTTGCTCCACCAAAACTTTGGAATCATCATCATTGACCCTGCAAAAGTGCTTAATCAAGTATGCTAATTTCTCTAAAAACTGCACTATTCAGTCACAGTGTGAATCTCACCGTTCCATCTGAAACCAACGAAGCAATTTGCCCACTGTTTTGAAATATAAAGGGTAGATACTTATTGATAGACAAAACACCTTGATTATAGAATAATAAAGGGATTAGATAGAGTTATATGATGGTATAAATAAGTAAATCTCTCATATCACCAAAAAATCTAATTACCTAACTAGGAGGGGAAAAAAAAAAAACAAAAACCTTCCAGGGTATGGTCTAGCAGAACAATGTGTAGAAAATTGTATCGAGGGACACCTGGGAGGCTCAGTCTGTTAAGCATCTGCTTTCACCTCAGATCATGATCCCAGTCCTGGGATTGAGTCCCACATTGGGCTCCCTACTCGGTGAGGAGCCTGCTTCTCCCTCTGCCTGCCACTCCACCTGCTTGTGCTTTCTCACTCCCTCTCAAATAAATAAATAAACTCTTAAAAAAGGAGAGAGAGAAAAGAAAATCATATTGATCCTAGGAATCATAACATGTTGAAAAAGTAGAGAATGGCGTGTCTTTCTGGCTTTCAGATTTAAGATAACAGAAAAATCCATCATGCTGTGTTACATAAATAATGTTTGGAAAACAGACCAAATTATAACGTTCTATGTCATGGTACAGCAATAATGCTACAACCCAGAAAATAAGCCAAACAGTAAGTGTGCCTGATGCCCTCAGTGTAGACAGCCAAGCAGTAAACTGTGGAATAAGTAATAAATGTCATTAACTTCCTCTGCCCCAACTGCCCAACCCATAGGCAGAGAAAATTATTATTATTATTTTTTAAGATTTTATTTATTTATCTGACAGACAGAGATCACAAGCAGGCAGAGAGGCAGGCAGAGAGAGAGAGGAAGGGAAGTAGGCTCCCTGCTGAGCAGAGAGCCCGATGCAGGGCTTGATCCCAGGACCCTGGGATCATGACCTGAGCTGAAGGCAGAGGCTTTAACCCACTGAGCCACCCAGGTGCCCAGATAGAGAAAACTATTAAAAATTCCACAAATGCCCTTTGGCTGTCTGAACCCTTCTGAAGGTTTCATATAGAAAAGCCCAGAAAGGCTGCAGAGCATAATGGACGGAGATAAGCCTCAAGGAACTTACAAAACTGTCACTGTATGTATCACACAACTGCGATTATAATCACAGCCATTGTTTCAGAAAATAAAAATGCTGGTACATTCATGCTTCTGGCGAACCAAGAAACGTGGAGTCTTTCCGAGAATGAGGGTAAGGATCTAATTCACCTGTTGTGCCTTATCCCCTATTCCGTCCTATACAATCGGTCAGGCTGGGCCGTCTGCCATGGCTAATCCCGGCATGCAGCGGTGGGTGGGTTCCAGGCTGTGAGCCAAGCTGTGAGTGGGTGATGTGTATCCTTCTTCCTGATTTCTGGGTCTCCCAGGGGCACACTGTCCCTCCATCACAGCATTTCACCGGCAGAGGTTCTCACAAGGCTCTCCCCTGCCACATGCCTTCCGCTCCTCCCCTCCTCCCTGCTCCCCAACTTCCCAGCCCCCATCCCCCACCAGCCCTCTCTCTCATCTTTCAGCACAAATGCAGATATAATTAGCCAGGATGAAGCCATCCTGAAGTAGGGTGGGCCCTTAATCCAACATGCCTGGAGACCTTATAAGAGGAAAAGAGACCCAGGGACGCAGACACCCACAGAGAAGACCGTGGGTGACAGAGACAAAGATCGGAGTGACACACCTCTGAGCCAAGGAATGCCAAGCATTGCCAGGAGCCCCCAGAAGCTAGAAGAACCAAGGAAGGCTTTTTGCCCAGAGTCTTCAGAGAGATGATGGCCCTGCCAACAACTTGATTTTTTTTTTAACTGTGAACTTCCAGATCTGGAAAAGAATAAATTTCTGTGTTTTGAAGCCGCTCAATTTGTAGTACTTGGTGAGTCTAGCCCTAAGAACTAATACAGAGCTGATAAAAGCAAAAGTGTCCCTTTGGCGGGCCAGAGCCTCCTGCAGACTCGAGGTGGAGATGAGTTTCTTCTCCAATGTCAGCTCAGGTTTCCTCACGGGGCCACTTAGCACGAGACTTGGAGCTGGGCTATGAGGCCATGTCCATGCTCCACAAGGAAGAATGACATCAGGCACTAGCATTGTCCACCACGGACTGCAAAGAGAGAGGGACAGCTCACGCCCATCCTGCTGGTGGCACTTCCCAGGCTCACAGCCCACGTTTTCTGGTCGGCGACACCCACTCATCCATGATCCCTCATCCATGGTCCTACCACGTTGCAGAGTTTTCTGTTTTTCACTTTATAGGGAAAAAAAGGAAATAAATACAACATAACATACTTAAAATTAGAAGTTAACTTTTTCAAATATAATCTGTAAGAAAAGGTGGAATTATTCATTCTTTTACAAATGGACTGAATGTCAGCTGACTTCTTAATTACTGGAAACCAAACCCAATACCTTGTTAGTAGACTAAAGAATGTTGCAGAAAGATCTGGCAAGAGAGGACCAGCTTGTAAAAGTTTAAATAGATAAGACACAAAGTCAAAGTGGTTCCATAAAATTTGTGAGGCTGGAAAAACACCATCTCTAACCAATAGGGTTAAGATGATAAAATCTCGGAAGAAAAACAAAGAATGATTTGGCTTACTTGGTACTCCTACTATCTAGCATGGTATTTGGCAAGTAGTAGATTTAATAATGAATACATGACTATATATGTTAATTTAAAAAAATTTATTTAAATACCAAATGCTACTTGGACATAAAAATACCATCTTGATAAGCTGTAACTCGCTATACTCTTCCACTCAAGCTTATTAAGAGAGGAACATTGAGAATCACGTCAACATTCTGAAAGTCAATACTCAAGGAGAATATTAATACTACCACTGTAATAACAACAGCTATCCTCATGTACACTCCTAAATGTCAGCTACTTTCCCAATTGCTTCTCTACACCTACTGATTATGCAATCATCACAACTCATTATTTGTAGATGTGGCAACGGAAGTACAGAGAGGTCAAGTACTTACCCCAATGTAACTTGCCAGGGTAGCTCCCAATGCTATGCAGCCTCTGATCAGAGTCATTCCTCCAGCAAATCCTCCAGGAGTACTCATTCAATGCAAGTCTGGCCATTGCACTGAGACAAGCACCAAGGAGTTGCTGCAGGGAAAATTACTCCTGGTCGCAACGCACCCATGTTCCTGCAAACGCCAGATTTGGACACGCCATGACGTCCTTCATAAAGCTGATGTTCAAACTCAGCAAGCTTCCACTTCCTCAATTCTCTCTCCCCACTGAGTAAGGCAAGCACAGAGGAGCCTTTCCAGTATAACACACAATGAACAAGGTATGAAGCATGGTGTGATTGGAAAGGACCTGGAGATGTGACTTGGTCTTCCTGCAGGAGAAAAGGCAGTGTTTGCAAATAAATTAATTTAGTTTATTTAAAAAGCTGAACCATTTGTCTGCTTAAGTGGCTATCTTTGCAGATGTCACATGTCCCCTGGACATGGTTAGAATGGCCAGATTGCAACTAAATTTTAAACAGACAGGTGAGGGCACAGCAGTGATGGTTCTATTTGCACGATGAAGTGATGACTTCCTTTTGCCAAACCTCCTGCAAGTTTAAGTAAGTGTTTTTTAGTACAAATGAGAAATTAGAATGGGATGGAGGGGGTTTTTGCTAATGGGGATGCTTTACCTGATGGGGCCATGATAATATGTGGAGCGTGTTTATTTATGGACTCCTGGAATGGGCTCCCAGGACACCTCCTAGGTTAGAGTTAGTCGGCTGAGCCTTTACTGACATTCAATGATATCTTTTTTTTTAATCATTTTTTTAAATTTATTTTCAGCATAACAGTATTCATTGTTTTTGTACCACACCGAGTGCTCCATGCAGTCTGTGCCCTCTCTAATACCCACCACCTGGTTCCCCCAACCTCCCACCCCCCCACCTCTTCAAACCCTTCAGATTGTTTTTCAGAGTCCATAGTCTCTCATTGTTCACCTCCCCTTCCAATTTCCCCCAAATGCCTTCTCCTAACTCCCCATGTCCTCCATGCTATTTGTTATGCTGCACAAATAAGTGAAACCATATGATAATTGACTCTCTCTGCTTGACTTATTTCACTCAGCATAATCTCTTCCAGTCCCGTCCATGTTGCTACAAAAGTTGGGTATTCATCCTTTCTGATGGAGGCATAATACTCCATAGTGTATATGGACCACATCTTCCTTATCCATTCGTCCGTTGAAGGGCATCTTGGTTCTTTCCACAGTTGGGCAACCATGGCCATTGCTGCTATAAACATTGGGGTACAGATGGCCCTTCTTTTCACTACATCTGTATCTTTGGGGTAAATACCCAGTAGTGCAATTGCAGGGTCATAGGGAAGTTCTATTTTTAATTTCTTGAGGAATCTCCACACTGTTCTCCAAAGAGGCTGCACCAACTTGCATTCCCACCAACAGTGTAAGAGGGTTCCCCTTTCTCCACATCCCCTCCAACACATGTTGTTTCCTGTCTTGCTAATTTTGGCCATTCTAACTGGTGTAAGGTGATATCTCAATGTGGTTTTAATTTGAATCTCCCTGATGGCTAGTGATGATGAACATTTTTTCATGTGTCTGATAGCCATTTGTATGTCTTCATTAGAGAAGTGTCTGTTCATATCTTCTGCCCATTTTTTGATATGATTATCTGTTTTGTGTGTGTTGAGTTTGAGAAGTTCTTTATAGATCTTGGATATCAATCTTTTGTCTGTACTGTCATTTGCAAATATCTTCTCCCATTCCGTGGGTTGCCTCTTTGTTTTCTTGACTGTTTCCTTTGCTGTGCAGAAGCTTCCAAAAGTCTGTGCTGGGCTCCCATATTAACTCTGGTTGGATGAACAGCCCCCCTCCACAACAGCCCCCCTCCATGCAGTCACTTAAAAGAGACTCAGGCTATGAAAATTCTGTCATCTCCAACTGTGACTTTCAAGGGAATCCCAGGTGTGGAAAGCAAGCCTTTCCAGAAAAGGAAAGCCTGGAAGACAGCGTGGGGTAGGTTTCCACAGACAAGGCCAGGAAACCTACCCCACGCTGTCTGCCAGGAGATGGCACACATCACATTCTGTTGGGTAGGACTTTGTCACAGGTACCACCCCTAATCGCAAGGTGTGAAATTTGATGTGTAAGAAATATTTATTGGGTCATTTAGATGGCCAGAGTATATTTCTTATATGTATTTGGGTTTCCTCCACAGTTCCTGTCTCAAAGCTCCCAAAACCCTTGCGATGTCTTAAGTGTTGAGAGTGATAAAGGTATCTTCTGTTATGTGGGTAACATGGCTTTGGAAGCTCACCTGGGGATGGGGACTGGTGGCCCCTGGAGTCCGCCCTGTGAATACAAGGTTGGAACTTCGGGTCTCACTCCCTGACCTCTGGGGAGAGGCAAAGGACTGGAGGTTGAATCAACTGCGGATAGCCAATGATTTAATGAACCACGCCTAGCTAAGGAAACCCCCACAGAAACCCCAAAGGGCAGGGTTTGGAGAACTTCCCGGTTGATAAACACTTGGCAATTTGGAAAGGGTGAAGCCCCAGGGAGGGCATGGAAGCTCCACACCCTTTCCCCACCCCTCGCCCTATGCCTATCTCCCATCTCTCTGTTTCTGAGGTACACCCTTTTCCACTAAACCGGTGCTCGAGTAAAATGTTCCTGAGTTCCGTGAGCCAGTCTAGCAAGTAAATCAAACCCAAGGAGATATGGGAACCTCTGATTTATAGCTGGTCTGTCAGAAGTACAGATGACACCTGGAACTTGCAACTGGCCTCTGAAGGTGGGGGGGGGGTCAATTATATGTGACTGAACCCTTAACCTGTGAGATCTGGTACTATATATGGGTACTATCAGAACTAAGTTGAGTTGAGGGCACCTGGGTGGCTCAGTTGGGTAAGTATCTGCCTTCAGCTCAGGTCATGATCCTAGGGTCCTGAGACTGAGTACCACATTGGGTTCCCCACTCTGTGGGGAGTCTGCTTCTCCCTGTAGCCCTCCCCTCTTCTTGTGTGCTCTCTAATGCCCTCGACTCAACCCAATTCTGACAGTACCTGGATATAGTATCAGATCTCACAGGTTAAGGGTTCAGTCATATACAATTATCCCCCCCTCCCCCACCCCACCTTCAGAGGCCAGTTGCAAGTTCTGGGTGTCACCTGTACTTCTGACAGACCAGCTATAAATTAGAGGTTCCCGCACCTCCTTGGGTTTGATATTTGCCAGACTGGCTCACGGAACTCAGAGAAACATTTTATTTACTCGAGCACAGGTTATTTATTCGAGAGAAATAAATAAAATATTAAAAAAAAAAAAGAATTGACTTGAGCTGAATTCTCGGACACCCTGCTGGTAAGAGAGAATTGCTTGGTGTTCTGTGGGAAACACACACGCTCACACACACACACACGTGCTGGAGTTGGGTCCAGGAACCTAAAAGGCAAGGACACCTTGGACACCTGGGAAATAGAGTTCAGCCATGAAGTCTCCAGGGAGAAAAGGGGAACATAGGCTTTGATGAGCACCCCCCTCAATGGTCTTTGCTACATAGAGCTGTGAGATTATGAATAAACCCTGAACCTTATGTCCTACTTGCAATAAAGATGTTCCATTCTGAACAATGTAGCTATAGGAAGAGTTTTAGTTGCTACTTTCAAGTTCTGTTTTAAGGCCTTTTCTGGACAAATAAAAACTGACAAAAGTCTTCACTATTGCAGTAACCCTATTAGGTCCTGGCATCAGAGAAACCTGGATTAGAATCTGGGCTTTGTCAGTAGCGGCTGGATCTGGGCAAGATATTGAATTTTCTTAGCCTCAATAAAATGGGCACTAGAATAGCAGCTGCCACACAGAGGTCTTACCAGAATGAAATGAAATCATGGGGTCAGACTCTGTATTATGGAGTGATTAGCATGGGGCCTGGCATGGCTGTTCCCACATTCTCCTAGGAGATCTACCACCAGTCAATGGAATTCAGTATTACACAGTGTTACACAAAATCACTCTCTGCTCAGAACACCAGAGCCACCGTGCATCCATCGATAGTTTACATCTCCTTAAAGCATCCAGTCTCAAAATACCATCTTGATGAGGTAGGGGTCCCACATTGGTTAAGCTCTACCAGGACCGGCTCTACCATCTGGGGCCGGTGCCTAGTGTGGGGCCCTTGTTCAAAGATTAGCAATAATTTCAAGAGCATTAAACCTTGCATGAGGCCCTTCCAAGCGTGGGTGCTGTGTGACTGCTCAGGTCACACACGCATAAGGTCAGCCCTGAGCTCCACCCATACCGCCCCAACCGGCTGCCTCCCCAGAACTGATTTTCTGTGACTTTTAAGGAACTTCCCAAGCAATACAGCTTCTGAGTTGGTTAGAAGCGTTGACATCAGCCTCTCTGTGAACCATGTTTCATCAGGTCCAAGCTCATCGCTTACTTCTGTCACTTTCTTTTGGTTCCAGACATGCAAGTTCTGAGCCGAGAATCCTGACTCTGACTTCCTCCTAAGAGGCCCCAGGCACCAGCTACCCAGGGGCCCGGTGGCTCCTTACCCCTGCCAGCAAGGCCTTCCTCAGTCTCCATCCTTCAGGGACTCAAGGAGGGGAGGACAGCCAGCCTGTTTGCGTTTTAAACCCAGAGAATGTTCCTCGTATCTTCCAAGATCTATTCGGGCCCCACATGGTCACATCTTCAGGTTTTCAGGAGAAACCAGAAGTGCAGATTTTTTAAATAGGAAATCTCTGAATTCTAAAATGTTGATGACTAAATGAAAGTTTAGGAAAACTGCAAGCAACAGCAACTGTCCGACTTTGTCTCCTCTGAGGACCCCACACCACCTTAGAGACGCTTCTGGTCACACACACCCCTCCCCCGCACACACACCCATACCCCTCCTTCAAGCTGCACTGGCCTCTCCCACCGCTGCTAGGGGCTCCAGAAAGTGCGGACGCTCCCCCTGCGTACGGAGCATCTTAGGATGTCTGGGGCTCCCTCCAAAGAAGCAGAAGGGAACCTGGGGCACTGTGGTCTCTCTGCTCAGCCCATGAGTCAGGGGAGCCTGGAGGAGAAGGTAAGAAGGTGAAGCCCATGGTGTCCTAACAGACCCAGGGGAGGAGGAAGCCTGCTGGCCTGGGGAGTATGGGCCAGTGGGGAGAAGGGGTGGAGCCTGGAATGAGAGCTCCAGAGAGAGGATGGGAACACGTGGGACTCCTGCGGGTGCACGTGCGTGCGAGGGGGAAAGAGAACAACAGGACAAACCCACCCACTTCGGAGTATCACCCCAGGCCGTCCTCAGAGGTCCAGGCCACCTCAGAGAACTGGGGACAGACAATAAAAGCCTTTTTGCCCTCTCCCACTCCCCCGCAGATGGTTTGTGTGCCTGGAGAACAGTGTTCCCTTCCAGAGGTTCCTTACCCAGGAGTGAGAACGTGACTCCTGACTGTGAGTTCCGGTTGCTAGCTGTGAGCCGGAGGCCCCAGGGTCTTGGCCTGGGTGAGAAGCACAGAGCGCTTTCCTACCCCAGCAACCCCAGGAGGAGCAAACACTTTAGGATTTGTTCATACTTTCACTGTGGGTTTCTGTTTGATTAATTCTGCATTCCCAGGAAGTGCCTGTGGCAGTTTCAACAACACAACAGCTCTTGTGGAGGTGTGGGTGGAGTGGATTTGCGGGGGTGGTGACAGCTTTGAGGGCACCTGATTGATGCCAGGAATAGGAAAAGGCAGTTGGCCCCATTCTGTCCCAGAAGCATGCTATGCCACCAAGAGCCAGTCTGAGCAGGCCAGCCCTGGGGGACCGGGGAAGATGGGGCAGGAGCTAGAGGGGCAAACAGCTGACCTCACCCCACAGGCTCAGGCTGGCGGCTTTCTCTCCCAGACCATGGGGCCTAGGACATTATTAGGACAGAGAGTTAGGGCCATGTGCGAGCTGGCCTGGAGTGGAGCATGAGCCTCAGAGATGATCTGAGCTTCCAAGGAGGACTGGAAGGACTTAGAACCCTCTGTGGCCCCTTACACCCTAGGGCTCAGATAAGTTATCAGACTGCCTAAGGCCACTGTTAACTGATGCTTAGCCATGTTTGACCCGCTCATCCTAAGTGAGCATCGGTAGATTAAAACCCTAAATGATTTGAGCTGGGCGAGTGATAGGGGTTGTCTGTATTCTTATACTGGAATTATTGACATCGTTCCCAAAAATCTATCCATGCAATATGGAGCCAAGTGAAAATTTGCCAATATGGCATTTTGCAGATTCACTCAAAGTAAATGAGGTATATTTTCTTGCCGAAATTACCCAGTATGGTTTGAACACTGACTACATTAACCATACAGACTTTAACTTTCATTTCTCTCTAAATTGTATAGCTCCGTGGCAAATGTTTAAATTAGAGATGGCTTGTGTTAGCAAACATTTTAAAGGAAACGTGCGTACCCTTAAAGTATTTGTTTCAGTTTTTAGCTTTCTAAAATAGGAGAATTAATCCTTACAGAATTTCATGCAGTGTTTTCCATAATCCTTGCCTCTAAAGCAATGCAGAATTTCCGCTAATTAACTGAATGATTCAAATGCACCGGTTAGGATCGCAAAGATCCAGCTTATGACTGTGCCTGGTGTGCGAGAGCATAGAGAAGGAAGAAGGTAGAGAAAGGGAAAACAAGGTGCGGGGAGATTCAGTGTCTCATCTCCCCATCAGCCAGGGGCCCCTTCAGAAGCAGATGGCAGTGGGCCAGGCCACCTTTTTCAAGGCCAGAAGGAAGTAGCCCACGACCTCATTCTAGCTCATTCCATTCATTCTAGCTAGGTTTGTCTCCTGGCGTACTTGTCAAGGCAACACTCCTGGCACGTCCACATGTCCCACCTGTCTTCTGCAGGTTAGCTCTAGGGGTTTTCACCCTTGTATGGGCTTCTCACACATTTTCTCTCCTTCTGGGTTTGATGAAGAATGTCTTCCACAAGGTTCTTCAAAGTCGTGCCATCCCCAGCAGAGCAGTCAGGCACGCTGGTAGACATAAGAGGCACAGAGGTCCAGGTTGACGTGGGAATGGTGGGCCCTAATGGCAGTAATAATGTTTCTGAGGGAGGGGCCAGGGTGGCCCCGGGGAGGGAGCAAAGAGAGTCTTTGGGGGGAGCAGGTAGGACAAGCAAGCCAGGAGGCAGTGCCAGGGGCCCAGGCACAAGTGAAGCAAGAAACTGAGGCAATCTCTCTATGCTGAGCATTTGACCAAACCGTGATGATTTTTCCTTTATACCACTGAGTTTTACTTTACCAAATGAATAGTCATATGCTACATATCGCTAAAAATTGATAGGACTGAAAACACAAGACTATGGATTCACAAAGAACCAGTAAAATCAAACCGCACATGGCATGTGTATTTGTTGTCTACTGTTGCACAGCAGATTACCTCAAAACTTAGTGGTTGAAAACAAATATAAGCATTTATCATCTGACCTACAGATGGTGTAGGTCAGGATTTGCAGAACAACTTGACTGAGATGGTCTAGCTCCCATCTTTTCTGAATTAAAGACAAGATGTTGGTTGAGGCTATAATCAGCTAAAGGCCTAGCCAAGGATGGAGCATCTACTTCCAAGAAGGTTCACTCACATCACTGTCAAGTCGGTGTTGGCTGTTCATTGGCACATGGGCCTCTCCAAAGGGTTACTCCAGGTCCTCACAATCTGGACATTGGCTTCTCCCACAACAAGTGATCTAAGAGGGCAAGGTGGAAACCAGAATGTCTTTTATAATCTAGCCTTGGAAGTTATACCCCATCAAAACCACAATATCCCATTGTTTAACATGGAACTGCTCCCTTATTCAGTGGGACATGGGAGAAGAACCAGAAATACCAGGATGCAAGGACTATTGGAGTCCATCTTGGAGGATGGCTGCCATACCATGGGAAATGCGTGTGTAGTTAATAATTCACTTAACACACATTCTTAAGGAAAAATGATCACCTGAAATCTTCAGAAAATTTGTTCAAGTTTCAATTCCATCCTGCATTTGAACCAGAAGCCCTTGCGGCAGGAATGACCAAACTCTACATTCCTTTCAGCTTCCTGCCCACCCATGAGCGACAAGGGCTCAGGCTTCATAAAATACTCAAAGGTCATTGCAAGGGAAAAGGCGGGAACACCAGCTTACTCTTTTCTTTCAGTTTGCTGGAAGTATATCACCACATGCTTGAAAAATACCACCAGGATAAAAATCTGCTCTTAATCAATAAATCAAAGCTAAAGAATAATTGAAATCCATTGAAACTCAGTTCTAATACAAAAGCCAAAGAGCAATTTGCTAGCATAACACAGATGAGAAGTGATAGCATCAAACTCAGAGAAATGGAAGAGATAAAGGAATGAAGAAAAAAATGTTCTGATGTTAACAAAGTCACTTTCACTCAGTGTGATCGGGAATTCTAAGCCATGGTGGCCAAAGTGAGAAGGGGGAACATTATTATATTCTGTTAAGTAGCAATGCATTCAAAGAAAGTTTTAATTAATTGCAAGTGACATCTATAAATCAACAATTATGTGCAATCCACTGGTGCTTATTATCTATAGAGATCTAAAGACAAAGAAAACATGGTCCCCGTGTTCAGGGAGTTTATTCTTCAGGGAGAGAGAGAAACAAACAAGATACACACATAAGCAAACCATGAGTCCCCAAAGGAAAGTATGGGCAAGGGATTTAGGGAGTATTGAATGAAGATGAACCAAGGAAGCCTTCTCAGAAGAGGTAGCAAAGGAGGGAGGCCTTGAAGGATACACAGGAAGTAGACAGGGAGGACTACTGGGGAGAGGGAATGGGAAATAGAGTGATTCTGGTGGAAGAGCTTAAACAATGAAACAGAGATTGGCAAATGCAGGACTGGTTTGGAGAAACCATCTAGACTGTCAGTAGAGTAACAGATTGGAAGTAGTCAGGGTAGAGGGTTGTCCTTGATGGGAGAAGAGAGTGAGAGTGTGCACTGGGATTAGAAGGGACCTTAATGCCATGAATTTATGGGAAAGCCATGGAAACCAGACTGGCAAGATTAAATCCCAGCTCTGTCACTTATCAGTTGTATGAACTTGAACAAGTTACCTAAACTTCTTCACCTGAAAAAGGGGATGAAAATAGCACCTACCTTATTGGTTATGCAATTCAATGACATCATATATGTAATGTGCCACAGGAGTGCCTGGGGCAATGAGCCGCCGTTGTCGTCATCTTCTTCTTTTTCTTCTTCATCATCAACATCACTATCATTTGTTCTGTGAATAGAAAGTAGGACAGATCTGTGAAATGTTGCAAAAGTAGCATGGAAAGGACTAATGACCTATCAGATGTGGAATTATGAAGTGAGAGGAGTGCAAATGGATGGTTAAATTTATATTCCCAGATGAACTTAGAGGATAAAGTTTGCACTGATCATGCATGATGAACACAGTTAAGCTAAAGAAACAAATTAAAGCCTCAAAATCCTAGGCTTAATACAGTAATGAATTATTTCTCACCTGGGAGACATCCCCTGCACTGGTTTGTAGGAGGTTTCAATCCACTCAGTCACCCAGGGAGAGGGAACGCCCACTATCTTGGAGCTCCAGCTCTGGAAGAGTAGCCTCCCTGGTCACTGTGACAGGGGATAAGATTGGTGTCACTCACCGACCAGATCACTGCTGGCCCCACCTAACCGCAGGGAAAATTATATGGATATTCAGTGAACAGTAAATGCCTCTGAGGGCCATGGAATGAATGAATGAGTTTGAACAAGGAAAGAATAAATCTGGTTTTGGATGTTGTGTTAGTCTGCTAGAGCTGCCGTAAGAAAATGCCAAAGATTGGATGGCTTAAACAATGGAAATTTATTTTCTCACAGTTGTGGAGGCCCGAAGCCCAAGGTCAAGGTGCCAATAGCTTTGTTTACCCCTGAGACCTCTCTTCTTGGCTTACAGATGGCCCCCTTCTTGCTGTGTCCTCACTTGGTCTTTCTTTTTTGCCCATCCCTGGTGTCTCTATGTGCATCCGAATTTCCTCTTCCTACAGGAACACCAGTCCAGTTGGATTAAAGGTTCATCCAACAGCTTCGCTGTAACTTGACCACCTCTTTAAAGGTTCTAACTCCAAATATAGTCATGGTCTGAGAAATGAGGGGTTGGGGCTTCAACATATGACTGGTCGAGGTGGGGGCCACAATTCAGCCCATAACAGATGTGCTGAGTTTGGCCCAACTGAAGCAATCATCTCACGGTTGCCTTAAGAATAAATCATTTTTGTCAGATGTTGGGAAGTTTTGCCTTAAATCAAATAAATCCATTCAATCTAAGAAGCAGTGATCATAAATGCTATTTCTGTCCAGTTTTTGAAAGAACCAACAAGTTAAATACCCTAACCATGCAACAAAAGTAAGTTTTCCTGTTAGGTAAAGAAAGAAAAACCTGACTTCTGGAATACACATGTGTTAGCAAAGAATGGAACTCATTCACAGCTGGGAAGTAAGTAATGGATTTAACTTGGCATTCATTAAAGAAATTGAGGCCACACTGATGATTCTAATTAAAATAAAATTATTCTCCTTGTCACACAGTAAATACTGACAGAAGGCAACACGTCCATGCTTACTTCCCTAATGGCTTTTGTTAGCCCCTGACTGGAATCTCCCCCAGAGATTTGTCCTTTCTCAGTCTACAGGCTGCACACATTTGAAAGAACAGTTTCAAATTCAGTCCTGAGTAATGTATAGAATTGCCTAACCAATGCGTTGTGACAACTGAAACTAATATAACATCCTACGTCAATTATCCTTCCATAAAATAAATAAAAATTAAAAAATAAAAAAAATTCAATCATAGAAAGTCAAGAAAAACAGATGATTGACGGCTCCAGTCAGTTCCACATACACCTCAATGCTCTTACCACCCAAACTAGCGCCTCTTTGTGGATGCAGAGCGGGATGCCTCGGAACCCACCTGGTGCCCACAAACCTGGAAGATGGGAGAATTAACATCTCACAGGCAAACCCACAGAAACTGGGGCCAGTCCTTCCCTTTCCTTCCCCAGATGGGCAGTCTTGAGATGCATTTCCTATGGCTCCTCAGGGGGTCCCAATGACCCAGGGACCAGTGACCACTGCTGCAGGCAACTCAGTAACACAGCCTTCCTTGTTTCCCAGAGACCACACTCCCCAGGAAATTCTCAATACGCTTTCCATTCTTCCTCTGCCTGTAGCAGTCAGCCCCATTCCTCCTCAGCCTTCTATCAGCTCACTCACACAGAAGCAGTCTTGGCCCAAAATGATGTCCTGGCACAGATACTGTTTTCAGGGATCCCTTGGTCTTTTCTCTGGAAGGTATTACTGAGAATAGGAGCCTCTGTAATTCACTGAAGAGATCTGAGATCCCTATCTGGGAAACCACCAACTCCCACGCATTCTGTTCCACCAGGCTGTGACCCCCCTGTCCCCCGGAATCAGTGACTTCCAGGCTTTTTTTTTTTTTTTAATCCTGATGCACAGAAAGAAAAAAATATTTTACATGGTGTTTAAAACTTTTTATCAATCTACTTATGAACACATTTCAGAGTTATTTTTACAGTCTTGCTGTTCAAAACACCAAAGGCCTCTAGCGAGCCACTCAAAGATTTATTTGTGGTGGGGACCTTTTGTGGAAAAAAAGAATGGTTATTCTTAAACTAACAACTAAAAGAAAAGGAGTGTTTGGATAAAGGTCACTAGATCCTTAACTGATACTTACTGACAATCAGTTGGGTGGGTAAGTAACCAGTGTCCTTGATCAAGTCTTAATCCCATTAACTTCAGAAAATCTTCAATGTTCTAACAGAAATGCTAGTTTCTTCCCAGAAAGAAATTGTAGATTCCATCACTTGGGGATCCAGGACAATTTTCTCTTTATAGTTACAACCCAGAAAATGCTTGCCTATATCACTGAACCAGAAGTCTGAAGATAACGATTTTTGTCCTTACCAAGCTAAAAATGTTTGAATTTTCTCTTTCCTAGAAAAAAAAAAGTGTTTTTCTTCCTTCACAACACACTGGTAGTTCCCAATCTGTAGTATGCAAAATGCTGCTGGGAACTATTCTGCTTGTGTGCCAAAGAGAAAAATAATGCCAGGGACTCACTTTACCACGCTGTGATTTACTTACAAGAATGATGGCATTTGAAATGGTCATTGCCCTTGAAGTGTGGAAGCCTTCATTTAAATGTTTGATGTTTCCTATTACTTGTCAAGGTCAAAGTGTCTTCCAGGAGACACATCTGAAATGTATAATAGAAGCCAATATTAAACGATAAGAAAGTTCACATCAGTTCTACTCATAATAGTGGAAAACTGGAAATGGCCAAATGTCCATCAATATTAGAATGACTGTGCAGATGGAAGAATCGTGATAAACAAAGGGATGATCCTCACCATTTCAAAAACAAACAAACAAACAAACAAAAATACTGGCACACACAGCCATAATCATCATGGTAACAAAACAAGCCAGGCATGAATGAGAACACACTGCATGATCCTATTTATAGGAAGTTACAGAAGGGGCAGAAATAAATCAGTGGTGACGGAGTGGCCGCCTCTGGAGGGGAGGGGTATTGGCTCCGAAGGGGCATGGAAACATTGATTTTAATCTGGGTAGCAATTACATGGAGATAAACATACACAAAATTGTGTACTTTCATATATTATAGCACCCCCCCAAAAAAAACTAAAAAGCACAAGGAATATGCTATAAAGGAATTCACTTTAAAGATAACTTCTTTAGGAGTGAGTATATGATGAATTCCTAAGTTTCATGAACGACATCACACGCTTCATAATGCCACGTGCCTTTGCAGCATGCTTTGCCTGTGTCCCCTCACATGAATATGCATGGCTTGTTACTGGCTCATTCCATCCTCACTTTATCTCTACGTGGTGTGAAAAGTCAGGCATTCTCACTCTAATTATATAAACAAATTCAGGCTCAAAAAGATGAAAAGTCTTGTTCAAAATGACACAACTCCTCATGGCCAACCAGAACTACACCTCAGTCACCTGAATCCAAATCAAACAGTTATCAGCCATCTTTCTTTCACCCAAGAATGCAAGGACAACCCTAGGAAGACCCTCATTGTCATCTCCTTCTGATCCCCAACCCCCACTTCCCCCACCCTCCCAACCCCCCTTTCTTACTTAAAGGAATGACTGCCGGGTGGCACTTATCTGGTAACTGCTCAGAAAATGAGTAAAGGAAACCTCATTTAAAGTGGAGTTTGCAAGCCCTGAGTGGGAGTTTTCATGCACTTGCCCAGAACCAGCAAGGAGCAAGCCTAGCTTGCGTTTCTTAGAGGGAAGAAAGAAGAGTTTCTCCTGACCCAGCAACAACCCAGCCAATGAGAACTGCCATAACTCAGCCAATGAGAAGTAGCCACGACTCCAAACCCTTACTCTCCTCCAATGGACTTTCCTTCTAAACAGCCCCTCCCATCTATCTCCTTTTCTCTATAAAAGCAAGATCCTCTTTTGTTCTACAGACTTGCTTAAAGGTTATCACACTTTGGCCAACCTGGTTTGCAAATTCCTCTGCTTTTCCTGAATAAATGCATTTTGCTGCCAAATTAACTGGCTATTTTATTATTATACTATTATATATTATATATATATTATTATATATATTATATATTATATACTATATATATTATATATATTATATATATACTATTATATATATTATATATTATATACTATTATACTATTATACTATAAATAAAGCTACCATGTGTTACACACATATTACATGCAAATAATGTTTCCCATTGTCATGGTTAGTTTACTCCTCCCAACAAACTTATGGGTATATTTACCACCACTTTATAATGGCAGTAACAGATTGACAGAGACTCAGTAACCTGCCCAAGGTCACAGCAGGTAAATGGGAGGCCTGGGATGATTCAAATCTGGGTCTGCCTGACTTCAAAGTCTGAGTTTCATTGTTTTTTTTTTTTTTTCTGTTTTTGTTTGATTGTTTGTTTGTTTAAACGAATCATTTTTCCAAACAGGACGAGGAAGTTTTGTTTTGTTTTGTTTTTTAGAGATTTTATTTATTTATTTATTTATTTATTTATTTGAGAGTGAGAGAGGGAGAGCATGCACAAGGCAGGGAGGAATGGGGACAAAGAGGGAGAAGCAAACTCCCTGGTCAGCAATAGCCTGACACAGGGCTTGGATCCCAGGACCCTGGGATCAAGACCTGAGCCAAAGGCAGACACTTAACTGACTGAGCCACCTAGGTGCCCCCAAAGTCTGGGTTTAAACAGTAATACTCCTACCTCTATTAGGACACTCCTGGTTCTTCTATCAAGTTTCAACAGGAAGCAATTTCCTTAAGTGCACACAATGGTGTCCTATCTCGAGCCTGTTTGTTGAGCTCCAGGTCTTCAGCCTGTGGACAAACTGTCACCTAGTAGAACTCTTGTATTTGGATCCCAAGAAAAGAAATCCCTCTTGACGCACCATGAAGATATTGATGGGGTCAGAAGCAACAGAGAATCTGAGAAGGCAACACTCTTGCCAACATTTAAGTAAACCTGTTTACTTGTACAAAATTAGAGAAAAATTATTCCATGTTCCCATATAGGCAGTACCAACTAAAATATTAAATGCAAATCTCATCCTTCATAAAAGAATATGTATTAAAAATGGAGCCTATACTTTAGTACTGAGAGTTTTGAGGTGAGACTTTTCCATGTGCTGCTCCAATATCATTCACATAGCTCCCATAGGTTGTCCATATCATGACAGAAGCCTCCCCTCAGCTCTCTGTGATTTGTTGGTGGGAAAGAGAAGCTCTTGACCTCCAGGAGCTGGCCTGACATGCACAGCTGGGCCCAGACGTTATTCTGTTAGACATAAACAATTTCACAGAACATCAATACCAGACAAAGCCATTGTGTGACCAGGATGGACCACGACAAAAACCAAGAGCCCTTCATAATCATGTCTGAGTACGAGTATAGACAAAAATAAGAACATTGCTTAAACAAAAATGACCACCATCTTCCTGTCCCAGGTAATGTCAATGACTGTTGCTTCTTTACCAGTCATAGCTCTAGCCTCCTCTGTTCTTTTTGCCTTCCCAATGAGAATTATTAAGATACCCAATCACAGAATTGTTTTAACTTAGTGACAGCATCCAATGCAAAGCAAAGCTACCCTTCCCCAAACCCTCCCAAAAAATCAATGAATGCAAGACCAGATGCTCTAATTCTTTTTTTATGTTCACTTACTAAGACGCTTCAAGGTTACCATGGAGTGTGTTCTCCCCACCACAATGAGTAACAAACCCAACCTTTTCAACCACAGGTGAGTTCCTGGTGCTCTTTGGCTAAAAAGCAATGTCATCACCATCATCCACCTGCCTTCCCTTTTCCATCACTGCAAAAAATAACAAATTTAGGAAACAAGATGAAACATATTTCAGTATAAGTTGATTAATCCTTCTTTAAAGATTGACTTCTCTGTAATTACAGCATAAACCGATGTCAAAGGGTATCAATGAATGAGCAAGTGCTTTACTTATGAACAAAAACCTTAATGAGGACCTATTAAGCAGGTTCTCCTCCCAGCTTCCATGCTATGTAAGGCTCAACATAAGATGAAGGACAGAGGGGGATGATAAAGAGTGTTCGCATCTGGAGGAAAGACCCCAAGGAGGGGCATGCAGAAAACCTAACCCAAAAACTGGAAGGAAGTAAAATGTAGGTCATTCACTATTCCAGGCATGAACACAGCAGTGAGCCAGGTGGAAAGTTCCTGCTCACTGGAGGCTTACAGGGACAGACAACCAAGAAGCAAACAAAGAGGTTAATGTAGATCATGAAAGGAAAATGAGACTAGGGGATAATGTGAGAAGGGCTCCTTTACATGGTGTGGGCTCATAAAAGATCAGCTAGAACTATTTAGAAATAGCTGAAGAGTAATCAAAGATGTAATCAAAGAGTAATCAAAAGATGATGAGCTTTATCTTTTCCTTACAACGCATAGATGCCAGTTTGGTGCCACCAGACTTCTGGAAATTTCTATGAAGAATTCTAGGTGACATAACAACACTTTTTAAAAACATATCTTATCCCATGGCAGTTGGAGCTGGTTGCCCACTGGGAGCCCAGTTGGTGCCATCACTCCTGGACCCTGACTGACTGACCACAGTTTTAAATACATGTGTTATCCACCCCTCCTCAAAATGAATACAGATGATGGCCCACTGCCCTGCCCTGTTACTACACAAATATCCACCTTCTAGATAACACTTTGTTGTACTATGGAATTGCTCACCCTGTGGGAAAAACCCAACACTGAGGAACACAAACGATCCGGTCATGGTTACCCGGCATTGTACTCTTCCACAAATTGGCTCAGAATCACGTCCTGGAGTTCTTCAGAATTCAGGTGTGGAAGGTAAGCGGGGTGGGGGAGGCAGAGCAGCCATCCAAAGAACAGTGACGACGTGTATGTGTTTAAAGCATTTGCCCTACCGCCCAGCAACTCCCTCACGCTTAATTAACGTGTAGACTCTTCCCAAAAGGGGGTTGTCGGCTTCCAGATATTAAGCAAGTGAGGTCCGAACTGGAACAGGATTCAGAGCAAACCACCACTGAGAAGCGGAGATGGGGTCATGAGAATCCCTTATGCAGCATCACACCAAGTTGCCTCACCAGGGCCCTGCCTTTTGTAACTTCCTTCTCACCTGGAGTTCTCCTACAGGCAGTGGCCGCCGCAGCCCGAAGCAGCCCAGAGGCGCCTGGTCACCTGGATGATTACCTGGATGATGTCATCATTTGCCATGAGCAGGGGGAGGTGGGCTTCTGCAGTCACTCCGCCCCAGAGCATTCCCCACAGCCTGCACACCACTTCTTCCAGCCATGTCTGCAGGCCCAGGGCTCCCAGTGTCTCCTCACTGCCCAAGAAGGAATTCCAGAACCTCCTGATCTTGGCTCAGAACTTCATTCCAATATAATTTTGTCCCAGTCCCCCAATCCCCATCAGGCTTCCTTTGGGCCAGGCTTTCTCCTCTCACTGAGACCTGCACTGTCTCATGCTGTGCCTTAGTCCTTACTGTTCTCCCCACCAAGGCTGTCCCACTAGGTTGACATGACCAAACCCCACCTGCCATGTTTTAACACCCAGTTCTTCAGTCTTCCTTCCCTGCAAGCCTTTCCCCTACTGTCCCAGATGAGATGGATCCTGCCTTCTCTGAGTTCCATGGCACCAGCTCTGGACCTTCATCTCCCACTTGTCACCACCTGCCTCTGTTAGGTGATTCAACTCCCCTAAAGGCCCTGGCTTCTCCAAGTCTGATTCCTATATATTTCCTCCAGAGCAAACAGTATGATTCCCAGGCATGGTGGAGTGTTTAGTAAATACTTATTGAATAAGTGGAAGATTGCATAGTCATTGCATATGATAAGACACATAACACTGGAATAACATATCTGTTCTCTCTTTACTCTTTCTTCCTTTCTTCATTTGTTTTGTTTATTTACTTGTGGTTGTCTTCTAAACTAAGATAGCCTCTGTTTCCAAAGTTCCACCTGTAAAGTCCAGCTGTTCCAAGAAGTCTGTTTCCTTCTTCTCTCCTCCTTAGCTCCATATAAAACCACAGTCTTTCACGAGAACAGATAAAAACAGAAGGGATGAAAAAGCCAAGTTCAGGAGGAGGTGGAATGTTACCTGGGCTATGTCAAGATGCTGTGAACTTCACTGAGAGTCGACAAGTGTGTTGGAGACCACGCTGAGATTCATCTTAGTTCTCACCTGGTCTTTCCACCACTGAATGTCAGGGTCCTTTCTGAGACCCCAAATCACTCTGCATCCTGCTATCTCTTTCTTAGTCCAGGTGGCCAAGACTCAGGCTGCCTTTGTCCCCTGACAGAGTAGCTCTCCTCACCTCCCCTCAGGGCTGTGCTCCCCCAGGCTCCTAAGACTCAACCATCACCTTGCCGCTGTCTCCTCCTCATCTTTTTTTGCTGCCCAGGAAGCAAGCACGGGTAATTCACAAAGTATTTTCACAGTGAGAAAACTAGCTAAGCAAACACAGAACGCCCACAGCGACTCCAGAAGTTCTTATGGCTATGGTTCCTGATATCTGGGACATGGCCCTCCACTTCTGAGCTTGAGTTTGGGGTTCACCTCTCCCCTCAGCCTCCTCTGTCCCATGAAGTGTCACAAGCCTTTGCCTCCCCTGCAGTCCCTGTTCCTGTGACAATCAGGTGGACCAGGCATCATCCCCTCTACCAAGTGGGCAATCCTTGGCCCATTTCTACTTAAGTAAAAATAATTAGAAATGAATTCAAGGTTGCCAGGTGGGGGAATTCGAGTTGCTACTAGAAATATCACTCAGCTGTTACACACCTGTTACAGGGAAGAGTGGGACCTCCTTCTCCATGAATGCAGGGGAGGGGCAGAAGGAGAGAATCTTAAGTGGGCTGCACACCTAGCACAGAGCCCAATTAGGGGCTCGATCTCACGACCCTGAGATCATGACCTGAGTGGAAACCAAGAGTCAGACGCTTAAACAGAACCCCACCAGAAAGCCTTTTAACCTGGCAGAATTTCATGTCTCTGGAATAATTAGATACATCTGCCCAAAGCCAGGAAAATAAATGAACCAGTTGTGTCATCCTCCCACTTCTCAGCAACCACCTTTTATGTTGACAGTTTCCTCTTATTTCTTTGAATATCCATTCCATCCAGCCCAATACAGTGTCTTCTCCATCACAGGTTTGTCGTAACACATGTCAAAGCAGTTGGGACCATCCCAACAGAAACACCTTCAGGAAACCAAGAATCACACAGTGATGGATTTACTCTGGCAGAGGGGCCCCTGGAGGGCCTGGCAGTTGCTGAGGAAGCTGTTCCTGCCTGGATGGCTTCCTGGGCATCAGGCAGAACAGTGCAAAAGAGGGGAGACTCTGTCCCCAAGAAGGGGAGGACCTACCTCATCCCTCAAATGTGATTAGGACTCAAGGTTCAACTTCCCACCAGGTTGAAAGAACAGAGGAGGTCTGTGTCAGGAGAGTCAGTCTTCTCCCTTGTGAGCAAACATGTGGATGTGGCTTTAGAGAAATCCATGGTAGGAACAAGAAAAATTTGAAAAGGAGAGACAGCATCTGTAGCACCACGGGTAAGAGCTCACAGAGCCCTGGCTGGAATCCAGCTCCAGCCCTACTTTGCACCTCATCCTAGCGATTAAACCTTAGGAAGCTTCATTATCCCAGTTCATGAGTAAGAATAAAACAGTTCCCACCTGACCACACTATCATATGGTTTTAAGGCCAGGAATCCATTCAAAATGCTTAGCCCAGCTGCCTACACAACGTCCAGGCTAAATGAATGTTGGCTGCTAGTATTGTCGTGATGATTATGATTATGATTTTGTAGCACATATGATGTACCCTGGAAGCTCCAGCTTTGGGAGCATGGAAAGAAAAGGGGGATTTGTCCTTGGGCTAAACTGGGAAGTAGCAGTGAATTAAGAAAAATCAGGGGCGCCTGGGTAGTGCTGTCAGTTAAACATTGGACTCTTGGTTTCTGCTCAGGTCTTGATCTTAGGATCTTAGGGTCCTGGGATCCAGCCCCACAGTGGGCTAGGCACTCAGCACTCGATCCCAGGACCCCTGGATCATCACCTGAGCCAAAAGCAGACTTAACCTACTGAGCCACCCAGGCATCCCAATAAATAAATATTATTTTAAAAAATCAAAGTGGCCCTACATGTTTATATACAGGCCATATGGGGACTCATATCTCAGTCCCCACGTTTCATGGCTGGGCTTCTTGGGATTAATTATCTCACAGAGTGATGAAAGGACCTGATTTGGACAATAGCCCTAAACCTTTAAAAGCTTTTCTCAACCTTTTCTTCTCAAGGTGCTTATTCTCAAGTTTTAAAACACAATTGTAATGAGCACCACAATAAAAGCCTTGCCTTCAACTAGACTTCAGAGTGTCAATAAATAACCTAACTTTGCACTTACTTGTCTGAGAGGCTAGCAAGCCTTGGTTGGAGGAGCCATCTCCCTTCCGGGCTAAGCAATAAAGCCAGCTTTATTTTCAAGAAAAATAAAACAGACTTAACACAAAACAAAAAGCACAACAGTTGAGTGTACATTGATTCTAGAACATCTCTGCTTCCCCAACTGAAGAGAGTCGGCATGTCATGGCCTCCTGAAATTCCCCTCTTTGGGGTCTTGTAAAAAAATATTCCCACATTCCACATCATTTTTGACAGTTTAACTATGAAATATGTAGGCAGATTGGAATGGAGCCCCAAAACTGGTTGACTTCCAAAGAAAACTACCATAAATTGGAAACCTGAATATAGCTATTCATCCGTGGGCCTTGGGACATGAATGGATCATTAATTAGGGCCAGGGAAAAAAATGGTGCTGTCTCGGACAGGATGGCAAAAAGGAAAGACTTTCCCTAACCAGCAGGAGTTCCCTGTAGGCAGGGACCATGGCTGATGTCCATCCCTGCTCCAGGCCCTGGAATAGATCCACAAATGGGGAATGAATGAAAACAAGATGGGTGTGCAAAAGATTTGGTCTTGAGCCCCTGCTCTACCTCTTTCAGAGAGTGCAGTCCTAGAAAAATCCTTCCAATCTCCAAATTTCCACCTCTGTAACACAGAAACTAAAAACAACACATGTCCCTTAAAAATCATTATGAGAATTATAAGCTAATTCAGATGCAACTTTATGACAAGCTACAAAAAAAGTTGTAGAAGAAAGGGAGAAGCGGAGAAGGGGAAGTGGCATTCCTTAATGCCTGTTATTTGCTAGGTGTACTGACAAAGTCGTTTCCTGTAGGTTACCTTATGCAATAGTATACAATGTGAACGACTACCACGTGTCCATTAGTGAATATGTCTTGATCGACTTATTTTCTAAGTGGATTCAGTTCTTTCCCCCAAATCCATCATCTTCTTGCTGGTGAAGTGGCCCCAACTCCTTGACCGGTATTGCTCAAAATCTGCCTGAGGCTCCCACTACCTGGGATAAGTCACATCTGAAGGGGGGATGCCAGGAGCTGGGGGTCTGGCCCAGGTGTGTCAGGCACCCGAATGCTGGGAGGCCAGGGATAATGTGGGTAACTCAATCCAAGGGAATTGTATCTTGGTTTCTGACAGCCTCTTTGAAATCTAAATTGTTCTCGGCAGGTATAATGAACAGGTCAAATTAGCCGTGAACAAACAGTTCAATAATGAACCTGAGAAAAGATAACCCAACTTACCTTTTAGGCTCAAACAGAACTTTTGTAAAGACCTGTTTGTCTTCCTCCTCATCTCACCCGCTGTTCAACCACGCCTACATTCCCCTTCTAGAAGGTGGTGAAAGGATATACCAGCAAGTAAGATTCCTAGACTTATTCAAGAAAGGACACCCCCCCACCTACAGCAATGCTGTAAGAATTAAAAGAGGCAACATATTTAGATAAAAAGAACAATTCCCATGTGATGAGTGCTTGCCACGTGACAAGCACTGTGTGAGGTGCTTTATATGTGCGAGGGAATCTCCATGAAGTAGCTAACATCCCCACTCTACAAATAAGGAAACAGTGGCTCAAAGAAGATAAATAATTTGTCCAAGGTCAGTAAGATGTATTGAGTAACAGACCCAGAAATGAAATCAGATCTGACTCTCCAATCTCTTCTTAGCCAATTCCCCCACTTCTGTGGCCCCCCCAAAGCCTCTGGCCCTTACAACCACTCAGTCGATGTTAATTTCCTTCATGAAAACTTGCCCATCAATTTGAACCTGTGTATGTGTGTGTGTGGTGTATGAATACATGTGTATATGAATGTGTGTGTGTGTGTGTGTGTGTGTGTGTTTGATCACTATTGAGCTCTCTGATCACTGATGTACTTGGAAATTCTTTTTCTCACAAAGGCACAAACTAGAAAGGTTTTGGCAGTCACTCAGATTCTAATCACCTTTTCAGGTGTAGAATACGTGATGGTTTACAGTATCTGAGAGACTCATTTAAATTCTGATTCTACCTCTTGCTGGCTACGTCAGTAGGATTTCCAATTCCACACAAGAGAAACTGTCTGTAGCAGAGAGAGCCTGTTGAAAGACAGTCCCCAGAACCCATGGGAGGGACTGGAAATCCAGGCTTGCCAACCATAGAGACCAGACTGGGCAAGGCCCCGCCAGGATGCCCCATAGAACATTCTTTCTAGGAAGCCACACTTGCCCCACTGGACACTCGCCCCATGCTGCTGCTGTCAGTAATCCTGCCTGTCCCTGTGCTCAGGGGCCTTTCCTTCCAAGTCGGAATCCCAGGCAGAAGCATTAGTCAGCTAGCTCCCGCCACAAGCCTGCCACGCATTGCCAGAGAACAGGAAGAGAGAATACTGTCCTCACCATCTCCACTCTTCCCTCTATGGAGCTGGGGTCCCATAAACATTAACTCCCTTCCTACCTTTCCCCTCCTGGCCCTGTACAGAGTCCTGCAAACAGCCCAGCCACTGACCAGCCTCTGGGAAGAACAAGCAGGTTAACAGCGAGCCATTCTCTCTTGACACACCCCACTTTTCGCTAGAGTGGCTGCAGGATGTAGGGTCTACACAGGCTCTGAACACTTTTAAAGCATGGGTCACAAAGGATGTTGTTGTTGGCATTCTGCTAGAAGTTTAACAACAGAAAGGCAACAAATCAGTGCAGGAAGCATTCTGAGAGCTTCTTTTAGAAATAACCAGGAGTGCAGAGAGACCATTACACTTGATGCCAAGTGATGGGAAGTTCAAACCCCCCCTGGCTCTGACAAACCAGCGTCTTCTTCGACTTTTCAGTTCACCTTTCCTTGGAGTAAATGAAGACATGGAGTAAATGATATTCTGTGCCAACTTGCAAGACAAGGGCCAAGTGGGTGCCGTGGAAGGCGCTGCCCCAACAGGAGCGTGGCTTTGCAAGGGTGGAAATATGGCCATGCAAGGGAAGGGCAGAGAGGAGGAAGGCACCAAAGCTCCCGCCTCAGCCTGCTGTGCTCAGGCCAAGGGCAGATCTGACATCGGTTTCCCTGACTCGTGTCCCAGTGTGCCTGTGTGTGTAGGCTCCTCCATCCCCATAAACAGGGCTGCAAGGAATCCTGCCTCCTTACAGCCAGGCTCACTGTCTCTGCAGAGCTTCCAATGGCTGGTCCTGATGCATAAGCTAAAAAAAAAAAAAAAAAAAAAAAAAAAAAAAAAAAAAAAAAGTAAAAATAAATAATAATAAATAAAAATTTAAAATAAAAAATTAAATTAAATTAAATTTTAAAAATAAATAAATAAAATTTTAAAAATAATAAAAAGCATTAAAAATTTTTGGTATTTCTTTTCCTTTCTCTCTGGATATATCATACCAGGTCTCACTGTGGAACAGCTAATGTGGTGAACACAGTCTAAGAGAAATTACACTTAATCCCAGATGACCGTTTCCATATTCTCATCCAAGTGCACATAAACAGATGGATCACCTTGTAAGAAGAATGAGCTTTTGCCCCCCACCACATCCTGGAGTGAAATGACCAAAGTGATCGTGTTTACAGGAGGAAAACTCACAGCACCAAGGTTTGCTTCTTTCTGAAGCTGGAGAGTAGGCTGGGAAAAATGAATGGCAGCTCAAATTTGAAATGGAGAAACAGCCTGGTTATTCCTAAGCATGCACGGCAGGGAAGTAAAATAATATTCCTTCCCCCTGTAAGATACCTCGGGCCACCTTTTTTTCTTAGAACTTTTTAAATTTTTTTAATTTCAAATTAAAATTTTCTTAAAATTTTTTACTTTTAAGTTAAAATTTTCTTAAAATTTTTAAATTTTTAATTTAAAAAATAATGATAATTTGCATACCCCTCCACATTCTGAATTCTAAGATGCAATGTTCATATTTGCACTTTCTCCTGTATCATCTCCTGGGGGCCCATAGCTTGGCAGCTGCTTGTCAGAAAGGAAATGGGCAGAAAACAAAGGATCCATAGTTGTTACTGGCTATTCATTGTCATCAAGTACATTTTTAAAAACACAATTTTCAACAATATGGATCTCGTTTCAAAACCCAGACTTTAAGAATAAACAACGACATTTCTCTGACCACACGATATGTAGAGAGATGGGGAAAAAAATCATTCATTAGGAAGGAATTGCATAAACCATCTTCAGAGAAGCTCTGCTGTAAGACTTTGCTTTAGGGCAGCCCTCTTGGGTCCCCTCTCTCTTCGGGAGCTTCGTACTATCACTTTACTATCGCTCAATAAACTTTGCTTTTCTGCCCACCAAAAAAAATACAAAAAAACAAAACAAAACAAAATCTTTGCTTTAGACTTTCAGAGCCAAAGACAGTGTCACCTTATATCCAAACGAGCAAACTGACTCGTGGTAGTCAATCTACCTGTCTCAGTGGTACCGAAACCCACGTTTGGCAGCCCCTACCTCAAAAGACCAACACTCAGGACGTGAGTTTTGGTTGGGAAGGAATATGAGCTTCATATGAGAGGCTGGCAACCTGGGGAGATGGCAGACTCTTATCCAAAAACCAGCTCAGAGGTTTCCACCTGGCCCAGGGACGTAAGGGGGCTTAATCAGTTAAGAGAATGCAGTGGTCGCTGACATTTCTTGAAAACAGGCAGACTGATGATATCAGCTACCGAGTTCTCTTGGTGCTCCCAGGCTATGTGAGAAGTTCTAGCTCCTTGGTGTGGGGACCGGAGGTGGGGGGAGGGGCGTTATGCAAGAAGGCCAGAGTCCTTTCTGGTGGTGACAAATTTTAGTCTAATTTTAAGGGGAGCAAAAAAGATGCATGGATTATCTTTTCTCTCAACTCTCTCAGACCGCTAGTTTTCCTTGTCAAACATACCTCTCTGAAAAACAATCTGAGGGGTTTGAAGCGGCGGGGGGTGGGAGGTTGGGGGAACCAGGTGGTGGGTATTAGAGAGGGCACGGATTTCATGGAGCACTGTATTCCATAACAGGAATACTGTTATGCTGAAAATAAAATATATATATATATATTTATTTATTTTATATTATATATATATATAGTGAAAAAAAATACCTCTCTGTTGAATGTTCTGGCCAACCCTAATTTGTGTTTGTAAGTATTACAACAATCAAGATTTTAGGGACACCTGAGTGGCTCAGTCAGTTAAGCATCTGCCTTCGGCTTGGGTCTTGATCCTGGGGTCCTGGGATCAAGCCCTGTTTTGGGTTCCTTGCTCAGTGGGGAGTCTGCTTCCCCCTCTGCCGCTCCCCCCTGCTTGTGTTCATTCTCTCTCTACCTCTGTCAAATAAATAAATAAAATCTTGAAAAAAAAATTTAAAATTTGTTTTGAACCTAAAATCATTAACATTATTATACCCTCAATTTCTAAACAGGTGGCATTCAGAAGGTCATCTGCCTGCCATTTTTATTTTTATTTTTTAAGATTTTTATTTTTAAGTAATCTCTGCACCCAACATGGGGCTTGAACTCACAAACCTGAAATCAAGAGTCACATGGTCTACCGACTGAGCTAGCCAGGAGCCTCTGCTCACCATTTTTAGAACCCAGAACTTGCCTTCTATCAGAAATCATTCTACAAGTGGGAACTGGATTCCCAGCTCATTCTTGCCAGGGGTCTAAATCCATATTTCACTGAAAGAGCTCCACTAGCTCACTGAGCATGTAGGGCCCTGAAATAGGAGGCCATCTCTTTCCCATGCCTTCATTCCTATGGAGACCAACACTATTCCCTTCCTTTACCTCACCCAGTTTTCACTTAAAATTTTTTTTTATTAAAAAAAAAAAAAGAAACCAGATATGAAATTCCAACTGTCTGATCAAAGCAAAAGCCAATTCTCCAATGATCATGCACTGATTTTTTTCACTGGGACTCTTCCTGCTGCTGGGTGAGAAGAACCTCCCCCAACTCCCATTCTGCTCAGACGAATTGGGAGTGGACCGTGCAAATTAGAAACTGAGGAAAATTTTGTATTGCAAATCCAGTAGACAAAGAAGATTCCTGAAAATTCCACCACTTTTCTACCACTGTCCAGTGAGCCATCTTTGGAAGATACTGAACACTTGGAAGCACTTGGATCTGTCATTTGCTGTTTCTTATGGTTTGGTGCCAATCTCCCTTTCGAACTGCACCTTCCATCACTTTGCTGCAAGAAGCTGTTACAAGGGCTCCCCCAAACACGCTCCGCTTACAGGATCATTTCTCTACCTTGACAGGAATCCCTGCCCCGTCCTGTTGACTCGTCATCCAATGCCTACTCCAAGTCTACGTCGCCCTGAACTTTGTCTGATTTCTCTAGGCTTTCGTGTTCTGATTGCAGTCTAGTTGTTTATGTTATTCATGTTATTTATTTATTTATTTTTGCTGGATATCAGTTCTTTGAAGAGAGAGGCTACAGCGCAGGAACAAGAACGTGTCTTGTTCTTTCTGTAGTGGCTCGCACGTGGTCTTTAGTGCCATGGGTATTCACTAAATAGCTCTTGGATGGAATTCAATCATGAGTTAAAGACTCCTAAGTTACACTCTAACTGGTAGGTGCCCTGTCACCAGTATGTTTATTCCAATTAGAAAGCAGAGGAAGACCTTTTAAAAGGTACTCACCAGGGGCTCCTGGGTGACTCAGTCGGTTAAGCAACTGCCTTCAGCTCAGGTCATGATCCAGGATCCTGGGATTGAGCCCCGCATCAGGCTTCCTGCTCATTGGGGAGTCTTCTTCCCCGTTGCCCTCTGTCCCTCCTCCCAACTAGTGCTCTCTCTGTCTTTCTCTCTCTCTCTCACTATCTCTCTCTCAAATAAATAAATAGTACTCACCAAAGGAACAGCAATCTTTCAAAGATCTCTCTTAAGTTTCAATTCTTCACAGTCTGCTGGGGTGAAGAAGAGGGGTGTCAGCTCTCCTTCAGAGGAGGGCAGACCAAGAATGAAGGAAAAGCAAACTCTGCTATCCCACCCTGACTGGGCACCCCCTGCTCATCAAGCCCTATTCTCATTACAGATCAGTTCCCCGAGCATGTTGTGAAAGGAACCATCACAAATCCTTTTGGCACCTCGGAGTACCTTGAAAACACTCCACCTGCCTATTCTTCATTGTCATCAAAAGTACTTACAAGCCTGGGGATTTTCCCTGCGCTAACTAGGAGGGCCATTCACCAAATCATGTGTGGTTGTTTTATAAAAAACTTTATTCACTTCTCCTGGCAAAGCCCTCTGACGTGCCAAAACCTACCTCAGATGCCACCACCTCCGTAAGGCTTTCCATGACCCCTCATTCATTCAACTAACACTCATTAAACATCTGTGATGTGCTAATCACTGGTTAGTGATGGAAACACAGAGCTGAGTAGGGTGGTCATGGTTCCTACTCTGTGGATGTCATATCTAGTGCAATGCAGAGGCTTGTAAGAGTGAGTCAAACTTGTGGGAAATCAGAGCAGGGTTCTCTGAGGAAACTATGTTTTCTACTTGTCTGTATTTCCCTTGCCCATTACAGCAGTCATCACAGAGTTTGGGGACCATGGACCCAATGAAAATGTGCGTCCGAGATAGGGACACTTACCAATAACATATAACCACAGAGCTGGGCACGTGGCAGGGCCCAGTAAGTGAAATGAGTGACCCAGTCCTGGCTTCTGGGTCACAAGCAGACAATGGTCATCTGAGAAAGATAAGCACCAGAGCATCATATCCTAACCATATCAAACAGATGTCACAGGGGAGCTTTTGGGGGGCTTACTTAGAAACAGCTCTGTGTGACCTGCCAGCAGGCCAAGGGAACTCGCATCCCAGTTACTTAGCTGTTGGGTCATCAGCCTCTGGTCCTGACAGAGACCCAGCCATGAGACAATGCCTTCCATCTGAATCATCCAACTTTGGGATTAGAAGGAACCCACACCTCAAAAATATTAAAGGGCCTCTCCGCACCCAGCATGTCCCTCTCCCGCTCATTGCCATCAGCTAAGGTCTTGGATGGAGAGCTGTGTTGTTCTCTCCCCCTGCCCTGCCTCCCCCCACACTCCACTTCTGCAGTGTGACTGGGGCTGAGAAGTCAAGTTACTGCCCTACATGACCTTGCAAACTAAGTCCCATGTGCAAGGGTGTTTCCTGGCCTTTCTAGAAGCAGTCAGCTTCCCATCCCAGTTATTTTATCCCACATAAGTTGAGAACTCCTAGGGGCTGTCAAAATCTTCTCTGAGACCAGCACCGTCTCCAGAGAATTTGCTGTCTTTCTAAAGAGCACACAGAACTAATTAGTACAAAATTAATTAAGGAGGGCTGAAAACAATTGCCAACAGATGAGCTGCTTTACATTGGCTTGCTCATATTCAAATTGTGTGTTCTTCACAGACGCTGTTCCATCAAGGAACTTTCTAGCATCAGGTTCAGCAACTACCTCAAAAGGGTTGATTGGGCTGGAGCCAGCAGGATCTGAACAAATTCCCCTTTCTAAATATTGTCTCAGTGATATTTGAACTCCTACCAGCGGGGATGGGGCCAAAACCAAAGAGAGGGAGACTTGATAAAAAGTTCTAGAGGATCATAAACCAGAATAATTTTACATTTGGGGACCTACTATTTTAAAATATTTATTTATTTGCTCATGCATCCGTTTACTCATTTATTCATGGATTTTACAACAGTCTCCATGCCAGACTGTGCTAGGTGACAGGGACACGGAGTCATACATGCACAGCTCTCAAGCCATCTCAGGAGACAGTGGCACAAACACTGGGGAGAAAAAGAGGGAAACCACGTGTACCGCCTGGCAAGAGCACATAGCAGAGGTTCCTTGGAGAGGTGACACGGAGCTGGGTCGTAAGTGGGGGACAGGAGTTCACCAGCCATTGAAGTGGGGGGAACGCAGTGCAAATAGAATGGACCCATGAATAGAACATGTAACTTCTGTAATCTTCAATTTCTTTAGGGATAAAGTGAGAGAAGCCATTTTCCCAACCTAATGACGTTCCAGAGGGGACTAGAGAGCTATGGGGAGCACAATGCCTGAAAATCACCGAGCACTCTAGGGCTCATGCTCCAGAGGATCCTGGTTCCCATCAGTGGGGGGTAGACTGATGGAGATTCCTGCTTGCTCTTATCCATTCCTGCTGCTGTCCTGGGTGTCTGTTTCTAGCTGTCATGGCTCAGAATTAGCCAGTAGCCAAGGAATAATACAAAGCTTGGCAGGGGAAGCAAACTAATGAGTCACAAGTCATAGATTATGCAGGCAAAGCAGCAGTCTTTTTTGTTTCAAGATTTTACTTATTCATTTCAGAGAGAGAGAGAGAGAACATGAGCAGGAGGAGGGGCAGAGGGAGAAGCAGCCTCCTCACTGAGTGGGGAACCCTGTTCCCTGACACAGGGCTTGTTCCCAGGACCCTAAGATCAAAACCTGGGTGGAAGGCAGATGCTGAGCCACCCAGATGCCCCAGCAAGCAGCAGTCTTGAAATCAGAATTACTCGTGGTGAACCCGCATCCATCCCTTAACAGAGTGCCTTCGCCGGATTCCAGTTTTGGGCTCCACCTCTCTGTTTGTTTAATTGTGCTACAATACACATAAAATTACCATCTTAATTTTTAAGTAGACAACTCAGTGGTATTAAATACCTTCACATTACTGTGGAACCATCCCCCCATCCATCCTCATAACTCTTGGTCTTCTAGAACTGAAATTCTATACCTATTGAACACTAGCTCCCTATTCTCTCCTCCTTCCAGCTCCTGGCAACTGCCATTATACTTTCTGTCTTCATGATTTTGACTGCTCTAAACTTCCTCATATAAGTGGAATTATACAACAGTGTGTGTGTGTGTGTGTGTGTGTGAACCACATAAGTTTCTTCCATGGTTTAGTTATCGCGAATAATGCTGCTTTGAACATGGCATACAATCACCTCTTTGAGACCCTGCTTTCAATTCTTGTGGGTGTATATTCAGAAATGGATTTGGCAGATCATATGGTAACACTAATTTTAATTTTTTGAGGCACTACCGTACTGGTCTTTACAGCGGATAGAGCATTTTTACATTCCTACTAACAGTACACAAGGGTTCCAATTTCTCCACACACTCGTCAACACTTGATTTCAGTTCTTTTGTTTTCTTCTTTTAATATTTTCTTTTTAAGGAATCCCTACACCCAGCATGGGGCTCAAACATTCACCCTGAGACCAAGAGTCTCATTTTTCTAACAGAGGAAGGCAGGCGCCCTTTCCTGTTCTTTTGGTAGTAACTATTCTAATGGATGTGAGGTGGTATGTCCTCGTAGTTTTTTTTTTAAGACCTTATTTATTTATTTGATAGAGAGAGATCACAAGTAGGCAGAGAGGCAGGCAGAGTGAGAGGGGTGAAGCAGGCTCACCACTGAGCAGAGAGCCCGATGTGGGGCTCGATCCCAGGACCCTGGGACCACGACCCAAGCTGAAGGCTGAGCCACCCAGGCGCCCCTGTCCTCGTAGTTTTGATTTGTGATGTTGAATACCTTTTAATGTGCTTCCTGGACATTCGTGTATCTTCTTTGGAGAAATGTCTGTTCAAATCCTTTGCCCATTTTCATTTTTCTTCAGGTTATGAAGAGTTTTATTACAAAACTAGAAAGTTCACTTGCTCATGTGTTGTATGCCAATATTATATTCCCACTTGGTTTTTTTCTCCTGGGGCAAACAGATAACTGGTCTTCCTTTCCCATTAGCTGGAGTAATCCTTGTGTTCATGGATAAAATCCAGCAAATCCCCAGCAGTGGCAACGTCTCATGCTAGAATTTAATGAAGATAGTAGAAATGATATCCCCAAAGGCCACATAGACACTAAATGTTAAATAATTAAAGTTGGGATTCCAATACCAGGTAAATAACTCTGATCCTCTAAGATGATTTAAACGGTTTGTAGAATAGTTTGATAAATATCAGAATCACTAATAGAAATGTAGAACAATGACTCATGGAACACTACATCAAAAACCAGTGATATACTGTATGGTAACCAACACAACACAATAAAAAAAAATCAATGCAGAAACAAATTCTTGATTTCTTCCTCTTTTTTGTAGCATATATAAATAAAAAGTTATAAAAATTACCTTTTACATCCTTATTTAACCTATCATTTTCTTTCTTTTTTTAAAGATTTTTATTTATTTGACAGACAGATCACAAGTAGGCAAAGAGGCAGGCAGAGAGAGAGAGGAGGAGGAGGCAGGCTCCCTGCTGAGCAGAGATCCCAATGTGAGGCTCGATCCCAGGACCCTGGGATCTTGACCTGAGCCGAAAGCAGAGGCTTTAACCACTGAGCCACCCAGGCGCCCCTAACCTATCATTTTCTATGAAACTTTGCCTATTTTCAAACTGGGTTGTTTGTCTTTTTGTTGTTGAGTTTTAGGAGTTTTCTATGTATTCTGGATTTTAATTATCATTTATGTAATTGGCAAATATTTTCTCCCATTCTGTGGGTTGCCTTTTTACTCTCTTGATATTGTCTTTTGGTGCACAAATTTCTTTAATTTTTATGAAGTCCAGTTTGTCTATTTTTTCTTTCATTACTTATGCCTTTGGTGTCCTATCCAAAAAATCACTGCAAATCCAATGTCAAGAAGCATTTGTCCTATGTTTTCTTTCCAGAGTTCTGTTGTTTTTGGTCTGACATTGGGTTAATTTTTATGTATGGCGTGAAGCAAGGGTCCAGTTTCATTCTTTTCATATGGATACCCAGTTTTCCCAGCACCATTTGTTGAAAAGCAGACTGTGTCTCTTTCCACAGCACTTTAAACTACACATCTGTTACCTGGTTTGATCTAACAATCATGCCAGGCAAATACAACAGGTATTTTTATTTCTTTATTTTTAAGTGCATGTCTTTATTGCTAAGGAACCGAGAAACTAAATCCCTTGCCTAAGTCACACAATTGGTTAGTGGCAGAGCAGGGACTAAATTATGGACAGCACAATGTTCTTCATTCCCACCAGACCATATTTTTCTGAACTTTTTAATTGGCTATTGCTGGGGTTGGGAGTGGGAAGGAATAGCCAAGGTTAAATCAAGAAGGAAGGTGTATAAAGCCCAAACCACATACATAAATCAGAAGTTTTCTCTTTGTGTTTTAGTTTCCTTGGATATCAAATGAGATTGTTAAGCAAGAATTCCTAATGTTTCGGGAGACAAACCATAAGTGACTCTTAATCTCACAAAACAAACTGAGGGTTGATGGGGGGAGGGGGTTGGGAGAGGGGGTGGGGTTATGGATATCGGGGAGGGTATGTGCTATGGTGAGTGTTGTGAAGTGTGTAAACCTGGCGATTCGCAGACCTGTACCCCTGGGGATAAAAATATATGTTTATAAAGCTGTAAAAAAAAAAAAAAAAAAAAAAAGAAAGAAAGAAAGGATGAATCCCCAAGTTTTGTAGCAACATGGACGGGACTGGAGGAGATTATGCTGAGTGAAATAAGTCAAGCAGAGAGAGTCAATTATCATATGGTTTCACTTATTTGTGGAGCATAACAAATAGCATGGAGGACAAGGGGAGATGGAGAGGAGAAGGTAGTTGAGGGAAATTGGAAGGGGAGGTGAACCATGAGAGACTATGGACTCTGAAAAACGATCTGAGAATTTTGAAGGGGTGGGGGGTGGGAGGTTGGGGGCACCAGGTGGTGGGTATTGTAGAGGGCACAGATTGCATGGAGCACTGGGTGTGGTGCAAAAATAATGAATACTGTTATGCTGAAAAAATAAAAAAATTAAAAAAAAAGAATTCCTAATGTTTCCCCTAACGTATCACTAGTGGCAGAAAAATGCGACAAGTACTTGCTGTATATCTAAGGACCAAGAAACCTAGCCCAAAGCAGGCCTCTGCAGGACAGAAGTTTCTTTGAACTTCCATGATTTCACTAAAGAAAAAAATATGTACAGGTCTGCATTTTGCTCCACAATATCCTTGGATTTGTTTTTAATATTGGTAAGCTTATCTCATACAAATTTCTGGCTAAAACTGATTCTCCAGGGAGACACATGGCCTTTTCCTATGGATTTTTTGGTACTTCCTGTCACTCAAGTGTGTACTAACACACACTCCATGTGCAATGCAGGCAATTAGAAATCTCTTCAACCTCCATCTCCACATCTTATCATCCTATGCCTACACTTCAAATAAAAGGGTGTGAAATCACACTCAAGTTTGGTAATGAGTACTGAGGCATGAACCATGAAAAGTAATGATTTTTAGATGTGTATGAGCTCCCAAATGAGAAGAACCCCACCACCCACTTGTACCCACACCAGCCTGGCCCAGGACCAGAATATCTCCTGAGAGAGGACAAGTCAGGTACCAGGTAAAGAGTTGTCTACATGAGGGGCGCCTGGGTGGCTCAGTGGGTTAAGCCGCTGCCTTCGGCTCAGGTCATGATCTCAGGGTCCTGGGATCGAGTCCCACATCAGGCTCTCTGCTCAGCAAGAAGCCTGCTTCCCCCCCCCCCCCTCTGCCTTCCTCTCCGTCTACTTGTGATCTCTCTCTGTCAAATAAATAAATAAAATCTTAAAAAAAAAAAAGAGTTGTCTACATGAAAGTCATCTACATGCTGATGAACAAGCATCCCACTGATCTTCAGCATAGCTCGCAACAGCTGGGACTTCAGACCAGACGTGAACCACCACTCCATCCCTTACTCAGCACCCAGCCAGTCTATCATCACCTGCGTATGAAGAGCATCCGTGCTTCTTTTGATAGCTCTGAGAAACCAAAAGGATTTCTAAAATTGTCCTTCAGCTCTTCCTTTCATGGAAGTCCCCAGTGCATAGATAGGCATCTGCTCAGTTTGGGCAACTGTCATATGTCAAAGCTACAGTGACAGTTACAATTCTCTGAACGTGCAGCACTGAGATTAATGGTTGGCAATAGTTAATGGAAACATTTTTTTAACCTGGGAGATGTTTCATTTGCCTAGATTTTCATTATTTCTGAACTGGAGGGCAGTTTAGTGTATTATTAAAGGTCATTTGTATAGAGACATTTATTTGTTCCCTTGAAATTATGTTAACTGGGAAAAAAAGAGTATAGGACAGTATATAAACCCTTATCACAGAAACAGATACTGAAAGGTAATCTACAATGAAGTTGCTTATATTTCTAGTTTTTTTGAAGTATCATCTCTGTGAGAGTTAAAAATGATTCAATTAAATCATATAATCTCAATTAATTACTTTCAATTATCACCCATCCATCTTTATCCACATCCAATATTTATTACAGTCAAATGTGCATTTCTTTGAAATAAATTTTCTTTGGGGACTCAAATCACTGTGTGTATCCTACCACAAGGTAAATTCATTTCCAGAGGTCATCTCCCCTAAGTATTCCAAAAGCCTATAGTGCTGTCAGACACTGTAAATAAGGATATTTTGTCATTCACCAAATATGAGAATCCTGGAAGCACTTCTTATTGCATGAGAATCCACAGCAAAAAATAAAGTCTTTTTGCTTTTGTTTGTTTTGTTTTATGAATGTGACTCTTTAAGCTTTGTAAGAACAGTCCAGATGAGTGTAACAAAACCATCCACAACCACTTTCCCAAGCCACACACATGCAGGCAGCCGAGGAAAAAAGAGCATTTCTTCACTTGGTTGTCACAGAAGACTACGTTCACTTACAGGATCTACTCACACACTTTTCTCACCCTCTAAAAAGACTGACTGCATTCAACCTTACTGTCTTCCACCTCACCGTTTAGCAGAAGTGCCCTCTGGTGTTATTCTTGATGTTAGCTACCAAAATCATTGGCTTCTGGGTCCTGTTTCAAAGAGCCTAGTGCCGATGGTTTCATACTGTTTCTCTTAAGCAGCATCTAGAGATAAATTAGAACTATAAGACTTTGAGGAAGAAAAAAAAAGAAAGAAAGAAAATAAAGTACCTAGAAGCCAGACTCTCTAACCTATTTACTTTTTTTCCTAAAGATTTATTTATTTATTTATCTATCTATCTATCTATCTATCTAAGCGGGGGCACACAGATGGAGAAGAGAGGGAGAAAGAGACTCCCTGCTGAGCAGAGAGCCCAATGTGGGGCTTGATCCCAGGACTCTGATATCATGACCTGAGCCCAGGACTCTGATATCATGACTTAACCCACTGAGCAACCCAGGTGCCTCTCTAACCCACTTACATAATAAAATGCTGATAAATATCCTCTCCCAGCGCCTCATGCTGTCCAGTAATGGACTTGGAGGGAAGACAGCTCCCTTATCCAAAAGACAAAAAAAATCAGGACCCTGAAAAATTAAATGACTTGCAAAGGTGATACAATGAGTAGGTTTATCATGTAGATCCTTTGTTACCATGCAATAAAAAGAGCTAAAATGTCCTCAGGACTTATCAGGAGCCAGGTAACATGCTAAGTCTTTCACACACATCCTCTCATTTGAGCCCCACAGCAAATGGTCTGAGGTAGTTACTATCATTATACCTACTTTCCAGAAAGAGAAAAATAAACTATGGAAGAGGGGTGGTGGAAATGTACATGCTCGGGGTCACACAGACACAGGTTTTGAATTAGGTAGCCTGATTCCAGAACCTATGCTTGAAACCACTATGAATCTCACTGCCTGTACAGAAATGTGTGCATACATGTACATATGTAACTCTATAGACATAGATGTGGGGATATGCATACACTTTATATGTATGATATACCACAAAGCAAGACATAGTGTATTTTGCATATTTTAAAAATATGTGGACACAGATGGTTTTTTTTTTAAATTAATTTTATTTTTTTTAAACATATAATATATTTTTATCCCCAGGGGTACAGGTCTGTGAATGGCCAGGTTTACATATTTCACAGCACTCACCATAGCACATACCCTCCCCAATGTCCATAACCCCACCCCCCCTCCCAACCCCCCTCCCCCCATCAACCCTCAGTTTGTTTTGTGAGATTAAGAGTCACTTATGGTTTGTCTCCCTCCCAATCCCATCTTGTTTCATTTACTCTTCTCCTACCCCCTTAACCCCCCATGTTGCATCTCCTCTCCCTCATATCAGGGAGATCATATGATAGTTGTCTTTCTCCGATTGACTTATTTCGCTAAGCATGATACCCTCTAGTTCCATCCACGTCGTCACAAATGGCAAGATTTCATTTCTTTTGATGCCTGCATAGTATTCCATTGTGTATATATACCACTCTTCTTTATCCATTCATCTGTTGATGGACATCTAGGTTCTTTCCATAGTTTGGCTATTGTAGACATTGTTGCTATGAACATTCGGGTGCACGTGCCCCTTCGGATCACCACGTTTGTATCTTTAGGGTAAATACCCAGCAGTGCAATTGCTGGGTCATAGGGTAGTTCTATTTTCAACATTTTGAGGAACCTCCATGCTGTTTTCCAGAGTGGTTGCACCAGCTTGCATTCCCACCAACAGTGTAAGAGGGTTCCCCTTTCTCCGCATCCTCGCCAGTATCTGTCACTTCCTGACTTGTTAATTTTAGCCATTCTGACTGGTGTGAGGTGATATCTCATTGTGGTTTTGATTTGAATTTCCCTGATGCCGAGTGATATGGAGCACTTTTTCATGTGTCTGTTGGCCATCTGGATGTCTTCTTTGCAGAAATGTCTGTTCATGTCCTCTGCCCATTACTTGATTGGATTATTTGTTCTTTGGGTGTTGAGTTTGCTAAGTTCTTTATAGATTTTGGACACTAGCCCTTTAGCAGATGGTTTTTTTTGGGCAACATTAAACGATGATGCCTGCGAATGTTTGCTCTCGAACCCAAACACAAAGAAGTGGTTACTTTGGGAGAAGGTCAAGGTTAGGTTGGAATGGGATAGTGGGGGACCCACAGGGATGGCTGGCAAAATTCTACCCCTTAACCCGGATGGTGGATACATGGGTATTTGCCTTATAACAACTCACTAAACTCATTAAGCAACACCAAAGAATAAATAAATAACATGATGACTGCAGGTACCTGGGTTCCACGGGGCAGAGGAGCAGCACCTGACATCCATCCCCTCTTCTTTCTGGTGAGCCTTCCTAGGCTACGGAGACTCACAAATCAAAAATTCTATTTCCCAGAGTCCTCCACAACCCGAGTCCTGGATGTGACAAATGTCACAGAGTTGGAGCAGAGGCCGGGTTTCTGTGGTTCCTGCTTGTGAACCTGCATTAGCCAAGGTCTTGGACTCTGGTCAGTGGCTTTGCAGAGCACAGGGCAGGGCCCATGGCACCATTTGTGCAGATGGCCACAGGCACAGTGTGGTTCTGGAGACAGGAGCCCCAGCTGTGGTGTCTGATGGCAGTGACCTCCTGGTTGCACTAGTTTCTTATCCTTATCTTGGTGGCTTCCTAATTGTGACAGTTGTGGTGTGGTCATGGAAACAGCAGCTCTTTGAACATAGAAGGGGTAGGTGTTTGTGGTTTCTGCAGGCTTCAGACAGACTCCTGGGGCAAAGCAAAGCAAAGGCATATTGAAGTCCAGGGCTTGCCAGTGGTGGAGCTGCTGAGGAACCCCCTCCCTGCTCTTTGGGTGGGAGTCCTGAGACACTGGACCTGAGGCCAAGGTGGACTGCAGTAAACCAGTCCTCCAACACACTACAGTCCAGCTTCAAAGCGTCTACACAGCCAAAAATATCTCAATTCCTACAAAGTAATGAAAGGGATTCTGGATTCAGAGTTACCAAGTGCCCAATAGAAGTTGTTTCTGGAGGAAGGAAATAATCATCCTAGACTTCTCATTCTTTCAGCAACTATTTCCAAAGTATAATGCTCAGCATATTGACGAAGATAGCCAAGCACCAGGGGAAATAAGACAGGAAGGAGCACTCGCAGAAACCTACAACAGAAACAGGAAACATTGCAGATCTATATTAGTGCTTTAACGGAACTATAAAGCAAGCCACAAATGGGGCCTCACAGGCAACTTTAAATGTTCTAGTAACCACATGGAAAGAGTAAAAAGAAACAAGTGAAATTAATTCTTAAAACCATTTTATTTAAATCAGTATATTTTACATCAAATTTTTATTCTTCCTAAATTTTTATTTCGACATGTAATCAATATAAAATTATTAATGAGATAGTTGAAATTTTTTTTACTAAATCTCCAAAATACTAGAGTGCATTTTACACTTACAGTACATCTCAAATCAGACTACCTGTATCTCAAGTGTTCAATAGCCAAATATGACTAGTAACTGCTGTCTTGGATCCTGAAGCCTCAGGTTTTAGAATCATCAGGCAAGAGTGTTGAAATAACTATGCTCACTGCGCTTAAAGAGCTTCTGAGAAGTGATATTGGAAAACATGAACATAGAACTGGAAGTTATATAAAAGTGACCCAGGCTATTTCAACTACAGAATAATCTATACTTGTAAAATCCAGTAGCTGAAATTAAGAACACAGTAAATGCCTTTCATAGCAGATTATGCGTGCCTCAGGAGAGAACTGTCCACTGGAAGGCAAGTCAGAAGAAATTATCTAGAATAAGGCACAGAAAGACCAAAGAATGGGAAAATACAGAAGAGTGAGAAAGAGAGCACACACCGTGAAATGGCTCAGCACACAATTAACTGCCATCCTAAAGGGAGAGGTAAGAGAAACAAGGGAAGAAGTCAGATCTAGAGAAATAATAGCTGAGAATTTTTCAAAACTGCTTAGACTTGTCGACTTGATTGTCTTCCCACTGAAAGTAATTGTATCAATAGTTGCTTTTAAATTTTTTCTCTTTTCTCTTCTTGAAGAGCTTGAAGATTTTCTGCAGTTTCACCAGATTGTGCCTTCAAGTGAATTTATTTTTCTATATCCTGCTTGGGATTTCTTGTGTTTCCAGAAATTGAGGTTTAATGTCAAGAGAGTCATATCATGACATGATTTAATGTCCACTAAGTCATGAGTTCCCTTTGGCAGAACTTCATCTCTAGGAAATCTCTATAGCCTATTGGAGGTTGTATTATCATATATATTCCAGAGGAATATTGTGTGTGATTTTTCTAAGCACACATGGATCTCTGCTAGCCAGAAATTATTTTTAGGTTATTTTGTGGCTTGGAGATTCCTGGATCAGTCAGGCAGAGTGAATTCTAAACTGAAAGCCAAGTAAGGACAGCATATAGTTATTAATTCTTAGGGAAGTCCTTTATTTGTTTATTTTCTTTTTACACACAGGACCAAGGCCAAGACAGAGGAATGTGCCTGCTCTGTCCTTTTACATTATGTCCTTGTGCTGCTGAGCAGATCTTTTTCTAACCCACCTTTGTCCTGTATCTCACCTATATGCCACCTCAGTTCCAGCTCCTCACCTTGATAAAGCCCATAACCTAGTCTCTGGTCCCTGAGTAGGAGTAAAATCTCAACCTCTTGCATCCCTTCCCTACTCTTCTACCACCCTCTGGGAAAAACCACAGTGTCCACCCTTGGCTTACCACTCTGCTTTTCAGTTCTTTTTTTCATGTTTGGCCCTTGTAATTTTCCCTCTTGTGTAAACTTACTTGTGCTTATTAAAAGTTGTGCTTATTATTTATATACTCCTCTCACTTTGGAGATGGAAAGCCAAAACTCTGAACGTAAAATATCCTACCTCTCACTTAAAGATGGGTAAATTCATCCTGAATCTTAACCAGTTAGGACACATAGGAACAGCAGCGATGAATGCTTCTCATGTGGTCTTATCCAGGGTAAACTGCAGGAGAATAAAATCTAACCTGACCTATGTTAGCAGAGTGGGCTCTATTATAACAACATAAAAATAAACATTGGATTGTTCTCTGTATTTCCCCCTTCCCTTCTCCGCACCTAAGCAAGTAGCTTTGAGTGCCCTTTTCCTCAGGGGCAGAGTAGAAAATAAAAAATACCTCTTTCTTTTTTCCAAAATCCTAAGCTCTGAGAGAAAGACCTAGACAGTGTCTTTAAGAAACATCAAGAGATTCCCCCCATACCTAGAGGGAGCCCACGGGGATGGTAACGAGTCAAAAAATTCTTAGAAAAAAGTTTATTATACACACTGCCACCTGACACCTCTGTTTAAGATTCCTGCAATTCTGCCACAGGTTTCTGCCCTTTTACCCTTCTTTATCCTCTTTCTTGCCTCCTCCTCTTTTTCCAAGACACGTCTCTGACTACTCATACTATGGCCCAACCCTTTTGCTTTCCCACCAATGGCTACCAAACAAATGATTAGCCCTAGCTTTGTGAGAAAATGAGCATCAGTTACAGTAAATTTGGACTCAGCTGTGGAGTACCAGTGGCTGGTTTAATGTTTTCTAGGAGAGGAAGTGGAGAGGCTATTAAAATTGCAAAGTTGAGGGGTCCCTGGGCGGCTGAGTCAGGAGGGCGTCTAACTCTTGAATTTGGGTGGGGTCAAGATCTCAAGGTTGTGAGATCAAGCTCCTTGTCAGGCTCCACACTGAGCATGGAGCCTGCTTAAGATTCTCTCTCTCCCTCCTCCCTTCCCCCCCATCCCACTCACCTGTTCTCTCTCTCTCTCTCTCTTAAAAAAAAAAAATTTGCAAGATGAATCTTTTGGGCTCAGAATGGAGACCAGGGAGAATCCTCATAAAAAAAGGAGAAAGGTAAGGGAGAATTCAAATAACATTGGAAAAGAATATTCTCTGAGCAGGAACCAAACTGCAAGTAGACGCCTTTGAGACAAGGTTTACTGTTATGAAGAGTTAATAAATATTTTGACAGTAATTAGAATGGATGGCATTGTCTTACAAGAGTAATTTTTTAAGGTGTTCAATATTGTGGGAGGAAAAATAAAAGAAAATTTAACACAAACACAAAAAATCAGAAAAACTGGAAAATAAAATGATCTGATTCATTTAATACAGGTATAATTAAATATTTAGCACATGCCTGCTAATAAAGGAAAATATCTTCATGAAAAATACATATTACTAGCTTTTCATTTGATGTCCATACTCCTTTTTACTACAGATAAACATACATTCCCTCTATTGATCATTCCCATCCATTACTGCGGCAATCAGAGACGTAACTCTTGTCATTCTTGTTGCTGTTCTTTGTTTGTTAGTTTGTAGGGAGGAGCAGGGACCTTACCCAGAATGCTTTGCAAGAAAGTCATTTGAATCATTTGATTTCTAACAGAAAATTTTCGTTGTTTTCTTGCTCAGCTGTTGCTATGACACGTGGTGTCTGCCACCTGGAGCTGAACAGTCGATTATGCAGTTTCTAGGCAGAAAAATGTTCGCATTGCAAGGAAATATCTAAGCACCCCATGGTAACTCTGGTAATATGTATTTTCAGTCCTCATTTGAAGCCCTAAGGGTACAATTCTCCGGACCTTACATGTTTTCTTATGGTGACACTCTGCATGTAAATCCAAAATTAGTGATTTCTCCTCGGCTGCAAAGCATTCCTACAGTTCACACAGTTTAGGTAGGCTTTTTAAATATATTTTAACCTATTTAAAATTATTCATTAAGCTTCTACATTAGAATTCTTAACCCTTAGAAACCTAAATTTCAAGTGAAAGTTAAGAAGTAAACAGTGGTGGACTGTCTCTTATCCTAGCATTTCTAGCCAATTGGCAGATTTATATATCCTTTCACAACTTTTAGAAACATGTGACTTCTCATTGTAAATTGTCCAGTTTGCCACAGGACATGCTTACCCACAGGCCCAAATATCTTGAGTTCCTCTGTAAAAGGAAACCAAACGTAGTTAAATCTATGTTCTATGAATAAATAAATAAATAAAATGTGGGCTAGAACAGTTCATCCAGCTTCTGTTAGAGCCGTACACATACGTGGTCACACCTGATTCAGTCAGCTGAGTTCGGTTTCTCCAGGTGCTGTTGTTTACAATGTGGCTATTTAGTTCTCAAAGCCCAGAACCAACATAAGTGTTTCCAGTGACTAATGGGGATGGGATACTTTATTATCTATCATGCTTACAATAAGTCTAGCATTATGTGTCTGATTTTATGCAATTTATACAATAGGAAGATGATGGTGAGTGAAAGTGATATACTCTCACTCCAACACTCACTTTGTCTCAGAGCTAAAGTGTGGTCACTGAAAAAAAAAAAAAATCACTCATTTTTTTTCCTCCTCTGCAAACCTGAAGGTACTGCTTAGAAATAGGATTCTCTGTAGAATTTACAGGTTACTAAGAAGTTCCACAGCTGGAGGAATAGCAGTACTCTGCTTTTACTTCCAGAGCCTGCATTAAAAGTTGGCCACACACACTGAGGAGTGGGGCCCCGAGCTCTTGGCCTCTTGACTGGGAGGTCGCCATTTTCATTCCCGTCCTCTGGAACTCTACGGAAAGCATTCAGGGGACAAAAGCTCCTGAAAGCGAATGAGCGGATTACTTAACCCAGCCCCTGGGAAGGGCGGTGCAATTCTGCCTCAGGCAAAGACACTTGAGAATCACTACAACAGGCCCCTCCCCCAGAAGATCAATAAGAAATCCAGCCAAGACCAAGTTCCCCTACCAAGGAGAGCAGCATAATTCCAGAGGAGGAGAAAGGAAAGCACGGAACTCATGGCTTTCTCCCCATGAATCTTTAGTCTTGCGGCTAATTAAATTTTAAAAAAATTTTTTTCTTCTGCTAAATTTTTTTTAACTTTTACTCTTTTCTTTTTTAACTTTTTAAAATAGTTTATCTTATATATATTTTTTTTCTTTTTTATATTTTTTCTTTATTTGTTTTCTTTTTTTAATTTTTTTTTCTGAACTTCTATTTATCCCCTTTCTCTCCCAGCCCCATGATTTGGGGTCTCTTCCGATTTGGTTAAAGTGCATTTCCCTGGGGTCTTTGCCACCCTTTTAGTATTTTATTTTCTCCTTCATATACTCTTACCTGGACAAAATGACAAGGCAGAAAAACTCACCACAAAAAAAAAGAACAAGAGGCAGTACTGAAGGCTAGGGACCTAATCAATGCAGACATTGGTAATATGTCAGATCTAGAGTTCAGAATGACGATTCTCAAGGTTCTAGCTGGGCTCGAAAAAGGCATGGAAGATAAAAAAGAAACCCTCTCCAGAGAGATAAAAGCCCTTTCTGGAGAAATAAAAGAACTAAAATCTAACCAAGGTGAAATAAAAAAAGCTATTAATGAAGTGCAATCAGAAATAAAGGCTCTAACTGCTAGGATAAATGAGGCAGAAGAAAGAATTAGTGATATAGAAGACCAAATGACAGAGAATAAAGAAGCTGAGCAAAAGAGAGACAAACAACTGCTGGACCACAAGGGGAGAATCCGAGAGATAAGTGACACCATAAGACGAAACATCATTAGAATAATTGGGATTCCAGAAGAAGAAGAAAGAGAGAGGGGAGCAGAAGGTATTTTGGAGAGAATTATTGGAGAGAATTTCCCTAATATGGCAAAGGGAACAAGCATCAAAACCCAGGAGGTGCAGAGAACCCCCCTCAAAATCAACAAGAATAGGTCCACACCCCATCACCTAATAGTAAAATTTACAAGTCTTAGTGACAAAGAGAAAATCCTGAAAGCAGCCCGGGAAAAGAAGTCTGTAACATACAATGGTAAAAATATTAGCTTGGCAGCAGACTTATCCACAGAGACCTGGCAGGCCGGAAAGAGCTGGCATGATATATTCAGAGTACTAAATGAGAAAAACATGCAGCCAAGAATACTGTATCCAGCTAGGCTATCATTGAGAATAGAAGGAGTGATAAAAAAAACTTCCAGGACAAATAAAACCTAAAAGAATTTGCAAACAACAAACCAGCTCTACAGGAAATATTGAAAGGGGTCCTCTAAGCAAAGGGAGACCCTAAAAGTAGCAGATCAGAAAGGAACAGAGACAATATACAGTAACAGTCACCTTACAGGTAATACAATGGCAATAAATTCACATCTCTCAATAGTTACCTTGAATGTTAATGGGCTAAATGCCCCAATCAAAAGACACAGGGTATCAGAATGGATAAAAAAACAAAACCCATCAATATGTTGTCTACAAGAAACTCATTTTAGACCCAAAGACACCTCCAGATTTAAACTGAGGGGGTGGAAAACAATTTACCATGCTAATGAACATCAGACGAAAGCTAGGGTGGCAATCCTTATATCCGATCAATTAGATTTTAAGCCAAAGACTATAATAAGAGATGAGGAAGGACGCTATATCATACTCAAAGGGTCTGTCCAACAAGAAGATCTAACAATTTTAAATATCTATACCCCTAACGTGGGAGCAGCCAACTATATAAACCAATTAATAACAAAATCAAAGAAATACATCAACAATAATACAATAATAGTAGGGGACTTTAACACTCCCCTCACTGAAATGGACAGATCATCCAAGCAAAAGATCAACAAGGAAAGATCAACAAGGAAAGGCCTTAAATGACACACTGGACCAGATGGACATCACAGATATATTCAGAACATTTCATGCCAAAGCAACAGAATACACATTCTTCTCTAGTGCACATGGAACATTCTCCAGAATAGATCACATCCTGGGTCATAAATCAGGTCTCAACTGGTATCAAAAGATTGGGATCATTCCCTGCATATTTTCAGACCACAATGCTCTGAAGCTAGAACTCAATCACAAGAGGAAATTTGGAAAGAACACAAATACATGGAGACTAAACAGCATCCTTCTAAAGAAGAATTCTAAAGAATGAATCCTTCTAAAGAATCAACCAGGAAATTAAAGAAGAATTGAAAAAATTTGTGGAAACAAATGATAATAAAAACACAATGGTTCGAAATCTGTGGGACACAGCAAAGGCAGTCCTGAGAGGAAAATATATAGCGGTACAAGCCTTTCTCAAGAAACAAGAAAGGTCTCAAATACACTACCTAACCCTTCACCTAAAGGAGCTGGAGAAAGAACAAGAAAGAAATCCTAAACCCAGCAGGAGAAGAGAAATCATAAAGATCAGAGCAGAAATCAATGAAATAGAAACCAAAAATACAATAGAACAAATCAACGAAACTAGGAGCTGGTTCTTTGAAAGAATTAATAAGATTGATAAATCCCTGGCCAGACTTATAAAAAAAAAAAAGAGAAAGGACCCAAATAAATAAAATCATGAATGAAAGAGGAGAGATCACAACCAACACCAAAGAAATACAAAAAATTATAAGAACATACTATGAGCAACTCCAAGACAACAAATTTGACAATCTGGAAGAAATGGATGCATTCCTAGAGACATATAAACTACCACAACTGAACCAGGAAGAAATAGAAAACCTGAAGAGATCCATAACCAGTAAGGAGATTGAAACAGTCATCAAAAATCTCCAACAAACAAAAGCCCAGGGCCAGACGGCTTCCCAGGGGAATTCTACCAAACATTTAAAGAAGAACTAATTCTTATTCTCCTGAAACTGCTCCAAAAAATAGAAATAGAAGGAAAACTTCCAAACTCATTTTATGAGGCCAGCATCACCTTGATCCCAAAGCCAGACAAGGATCCCATCAAAAAAGAGAACTACAGACCAATATCCTTGATGAACACAGATGCAAAAATTCTCACCAAAATACTAGCCAATAGGATTCAACAGTACATTAAAAGGATTATTCACCACGACCAAGTGGGATTTATTCCAGGGCTGCAAATTTGGTTCAACATCCGCAAATCAATGTGATAAAACACATTAATAAAAGAAAGAACAAGAACCATATGATACTCTCCATAGATGCTGAAAAAGCGTTTGAAAAAATACAGCATCCCTTCCTGATCAAAACTCTTCAAAGTGTAGGGATAGAGGAACATACCTCAAAGCCTTATCAAAGCCATCTATGAAAAACCCACAGCAAATATCATTCTCAATGGAGAAAAACTAAGAGCTTTTCCGCTAAGGTCAGGAACACGGCAGGGATGTCCATTATCACCACTGTTATTCAACATAGTACTAGAAGTCCTAGCCTCAGCAATCAGACAACAAAAGGAAATTAAAGGCATCCAAATCGTCAAAGAAGAAGTCAAACTATCACTCTTTGCAGATGATATGATACTATATGTGGAAAACCCAAAACACTCCACTTCAAAACTGCTAAAACTTGTATATGAAATCAGTAAAGTGTCAGGATATAAAATCAATGCACAGAAATCAGTTGCATTTTTCTACACCAACAACAAGACAGAAGAAAGAGAAATTAAGGAGTCAATCCCATTTACAATTGCACCCAAAACTATAAGATACCTAGGAATAAACCTAACCAAAGAGACTAAGAATCTATACTCAGAAAACTATAAAGTACTCATGAAAGAAATTGAGGAAGACACAAAGAAATGGAAAAATGTTCCATGCTCCTGGATTGGAAGAATAAATATTGTGAAAATGTCTATGCTACCTAAAGCAATCTACACATTTAATGCAATTCCTATCAAAGTACCATCCATTTTTTTTTTCAAAGAAATGGAACAAATAATCCTAAAATTTATATGGAACCAGAAAAGACCTCGAATAGCCAAAGGAATATTGAAAAAGAAAGCCAAAGTTGGTGGCATCACAATTCCGGACTTCAAGCTCTATTACAAAGCTGTCATCATCAAGACAGCATGGTACTGGCACAAAAACAGACACATAGATCAATGGAACAGAATAGAGAGCCCAGAAATGGACCCTCAACTCTATGGTCAACTCATCTTCGACAAAGCAGGAAAGAATGTCCAATGGAAAAAAGACAGCCTCTTCAATAAATGGTGTTGGGAAAATTGGACAGCCACATGCAGAAAAATGAAATTGGATCATTTCCTTACACCACACACGAAAATAGACTCAAAATGGATGAAGGACCTCAATGTGAGAAAGGAATCCATCAAAATCCTTGAGGAGAACACAGGCAGCAACCTCTTCGAACTCAACCACAGCAACTTCTTCCTAGGAACATTGTCAAGGCAAGGGAAGCAAGGGCAAAAACAAACTATTGGGACTTCATCAAGATCAAAAGCTTCTGCAGAGCAAAGAGAACAGTGAACAAAACCAAAAGACAACTGACAGAATGGGAGAAGATATTTGCAAATGACATATCAGATAAAGGGCTAGTGTCCAAAATCTATAAAGAACTTAGCAAACTCAACACCCAAAGAACAAATAATCCAATCAAGAAATGGGCAGAAGACATGAACAGACATTTCTGCAAAGAAGACATCCAGATGGCCAACAGACACATGAAAAAGTGCTCCATATCACTCGGCATCAGGGAAATTCAAATCAAAACCACAATGAGATATCACCTCACACCAGTCAGAATGGCTAAAATTAACAAGTCAGGAAGTGACAGATGCTGGCAAGGATGCGGAGAAAGGGGAACCCTCTTACACTGTTGGTGGGAATGCAAGCTGGTGAAACCACTCTGGAAAACAGCATGGAGGTTCCTCAAAAAGTTGAAAATAGAACTACCCTATGACCCAGCAATTGCACTGCTGGGTATTTACCCTAAAGATACAAACGTAGTGATCCGAAGGGGCACGTGCACCCGAATGTTCATAGTAGCAAGGTCTACAATAGCCAAACTATGGAAAGAACCTAGATGTCCATCAACAGATGAATGGATAAAGAAGAGTGGTATATATACACAATGGAATACTATGCAGGCATCAAAAGAAATGAAATCTTGCCATTTGTGACGACGTGGATGGAACTAGAGGGTATCATGCTTAGCGAAATAAGTCAATCGGAGAAAGACAACTATCACATGGTCTCCCTGATATGAGGAAGTGGAAATGCAACATGGGGGGTTAGGGGGCTAGGAGAAGAATAAATGAAACAAGATCAGATTGGAAAGGAGACAAACCATAAGTGACTCTTAATCTCACAAAACAAACTGAGGGTTGCTGGGGGAGGGGGATCGGGAGAGGGGGGTGGGGTTATGGACATTGGGGAGGGTATGTGCTATGGTGAGTGCTATGAAGTGTGTAAACCTGGCGATTCACAGACCTATACCTCTGGGGTTAAAAATTCATTATATGTTTAAAAAAAAAAAAGTGGCCACATGCCCATATGCTTCTCCTACACTTGCAAAGATAAGGGACTTGACACTACCTGCCTTCAAAAAGAAGGGAGGATTGCCTATAAATTATATCTCACCAAACTAGATTCTTACAAAAGGTGGAGGGAAGGAAGCCTGGTGATACCTGAGCAAAAGAAAACCAGTGAGCTTGTCATACCCATAAGCACGTCTATCTGTCTAGTGCTTGGAAAAGTGTTGAAAGTCTTCGTCCAACTCCATGAAACTATGTCTGTCACTCTAGTGTAGTACAATATGAAGCAGACAGAGGTGACAAATGAGCTGCCTTCTGGCTCCCTTCCACAAATGAACCCTGAGGAACTATGAAGGTAAGAAGGAAATAGATCAACAGCAATCTTCCCAACAGCCATCCTGGTTGCAGGAGGCCCAAGGAGTCTTCCCTCTCAAGTGTCGGAGGAAAAGAGCTTTGGGTCTAGAATTTTATATGCTGTCAAATTCTCATTCAAGTAGGAGAGTGTACGTATTAGATTTTATTGCAGCCATTACACATCGTTACAAAATTAGCTACTTAAATCAACACCTACTTCTTGTGTGACAGCTATGTAAATGAGATGTCCTCACTGACTCAGTTTCCTGCTCTGGGCTTCCTAAAGCCAATGTCAAGGCACCGACCAGCTGGGCTCTTAGCCAGAGACACTGGGAGGAATGTGCTCATTCAGATTGCTAAGGAAATCCAGTTTCTTGGAGTTTCTGGAGTGAGAGCCCCTCTTCCTTGCGGGTTTCCAGCTGGAGGCCCTCCTTAACTCCTGTAGGGGCCTCCATCTTGCATATGACCCCCATCATCTCAGGGCCAGCAGCAGGGCGCCAGAGCTCTCTGCCTCTCCTACCACATCTGTCTTGCCTCCAGTCTGAGAAAGTCTTCATTTCTTCATTTTGAAGGGCTCATGGGATTCCCTGGGCTCCTCAGAAGATCTAGAATAATCTCCCTGTCTTAAAGTCAACTGGGTGGCCACTTTAATTACATCTGCAGGGCCCCTTCATAGCAGTACCTAAGTTCACGTTTGACTGAGTGAGCACTTGGGGGAAATCTCCAGAATTCTGAATATCACCATGTATTAAAAATATTTTTGAACATATAAAGCCTAAAGAATAGTTTTCCTGGAAAGACCCAACTTGAAAATACCTTTTGGATAAAGTAATCCAAGAGTAAGAGAAACACATCCAGGAGATGGAACAAGAGAAAGAAGGAGAATGAGTAACCAATTTTGCTAAAATTTTCACTTATTAAAGATAGCTAAAATTTTTTTCAAAAACAATTTTTAAATTGTTAATCTGTTACAGATTACTGTTGCCTTTTAAAAAAAAGGGGGGGGTGAAGGATGAGGGGAGTTTCTATCGCAGAAAAGAAGTATAGCAATAATTGAGTAGTAAAAACCAGGGTAATACCAGGAAAATGGGGTGGGAGGAAGCACACAAAAGAGATGAAATCATGCAAAATAATGTTTTGGGAATGACCAAAAACAATGATAAATAAATGTAAATAAGCATTAGTGTGGATCAAAGGTTAAGGGCAATGATTATGAGGAAAAATTGAATAATGTTTAAATTAGCAGAAGAAAACTCCATACAGTAAAAGGAATGCAGACAGGGAGAGGGAATTTTTTTTTAAGCATAATAAATGAAAAGGATGATGGCTGAGATAATCCTTACTATGCTAGTAATCACAATAAAGGTAAGCTGCTAAACTCTCTAATTAAAACCTGAAATTCTGGGGCACCTGGGTGGCTCAGTGGGTTAAAGCCTCTGCCTTCGGCTCAGGTCATGATCTCAGGGTCCTGGGATCGAGCCCCGCATCTGGCTCTCTGCTCAGTGGAGAGCCTGCTTCCTCCTCTCTCTCTCTCTGCCTGCCTCTCTGCCTACATGTGATCTCTGTCTGTCAAATAAATAAATAAAATCTTAAAAAAAAAAACCCTGAAATTCTTAGGTTAGATTTAAAAATTATCCAGTGCACACACTGTTTTCAAAAGACACCCTGAAAATGGGGGGAAAAGCCCAGAAAGATGACAAATAAAAGGCCTAACGATCAGGCTACAGGTACTGTTTATTGCAGAAACAACGTTTAAAGTTGAGCGGCTTCAAACTAAAGTCACTAAAAATGACTCAGATGTAAATTTTATGTGGTTTGACCATATTTACCATTTTTTAAGATTATTTTTTTTAAATGCCATTTGTCCTCCTCGGGGCCAAAGGCCCTGTGCGCTCAGCGGGAAGACTCTGCTTATTAAACAGAAGGACAGCACGGAGAACCTTCTCAGACTTTCAAAGACTCAAGGACGCCTGATTGGCTCAGTCGAGTAAGCATCTGCCTTTGGCTGCGCCCAGATCCGAAATTCCTGGGGTTGAGCCCGCCTGAGCCCCCACCCCCCCTTCGCCCCGCCTCCAGCACCCAGAGCACCTGGAGCACAGGTAAATCACCCCGGACTCCCTTCTGAATCCCGCCTGGGAAGCTCGCGGAGCCTCCGAGCGCGGGAGCAGCCACCGACCCGCCTGGGGCTCCGCCTGGGAAGTCCAGGAGTCTCTCCTCCGCGGCCGCCAGCCCCATGCTCGCGCGCCCTCTCCTCTCTCTCTCTCTCTCTGTCTCTCAAATATAAAAAGAAGAAAATTGGAAGAATCATTGCGCAGTTTCCCCTGGATGCGTGGACCTGCCGAAAGGCAGTCCTACTTGGGTGAAAGAGACACGAACCCCTGCAAAGCCCAGGCCGGTCCACGGGAAGCGCGCTTCGCCTCCCCGCCTGCGGCTTATGACTTCAGAAGCCGCCCCCGGCTCGGGGTCGCGGCGGAGCTCACGGCCGCCACCAAGTTCACCGCGCGCTTGCGGCTCCTATTTCTGCTGTTTCTCCTGCGCGGGATCAGGGCGGCGCAAGCCGGGTTGGTCGTGGGTGGGACGACCCGCGGAGGAGAGACAGGTGAGTCCCGGGGCCCTGGGAGCCTTGTCGCCGGCTAGGTCAGTCCCCACCCCGACCAAGTCCCAGCCGCCCGCTCCTTTCCGGCTCCGCAGAGTCCGCAGGGACTTTGTCGGCCTGTGGGACAGAACAGAGGGGACCTGGGCGACCAAGGACTGCCAGGCTCTGGGCGCGCGGAGCCGGGGGGAGGGGGAGAGGCCGCAGTGGGATGTCTGTTTTCGCCCTGGGCTGTGGGCAGGACTGGGCGATCGCGCAGGGCCTGGACCCAGCACAACCCGGGACTCTGCCCCTGACCCAACTTGTCCACAAGTCACCAACCTCACTGCTGTCCACCATTACACTTCCCAGCGCACTTAAGCAAACGTTCAAGGCCTATGCATCTCCAGGCGATCTTTCACCGGCCGCATCCCAGCACCACCCAGCTCAGGGTGGGCAGCTCTGATACCCCAGGACCACACCTCCTCCCTCCAGGTTCCTGGACCACACCTGGGTCTTAGGGACTGTGATTTTCCCTGCCTCGACTGTCGTTCCCTCCGTTCATCACAAGGTGGTGTCTCTACCTAACATTCCAATGTTAGGATGCTACAAAGGGCATGGAAGAACATTTTCCTCCAGTATCTGTGTCACAGGGTCCTGTGGCCCAAGGAGCAGATCCAGCCACACATTCATCCAAATATTGTCTCTGGCTGCTCCCCTGCTAAGGACACAGACTTGAGCAATTACAACACAGACCTAAGCAGTATTAATATATACAGAGAATCTTTGCGCCAGGCCCACATTTCAATGAAAATAGGATAGGGCTCACACCCCTGTGTCCTTACAGAGGTTTTAGGGTTGATGCTCAACTCTCATTTCATCCAGGGTAGAACACTGTTTTAACATTGTGCTTGGAGATAAGCGTAGACAGTGTGAGAATATTGGGCTTGAATGTCCCTGCCACCCAGCCCCCAACCCACAGATAATTCAACTACAAACAGTTTTCACTCCTGTAACAAATGTGGGGAATGGGAAAGGACCACCACACAGGTACCTGAGCCAATGGTGTCACTGTGAACACGACCTGGGGCAGGTGACTTCTCGTCATCAGCAATACCAGCTGCCCCGCACCATTTCAATGACAGGGGCCCTAGTGTCATCAGGTCAACTCACACACCAGGTCTGCATGGTCTCTGCTCCCCAGTGTCTACCCAACCCTGCGAATGACCACATGACACTTTGCGGGAGGCCAGCAGGAAGCAGTGCATGTGCTGTTGACCTGAAGGGTCCTTTCTGATGGATAGCTTGCTTCTGCTTCTACTACAGGGTTCCAGCTCTGAGAATGGGCTCAGGTCTGGAACCCAGTTAAAGGATCCAGACTTTCTGTTGAGTGTTTGCTTTTAGGCTTCTCCTCATACATCCTGGGGACGATGTTTTCATTGTTCAAATCCAGCAGCGTCTGGGTTGGCCATCTGGCTATTTTGCCTCTCGGATCACCGTGTTCTGTGAGCCCAAGGGATGGAGAGCTTTCTGTGGGGCAGGCTTGGCTGGCATTGCAGCCTTAGGATCATTTCAGTCTTTGCCGCGTCCCTGCTTCGGACAGTTGGGTGCCTGCACCTCCAATCTCTTATTTCAGGACTTCACCCAAATACTACTGGGCACCTATTTCTGCAACACCGCCTCCTTCAGCCAAGGTTGGTCATTAGACAGACGTCACCGACATTCTTGACAATTCTGATGCCCTTCTCCCAGTGCAGTCTTTATGACTTTGCTATAAAGAGTTCTCCAGACCTGTCCATGAGCACAGTTGGAGGACATGTGTTTAGTTTCGTGTTTGGCATTTCCTGCTATGTCATTCTGTCAAAGGCTGAGTGATGCTGGGTATCAGCCTGATAGACACAGGGGACATTTCAATGGCTATGTGGCCTCCTGCCAGGCAGAGGCATCCTGATCTTATCCCAACAGGGGAAGAGCAGCAGCCTCTCCTGCTGGGGGTAGGGGCTGTGCAAGGATAGTCCTTACTCTGCCAGCTTAGCCCTACAGGGATGCCACTGCTGTCATCTGGATGGCAGAGGGGTGCCTGCTGCTTTTTCTCTTCCAGCCCCAACCTCTACCTGTGTTTTCCCTTCACAGCTGCTCTCTCGCTTTCCTACATTTTCTCCATCACATCTCAGCCCAGGCTTGGACCATCGTGTTGTGAGATTCAAGGCCAGGTGAATGGAAACAAGTTTCTTTCCTATGCCTGTGGGAGCAAGGAAGTCAAACCTGTTGGTCCTCTGGGGATGAAGTTGAAGTACACAGCATTTTGGGGGACACAGAGGGAACCTCTGAAAGACCTGGAGGAAGAGCTCAGAAAGAAACTCCTGGACATCAAAGCGGAGATTTTGATGAAGAGTGGTAAGTCTCAAGGTCCAGAGCAGAATGAGAACACCTTGACAGGGCCGGGGAGCTATGGTGTTCATGTAAAACTTCTAAGTGGGTCCCACACATGCGGCCCAGCAGCCAGGGCAGAGAAGGAGGCAAGAGCAGGACCAGGACGGCAGAAGGAGAGCTGAGGAGTGCACAGCAGGTGGGGCAAAGGATTGGTCAGAACCAGAGGTTGACCTGTTTCCGCTGGTGGGGGCGGGGGCACATTCTCTCACCATGCAGGGCAGCCTGATGTGTGAGCGGGGGGCCCATGGACACACCAGAGGATCTGGCGGTTTGCCTTTAATGAGCAGTTAACCCACCTCTTTGACCCAGAGAACAGGAAGTGGACAGTGGTTCCACCTGGAGGCTAACAGTTCAGAGGCACGTTGGACAATGATGGAGAGCTGACCAAGCTCCTCATAGGGACCGCAAATGGAGACTGTAAGAGCTGGCTCCAACAAGTATGGGAGCACTGGGATGAAACGCAGGAGACCACAGGTAACTCAGAAGACTGGATGGAATGCTGGTTCTCTTAAATGACCTGGACCTGACCCACAGTGTGGGCTCTGTGTGTGTGTGTGTGTGTGTGTGTTTGTCTGAGGGAGAGAGAGATATTCATCCATCCATGGCAAATGTTCCTGGCAGAATAATGGCCACAGGAATGTTCTAGCATCCTTCCTTTCCCTTCTCACCTCCTGGAATTTTTTCCTCGCTGCACGTACCTTTGTACTCGGGCATTTCTTGGATTTCTTGCTGCCCCAAACAGGGGAACATCAGTCTTTTCCAGAGATGGTCCTCTTACTGACCCTGTTCCTGAGAATCATTGTCTTTTCCATGTCACCTGGTGTATTGTTGGAAATCCTTCAGTGCCACCTGGACTGTCGCTTTCACCATTCTTGTCCTGCGTCACCTCCTGTCTGTCACAGCAGGTGCGACTGCTTACATTGTAAACCCCGCTTGCCCTTTTGGCTGGAGGAGCCCTAGGGGACAGGGCATATCCCATCTCTCCTTCCCAACATCAGGACTGGTCACAGCAGCTGCCACAAGGACAGTGATAGACACCGTCTGATTGGTAGGATGCACCTGGGCCAGCAGGAGCTGAGGAAGCCTCCCCCCGTTTGGGGTCCCAAGTGGGGCTCTGATTCTTGGGGTTTCATTTCAGCGCCACCAGCAACGCAGCCAGATGTGGCCCAGACCAGGAACATCTGCATGGTCATCGTGAGCCCCGAAGTCATCATCATCCTTGTCATCATAATTTGCATAATCATAAAAAATCAATACTCTGAGTGGAACTTCCTTAGAAGGACAGGTAGTGAGAGCAGTTTGACAGGGAAGGGAGGGGCAGATGGCCTGGTTTGAGCACAGGAACCAGTGAATTCCCAGCCTCACCCCTTCCCACTACCTGAACCTTCTCACAGCATAATGGGACCAGTTGAATGAGATCTCATATCACGTGTTGGCAACAGCTTAGGCAAGCTCAGCCCTGAACTCTGATCTGACCTCACTCACTGTTAAGGCCACTGGGAAAGGGGAGGGGCCCACACAACTACTTAAGGCTTGTTGTTGCTAAAGGGATTGACGGAAGTCAGGCCTAGCTCTGACCCGGTTCTCCATTGGAGAGAGTCAGTTTGGGCCCAGGGTGGGTAGTTTGGGGACAGCGGGGACACACAGCATGGGCTGTACTCTCTTTTGAGTATGAGAAGCACGGTGGCTTATTGGGACATCTCAAGGAGAAGGGACTCCATCTGGGCAGTTACAAGGACAGAGGCCAGAGTCTAATCCCAGGAAGAGGGAGTGGGAAGGCCTCTGCAGACCAACTCAAAGGACTGGACAGTAGTGCCGTGTTCCCCCAGAACATGGCTTACGTCTCCGCATGTAAGGCAGCAAGTGCCCAGTAGAGACTGTGCATGATGGGACTAGAAGGAGGCCAGTTCTCCGTGCAACAGTGGGAACCCTGGCTGAGGCTGGTGCTGTCCCTGGCAGCCAGCTTCCTGCAGACCTCAGATCCTGAGCCACTGAGTAGCCTCTGCTTTGAGCAGAGCTGACCTGGGGAATGGGCTAACTGAGCTCCCTTGTGAGCTCCCAGATGAGCCGGACCAGGAATGGATGGGATGGGGGAAGGATCATCAGACTAAGAGCTCTGTGTGCTGCTCGGCTGGAGAAAGGGAAAAGAAGGACCTTTGCCCACAGTGTTCCCTAAGGTCAGAGGTGTCAAGTGCAGGCCGCTATATTCTGTCAGATCCCCTAGCAGGGCCTTTAGGGCCTGCCATGAGAGGGAGCATCAGAATCTGAGTCACATGAGCACTTTGGTTTTTTACTCTCTTTGGTCCTGAGTGCAGACTATTGATAACAGGGCCTGGGGCTAACTCTGTGGTTCGGTTCAGGAGGAAGGAGGTTCCTTTTTTTTTTTTTTTAAGATTTTTTTTTAATTTATTTGTCAGAGAGAGAGTGAGAGAGAGCGAGCACAGGCAGACAGAATGGCAGGCAGAGGCAGAGGGAGAAGCAGGCTCCCCGCCGAGCAAGGAGCCCGATGTGGGACTCGATCCCAGGACGCTGGGATCAGGACCTGAGCCGAAGGCAGCTGCTTAACCAACTGAGCCACCCAGGCATCCCAGGAAGGAGGTTCCTAAACGTGGCTGGACCCAGGCCTGGGGTCATGGTTGGAGGGGAAATGCATGCCCCTGAGCGAGGGCTGGGCTCTGGGGTGGGGAGTGCTGGTGAAGGGCAGTCCCAGGACAAGGGACACCCAGGATTTCCTCAGCCATGGAGACAAACACCTGTTTTCCTAGGCCAACAAGTCCACCAAGAATCCCCTGACAGTGGGACCAGCTCAGAGATGCTGCCTTTGGACCAGCTGCCTTTGGATGAGATGCTGTTCATTTTCAATCCACCAGCACTTTCAAGCTTACAAATCCAGAAACCTCAGTCCAACCACGTGGTGCAGGATAAGGAACCTCCAATGTCCCTTCTTGACTTTGGTTGTTCTCCCGATCAGCACTTTCCCTTGGCACATTCTATGTGATAATGTTAGGTCCGTTATTAAATGAAACAAGACTGAGACAAAATGAAAGTTATTTAAAGCTTTATTTTATGCCAAGTATTAGAAATCAGACTGATCGGCTAGGGGAACGAGACTGAAACAAAGTTAAAGTTATGCAAAGCTCTATTCTATGCTAAGCATTAGAAGTCAGACTGACCGGCTAGGGCCGTCTCCGAAGAGAGCGACCACCCCCAACTTACAGGCTCAAGAATTGATTGACTGACCAGCCAGGGCCACCTCCGAAGAGAGCGACCCCTCCCCATCTTATAGACTATCTTTTATAGAGCAAAAGTCTGGCCACACATAGGTGGCCAATGAGATCGTAGTCACGTTAGGTCACACACAGGTGGCCAATTGAATTACAATTTACCCTATAGTAGCTGTTTGACCTAACCTATTACTCTGGTGAGAATTGGTGCTCAAGGTTGGCGTCCAAATGGCGGGTTTTACATTCTTTGGTGGTTAGGGAAAAAGTATGTGTGTTTCTTACTGATTGGATGTTTCCACCTGGCCCGACTCGTTCTTGTATTCTGGGCTCTGTTATCAAGAACTGGCTGACCTGGCCTTGTATTCTGGGCTCTGTTATTAGGAACTAGCTGACCATATTTTACTGGTTTCCCAGACTTGCTTCTAAGTAAGTTTCTCTGGGGGGAAGGGAGGCAGGGTCAGTTTTACTGCACAAACAACAAAATGGCTTTTAACCAAGATGGAGTCGCTCTGGCTAAATAGTTCCTTACAATGGGTGATGGAATATTTGGTGCTACGTGATGGATTCTTGCATTGAAATATATAAATGCTTGACCTAGAAATCTCAATGGAGAAAACGTTTTCCATCTTGTCCTTTGGTTGTGCAGTATCAGATTCTTCTCTGCATGATGACCATATCCTTACAGACAGTACCACCAAAAAGATTGTTTGATGCTGTAGAACCTCAGGCATTTTTTTTTCTATGTAGTGGGAAACAATCTCACTGAATTTTTTTAAAAATGACATATTTGTGCTTGTTTTCTTCAGTAGATTATGACCATGTACATATACCTAAATAAACATACCTCTATTATAAAAATATTAATTAATTTGAAATTTGTTTCCTTGACCATTGACTAGTTGTTCAAAGACTTTATTTATCTGAGAGAGAGAGAGAGCGCACAAACGGGCATGGGCAGAGGGAGAGGGAGAAGCAAACTCCCCACTGAACAGGGAGTGGGACTCCATCCCAGAACCTTGGGATCCTGACCTGAGCTGAAAGCAGATGCTTAACTGGCTGAGCCACTCTGGCACCCTGGAATTTTTTTTTTCTAAAAGATTTTTATCTATGTATTTGAGAGAGAGAGAAAGCATGTGCTCCTGCCTGAGTTGGGGAGGAGGGGCAGAGGGAGAGGGACAAGGAGGATCCCCTCTGAGCAGGGAGACTAGCAGGAGGATTGATCCCAGGACCCTGGGATCATGACCTGAGCTGGAGGCAGATGCTTGACCGGCTGAGCCACCCAGGCACCCCTGGAATTTGTTATATATCCCATAAGAACTCATGGAATTTTCTCTTGCTCCACTCTATGGGGTAAATATATGTGGTGATTCTTCCAGATTTATTATGGAAATAAAGACTTTAAGGATCACTCAAAAATCTACTTTCAAACAGTTATCTGTCAGTCTCAAATATGATCCTGACAGGCCAGATGTAAACAAATATTCTGGGAAAGATGGAATTGAGAATCTTTCTGGATCCTCCAGATCTCCTACCTATAACACTGACTTTCCTGTCATCCTCCTTCAGAGCACTTCACAGTGAGTCTTCACAGCAGAAGTGAGTCTTCACAGCAGAAACAGATCTGCTTCTAAAAGTTATTTATTCCCTCATGAGCCAAAGGTCCACGTCCAGAATACACCAAGAGCTCCAACAAATGTATAAGAATTAGTCTTATTCTCCTCATATTTGTGCAAATGCTTTGAGCAAGTCACTGTACAGATTTTATGTTATGCCCAAGTTTTCGCATCCGAGAGACCACCAAGGAGCCAACACCATTGTAAACACACGAGGGTTTATTCAGCAAGCTTAAGCTTGGGCCCAAGTATACCCGACACAGCGGAGTAGGGACTTGGACCCTGAATAGGGGTGGACTCGGCAGTGGGTGAGGACAAAGGGGGTTATGGATGATGTAAGTCTCTAAGGAATTTTGGAAGCAGGTCTCCAGGACCTTCAGGGGCCAGCTATTGTCTGGGGAAAAGATTATTCATTACCAGTAATAAAACCTTCTTGTGAGACCCTTTAGATGTTTATCAGTGGGTCATATGCCTGGGAATGATTGCTGACACTATCTTGGAGGTTTAGAGATAAACATTTCTCCTATCAAGTGTCCTTGTTAGTGAGATTTAAGTTTAGAAGAAATTTAACTTTATTTACATTTCCTTCTGCTTCAGCCTCCTTTAGTTTTATGGTGGGGAGAGCAACATTATTGTTAAGATAGCTTCTTTGTTGTAAATCTCTAGGACATTTGTAAACCAAGGGAGACTCCTATCTTGCAGGATTGTGATCTCTGCAAGTTACCCATTTGTTTTTCTTTTAGGGCAGCCAGGGGTGGCTGAGGAATGTCATATATACTACCGAGGGGAGAGGGGTGGGTGGAGAGGGGGTGCAAGGTGCCAGCTTTTGCTTTGTCAAGATGTACTTATGTCAGGGCTAGCTTCAAGGTGGGTACAGCCTTCTTTATCTTGGCCTCCACATTTTATTCATGTATTTTTGAAAGAGAGAGAGCAAGAGCAAGCATATGTCAGGAGAAGGGCAGAGTGCAAAGCAGGCTCCCCACTTAACAGGGATCCCAATGTGGGTCTCAATCCCAGGATCCCAGAGCCATGACCTTAGCCAAAGGCAGATGCTTAATGGAATGAGCCACCCAGGCACCCCCCCTTTTAAAAAGGTTTTATTTATTTATTTTGACAGTTACTAAGCCTATGAAATCATTAAACACATCCCAAGTAATCAAGATAACATGAAGAACAATGGGCTTGCCTTATACATGCATCAAGCTGACAAATTTTAAAGGTATCTATGGCAAGGGGTGAACTGGAAATGGAATAACAGGAGTTCTCCTATGTGTTGGTAGGAGTATAAGTGAAACCAGCAGGGATACAAGTAAGATGTCAGCACTAGAGTTCAGAGGAATGATTATAAGGATACTAACAAGGCCGGAAAAAAGCAGAGAAGACACTAGAGAATCCCTTTCTGGATTAATAAAAGAACTAAAATCTAATCATATTGAAATTTTAAAAAGGCTATTAATGAGGACCAATCAAAGATATAGGCTCTAACTGTAAGGACAAATGTGGCAAAAGAGACAATTAGTGACATAGAAGACAAAATGATGGAGAATAAGGAAGCTGAGAAAAAGAGAGATAAACAAGTATTGCATCATGAGGGGAGAATTTGAGAGATAATGTTACCATGAAGCAAAATAATATTAGAATAATTGGGATCCCAGAAGAAGAGGAGAGAGAGAGAGAGGCAGAAGGTATATTGGAAGAAATTAGAGTGGACAACTTCCCTAATCTGGGGAAGAAAACAGTCATTCAAATCCAGAAGGCACAGAAAACACCCCTCAAAATCAATAAAAATAGATCAACACCTCTACATATAATACTGAAACTTGCAAATCTCAGAGACCAACAGAAAATCCTAAAAGCAGCTCAGGACAAGAGGTCCCTAACATACAAGGGTAGAAACATTAGACTGATAGCAGACCTAGCCACAGAGACCTGGCAGGCCAGAATGGACAGGCAAGAAATATTCAGTGTAGTAAATGAGAAAAATATACAGCCAAGAATACTTTACCCAGGAAGGCTGTCATTCAAAATAGATGGAGAGATGAAAAGCTTCCAAGAAAAAGAGAAACTAAGGGATTTTGTGATCACTAAACCAGCCCTGCAAGAAATATTAAAAGGGATCTTTTAAGCAAAGAGAGAGCCCCAAAATAACATAGACCAGAAGGGAAAAGAGACAATATACAAAAACGGTGACTTTATAGGTAATGCGATGGCACTAAAATTGTATCTTTCCATAGTTACTCTGAATGTAAATGGGCTAAATGCCTCAAACAAGAGACACAGGGTATCAAAGATCTATCAATATGCTGTCTACAAGAGACTCATTTTACAACCAAAGACGCCTCCAGATTGAAAGTGAGGGGGTGGAGAACCACTTACCATGATAATGGACATCAAAAGAAAGCTGGAGTAGAATCCTTATATCATACAAATTTGATTTTGAACCAAAGACTGTAATAAGAGATGAGGAAAGGGATGCCTTGGCTCAGTCAGTTACGTATCTACCTTCAGTTTGGGTCATGATCCTGAGGTCCTGAAATTGAGTCTCCTTGCAGTGAGACTGCTTATGTGCTCTCTCTCTCTCAGTCTCTTTGACAAATAAATAAATAAACAAAATCTTAAAAAAAGAGAGATGAGGAAGGACACTGTATCATACTTAAATCGTCTATCCAACAAGAAGATCTATCAATTATAAATATTTATGCCCTAACATGACAGCAACCATTTATAAACCAATTAATAACAAAATTAAAGAGATGCATTGATAATAATACAATAATAGTAGGGGACTTCAACACCCCACTCACAGCAATGGACAGAAATACAGACAATTGTAAGAGCATATTAGGAGCAACTATATAAATAAGGCAATCTGGAAGAAATGGGTGCATGCCTAGAGATGTATAAACTACCAAAACTGAAACAGGAAGAAATAGAAAACCTGAACAGACCAATAACCAGCAAGGAAATAGAAGAAGTAATAAAAAATTTCCCAACAAACAAAAGAGTCCAGGGCAAAAGACTTCCCAGGTAAAATTCTACCAAATATTTCAAGATTGAGTTAATACTTATTTTCTCAAACTGCTTCAACAACGGAAGCACGGAAATGGAAGGAATACTTCCAAACTCATTCTATGAAGCCAGCACTACCTCAATTCCAAACCTTACAAAGACCCTACTACAAAAGAGAATTACAGGCCAATATCCCTGATGAACATGGATGCATGGATTCTCAACAAACTCCTGGCAAATCAAATCCATTGAAAGAACCATTCAACATGATCAAGTGGGATTTATTCCTGGGCTGCAAGGGTGGTTCAATACTCACAAATCAATCAATGTGATATACCATATTAATAAAAGAAAACAGGAGCATATATTTAAAATACTGGTGGAAGACTTCTGTTTCTCTCCATGAGACTCGATCCTTTGAGCCACTGTCAAAAATGAACAACCAAAAGCCTGCGAGACAAAATTTTAAATCTTTCAAATGTGCCAATGGGGACTTCTGAGTAACATACAATAGAAGTGGTCACAGATTGCAAATCTCTCCACACATCCATACAAATTCAACTCATCAATGAAAGGAGGCAAAGAAAACACTCTGTACCCCACCTTCAGCACAAGGAGGAAGTTGAAAATACTGAGATGTGACAGACCCTTTAGCTATGAGGGACAATATTTGTGACAGTTGGATGGGGTCTGTGGTGGAGAGGGTAGGACTGTAGTGATGTGAAATCTGTTTTGGTGATTTTTGTTGGTCCAGGAAAGTGTTTTCCTGGTTTATAAGAAACATGCACTAAAGTACTTGGCAGTGGATGGGACATCGGGGTGACAGCTTTCTCTCAAATCCTTCCACTTCATGAGATCTTTGGAGATAGAATGTGTCTCTCTATCACATTCCTATTATAGGACGAATACATACTGTGGCTAATTCATTCTGTGAAATACCAGGAGGAGAAGGAAATGAGAGAGGTTCTTCTTGAGATTAGGGCTTACATCCCTGGACAAGCAGGCAAGGCCAGACATTCCTGATTCCACAGGTTCCAACTCACATCCACACATTCATCCTTGTGACCACTTCAGTCACCCACAAAGGGGAAACCTAATCACGTCCTCATCTTTAGTGACAGTGTGAGAAGTCCAGTGGCTTCTGGCTGCTGGAACCTTAATCTGATATAATGGCTGAGAAGATCCCACAAATCCCTACCCCATCGCCATCCACTGAGCCTTTAATTAACTTGGGATGAGATAAAGAGCCACTTCACGCATTCACATAGCACACACTGTCATGAAATCCCCATCATCCTAAGGCTGTAGACACCTGGAGGAGGCCTGATCCAGACACAGGGCCCATCTCTATTTGGAGACATGGACGTGGGATAGCAGGAAACCAAATTAGCATCTATTCCGGCATTTAGAGGGTTCTGGCCTGATTCACTAAAGTCTGTCTCCAGCAAGTGCATATTCTGGAAGACTCGGAGGACAAGAAAAACATAAGGGATGGGAGTTCTCAGGCCCAGGGTGAGGCAAGGGCTTAGTAGGTGCAGGTGATCTGTCCAAGAAGGGAATTCCAGGCATAGACCAAGAGAAGGGAGCTCGGGTCTGTCTCTGGGAGGAGGGAACCTGGAAGAGCCTGGCAGTGCCACTGGGAGAATGGGGGGTTGACTAACTGGTGGAACCCCTGGGAGCAGGATTAAAATCTCCAGAGGAGGTGGCTCAGTCTCTTAAGTGTCTGACTATTAGTATTGGCTCAGGTCATGATCTCATAGGTTGTGAGATCAAGTCCCATGTGGGGCTCCATGCTCAGCAGGAAGTCTGCTTGAAGATTCTCTCCGCCTGCCCCTTGCCCCACTCAGGCATGCTCTCAGGCATTCTCTCTCTCTAAAATAAATAGGAACAGACAGTTGAATATCTAGAAGAAGTTGCAGCTATTTTGTAAAATGACTAGCTGATAAGAAAATCTCTCCAAAGACACACAAGAGGTTGGTAGGAAAAGTACCATCACAAGCCATGAACATTGCATTTTTCAGACAACAGATTTACAAAAGAAGGATGGAAAGGTAGAAAAGCAAACCAAAGTTCTTTATCCTGCGCATCTAAAGATAACCTGAGTGGTAAAGAGTAGAATTGAGCAAGGGAAGGACACTGACTATCTCTGAATCTCAGAAATTTGGAAAGCTTGCAAAGACCAAAGTATCAAAGGCCCTGACAGGACTTTACCATGGTCAGGTCCTATGCAAGAAGAATCAACATGGAGCACCACAGGAGGTTCTTGGTGCAGTGCTGATGGGAGGCTGCATGGCCCAAATCCCCAAGGATTGGGGCCTAAAGACTGTATATAACGATGCTTCACTAGGTGGGCTGGGCTGAGGACAGTAACAAGTGTTCAAAGGACTGAAGGATAAAGTGAAGAAGAAAACCCTAACATCATCTCAAGGGGATTCCATTCAGCAACTAACCAGGCAGCTCAATTCCTAGACCTTTGAAAAGGCCAGTTGAAGGCCAAAGGTGATCAAAGCTGGTTTTGAGGACCTTAGTCTTAAGCACAGATGCTAAAGGAAGCAGAAGGGATGATTCCAGATCACTATGTTTTTGCCAGTAACACATCAGCACTCCCAATCAGTGAAGTTGCCACTGTCAGACAAAGACCTGAGCAGGTGATTGGCAGACATGACTTCTCTCCTGTGGACAAGATGCAGCTTCTGGAGATGATCACAACCCCCCCCCCAAACAACTAAGGACACAATGCTTTTACTGTAGCACTCCTTCCAAGCAGGGCAAGGTCACCTATGTGATTAAGGATGGACCTGGCTTCTGGACCAAGAAGTGTCTCATACCCATGATGTCCGAAGTCATCAGTCTTCTCCACAAAGGAGATGACCCTAAGAAGATGGATTCCCTTACCAGGAGCTTTGGCTTTCCCGTGGAAGCTGTTGCACTGGTGGGATGAAGTTGGCATGGATGTAGCCAACTTCATAGAAGAGGTAGGCAAAGCTTTTAGGGAGAGGGTTGAAGACCGAAGCCTAGAGCTTCTGAAGCAGATGGCATCCCAGGGCTTTGGAGGTCATAACATCTGGAAGGGCTTTCACATCTACCAGTAAAAAATCAGAGTTTGAATTCTGAGATAGATAGTATTTTGGTAAACCTGAATCTGTCTCCTATCACTGACGGTTCCTCTGACAATGACATCTGGTAGTGCCTCATGACCAGACTCATGAATGAGGCCATCAAGCCTGCCGGAAGGGATGTTGGCCACACCAGCAGAAGGATATGTGAGAACAGTCATTGGACCCAGATGTCCCCTACCCAGGCCCCTCCTTGGAGGGTCCTTCTTCCACTCTGTGCATCTGTGGGGAGCTCAGGAGAATGTGGACCAGCTCAGGAAGTACAAGGCTGACTACAGAAAGCAGCTTACCCCAAACCAGCTGCTAAGTGATCTAAAATGCTACCAGCCCTAATAAAAAGTTGTACTAGTGAACGGGCACTCACACCCTGATCCCTGGCTCACTAACTCCACAGGGATGTCATCTACATTTATCAGAGTAACCAGCGGGAAAACAAACTCTGGCACTGGCCATGCACCTTGATTAAAGTGCCTTCAGCTATAACTGTCTCTCCCTCCCGGGAAAGTCTGGCTGTGAATCAGTTTGCACTTCATGTTGGAAGGTGAAACTCTCCTGCTTGTGAAAGTTTAAACCCCAATGCCCAAAGTGGCAGAGACCCTGGGGCCATCTTTGCTGCCTATTCCTCCTGGGTCAGTGGTAGCCAACGGTGGGAAAGACATGTCTGCCCCCAGGCATGTACATGATTAACAATGAAACTAAACTCTTTATCTACCAAAAGAATGTGTATACACACTTTAAATGGGAATAGGATAAGAATCACACGGTGCATCCTTGGAGAGGTTTTAAACTTTGTGCTCATCTCTGTGATTTCATCCAGGATGAGATGCTTTTTTAACACTGTATTTGGAGGAAAGGGGAAGACAGTGTAAGAAGATTATACTCGAATTTCCCTATTATACAGCCCCCAACCCACAAGAAGTTCACTACTGCCAAGATTGGTCATTCCTGTTACAAATCCCAGGAATGTGAAGTGGCCACTGTGTAGGTTTCCTGAGCCAGATGACACTGCTATGAATGGGACCTGGACATTGTTACCTGCTCCCTGCTCTCACCTCCCCGCCATTCACTCCTTCAACAAAAGGGCCATGATGATCCTTCAGTTCTCCAGGGATGATGTCACTCGCTTACTTGTACCACATGAATGTCTGGGTGGATTCTGGCTTTCTGCAAATACTTACCCTAGTAAATGGTCATGTAGCTCTTGGAAAAGGCCAGCAGGAATCATTGCACTCGTCCATTTGAAGGGTCCCTCCTCACTGGAACCTGGCCTCCCTTTCTAGATCTGGGTCCCAGATCAGAGAAATGGCTTAGGTCTGGAACCCAGGCAAAGGATTCAGACTTTCTGTTGGGTAGCCGGTTTCATCCGCCTCCTCATCTATCCTGGGGTTTTGTCTTGGTTTTTATTGTGTAAATCTAGCAGTCTCTGGATTGGCTGCCCAGCTATTTTTGATCACTGTGCTATACCACATAAAGAATCTAGTGTTCAGGCTGCCTCGGTGGCTCAGTGGGTTAAAGCCTCTGCCTTTGGCTCTGGTCATGATCCCAGAGTCCTGGGATCAAGCCCCGCATCGGCCTCTCTGCTCAGGAGGGAGCCTGCTTCCCTCCCCCCCTCTGCCTGCCTCTCTGCCTACTTGTGATCTCTGTCTGTAAAATAGATAAATAAAATTTTTTAATAAAAAGAATCTAGTGTTCAAGACTTAAGGAACAACTGAGTTTTTGTAAAAATTGGAAGTGGGTCCACCCAAGAGCCCAGAAGCCAGGGCAGGACATAGAAAACAGAGCAGGACTAGGAGATAGGAAAGGAAGGAGAGGGATGGATAGTGAGGGAGGGACTAATTATGACAAAACCAGAGGCCGACCTCTTTCCTGAGGGGGAAGTGGGATGGGGCAGACCCTCTCACCAGTCAGGATAGGACAATGTATTCCTTTGAAGCCACGGTTCTTTTTATTTAAAAGATTTTATTTATTTGTCAGAGAGAGAGCACAAGCCGGGGAAGCTGCAGGCAGCGGGAGAAGCAGACACTCCGCTGAGCAAGGAGCCCAATGTGGGACTCGATCCCAGGACCCTGGGATCATGACCTGAGCTGAAGGCAGATAGAAGCTTAACCAACTGAGCCACCCAGTGAAAGCACCAGTGGGTCCTGGCTATTTGGCTTCAATAGCTATCTCATCTCTGTGACTCAGAGAACAGAAACAGGACAGTGATTCATCCCGGAGGCTGACTTAAGAGACATGGAAAATGATAGAGAAGTGACCGAGTTCCTCATGGCTCTCAAACGGAGACTGTAAGAGCTGCCTCCAGCACATGTGGGAGCACTGGGATGAGATGCAAGAGACCACAGGTAACTCAGAAGACTGGATGGAGTGCTGGCTCTCTTGAAATGAGGTTGACCCACCTGACAGAGTGTGTGTGTGTGTGTGTGTGTGTGTGTGTGTGTGTAGTGTGGGATGTTTGTGTGTAAGTGATAGATCCAGTAGGGCTTCTTGGGAGAATAATGGCCAGAGATATGTTCTAGCATCCGTCTTTTCCCTTGTCGCCTCCTGGCATCACTCCCTCACTGCACATACCTTTTGTCCTCTCACCCTGGATTTCTTGCTGGCCCCAAACCTGAGGGTAGCAGTCTGTTTCCAGATATTATCTTCTTTCTGTTATTTTTTCTGAGAATTATTGTTCTTTTTCCTGTCATCTGGTGTCTTGCTGGAAATCCTTCAGTGCCACCTTGACTGCCAGCTTCTGAGTACTGCCTCCCCACGTGTCCCCTCCTCCACTTCCATCACAGTGGGATTGACTGGTCATACTGTTACCCTTGCTTCCCCCACCAGCTGTGTGACCCCTTGGCTGCAAGACCCAGCTCCTCTGGACTTCCAACCCCAGGACCTGTCAGAACAGCTGTCACAAAACCCATGGGTATAAACCAGCTGCACCGTAGGATCTCACTTTCTGTTTTTCAAAGAGCAGGGATAGCCATCCCCTGAGGTTGAACTGCCAGGAACTGCAACTATGCCCACTAGCTTTGGGCTGACAAATCATCCCACCACCCTCTAGGGTGAGTGGACCTTCCCGTGTGCAAGGATATGCCTCTGGTTGTCCCAAATTCAGAGAGAGGTTGTGACGTGGAGCTGAGTTAGAATGTACCAGCCATAAAAAGAAAGAAATCTTGTCATTTGCAAAACATGGATGGACCTGGAGGTTATAATGTTAAGCAAAATCAGTCAGAGAAAGACAAGTACCATATGATTTCACTCACATGTGAAATTGAAGAAACAAAACAAACCGGGGGTGCCTGGGTGGCTCAGTTAAGCTCCTGACTCTTGGTTTCAGCTCAGGTCATGAGGTCAGGGTCCTGAGATGGAGGCCACGTTCAATGGGCATAGGGGCCCATGTTCAATGCAGAAACCCCACTCTCTCTCTCTTTCTCTCATAAATAGATAAAATCTTAAAAAAGAAAGAAAGAGAAAGAAAGAAAGAAAGAAAGAAAGAAAGAAAGAAAGAAAGAAAGAAAGAAAGAAAGAAAAAGAAAGAGGGGCTCCTGGGTGGCTCAGTCAATTAAGCATCTGCCTTCACCTCTGGTCATGATCCTATGGCCCTGGGGTCGAGCCCCAAATCGGGCTCCCTGCTCAGTGGAGAATCTACTTCTCTCTCTCCCTCTGCCCTTCCCCCCAAGCTATCTCTTTCTCTCTCTGCTCTCTCTCTCTTTCAAATACATAAAATCTTAAAACAAACAAACCCCAAAGGAGCAAATGGTGGGGGGGAGAGGGAAAGAGAGAGCAAAGCCTAGAAAGAGACTCTTAATTATAAAGAACAAACTGACGGTTACCAGAGGGAAAGTGTTGGGGTTGGTGGGGAAATAGGTCATGGGGATTAAGGAACACACTTGTGATGAGCACTGGGTAATGTATGGAAATGCTGAATCACTATATTGTACACCTGAATCTAATATAACCTTGTATGTTTACTAATTGGAATTTAAATAAAAAGCTTAGGGGTACCTGGGTGGCTCAGTCAGATCTGTTCCCCTTAGCACCCCATCATCATATAAACTGCCATTTTCTTGTTGCCTCTCTGCATGGGCTCCTGTCCTTTAAACAGTGTCAATCTAGCTATCATTTGCACTCACATGCTCCTGGCTCACCTTGTGCTAAGTCAGCAGATTTTTTTCTTAAGATTTTATTCATTTATTTGAGAGAGAGAGGAGAGGAGGAGGACCAGAGGGAGAGGGACAAGCCGGATCTGCTGAGCAGATCCATATGCAGGACTCGATCCCACGATGATTAGCTTATGACCTCAGGCAAAATCAGGAGCCAGATGCTTAACCAACTGAGTCACCTAGGTGGTACAAGTCAACTGAATTCTAAACGTCCAGGCTCCAAGTCTCACTGGTTATATCAGCTTACAGAATCCAGTCCACCTGGTTTTCAAAGCCAATTATTATAGGGATTAATCTTCCCTTTGGGAGGGGAAGAGTCCAAGATGGCAGAGAGTTAGGAAGCCTTAGATTTGTCTGGCCCCTGGAATTCTGCTAGATAGCTATCATAACATTCTGAACACTTAGGAACTCAACCAGAGTTCTAAGAAAAGAACTGCTGCAATTCTACAACTAGAAAAGCAACCACTATCTGTGAGGCAAAAGGTGTGGAGAAGTGAATCCCAGGAGATATATGGAAAGATAAGCTACTGGGGGGCCAGGGGAGCCTCCAGAGGTCAGCTTTCAGAAAGTGAGAGTGCAGCAGAGCACAGTTTGAACTTTTAGGGTCTATTCTGGTGAGGGACCACCCTGCCTGGAAGGTACTCAGTTTCTGAAGTGGAGCAGAATTCTAGTTGGAGCAGTGTGGTCTCAGGATCCCCTGGGTCACAGAAAGGGTGGGGGTGCCTGAGTGTGGCAGAGCTCCCAAGCAGCGGAGCAGGGAAGCCAGCTGCAATCAGTGAGCCCAGGAGTGGCCTCTCAGACACATGTTGCCATATACCTCAATCCACGAAGCATGGCATAGTCTGACATCTGTTCTCCAAGCAGGGGTCATCAGGTGGAGAACCATGTGAGACCACCCTTCCTCCCCATGAAGTGTGGAGCAGGAGCACACTGTATGGGTCTGCAGGGTTCAGAGACTCAAAATGCGGTTGTGTGCCTAAGAAAGAAGGCTGGGTGAGCAGAGAGGAATGTAGATGACAGAGACTGGGGAGATGGGAGTGATTGATTGCTTCTCCCTGAGGGTGCAGAGAGGAAAGGAGGCTCAGTTTGGGGGGCTGCTATGTTCATTTTCATCTAAAGCCACAAGGAAACCCTTCAGAGAACAAAAGCCACAGACAGCAATCTGGAGCAGAGACTAAGGCTGGCCCCCTAGCAAGGCCAGTATAATTCTGCCCTGGGAAAAGACATTTGAGAATCAATGCAACAGATCCTCAGCCCAGAAAATCAGCAAGAACATCCAGCTAAGACCAAGTTTACAGATCAATGAGAACCACAGAACTCCAGTGCTAGGGGAAAATAGTATACAGAATTCATGGGTTTTTTTCTCATGATGCCTTAGTCTTTCTAATTTAATTTATTTTTTCTTTCCTTTTCAACCAATTTCTTATTTTATCAACTCCATTTTTTTCATTTTTACAGTTACATTCTGTCCTTTCATTGTATGTTTCTCTGCAATTTGGGGATGCACTTTGTTCTAACAGACCAAAATACAAACAGAATCTAGTGTACGGCTCTGTTCCCTTCATCTGTCTGTTTACAGTCTATTTTTTTAAAACTCTTCCTTGATTTTCATATTTTCCATTACATTTTATCCTTCATAGTCTGCACTTTTATATTTGTATATATGTAAGTTTTTCTCCCTTTACACTGTTGGGATATAGTTTCTTCTAACAAACAGACCAAAATACCCTCAGGAGATACTTATTGCTGTGTTCTGTTCACCTGTCTGTTTATATTGTCCCTCTCTCTTTCTCTCTTTTTGTTTCTTTCAGTTTCCTATCTCTCCTGATTTGTTTAGTGTATGTTTCCCTGGGATCATTCCTGCCATTTCATTAAGATGCCTGTATTCCTGCTCCCCTTTCTCTATTTAGATGGTATTTAAGACAATTCTAAATGGCCTCAGAAATTACTTTTTCCCTGGGCCTCACCCATGTGCACATGAGGTGTACATAGTAACAAACTTATGTTTCTTTTTCTCTTGTCAATCTGTCTTATGACAGGGGTCTTGGCCAAGAACTCAGAAGGGTGGAGTGAAAATTATTTATCGTCCCCTGCAACACTATTATTAAAAGGAAAAAAAAAACTTTCCATTCCCAAACTGAGGGTTTATCTGGCTTGTGCCATGGTGGCCATGAGAACGTGGCCCTCAGGTCTTCAACTACAGGGCACTCACTTGACCACGGATCCCAGGGCCACACTCTGAAGCCCATTGCTGTGGATGCACCAATGTCACTCTCCCTAGGGCCGCTCCCAGCCTGACAGGGTATGAAGGCAGGCCTCTTCCTGGGAGACACAGGACTCCTCTGATGGCCCACTTCTCCTTAGGGACTCTCCTGAGACCTTGAGGGACTTTCCCTAGGCTAGATGGCAGTACAGGATGCCATCACACAAACTCTGCCCCTCCTGCACTTGGAGTCTGAACCACTTTGATCTGAATGGTCTCGAAGACCCCCCAGACTTCCACCAATATTCTCACGGGGGCTTCACCCATTGACATCCCTGCATGTTAATCCCATCGAGGTTTCTGCTTCTCAGGACTGACCATCAGATGGATCCATTGCCTGAAAATCTATGTCATTATATTCCAAGTTCTGATGACCACTAACATTGCACATTTCCTCTAAACATCAAAAGTGATAAGCTGTATTATTTAGTCATTGGGGCTCTTAAATTCTTCTGTAAATTCAACTTATTGAATGGGTTTTCATTTTATGTGTAATTTGGCAATGCTATAAAATGACATTATTTGTTTGGTCATAGCTCTGGAAAATAGAAATCGCTTCAAAATGTTATTCATTTGTCAAACCTTGAAAAAGTTTCACATCTTTTGGCCTATTCTGAAGCTTTGTTTCAGTTGGCACAGGAATCCATAAGAAGGTAGGAAGCACTGACTCTTATTTGAAAGGTGTAGGGAGGTAAAATGATTAATAACCAAAGTTCAAGATTCTTTGGTAGACCAGTTCTTGAGTAAATTTCTCAGTCCCCGTGGAAGATGGTCCTGAGCTTCCTGCTTCTCAAGAGCACCACAACGTCCGGGAAGGGGACGCCATCTGCGTCATCACAGCTGAATAGCTCCACACAGTCCTTTGCCCACAGCTGCACAAGTTCTCATGCATACCAGGGACCCACATGAAGGTCCAGCCCGATCTTTTGATGTAATATAATGGGTTATCGATTTACAACACCAAAAAGAAGTAACTTTGCAAAACCAAAATCGAATTGAAAACTAATCAAGTCTCCAGATCTAACAGCCGGTTTATAGAAAATATTGTCAGCAGAACAATAGAAACAGGCACAGGGATTCAAGCAGCCAAGTCCAAGATATGAAAATTCTATAAGACCATCTTGTTTCTTCAACACATTAAGTACCAGGAGAAAAATAAGAAGGCGGAGCATAAAAACGAAACCAAGCTGTCCAAGACTGGACTGAGTCATGAGCGTGGAATTGGAACAAAGAGAGTGAGCACCGCTGAGGGAAACAGGTGGGGGGTGGATGGGAAGAAAAGATCCTTTTAAGTCCCCCAGACTCTGGTGACACCATAAGGAACCCTGAGAAGGGTTGGGCTGCGAGAGGGAAGAGCATCCCTTCTCCATCCCCCCGTCCTCAGCCCCGGATCCTCAACCTGATCCCCTCTCCAACTGTCTGAGGTTTAGGGACAATGGCAAATTCTCCAGACCACGCAGTGTGTCCACTGCTGCCAGGTGCATTCATTTGACAAGCATTCTGTTCATTGTGACAAGAGGAGCATGGGGCTGGGTAGAGGGTGAACTGCAAGAGCGTTAGACATTTTCTGCCCTCCAGGGCCTTACAGTCTAGCCGGACATACAGGATGGTTGTTAGCAGAAAGTCAACCGGCAATGCTTCGGGGCTTGTGGTCAATGAATATGGGATATGTCCTGGTCAGAGGCCTTCTGTGAAGATGTCAGGACTTAGCAACAGGAGGGGTGAAGAGTGGGAGGATTCAAAGGAGGAGTCCTAAATCAAGGCTCTGCTTTCCAGAATGTCCAGAGAGTGAGGGGAGCAGTGTGAGGAAGGATTGCCACTTTGGGGGGGATAAGAGTCGAAAGTAGAAAGTAGGCTGGGCTCTCCAGGACCTGAGTGGGAAGGGCTTCCCTGGTCACTGCCCTGGGAATCCACAATTCCCATTAAAACACATGTGGAAGACAGACAGAAACACACACCTGAATGAAGAAAGAGGCAAAGCCATATGCATTCGTTTCCCAAGATGTAAAAAAGGATGGAAAGGACCTGCGTGTCTTCCTTCACCAAGATGGAGATGTTCCCAGCAGGACCGACGGGACATAGCAGAGCATGACCATGATGAATTCAGTGAGAGAGAAGAGACTGTGCGCTCCAAGAATTATCCCCAGCCATGTTTCCAAGCCAGAGCAATAGCAAGGATGTCATCCAGGGACGCCTGGGTGGCTCAGTGGGTTAAGCATTTGACTGTCGGAGTCAGTTCAGGTCTGGATCTTAGAGTTGAGAGCTCCAGCCCTTTGGTTGAGGCCTACTGAAAAAAAAGAATCTTAAAAAAAAGAATGTGTATCACCTAGGGGTCAGAGACAGGCATTGTGTGACACCAGGCCTGAAGCCGTTCCCTCCTCCTGACCCTCGAGGTCTTGCTCCTCGTTGGGAGATGGGACCCCCAGCAGCAGAAGCAGGAGGGAAGGAGGGGATTCTGGGCTCAGGACTCACCTCCATCATGTATTGTCCACAGCTTGTGTGGACTTCCGTGGTGACACCAGGGACCCGGAATTTAACAGTTCCGGATGACAAAGGCCTTCCCCCCAGCCAGTCACATGCAGCCCCTTGAACTGTTTCTGGGCAGTTTGGGACTCCAGGGTTGTCTGTTGGCCTACAGGATCCAAGGGCCCCAGCCTTTCTCTGCAGGGTTCTCAACTGCCAAGGAGGCAAATGCAGATTGAAAAGTGAGCAGGAACACAACGTTCAACCTTGCTCACCCACTGTTTTCTCTTACTTTCACTGTCCAGGGGCAAACTCTTTCCCCAATTTGTCATTTAACAGACCCAACTTGGTTTTCCATTTTAGTAATTACATAGAGGGCTATCCTGCTCTTTAGTACTTTGGTTCACTCACTGGTGAATCATGGATCTCCTTCCCTGTCCCACACGCGTCTCCTTTTTTTTTTTAACAGTTGCACAGAATGTCCTATGGTCTGCACTCAACACTTGGAAAATACTTTCTTAAGGAGACTGATTCCCTTTCCCCCGACTTCATCAGTCTAATTTATTGGAGAAAACCCTGGTATGTAATGAATCTATCCTATGTCATGAATCCATTCTATGTCATGAATAACTGCTCACCTATGCATTTAATCAGGTTCCTGCTCTGTGTCCTCTGTCAGCAGGGATGAAATTCTCACTGAGGTTGGTTCATGTGACCTGTGGTTCAGATGAGGAACTGCACTTGGCACAGAGCCTGGGGCCACATTGAATGCAGAGATGAGGTCAGCAAAGGCTGCCAGTTTTCCCTGCCTCCCAGGCTCCCTGTCCTCAGCCCTGCCACACTGTCTAGTAGACACTTATTAAACAAATGTATATTCAGTAAGTGTCCCTTTTCTGCTCTTAATGAAAAGGGTTATCAGTCCAACATGATCAGTAGATGCTAAAATCATGCGCTGAATGGTTTGGGGGGAACAGGATATTCACATAGAGAATAAATTTTGACCCACATTTTTCAAAAAGATTTATTCATTTATTTTAGAGAGAGAGCACACATGCTAGCCTGAGTGAGTAGGGGGAGGGTCAGAGGGAGAGGGAGAGAAGCAGACTCCCCAGTGAGCACAGAGCCTGACTCAGGGGGCTCCATCCCACAACCCTGAGATCAGGACCTGAGCCAAGACCATGAGTCAGACACTTAATGGACAGAGCTACCAAGGGCCCCTCCAACCACATGTTTAACATGCAAATGTCACACAACTAAACTTCGCTTTTGTCACCATCTTCATCATCATATTTGTGAGTCTTTGTATCTGTTGAAATTCTGGAGACTGGCTTGGGACTAACTCACCTGGCTTTCTTTTACCTGGGCTGAACAAAACCTCCACCTCATTATGCATGAGGCTGTGAGGTTGCCTCAGTCTGTATTTTAAGCTCTCAATCCAATGGTGGCCATGACCAAGACTGCCTTAATGTTCTAGTTTCCAGCTGGACTAAAGCTAAAATAATCTCCTTCCTGGCTCCAGGCTCCTGATCTTCCTTTTCTTAGAATATTTATTTATTTTTATTTTTTCTTTTTACCTTTTAAGTAGGCCCCATGCCCAGCATGGAGTCCAACACAAGGCTTAAACTCATGACCCTGAGATCAAGTCCTGAGCTGCTATCAGGAGTCAGATGCATAGCTTTACCAAGAGTGAACCACCCAGGAGCCCCTAGAAAGCTTTTCTGAAAAACTTAGTAACTGTAAATTCTTTCTCCTGTTAACAGCATTATAACGTATGACTATCTTTCTTAAGGCCTGGGGAGCCATCTTTTTCAAATGTGAACATCAAAGGAGATAGGGTCCTCACCTCCCAGTCTCTGTAGGAGGGAAGGAGCCTTTGTTTGATAAGAAGACCATCAACTGGGAGGCTGAAGCAACAGAAATATTTTCTACTTCCTCTTTTTTTTTTTTTGAAAGAAGTAGCATGATTTTATTGAAAAGTTTTAGTACAGGGTTGTATGATCTTAAAATCCTCTGTTCTAAACCAATACGAGCACAGCAAATGACAGACTCCTGAAACTAGTAGGCATCTAACCAGAGGTGAGTTCTAGCAGGAGTATCTGCAAGTTGATTAATGCACTTTCCATTGGAGGATGAGCAGCAGTGGTGTATGTGTATTTCTGTGGCTCCCTTTCCTGTCTGGATACACATGAGTCCAGCCCCATTCAGCAGAGTTGGACAGAACTGATAAATCTGGTGGCTTCGCTTAATGTTTGCACACAAGCAGCAAAGTTTTGGGCCGCTCCGGAAGCCACCTTCATCTTTTTTAACTAAAACCATCAAATACTTGAGGTCTACATTGCCAGTGTGTGGGGCCAATCTAGTAGGATTAGCTAATATATCACAACTACTTGAAAACAGAAAAGGGGCTAAAAGAAAAAATCAGTTGTTAATTCAATAATGATAACGCAGATTTTTATCTGATGATAATTTTGAAACTACCTCTCTCTCTTAGCCTCAATCTTAAGAAGAAATAATATTATGTTTAAATCAACTTTTTTCAGTCATATCAATGTGTCTATGCTTGTATGCCGATGCTGTCTACCTGTGCATGTTTGTAACTGTATTTTCATTGGTTTGTGCATAGAATTCCAAGAAACATATACCCCTCATTAATGGAAACTAAAAATTACATACATCTGAGAAGACTCTTCACATGATCACAGCAACTCTTCCTAGATAGAGTCAATCTATATGACATAGCTGACTCTACCAGGCTAGAATCCATTGTTTGTCTCAAAAACCATTTTAAGGAACAGGAAAATGCTAGTCTCTGCAAAGACCAAAACAAACATTTCCTCCCAGTTCTGGAGAATGGACATCCATGATCAAGATGCAGGCAGTTTGGTGCTCCTAAAACGTCTCTCCTGGGCTCCCACATGGAATCCTTCCTGCTATGTCTTCACGTGGACTTTCCTCTGTGTGCACCCACTTCTGCTGTCCCTTACCCTTCTCAGAAGGCACCAGTCCAGCTGGATCAGGACCCCACCCATATGACCTCATTCATCCTTACTTACCCCCTTATAGACCCTGTCTCCAAATACAGTTACCCTGGGGGTTAGGACTTCAAACTATGGCTCTTCAGGGGACACAGTGGAGTCCATAACAGTGACTAAATTTGACAGGAGCCACTAATTACAGAGTGGTCTAATTACAGAGAAGTACATTTAAAAGCTCAGGAAACAACTCCATGTGCTCAACACATCCTGTTGCTCAACCTCCAGGACTTTCCCACTAGCTTCCCCACCTCTTAAACACCTTCTGCCTCTTGTTTCAGTGGAGTGGAGTTCAGGCTGAGTACAGGCCTCCCTCCCTTATTACAACAGCCTTCAAAAAGTCTTCCTGGTCTGTTCAATGGTGTCTCGTGCACTTTTGTTTTCACAAGTGGTATGTACAGATGTAGTCAGGTTCTCTTTCCTACTAAGATCCATGAAAAGTTTCTGCATACCTTCCTTCCAAAAGTTACCCTGTTTGTTATGGGTGTCTGTGCTTTATTTAGCAGAAATTACCTTGTTCCTTCAGAGCTCTAAGGGAATTATATTGTGTTGGTACCAGAATAATTTTAGGAGTATATTTCCCCCCACCATTTATAAGATAATTTGTAAACATCCAGAGAAATTGCTAGAATTTTATACGGAACACCAGTATACCAATCCCCTTAGATGCTACAGTTAACATTGCACTATATGCCTTATCACAGAATATCCACCCAGTCATTCTTCCCTTCTTCCTTCAAAGTGTTCTATTTTTGATGCAACTCAAAGTGGACAACATTAAAAAGTTGGTCCCAAGTGCTTTAACATGCATGTCCAAAACTAAAGTTCTTGTCTGCCTCTGAATGTGACCAAAAGGAATTAGTGAATCTACGATAGCCAGGTTGTCATAAATCATTAATATTAACAAGGAACTATGACATACTCATCTTAATAAAATATTAGATAATGCTAGTCTATTGCATTCCAAGTTTACTGGGATCCTTCTAATTTGATGTTCACAGTGTTTCTGTGTAGATGTAATCCCCTCTTGTTGGCTTCTCAAACTTTGGGAGGGAAGTTGTGTGGAGCAAGGCCAGAAGTCTGTGCCCCCACAGAGAAGGGGAAGGGTAAGCCAGGGGAGAACAGCACATGAACACACTTGCACTGTATACCCAGGCCTTCCAGTGTGGCCTACTTGCTGATTCCACCCTCGTGCTCATCTTTGTACTGACTCTGACTCATCTCTTTGTCTAGATTATGTTTTTTCTGTCTGAACAAGTGGTGTAATTCCTGTAGGGCTCAGATAGTGTCACCTGCGTTATCCCAACCATCTCTGATGGAATTAATTTCCTCTCTTCTATGTTCTAAGAGTTCTGGTCTACTGTAAGAATACCAACCAGTGTTCTAGGTGCATGGACATCTAGCTGGCTCTCACCCTGGGTACATTAGTTCTCTTAGTTCTCTTCCTCAGAGAAAATGGAAAATTCTTGTTGCCTTGGCTCTCTAGGAGAAGATCTTAAACATTCTAGATGTTCAGTGAATGTTTAAGGAATTGATGTACTGAATTACTTTGGACATAGCAGGTGCGGAGGATAGCCTCTCCTTGGTGTTAGGGAGTTGACAAAAGCCTTCACTGGATGTCTCTCAAGCCTACAATCCATGGCCCTAAGCATGTCTCTGTTCTCCTGAGCACCCGCTCCCCTGCTCACCCTTCCTCACTGAGTCCCCTCTTGATCTATAACTAACTAGGTATATAAGAACTCCTGCTCTTTCCTCTGAAATTTCATGTTTTGGACAACCTTGGCTCTGAAGGGGAGAGAAGATCCCTGGTATTTCACTTTTCCTTGGAGTCCCTACTGGTAGCTTCCTCAGATGTGACAGTTTCTTCAAAGCTCTTCAGACTTTCCCTTACTCTTATATTAATGTGCTCCCAGCATCCACCTACTTTCCATTTGCAAAGCCACGTGCACAGTTTGTTCCACTTCCAAGTACAAAAATCTGTGAATTATGATATTGAATTGCACTGAGACTGTGAATTGTGGCATTCTCTAACTCTGAAAATGGGGGAAGGTCTGAGGTGTGCAGAGACTGGGGAGAGCCTAACCTCAAGTGGAGTTTCCCTAGGTCCTTCAACAAATGCAGGTTTCTCTTCTGAAGATCTGAGGATCATGTGAAGGCCAGAGAGTTCAGCTCAGCTCAGCTCAGTAATAATCAAAACAATGAGCAGACAGGTTCTTGGGTGGCTCAGTGGATTAAGCATCTACCTTTGGCTCAGGTTATGATCCTGGATCCGGAGACTGAGTCCCGCATCAGGCTCCCTGCTCAACAGGGAGTCAGCTTCTCCCTCTGCCCTTCCTCCCACTTGCGCTCTTTCTCTCACATTGATAAATGAAAGCTTAAAAAAATGGGCAGTCATTGTTTCACTTTGTTTCTCTGCTGGACCACAGGGAGCTGTCTCTTAGCTACAGCCCTGGCCATTGCCAGCTCTTACAGTGAATATTTTTTTTCCTAGAGTGAATATTGAAGGCACTCTCCCTTTATCCCCTGTCTTATCCTACTGGTTCCAGGTACGTGGAAAAAAATATTTCCTTGTGTTTTCCTCAATCCCAGTGCCATCCAAATGACTCCTGTTGGAGGCATTCCTTCTGGATTCTGACTCCCACTCCTGTTGTGTACTGTCCCCCTCTGTTCACAGGAGCAGCGCTGTGAAGACAAGGATGACCCAAGTAAAGGAATGGTGACAGTTTACCTACAAAATGGCTCTCAGTAATTCTGGCCTCCTGATACTCATGCCCTGTGTAATCCCCAGCCACAATGAACAGGGATGATGGGTGCAGCTGTCAGGATAGAATGCAAATACTAAAACATGACTTTCAAGTCAAGTCACAAAAGACATTGAGGTTTCCACATTTCTCTCTAGGTTCTCTCACTCTGGGGAAAGCCAACTGTCATGACTTGTTTTGTTTTGTTTTGTTTTAAGATTTTATTTATTTGAGAGAGACAGTAAGAGAGAGAATGATAGAGCACCAGCAGGGGGAGGGGCAGAGGGAGAAGGAGAAGCATACTCCATGTGGAGCAGAGAGCCGGACACAGGGCTCCGGAGATCTTGGCCTAAGCCTATGGCAGATGCTTAACTGACTGAGGCACCCAGGTACCTGTCTGACTATTGTTTTATTACTGAGCTGAGCTAAACTCTCTGGTCTTCACATGATCCTCGGGTCTTCAGGAGAGAAACCTGCATTTGTTGAAGGACCTAGGGAAACTCCACTTGGGGCTATGTTCTGCCCAGTCTCCGCACACCTCAGACCTTCCCCCATTTTCAGAGTTAGAGAATGCCACAACTCACAGTCTCAGTACAATTCCATATCACAAGCCTCTCCTCGTGGCAATCAGTGTGTTTGGCCCTATATTTTTTCTCCAAAACAAAACCAAAGACCTAAAATGAATACATTTACTTTGTTTTAATAGGATGTACTTGGTTCTCCAAAACCTAAATGAATTAATATTTCTATTGCGGGACACAGTACCAATTGTGAAACCACACTGGTCAGAGTCATTAAAACACAAAAGAAGCCATGCTTTATTCTCTCCAGGAGGAAAGTGAAGACTATATGGGAGATAAATCCTGGGAATTGATGGGAATTGTGGAAATTATGGGAATGGGAATATAAAGTTTAGCCAGGTGGGAAAATGGGCAAAGTGATCTCTGGGGAAAGAATGAAGACAAACTAAAGAGCTTACAGGCATCTCTGAGTCAAAAATCTTGAATGAGATCAGGATGAATGGACCATGAGTTATTGTGGAAGAAGATCTTCTAGCGAAAAGAGGTGTCAGGAGAACAGGATGGAAATATCTGGAGTCATAGATGCTGCACAGAGAAAATCCACAATACATCCCACCAATAATCTATCTGTCCATCCATCCATCCATCCATCCATCCATCCATCCATCCATTTCTGCATTTACTAACATGTATTTTCTCTCTTCTCACCCCAAGCACAAAAGGGGTAGTTTGTAGCATTCTTAGCATTCTAGGTCCAGACCCAGAAACTGCTCCGTGACAGATCCAAGGTGCTGTATGAGCCGCTCTGCCATCAGCATACATTCCAGCAGATTTAATGGTGCCTGGAGTATCAATGGTAGATAGGGATGTTATTGGTGTCTACAGATTTTTTTTTCATTTTTCACATTGGAATAGGTTTTATTTAGATTGAAAGTTTTTCTTTTTTTTTTTTTTTTCATTTCTTTTCAGTGTAACAGTATTCATTGTTTTTGCACCATACCCAGTGCTCCATGCAATCCGGGCCCTCTCTAATACCCACCACCTGGTTCCTCCAACCTCCCACCCCCCGCCACTTCCAAAACCCTCAGGCTGTTTTTCAGAGTCCATAGTCTCTCATGATTCACCTCCCTTTCCAATTTCCCTCAACTCCCTTCTCCTCTCCATCTCCCCTTGTCCTCCATGCTATTTGTTATGCTCCACAAATAAGTGAAACCATATGATACTTGACTCTCTCTGCTTGACTTATTTCACTCAGCATAATCTCTTCCAGTCCTGTCCATGTTGCTACAAAAGTTGGGTATTCATCCTATCTGATGGAGGCATAATACTCCATAGTGTATATGGACCACATCTTCCTTATCCATTCGTCCGCTGAAGGGCATCTTGGTTCTTTCCAGAGTTTGGCGACCGTAGCCATTGGTGCTATAAACATTGGGGTACAGATGGCCCTTCTTTACACTACATCTGTATCTTTGGGGTAAATACCCAGTAGTGCAATTGCAGGGTCATAGGGAAAGTTTTTCAAATAAAATTTTAGTTTGAGATAACTATACAATGAATTCATAGACAGCTCTTACAGATAATATAGAGATGTCCCAGGTATTCTTTTTCTCGTTTGTCCCAAGGGAAACAAATTACAGATACCATAGTGCAATATCACACCCAGGATATTGACATGGATACAATCCACATCTTATTCCAAGTAAAGATGATACTGGAGCCTTTGGCAAGCCTCTAGGGGTAAGGCACAGTGTCGGCCTCTTAGGATGGAGAGCAAAGCCCTGCCATCACCTACATACAACTACTCTCTTTTTGAAAAACCAGTCTTGGCCTGCCTGGGGCCTTCATTGGGACTGAACACTGACCCTGGGCCGCCGAGTCACCAGGTGACCTGATCTGCCCCTCATGAACTGAGTGGTAAGCACCCAGCTTTCTGTCCCATAACCTGAGGGTGGTAAGCACAGCAGCCCTCCAACAAATGGAAGCCGTAGGTACATGATCTGGCCTGATCAGGCCCCGGGGCACAAGCAAGTTCCCTGAAGAAGTTGCCTGAATGCTCCTGGTTGCCACTCCTACCCCATAGCCTCCTCTCTCTCAGTCTATATCTACGGCCTCATGGGAAGCTCCCAACTATCAGTGACAAGGGAATAGAGGACAGGGGCCTGGTTTCCAGCTGCTTCTGTATGATACACAGGTCCCGCCTGAAAGGGAAGAGCTTCAGCATTATAGCCCTTCTCCAGCCTATTCCCAAAGGACAGTGGGTAAGGGAAATGTTCTCAGTGGGCACAACACTGGGCAGTACCCCAGGTGGTACACTTGCTGGGAAGGAGAAATGCACATGTATGCAAGTAGATGCCCATTTCAATGGTTTGGCTGGATGGCCTGAGACTTGGAAAATCCAATTGGAAACCTGTGACATAGAAATTTGGGGGACAGGTATGTGGATAGATTTCTCTGAGAATGGAAGGATAACTGTGTCCCATGGGAATTCTTCCCAAAGGGTGACCTCAGAAGAGGAGGATTTTAAGAATCCAAAGCTAGGATGACCATTCTGGGGCTACGGTCAGCTTGTTTCCCTGGGACAGGCCTCATTGCCCAGTGGCCTCAGGAATAAAGGGGCAGGAGTGGATGTCAGGCACGGGCTTAGCAGCACAGAGATGTGTTTACCAAGGCTGAGCGGGCTGAACCCACTGCTGAGTGCCCAGCCTGCCAGCCACAGAGACCGACATTGTGCCCTGACATGGCACGGATCCCTGGGGTGATCAACCCACTGGCAGGTTCATGACCCTGCACCACTTTCATCATAGTATGCACAGCATTCCTCTTTTTTTGAAATAGATACTTAAACCACAGATATTAGTTTATCCTCTTCGCCTGCAATGATTTTGCCAAAACTACCATCAGTGGACCTAAATAATTCTTTACCCCACCCTCACTGTCTTCCCTACCCTGTTGCTCTGATCAAGGAACTTGCTTCACACGAACAGAAATGTGTCAGTGGGCCCACTGCTCACGACTTACTGGCCTTCCCATGTTCCCCGTCCTTTGGAAGAGCTGGCTTGGCAGACTGGTGGACAGTCGCAGTGCTGGCTAGGTGGTAATGCCCTGCTGGGGTGAGGTCCAGTCGTCCAGAAAGAAGGCTGTATACGCTCTGAGTGCAGCTTCTCTCCCTGGGATTAAACCCTGGACTCTCTCCTCTTAGTTCCTGGATGGACTCCTCTTCCAGTTGGCATTCACAGGGAACCTGTGTGGTTCTCACCCAAATGGGAGTAATGGCAGCCACAGGTGTGCCTGCCCTCTGCCCTCCCCGACCCTCCTGACCTGGCAAATAATCTGTGTGGAGTCAGGCTGACTTTTCTAAAACTCTCCAGCTTGGAGAAGTCTTAAGCCTTGCTTCCCACCAGGCACTCTCTCCCTCTCCTGCCTTCTGACTCCCATCTCCTGGCAGTATTTTTTTCAAGTTGAAAAAATCTTTTCCATCTTCCTTTTGCCCAGAGGCCAAAGTCACTGAAACAAACAAACAAACAAAAACCTGAGGCAGAAGTGAAGCTGGGGAAGACTGATTGATGAGAGCCATCAACAGGGTTTTTTAACTACTCCCATATGGTTTTCTGCCCCAGTCTTAACCCCGTCCCCTCTCCCCCTCCCTATTTCTCCTTAACCACTCCCAGGAGGAGTGTGGTAGACAATTTCCTCAGCAATTTGAGGAGGCTGTGAAGAAACCTTGTCACAGCCACTCTGGGACCCCAGCCAGCATCAAACCACCCGCTTACTCCTGCCAGGCCATATTTCCTGAAATACTTCAATCTTCTCTCCCGCCCTTCTTTCCTTCTTCACGCTTCTCCTCCCAACCTCTCTTTTCTGTCTTCATTCCCACTTTCCAAATCATCCCCTCTTGTGGTCAGAAAGTATAAACTTCCAGTTATAAAATAAACTAGTCATGACATGTAATGTATAATAAGGTGCATAAATACAGCTAATGATATGCATACAAATATTGACTCTTGTATACCTCAAAATAATGTTATTGTCAGTAATATCTCAATAAGAAACTTTAAAGGTAAATGAAAAGAAAGAATGATTCTTTTTGGTGGAATAACGGTGAGATGATAAAGTCTATGACTTTTGTTATGGGTTGAATTGTGGTCCCCCATAAGTTATGCTGAAGTCCTAACTCCTGGTCTTGGGAAAGTGATTTTATATGGACATAGGGTCTTTGCAGCTATATCCACATGATACTATCCACAAGGTCCCTTCCTGTAAGAAGGGACCAGAGACAAACAGGGAGGAAGTCACATGGATACACAGAGGCAGAGAGGGAAGCCGGCCCTCTAACAACAGAGACAGACATCAGAGGGCAGCCGACCAGAGCCCCAAATGTCAAGCACGTCAGGAAACATCCAGAAGCTGGGAGACAGAACATGGCTCTGCAGAGGCCTTGCTCTCTTTATTCCAGCCATCAGAATGGGAAAGGAAGAACATCCCATTTTGCATTATTTTTTTCTTTTTGAATTATTTTTTATTGAGATATAATTGATACACAGCATTATATTAGGTTAGGATGTACAAGGCAATGGTTGGATATTCGTGTATATTGTGACGTGGTCAGCACAATAAGTCTCGCTTTGAGATCCACTGTCTCAATGACTTTGAAATATACAACACAGTATCATTAACTACAGTGAACATGCTGTACACTATATCCACATGACTTTTTAAAAGATGTTATTTATTTATTTACTTAAAGATTTTATTTATTTATTTGACAGAGATCACAAGTAGGCAGAGAGACAGGCAGAGAGAAAGGAGGAAGCAGGCTCCTTGCTGAGTAGAGAGCCCTATGTGGGGCTGGATCCCAGGACCAGGACAAGAGCCAAAGGCAGAGGCTTAACTCACTGAGCCTCCCAGGCGGCCCCCACATGACTTTTAAGTTCATAACTGGAAGGTTATACCTGTTGGCCACGAGAAGGGAAGATACTGATGGTGGAAACGAAAATGGGAAAGATAGTGTGGTCAGGACAATGGGTGAAAAGGAGCAGACCAGCCTCACCAGAAAGGACTGATATGTTCTAGGCTCTACTGCGGGGGGGGGGGGGGGGGTGGGGGGGGGGTCCGGGGCGGAGTCAGGTCCGAAGGGAAAATTTCTGTAGAAACCACAGATCCCGGTGCAGTAGAGCCGCCAGGAGCTTCCCAGGGCGACTGGGGTGCACTGGGGTCTCCAGCGTCCGTCCTGGCCTCCTGCTCCGGTTTTTCCTGCCGGTTCTGTGCTAGAGCAGGCTGCAGCACTGAGTTCAGAGGCGGAACCCGGCGTGGGAGCGGTTTGTTGGGGACGTGAGCGGTAAGACCCGGGAGCAGAAACGGTGTCCGCGGAGCGGTTCTGGCGCCTTCTCCCCTGATGACGCGACTCCTCAGTTATTCTCTGTGGTTGCTTTCTGCCCATATGGTGTTCGGCGGTTGGGGCAACCGAACTACAAAGGTAGAAGAGGAAATTTCACAAAGTTGGGCCAGGCTTGGGGGCGGGGAGCACAGCGGAGGAGAGAGGGCCGCGCTGGAGATCCGCGGTTTCTTCACAGTCTCTGCAGCTTCCTCTGGGAGCCCCGCTTTAAGCCTGGAGCCCCTGACTCTAGGCAGGACTCCGGGCTTTTCCCAGGGAGGGGGCCCGCCACATGACCACGGCCTCGAGCACTGTCCCCCTGTTCTCCCGCAGGAGTCACGGTGCCCTACTGGGGTCAACCAGTCCTGGTGGGATGGACTGTCCGCACGCTCGGGCAGCGGATGACCCCCTCCCGCTCCCCGCGGGACGCCAGGCTCTCCTTCACCTTCACTCCCAGCTCCGGGTGCACAGCTCTTGATTGTCCTCTGGGCCAGAGACCTCTTCGCTTCCAGGTCCCAGGAGCATAACTGACCACCGTCTCTTTTACAGGGTTGCTGCCTTTCTCTCCTGTGAGTGCCATTTGCTACCCAGAACACTAGGGCTCTCTTCCTGATATTCAGCATCCGGATGTCACAAAGGGCACAGAGCCCCTTTTCCCCCCAATCACAGGGTTCTGTGGTGTGGATTCTAAGGGTCCTGGGGCCCAAGGAGGAGGTCCAATGGCACCTTCATCCATGGATGTCTGTGCTGCTGTGGGCTACAAGAGCACATTGAGTGTCACTACGAGTCCTATCAATATTCAATAGACACAGAAAACCTTTGCACCCAGGGCTGGCATTTCAATGAAAATCGAATAGGGTTCGTCATGTCCTTGCATCATGAGACAGGCTTTACGGTTGGTACTCATCTCTGTCCTTGCATCCAGGATAAGATACTTTTGTATTTTATTTATTTATTTATTCACTTATTGATTGATTGATTTTTTTTTAATTTTATTTTTATAAACATATATTTTTATCCCCAGGGGTACAGGTCTGCAAATCGCCAGGTTTACACACTTCACAGCACTCACCATAGCACATACCCTCCCCCAATATCCATAACCCCAACCCCCCTCTCCCAACCCCCCGCCCCCCATCAACCCTCAGTTTGTTTTGTGAGATTAAGAGCCACTTATGGTTTGTCTCCCTCCCAATCCCGATTTTTAATGAATTTATTTATTTGACACCGAGAGAGAGAGAAAGCAAGAGAGGGAACACAAGCAGGAGGAGTGGAAGAGGGAGAAGCAGGCTTCCCACTGAGCAGGGAGCCTGATGGGGGACTCCATGCCAGGCCCCACCGAATCATGAGCTGAGCAGAGGGAGATGCCTCGTGACTGAGTCCACCCAGGCGCCTCTAAAATACTTTTTCAACATTGTGTTTGGAGAAAAGACTAGACAGTGTGAGAATATTGGACTTGAATGTCCCTGCCACTCAGCACCCAACCCACAGGTAATTCAACTACAAACAGTTTTCACTCCTGTAACAAATGTGGGGAATGGGAAAGGACCTCTACTGCAGGTTCCTGAGCCAATGGTGTCACTGTGAACAGGACTTGGGCAAGTGACTTGTCCTTATCTGCAATACCAGCCATTTCAATGACAGGGGCCCTGATGACACTAGGATCCCTGAGGACGATGTCAAACTCACACACTAGGCCCACTGACAATGTCTGCACGGTCTCTGCTCCCCAGTGTCTACCCACCCCTGCAAATGACCACATGGCCCTTTGCGGAAGGCCAGCAGGAAGCACTGCATTGCTGTTGACCTGAAGGGTCCTTTCTGATGGATAGCTTACGTCTGCTTCTATTACAGGGTTCCAGCTCTGGAAACGGGCTCAGGTCTGGAACCCAGGCAGAGGATCCAGACTTTCTCTTGGGTGTTTGCTTTCAGGTTCCTCTCCGTCCATCCTAGGACTTCGTCATTGATTAATTGTCTAAATCCAGCAGCTTCTGGGTTGGCCATCTGGCTATCTTGCCTCTAGGATCACCATGTTCCATGAGCCTAAGGGATGGAGAGCTTTCTGTGGGGCAGGCCTGGCTGGCATTGCAGCCTTAGCATCATTTCAGTCATTGCTGCATCCCTGCTTCAGATAGTTGGGCACCTACACCTCAAATCTCTTACTTTGGGACTTTTCACCCGTTTACAACGGGTGCCTATTTCTGCAACACCGCCTCCTTCAGCCAAGGTTGGCCATCAGACAGACGTCACCGACTTTCTTGACAACACTGGTGCCCTTCTTTATGACTTTGCTGTAAAGAGTTCTCCAGACCTGTCCATGAGCACAGTTGGAGGACATGTGTTTGGTTTCATGTTTGGCATTTCCTGCTGTATCTGTTCTGTCAAAGGCTGAGATGCTAGGGTATCAGCCTGATAGACACAGGGGACATTTCAATGGCTATGTGGCCTCCTGCCAGGCAGAGGCATCCTGATCCTATCCCAACAGGGGAAGAGCAGCAGCCTCTACTGCTGGGGGGAGGGGCTGTGCAGGGACAGTCCTTGCTCTGCCAGCACAGCCCTACAGGGATGCCACTGCTGTCACCTGGATGGCAGAGGGGTGCCTGCTGTTCTTTTTCTTCCAGCCCCAACCTCTACTTCTACTATTTTCACTTTGCAGCTGCTCTCTCGCTTTCCTACAGTTTCTCCATCACATCTCAGCCCAGGCCTGGACCATCATGGTGTGAGATTCAAGGCCAAGTGAATGAAAACAAGTTTCTTTCCTATACCTGTGGGAGCAAGGAGGTCAAACCTGCTGGTCCTCTGGGGACGAAGCTGAAGGACACAGCGTTTTGGGGGACACAGAGGGAACCTCTGAAAGACCTGGGGAAGAGCTCAGAAAGAAACTGCTGGACATTTTCACTAAGAGTGGTGAGTCTGAAGGCCCAGGGCAAGAGGAGAACACGTTGGCAGGACTGAGGAAGCTATTGTGTTCTTGTAAAAGTTCGACGTGGGTCCCAACATGCGGCCCTGTAGCGTGGACAGAAAAGGAGGCCAGAGCAGGACCAGAAGGGCGGAAGGGGAAGCTGAGGAGTGCACAGCGGGTGGGGCAAAGGATTGGTCAGACCAGAGGCTGACCTGTTTCCGCTGGTGGGGTGGGGGGCAGATTCTCTCACCATGCAGGGCAGCCTGATGCGGTGAGTGTGGGCCCACGGACACACCAGAGGATCTGGTGGTTCGCCTTCAATGGGCAGTTAACTCACTTCTTTGACCCAGAGACAATGGTTCCTCCGGGAGGCCAACAGTTCAGAGGCATTGTGGACAATGATGAAGAGCTGACCAAGCTCCTTGTGGGGACGTCAAAGGGAGACTGTAAGAGCTGGCTCCAGCAAGTATGGGAGCCCTGCGATGAAATGCAGGCGACCACAGGTAACTCAGAAGACTGGATGGAGTGCTGGTTCTCTTGAAATGAACTTGACCTACCCCACAGTGTGGTGTGTGTGTGTGTGTGTGGTGTGTGTGTGTGTGTGGTATGCATGTCTGAGGGAGAGAGAGAAATTCATCCATCCATGGCAAATTCTTTCTGGAATTTTATGGCCACGGGAATGTTCTAGAATCCGTCCTTTCCCTTCCCACCTCCCGGATTTTTTCATCACTGCACACACCTTGTGCTCAGGTATTTCTTGGATTTCTTGCTGCCCCAATCAGGGGATCATCAGTCTGTTTCCAAAGATGGTGTTCTTACTGACCTCCGTTTCTGAGAATAATTGTTATTTCCATGTCAACTGGTGTATTGATGGGAATCCTTCCTTCAGTGCCACCTGAACCGTACAGATCTGGAGTAGTCGCTGTCACCATCTTTACCCTGCCTCACCTCCTGTCTGTCACAGCAGGAGCGACTGCTTATATTGCAAACCCTGCTTCCCCTTTGGCCTGAGGAGCCCCTGAGGGACAGGCGCATCCCCTCCTCACTTCCCAACATCAGGACTGGTCACAGCAGCTGCCACAAGAACAGTGACAGACACCGTCTGCCTGGGAGGATGGACCTGGGCCAGCAGGAGCTGAGGAAGCCTCCCCCCGTGTTGGGGTCCCAAGTGGGGCTCTGATTCTTGGGGTTTCATTCAGCGCCACCAGCAACGCAGCCAGATGTGGCCCAGACCAGGAACATCTGCATGGTCATTGTGAGCCTCGACGTTGTCGTATCGTCATCGTTGTCGTCCTCATTGTCATCCATAATTTGCATAATCATCAAAAATTGACACTCTGTGTGGAACTTCTTTAGAAGGACAGGTAGTGAGAGCAGTTTGAGAGGGAAGGGAGGGGCAGATGGCCTGGTGTGAGCACAGGGAATGGTAAATCCCAGCCTCACCCCTGCCCACTGCTCTGAACCTTCTCACAGGGCTAGTGGGAACAAGATGAGTGAGATCTTATATCACGTGTTGGCAACAGCCTGGACAAACTCAGCACTGAGCTCTGATATGGCCTCACTCACTGTGAAGGCCTCTGGGAAAGGCGAGGGTCCCACACCTTGACTTAAGGCATGTTGGTGCTAAACGGATTGAGGGAAGTCAGTCCTGGCTCTGACCGGGTTCTCCATTGGAGAGAAAGGGTTCAATTTGGGCCCAGGGTGGGTGGTGTGGGGACAGCGGGACACACAGCATGGGCCGTACTCCCCTTTGAGTAAGAGCAGCATGGCAGCTCCATGGGACATCTAAAGGAGAAGGGGACTCCATCTGGGCAGTTATAAGGAGAGGGGCCAGGGTCTCATCCCAGGTAGAGGGAGTGGGAAGGTCTCTGCAGACCAACTCAAAGGGCTGGACAAGTAGTGCTGTTTTCCCCAGTCGTGGCTTGGGTCTTCACATGTAAGGCAGCAAATGCCCAGTAGAGACCATGCATGATGGACTAGAAGGAGGCCAGGTTCTCTGTGCAACAGTGGGAAGCCTGGCTGAGGCTGGTGCCATTCCTGGTTCACGGCTACCAAGAAGCCCTTTATCATAGGACCAGCGCAGCGACTCTGCCTCTGGGCCAGCTGCCTTTGGATGACCTGCTGTTCATCATTAGACCAACAGAACTTCCAAGTTTACAAATCCAGAACCTCCGCCCGACCACCTGTTGCAGGACAGGGAACCTCCCATGTCCCTTCTTGATTTCGTGCCTCTCCTGTTCAGCACTTTCCACTGGCACATTCTATGCTGTTTTCTCTCAGTGCTAAGTGATGGAATTCCTGCACTGAAATGTTTAAATGCTGGACTGAAGAATCTCAACAAAAACTTTTTCTGTGTTGTCCTCTGGTAGTGCAATATCGGATCCTTCTGTCCTTGAGAGGACCATGTCCTTGCAGACAGTATCGCCAAAAAGATACTGTTTGAAGCTCTAGAACTTCAGAGACATTTTCTGTGTCCTCACTGACTTTAAATCTTTTCTAACAACTTTATTAAGTGTCTTTTACTTTCCTTAAAATCAACCCATTAACCTCATTGACTTCTAAATGGGATATTTTATTTTTTATTATTATTTTTTAAAGATTTTATTTATTTATTTGACAGAGAGAGATCACAAGTAGACAGAGAGGCAGGCAGAGAGAGAGAGAGAGAGGGAAGCAGGCTCCCCGCTGAGCAGAGAGCCCGATGCGGGCCTCAATCCCAGGACCCTGAGATCATGACCTGAGCTGAAGGCAGAGGCTTAACCCACTGAGCCACCCAGGCGCCCGTAAATGGGATATTTTATAAGTGATTATTTTCCCGGGCCTGGGTGGCTAAGTTCCTGGGGCATCTGCTTTCAGCTCAGGACTTGATCTTCAGGTCCTGGGGGGAGTCCTGCATCTGGCTGCCTGCTCAGCAGGGCGTTTGTTTCCCCCTCTGCCCTTCTGCTGCTCTTGCTCAGGCACGCTTTCTCTCTCTCTCTCAAAAATGAGTAAATAAAAAAAAATCTTTAAGAAATATCTATAATGTGATTATTGTCTTCAGCAATTTATTTCCATCTACATATATTGAAAGAAGCATATCTCTTATAAAAGACTAATTCATCTGGAATTTTTTTTTTATTTATAAACATATATTTTTATCCCCAGGGTACAGGTCTGCGAATCGCCAGGTTTACACACTTCACAGCACTCACCATAGCACATACCCTCCCCAATATCCATAACCCCACCCCCCCTCTCCCAGCCCCCTCCCCCATCAACCCTCAGTTTGTTTTGTGAGATTAAGAGTCACTTATGGTTTCTCTCCCTCCCAATCCCATCTTGTTTCATTTATTCTTCTCCTACCCCCTCAACCCCCCATGTTGCATCTCCTCTCCCTCATATCAGGGAGATCATATGATAGTTGTCTTTCTCCGATTGACTTATTTCGCTAAGCATGATACCCTCTAGTTCCATCCACGTCATCGCAAATGGCAAGATTTCATTTCTTTTGATGGCTGCATAGTATTCCATTGTGTATATATACCACATCTTCTTTATCCATTCGTCTGTTGATGGACATCTAGGTTCTTTCCATAGTTTGGCTATTGTAGACATTGCTGCTATAAACATTCGGGTGCACGTGCCCCTTCGGATCACCACGTTTGTATCTTTAGGGTAAATACCCAGCAGTGCAATTGCTGGGTCATAGGGTAGTTCTATTTTCAACATTTTGAGGAACCTCCATGCTGTTTTCCAGAGTGGTTGCACCAGCTTGCATTCCCACCAACAGTGTAGGAGGGTTCCCCTTTCTCCGCATCCTCGCCAGTATCTGTCATTTCCTGACTTGTTAATTTTAGCCATTCTGACTGGTGTGAGGTGATATCTCATTGTGGTTTTGATTTGAATTTCCCTGATGCCGAGTGATATGGAGCACTTTTTCATGTGTCTGCTGGCCATCTGGATGTCTTCTTTGCAGAACCATATGATCCTCTCCATAGATGCTGAAAAAGCATTTGACAAAGTACAGCATCCCTTCCTGATCAAAACTCTTCAAAGTGTAGGGATAGAGGGCACATACCTCAATATTATCAAAGCCATCTGTGAAAAAACCACCGCAAATCTTCTCAATGGAGAAAACCTGAAAGCTTTTCCGCTAAGGTCAGGACACGGCAGGGATGTCCGTTATCACCACTGCTATTCAACATAGTACTAGAAGTCCTAGCCTCAGCAATCAGACAACAAAAGGAAATTAAAGGCATCCAAATTGGCAAAGAAGAAGTCAAACTATCACTCTTCGCAGATGATATGATACTATATGTGGAAAACCCAAAAGACTCCACTCCAAAACTGCTTGAACTTGTACAAGAATTCAGTAAAGTGTCAGATATAAAATCAATGCACAGAAATCAGTTGCATTTCTCTACACCAACAACAAGACAGAAGAAATAGAAATTAAGGAGTCCATCCCATTTACAATTGCACCCAAAACTATAAGATACCTAGGAATAAACCTAACCAAAGAGACTAAGAATCTATACACAGAAAACTATAAAGTACTCATGAAAGAAATTGAGGAAGACACAAAGAAATGGAAAAATGTTCCATGCTCCTGGATTGGAAGAATAAATATTGTGAAAATGTCTATGCTACCTAAAGCAATCTACACATTTAATGCAATTCCTATCAAAGTACCATCCATTTTTTTTTTCAAAGAAATGGAACAAATAATCCTAAAATTTATATGGAACCAGAAAAGACCTCGAATAGCCAAAGGAATATTGAAAAAGAAAGCCAAAGTTGGTGGCATCACAATTCCGGACTTCAAGCTCTATTACAAAGCTGTCATCATCAAGACAGCATGGTACTGGCACAAAAACAGACACATAGATCAATGGAACAGAATAGAGAGCCCAGAAATAGACCCTCAACTCTATGGTCAACTCATCTTCGACAAAGCAGGAAAGAATGTCCAATGGAAAAAAGACAGCCTCTTCAATAAATGGTGTTGGGAAAATTGGACAGCCACATGCAGAAAAATGAAATTGGATCATTTCCTTACACCACACACGAAAATAGACTCAAAATGGATGAAGGATCTCAATGTGAGAAAGGAATCCATCAAAATCCACGAGGAGAACACAGGCAGCAACCTCTTCGACCTCAGCCGCAGCAACATCTTCCTAGGAACATCACCAAAGGCAAGGGAAGCAAGGGCAAAAATGAACTATTGGGATTTTATCAAGATCAAAAGCTTTTGCACAGCAAAGGAAACAGTGAACAAAACCAAAAGACAACTGACAGAATGGGAGAAGATATTTGCAAATGACATATCAGATAAAGGGCTAGTGTCCAAAATCTATAAAGAACTTAGCAAACTCAACACCCAAAGAACAAATAATCCAATCAAGAAATGGGCAGAGGACATGAACAGACATTTCTGCAATGGAATTTGTTTTATATCCCGTAAGAACTCAGGGAATTTTTTTTCTTCCTCTACTGTATCAGGTTAAAATAAGTGTGATTCTGCTAGATTTCTTGTGGAGATACAATTTATGGATGGCTTGGAAATCAACTTTCAGGCAGTCATCTGTCAGTCTCAGACATGATCCTGACACTTCGGAGTTTAACAGATATTCTGGGAATGAAGCAGTGGAGAATCTTCCTGATTTCCCTAGGTCCCTTACCTACAGCACTGACTTTCCTATCATCCTCCTTCAGTGCACAGTGAGCCTTCACAGCAGAAACAGATCTGCTTCTAACAGTTGACTTATTTCCTCATGAGCAAAGGATTGGTATCCAGTATATACAAAGAGCTCCTGCAAATAAATAAGTATAAATATGGTTCTCCGGAGATCTGTGCAAATGCTTAAAGCAAGTCACCGACAGTGAATCAGCCTATGAAATCGCTGAACACATCCCAAGTAATCAAGGTAACACGAAGAACAACTGGCTTGCTTTATACGTGCATCAAACTGACCACATTTTAAAGAGCATTATAGGAAGTGGTGGACAGGAAATGGAATAACAAGAATTCTCTTGTGTGTTGGTAGGAGTTTAAATGGAATCACTCTTTTGCCCTATGGTTCACCCTATCCGGATGGTGGTTGGTGTTTTCATCCCACTGCATGGCAATCCCAGTGATAATTCAAGGCTGGAAACACATGGGGACCAAAAAGCAATAGAGATGTAGGATTGTTTACCGCCGTGCTATGTGTCATAGCAAAAAATTAGCCATAGGATATCCAACTGATGTACAATATATACAGTGTGTTAGGAGATTTCTGTTTCTCTCTAAGACTAAATAATCTGAACTACGCTAAAAAAATGACACAGAAATGGGTTAAAACACCAGCTGAACAAAGCTTTCAAGTATATGTTGAGAGCTTCTGGACAACTTACACTCCCAGTGGCCTCCTACATCTGAATCTCTTCACCTACCTTTACAGATGAAACCAACCCACCAGAAAGGCAAATAAAACACTCTAACCCCCATCTTCAGCACATCCAGGAAATGGAAAATGCCCATGTCCATTGATCTCTTTGGCCATATTGGACACTGCTGGAACAACTCAAAGCAGAGCCTGAGGACAAGGAGGCCCTCAGGTACCATGAGACCTACTAGGAGATGATCCTGTGGTGACCCAGGGGAATGTCCCAGTGTGGGGAAACTATATGCTAAAATGTTGGCATCAGACATCACAAAAACTGGGAGGACATCAGTGTGACACCTCTGTCATATGGTTCAGGAAAAAAGGTGTTCGCTACAAGACTCACAATGTCTTAAGAAGTTTAGGCTTGCTTCAAAAATGTGTATGGTTCTGAAAAATGAGGACACAAGAAATACATCAGTTTCAGAATTTGACGTGACAAGTTAAATGTCTCCAAACAGCTCCTGGTCATTTTTAAGTCAGGTCCTCCCTCTTTGTTCCCTTCTCCCTCTCTGTGCTCCAGCCTTGGGCAGCCTCTCCCTCCTGTCCCTCATCAGCATGGTCACCCCAGGCCTTTCGAGAGAGGAGAGCAGCTGAGGACTGGAATTGGGAGGCACGCACCCTTAGTCTCTAGAGACCCTGACCCTCACTTTGGTGTAGGAGATGGCAGTCACCTGAATCCAAGCTCCTTGGAGATTAGATCACCCTCTGAGCCTTCTGTGGACAATGCGTTCCCAATGATTTTCCTGCTTGAATCCTTCATGGCTGCTAAGGGATTTCCCACACAACTTCCCTGGTCCATTTCACCTCCTGAAATCTCTTCCTCTCCAAAACCCTAAGGTTCTCACCATCAGCCTCCAGGCTTTCTGTTCTAGAACCTTCCTCTGTTAGGAAGTTTGGATCACATGGGCCAACAGCCTGCATCCTGTGAAAGCCGGGCACAAATATCACCTGCCATTAAGTCTTCCTCACCCACCTGTTTCAGTCAGACTTCCCCAGAAAATAGAAGCAGTATGACATGCACACAGGCAGAGAGATGATGAGAGATTTACTCATTCATGTGCCTGTGGAAGCCGTCAACTCCACATCCTGAAGCCATCCTGAGACTCAGCGCGGTGCAGATGGAGTCTGAAGGCAGTCTGTGGGAGAGCTCCCCGGTCTTTGCGGGGGGTCATTCTTGTTCTTTTCAGGCCTTCCACT